>NC_085978.1:14928333-16157916 GCF_910591565.1 Cydia splendana
CCGGGTGTTGTGCTTCGGACATACGGCTGTTGAGGTCGCAGAATATCTTGTAGTCAGGTTGTATAAGAAAAATACTCGAGGTTTTTAGCTTAAGTAAAAAAAAAACATTGCATTCTGTGTTAGTATTTTTGAATCTGTCGGTAAAAATAAAAAATATTTTTGTATTTGCACAAATTGATGAGGGTGCTTACTCAGGTATTAATTATACTAAATGTTGAAAGGACTTTATTAAATGCTTTGGTTGTAGGAGGCATACCTAAAACAATAATATTCAGATTCTCCACAAAGCAACAAAACCAGAGTTTTATGTGTATAAAGATTACGAGTCTGAGTATTTTTCAATACTCTACGGCGATACATACTGGGTCAAAAGAGAAGCGTGAAAAAACCCAGAGCAAACTTTCAACCCCGACTGATTGAAAATGTTGTTCAAAACGGCCTTGTGAGTTAAAGGTCAATTAATTCGGGTATTTTTCATGAACTAAATGCCAAGACTTTCCATCGCCCCCACCACTGTGTCACATAATGTTAGCTTTCAATTCTAAAGCGACACTTTTGAGGTTCCGTAGGCGTCGTAATTAAATACGTGACGTTATTTAGCGATGGCCTCTCTCCGTAATTTGCGAAAATGGAAAGATGGCGCGACGATAATGTGACGAGCTTTTGTGACCGCTTTTTTTATTAATCGGCCGCCATTTTGGCTACGGAGTGTTTTAAAGTAATTTGTGTTTAAGGAGGTCAGATAGATAAACTTGGGATCTTGATAAGATATTAGGGATTTAGTAAATTAGAGTGAGACCAAGCGAGTTGGTTAAACTCTACATCAGAATCCCTAAAGTGTAAATTTAATTCGATAGCGTGACGCGTTCGCGTTTGCGTTAAGACTATATTTGTATGGGATTTTGAACAGCGCGCCAAGCGGGACGTTTTGGAGACTCAAATTTCCATACAAAATGACAATAAGGCAAGGTAAACTAAAATAAGGCATGTGTAACATGAAATACGCCAAAATTTCTTGAAAATCAGTCCGATTTTACGCATACGCTATGGGCTTTAAACGGTTAAAGAAATATCTAAATCTTGATTTTGCGCACATAATTGATGCGCACACTTAATTGTGCAAAATTTCATAACCCTATGAACTTCACGAGATTATACCAACACCAAATTTCGCCCTGATTCGAACATTGCTTCGTAAACGTAACTTTTGACCCTGACAGATATCGTATCGCACAGAGACTTCTTAGAAGCATTCTTCGAATTGGGCCGTTAGTCTGTACCAGAGACGATATTAAGAAAAACATTATAATTTCCCCCGAACGCCGAAATTAATTGCCTCAGCAAGTGCATCCGCGGGCTACGCTCCACACATAATTATAGCCAACAATCTCCCACAAATCTTAGCGCATTAATAAACAATGCACATAAAGTGCAGAACTCGTGTTCATAGGGATTATACGAGCTCGGGTGAGTCGAGTTTCTGGGGGCCTAGCCAAGATGTCCATGGTTGGTACATCGACAAACGCCAAACTAAACGTTAAAATGTATCGGGATGCGGGATGCTACAAAATCCACGTGACTATTTCCATAGATTATTTAAGTTTCGAATGGCGTTTTCTTTCAAAATGAAAGTTTCCTTTATTTCCTGAGTAATTTTCCAGATCATTTCGAGAACTTTTGAACTTTTGCCTACGTTCCCTCTCATTTTCGCTCAGCTCCGCATCACTGGGAAAGCCTTAGGCTGCTTTTAGTGTCACGCGGACCGTCCGTGCGGATCGCTCCGCACCGCCAAATTGTATGAGAAAGCTACGGTCGTCCGCGCGGACCCGTCAGCTTTACTCTATAACGCTCCCTGAACTTAATACATATTGGTCCGGTGCGGAGCGATCCGCACGGACGGTCCGCGTGACACTAAAACCAGCCTTAGAGTTAACCATATAATGGTTCACCCAAATCTTGGACTCATCCGTGCTTGGTAAGGGATATGACGAAAACTCTAGAATCTCCATACAAACCAGTACAAAGTGTGCTGTTCAGTCAGTGTTGTTGTAGGGATCTAAAGGTCAATTTGTGAAGGTTTTAGTAAAATACTTTGTGAATAAAGCCCAAGTCTAGACTCGTTAGGATACGGAAGGAACGGAAATTGGCTGCCACCTTGCACGTGCTCGGATTAGGCTGGACAAGAGGCCATTTTAATACGTAAGTGGACTTGATGGTAGAACGAAGACGTAAGTCCGTGATGCGTTAAATAAACCCTGGTAAGGCGCACCCGAACGAATCTGCTATAGGTGATTTACTTATAAATAAATAAAAGTACATCAGAAATTAGAAAATATTCAGGATGTAGTTTTCTTCTTCTTCTTCCTGCCCTTATTACACGTTATGTGGGTTCGGCAAAACATGTTTTCTCTTCTATCCTTCTCTATCTTTCGTCACCTCAGCACTCACTCCTTTCTTTCTCATTCATATAATATCCTCTTTCACACAATCCATCGGGATGTAGTTTTACAGGTATTAATACAAGATATATATAAGTACTATATACGCGACTATACCCATTACTGTGAACATCTTTTTTAATAAGAACAACGCTGAAATCACAAAAAAAATGAAGGTGTTCCAATACTAAAGTTCAATTCGACACAATGTATGGACCAAGATTTTTTCTGTGATTTTTGGTTGCTGCTACGCTGCTTATCTATTTTAAATAAATTGACTAAGAGCCGATTTTTCAATCCCCAATTAAACAGGCGGATAGGATTTATTTTATCGATAACACGTTTCTCGTGTGTCATTCTCATAACTTAATTCGTTGGAATAGTTATGGGACGAGTTAAATGGTAACTAAAAAATAGGCCCTTAAAAACCATCAAAACACGTGTCTGTGGCACAAAAAATTGCTAATAAAGCCTCATTTCGGGGGCCTATTTAATCTTAACGACATACCTTTGATGTTAATCTATAATTCAGCTTCTCGATCTACCGATAAATAACGAATAAGCAAACAAAAGGCGGAGAAAAAGATGGCCGTCCCGCCCCAGCCTCCCCTAATAATTTCATTATTTGGAGCTATGGGCGCGCATCACTTTAAATTATTCGAGGTATAGGTGTTTGTTTGTGGTTGTGGGTGTTTTTGTTTTACATGTAATTAAGTGAGAACAGTAAAAACGGTCAGATGATAGTTTTGGAATGTTAAAATGTTTTATTTTTAATGAAATTAATGTCTTTAGAGTTACGAACGATAATATATCAATAATTGTTTACAAAACTTGCATAGGTGGTCGAATATAAAATGCTTGTCAGAAAAGAACTAAGTTCAATGGAGCTTGAAGATAATGAGATAGTTTTCATAGTAAAGTATGACCCAATATTAGATCTATCTATACCTAGTATACGTCCGTTCTGGGAAAAACTTTGTTTTTAGGTCAAGCAATCCTTAAAATAAAATAAAACAACGGGTTGCACTCCGGGAGTGCCGGCAGAAGTGAAAACTCAACGACATTGTAACTCAAAATATTAATAACATATAGTGCAAAATGTCTGCAGCACTATGTGTAATTGGTGTTAACGCCATCTAGCGTTGTATCGACGCATTACTGGAAACCCCTAAGCACATCACTGTAAGTACTACTGGTACTACAGTTAGGTATATTAATACCAGTTTGAGGGAATCTCACTAGATGGCATTTAAATAAAAAAAAAACAATGACATTGTCCGCCACACATCACGCAAGCGCACTGCGCCGCCTAAATGAAACAGCAGGCTCAGGCATACATTTTCGCCGCGCGGTAGAAAGAGAGGAGAGACGCCTTACGCGTTACGCCTTACGCTGTCTCGAGTTTATCATTTTTTCCCCACCTCAAAAAGTGCACAGCGCCGCTAAAGAAGTTTTCACTTCAAAAAGCTCGCTAAAAGTAAGACACATAATATACGTCCCCCCAATCTCAGTCACAGGCAGGGTCTCAGAAAATGGCGTGGGAAGCTAGTTTTATCAATCGCTGTATAAAAACGAAAAACTATTTTTCGCTCCGAGAGAGCAATCCATCACACATTTCATAACCTGTCAAACGTATAATCGGAACGCCACGCAAATACTTCACTCCAACAATATTAAGCAAACTTATGTATACCCATTCTTGCCCCACCTCCCCAGGGAGGCGGGGTGGAAAAAAAGATGTGTTTTTGTCGTGTTTTTATTAGTGAAAAACAATGATGAATTAGCGAACGCTGTTTATTAGTCGATCTTTTCTCTCGTCTTAATTTGTTTTTTTTCACGTAACGTGCCAAGAGATGGCCCGTGAAAATTCGTATTAACAGGGGGAGGAATTCAAAATGTCGGTGTGAGGGGCCTTCTTGTTGTAAATTAAATTGTTTGCGTTGCGTTCAGGTGTTTTATTGAGACGTGGGTGAACTTCGATGTTTGTAAGTAGTTAACGAGAAAAGTTGCTTTTTAGCGTGGGGCGACATCTATGTTTGCGGAACAATTTGTGGGTAACGAGTTTATGTTTGGGTGTTTTATGAGAGTTCTAAAGAATGTTGTAATCGATAAATGATATGATTAACGTTTATAATGATTTGCATCACATCGACGATGGAGTGGTTTCAGAATGAACCCCGGCGAAATTGCGTCTTAAGCAGGAAAGCGTATTTGCCATTAAAATATGTAGCTCTATATGAAAACAATTTACAGGGACGGCGTATTACGCAAGAACTCGTATTAGTCGGATTCCACGGTACTCAGAAACGAAGACAGAATGCAATATAATAAGCACTACACTTTCAAAACATTGAAGTAAAACGTTTACAATGTTTTAGAGGAATAAGCTTTTACCTAATTAGGTATCTAATGAATACGTATTAAATATGTAGGTATCTAACACGATATACAGCTTCACTTTTAAAAGTAGTGTTAACACAAGCAATGTTAACAGCGAAACACTAGAACGTAAAACTAATCCTCACGGATGCCATTTCGCCGCAATGCCATTCCCTTCCGCGCTACATTTTAAACTTGTCACCCGATCACACCCCAGTGATGGCGTCGCAGAATAGAGTACACAGAGGAATCACGTTTTTGGAAACCGCCAACTTACGTAACCAGCTAGTTTCTATTTAATGAACGGTTGCCTCATGCACCGGGTCGAAGACAAAAGATTAGGTGGTTATACTGGTTATTATCCATCTCATCAAATCAACGCCGAAGTGCTTTTCTTGCGCCGCGCATAGGGATGTGTTGAGAAACGTAGACAAATCTGTGGTCACAGCTATGATTGACGAATAAACACGACAGTGTCAAGAGTTACCTATTAAGACGTTACGATCTTTTATAAACTTCAGTAGCGTGTAAAAACCTATTACAATTATTAGGATTATTACCTAGTTGAATACCAAGCTGCTCCTAGCTTGGTCAGATGACTAAAATAACGGTAAATGTAAGTAAGATAAAGAGGTTAATACAGAGAACCGAGGTGGAGGAGTGGATGAGTCATGGTGATTCTACACTTTGTCTCTCTGTTGTCTCTGTCACATGATGTTATATAAAGTTATGTAACTGTCAGTGTGGGATCATCATTAAAGAAAATTAAATACAACAAGCAGCCACCAATTGAACCTTCGATATTTTTGTGTTTCCATTTAAAGTCAAACTCAGCGTGCGAAACTTCAACTGCCCTAGCTGCACTACTCTGCGTCCCGACCATCGCATGGCAAATTTTATAGCGGTTCTGGATATTAAGAGGGAACCGGGGATAATGGAGCCCGATTCGTCGGACAATGCTTCGGGCATCATTCGGCCGCGTTCATTAAAAACAACAATACGTGACGTAACGAGCGTTCGAGGATTTTGATCGCTTTTCTTAGTGTTTTGTGCGCTGTGGACATTTTAATTCCATAGGGGGTATATGGACAGTTTTGAATCGTTGAATGTTTCATGGGTTTTGGTAAACGAAACCATAGTCTAATAAAACATGGTCTTCTATTCCCAGAGTGACACAGGCCTACGTCACAATAACATGGCCGCTATATATAGCGCTATCGCATATTATCATATAGGGCTGTCGCATGATGACGTAGGCTTGTGTCAGTTAGGTGACCTAGAAAAGACGGGAATGGAGTACCAGGCGGAGTATATTATTATACCATGAACGAAACCATCATCAGTTGGATTTTATTATACATATTGTATTTTTTAAACATTGCAAGAATAGCATGGCAGTTTTCAGCTTGCGGCTGAAAATACTAATCAGATATAATGTTGTACATTACTAACTACCTTCATATCACGCACACGCACTGTAAAGAATTCATAATTATTGTAACTTACTTGGATTAGATATGTCACTGTCAAAAGTAACGTTTTTGTTGAAGAAACGTCACTTTTGACTCTGACATAATATATATGTTGCAGTCAAAAGTGTGAACTGGTCAAAAGAACTTTTAACCGACAAAAACAGGCAAAACTGCTTTTGACTGAGCATGTTGGTCAAAAGTAGTTTTACCTGAAAAACATACCTATTTTTGGCAGCAGTTTCGTTTTTAGGGCGTAGCAAAAAAAAAAAATAACCCTAACCTACCTATCTCTGGGAACAGTTTAGTTTTTAGGGCGTAGCAAAAAAAAAAAATAACCCTAACCAACCTATTACTGCGAGTACTTTTGACTGATAGTAACAGTCACAATTACTATTAACCATTGATTTTCAGGTAAAACTACTTTTGACCAACATGCTCAGTCAAAAGCAGTTTTGCCTGTTTTTGTCGGTTAAAAGTTCTTTTGACCAGTTCACACTTCTGACTGCGACATATATAATCCATACCTATCGTATCTAAACGTAATATTTGACGTAAGTATCTTAAAGTTCGATTCGGGCCGATACACTCAAACAAACAAGCTAGTAAAATTTGTAGGAGTAGTACACCGTTCACGGTGTGCTGGTACGTTTATTTTAATGCTGGGTTTCTTTTCAATTAGCGTTAAATTAAATTGAATACCATTTGAGAACATTTTACTAAGGTAAGTCAAATAATATCGTGTTAATAATAATACATTTTATCCAAATTATCATTATCTGCATGTATGTGTTCCACCGCTGGAGGCGAGGCGGTATGCTTCTTTCTGTACATTCAGCAACAGAAGTAGCAAAGCGGACAACCTGTTCAAAATGATCTGCACGAGCTCGTATCGAATCTTAAAAACAAATATGTGTGCACATATTTTGAACACACTGTCTGCTGTTACTTCAGCTGCCTGTACAAAACGACATCATAAAATAAAACAGTCCTGCATCACATTATCTGCTCCAAAATCACCAGCACGGACAAGTGTTTTCGTATTCCTAACCTAACCAATCTCCCCTAAAAAAAAGCGTGAATTAATAAAACATCCACTAAAGTGAAAACAGGCGGAAAAATAGCGTCTAGGGAGAAAAGTAAAAAAAAACGTGCTCTTCATTAACGCTACGAGCGGATGGATTGATCAATCAGAAATTTTATGGCCCGGAATCACTCAACGGAAAATAATTCCAGGGCCATTTTAATTTTGTCGCCCGGATCGAGTGTCATCCAATCTTGAGGAGTAAAAAACACCCGTCGGGCTAATCTTGGCGCGACTTTAATGTATTAATGGACAGTGATGTCTGATAGTTATTAAGTGGAAATTTGATCGTAATTAAAAGCTGTTTTTAGTGGCCGCCTTCGACCGGGTCACAGTGTAAAAAGTAACAGTGGTCCGACGGCCTTTGACGTGTACCGAGCTACTAACAATGGCGATGACAGCGATGTATGCAGCTTGGGTGCGCGCGACGTCTCGTCGAATGACTGTATAGATTGTAGCTTATTATCTGTGATAGTCTTTAAGACGTCGAATCTTCTAAACTGCTGGTTGGATTTTAATGATTAAAGTGTATATCGATTTATTATAACCTGTACTTATTGGATATCGGCCGTTAAGTAAATCGAAATGAACTAAATGGACTTTATACAGAAATGTTGCGTAAAATATATGGTGAGGTATATGAATACGAATAATATAATATTAATTGAACATTTTGTAATTAAACATTAACAATCGTTTACAAATCTACAACAGGCGCTGTTTGTCATTAAGTTGAGGAAAGCCATGTTGTTTGGGTATGCGTTAAGGCATACCCAAAGAGCATAATATTTTGTTTAGGCTTGCCAAAACAAAATATTATGCTGGTCAAAGCTAAATGAGTCCAGTAAGATAGCATTCCAATTAGGTTCAGATACCTACAAGGCCAAAATTCTATGCTTGTAGCCACCGAGTAGGGTGACTGCTAGTTATTACATACTACATAGTAATTGGCCTTTCCTAACAAATCAGAAAGAAACAAGCGAAAAGAAGTCTTATTATTAGGAGTGGCCAATTACTATGTAGTGGCCAATTTGCACATCTTATGTGCAATTATCAACCCCCTACAAAACATGACACTGGCCACCTAACAACATCTACTAAAACAATCGCAATAAAAAATGCTAATCAATTTCAAATTAGGAACATCGAAGTAATTACCTCGCATCATCGCATCGCCTATTCCGTTTGCTACACCGTCCCGCTTCAAAACGACGTATCTCGAAGGAAAATTCTCGTCGGTTACGACGTTTCGAGTCCGAGGTGGTTGTATAACTAATTAATCAAGATCAAACGAGCAAGGCTCGTCCACATTCATCATCGTAACGTCTTTGTTCTGGAAAAAAAAATGGCGATGGCATACGGTAGTTGAAAAGGTGTTTGAACTGTTTGAAGTGAAATTAGAACTGGAAGTACTGTAACTGAATGATTCTAGTTTTTCAGATTTTTAATTATTTAAATAGTCTTGGGATTGCCTATATATGCCTATTCTTGATTGACTATGAATAATTGTCTGGATAATTAATCGATCATATAGTTTTAGAAAAGTGGCTCTTTTCAGTCAATGAACGTTATTTTTAAGCTATCAATTTACAATATTTGAATTACATTATCTATTCTTTACTATTATTTGATGCCTACCGCTCAAATGTGAAATTTGAGACCTGTTATTTGTGTCAAAAATATAAATTTTTACACAAAATGCACAGGCTTCAAAATAAACTAGTATTACAACACCAATTTCTATTTCTTGTTGTCGATATCTACCTCAAAACTGGCCACTCATCTCGGAGTAATAATCATACCCAAGATAATCTGTAAAAAGAAAACTCCGAAGCATTAAAATGGCAATCAAACTGGCAATTTGGGGAGTTCCAATTTTAAATCCAAAAAGAAACGGCCTTCCGATTTGTAATTCAAACGTGGAAGAAAATGGCGCGATATCCGATTTGAATAAAGAACGGACCGGAAGTGAGGTTTGGCGTTCGAAGCGCGTGCTCGCATTTTGAAATTGTAACCGTCAAAACCTCTACTTCCAATAATCGCTACCATTCCAATTTCAACCTTACATCAATCACTATTAGGTTTCTTATGGAGCTTGCTCTGTTTTCTAAAAAGGTTGTCTAATGATTGTACTTTCGAATTTGGAATAATGAAACGCTTAATTCTTTAGTCGGTGAGGTTGGAGTCAATTTCTTGGGGCCCGGTTTGAGACTATTGCTTCATTAAAGCTGATATTTACTGGGCTCAATCGTACATCGGGGTGAGGAATTAAGCCGAATTGCTTCCGTTGGGCGTTTCGTTTCGGGATTACTACGTTTTATGGAGTCACGAAAATGCTGAGTAGTCATTGGAAGTAACGTGTGCTAGGGAAATTTGCGTTCGCTCCGTCTTTGGAATTTTGAAATAAGAACATTCGTAGCAGCGTATGTTTGTTATTGTATTTTTTGCTACAAATTTTCGAATATCTGACATTCACTGACATGCCAACGCCACCACCATACAATCTTCATCGTGGGTTGTGTTTTCTGATACGATACTATGGCTAAGAGAAAAGCAAAATGATGTTTTTCGAATAAATTTAGTCCCTAGTTTTTAAACTAGTACCCTCTTAGTCTCCGAATGTAGGATGCAGGCGAATAGATAATTATTTTTACAGTATTCATACCAAACCGCATTTCCCCCAGCCTCGTCAATATACATAAAAATATACCTTAAAACACTCAACAGATACTACTCGCGCTTAATCAACCTCCTACTTACCTCAATTAGTAACTAAAAATAAACCTTAATCCATAATCATAAAGTCTATTTGAGAAGTAGTAAAATAAAGATAGGAGGTTAAAAAATCAAGTAAGTAAAACAGTATACACCCCACCGCTCACTCGAATGATCAGCCTAAAGCGCTTCTTAATGAACGTCGGGCCTTGACATCCGGCTAGAAGGACCATTCGATTGATTATTAGGGGGAAAATGACAGTTTAAAATTGAAATAGACGTCACAAATGGAGGTTGATTCGATTTGGAGTAAATGGTCTTTTCATCAGTATTAATTGTCAGTAAAATACAGGGATATTTCGGTGTAATATCGCATTTCTTACAGGGCTTTCCTTAAATTAAGACTTTTCAATTCATATCCTAGTAGGCATTTGTGAAAAAATACTTAATAAGACAAAATGCCGAATTAGCAGATACATACTAAAATTAGGTAAGTACATAGAAATACAATCACTAGATAAATGGATCATCGATGTCGCTTCATACCACACACATTTCGAGAAAGTTATAATTGGTAAAAGTTTTGAGGTTTGGAGTTTAAGCGACAGCGCTAAAACTACTTATTAACAAATCTTCCCTATCTCATCAATTTGGTAGATAATATCCAAGGCCACCTGAATACCTCTATATTCCCTATACTTGTCTCAGAATCAGAAATATCAAACGGCGGAGAAATCGGACCACGGCAGTTCCAAAGATTCGAACTTCATCAAAGGTTATCGCTATTCGAAACTATAAATGAATCGATAGAAATCCAAACTACCCGGACCGCTCATTTCCTTAGTGAACCATCGAGTTACAGACACATATATGTATACATTATTAATCTTAACACAATGGGATAAGGTGCAAAATCGCTAACATAACTTTGACGTCGAGATAAATTGACGGATCAAAGATCAGTCACAAAGCTAAGCTATCTCGTGTGAATCAGTCAGGCGGGCACTTCGGTCAATTAGTAACGCTTTGATGTGCTAACAGCAACACATTTAATTGACCAATGGTAGACCGTAACCCATTGCAATAAGGTTCAAGAAGAGCACGTCACATTTGTCGACGATGGTACATATTAGTTTCAGTGGAAGAAGGGCTGATGTATTGATGGTTTGTGTGGCGTATACGGCGTTTTGAGTTTTCTTGATGTGGCTGTCAAAATTTGTGGATTAAGGGGTGTGCTGATAGTTGTGCACATAAAGATCTTACAGATTAACTTTTTGGTAACTTAAACTTGTATATAATGATTTTAAGAAAAAAAAAACAAAAACATAAATGATTAGCGGATTATAGTTGTGGAAGCATTACTATAAACCAGATCAAAGATAACTTGCATCTACCATTTCAATAAACAGGCAAGCAATAAATAGTAAAATTTTTAATAACCATATACCCCCAATGGGATTTTGTTCGTTCCTCAGCAAAAAAACTCCTACACAATAATATGATTAACTTGCAACCTTGAGAAGTTCAGATCATAACTAGTTTTTGTCATATATGGGCTATGATATTAACCCATTTTATCAACAGCCCAAGACTTCCGAAAATTTCCCAAAAACGACGCCCCCAATCTGTCCTCTCACACGAAACTGTGTCACACCGCATCACTCAACTTTGGGCCCCGACTTTTTTAACAGCTACATTATCAAAATTGTCCCCCCCCCCCCCACCTTAATGAGCCCCCCAGTGTCTCCCGATTTTATAACTGCCGATAACAGGGGTACATTGAATAATTGTCGTAATTTAGACTGCTTGTTACGCAAAAACACGATGCCTCGGCCTTTATTATGTAACGTGATAGGGAGATAGGTATTTGCTGATAGAAGGAAATTGGGGGGAGAATAGGTGAGGCTTCGTTATGTCTTGTTTGGAGTTTTTGCTTTAGAATTTTGCGTAAAAAGACTTAAGGTCACTGAGAAACGTAAGCTGATATGTCTATTAGTTTCAATGATTATATTCGTTCCAGGTTTTTAAGTGTTAATGAATATTTGATTTTATTTTTTTAATATGAAGAGCGTGCAAAAAATGTTTTTCTTTTACCAGTGATTTCAAGATACTTTAAACTGTGTTACTGTTGATAGCTTTTTACTTATTAGAGGATTAGAACACCATTTCTAAAATGATTAGCCAAGGTCTCTTGAATTATTTAAAAACAATAGTGATGAATTTCTTAGATAACGGTCAAATTACTATTCTTTAAAGTCTCAATCATCCGGTTGTTGACCTTTCTAGCGTTTTTTTTTAATGTTGGACAATTCCTTGCTATGAGACGATTATGAAGGATCTGGGTCACCTAGGTTTATTTACTTTACCTTATGAAAGTTATGCATTATTGCTATCATAGCATTTAGGCGTACATAATCCACCCTCGCTACGTCAGAATGAGACACATCTTCTTCTAATGGGCTCTCACAAATGTACAACGAAATTATGATATTCCCTGATTTTTGGAGTTCCGTACCTCAAAAGGAAAAAACGGAACCCTTATAGGATCACTCGTGCGTCTGTCTGTCTGTCCGACCATTCCCCCCCTTTATCTCCGAAACGACAGGGTCTACAATTTTGAAATAAAAAATACACAAAATAATTCTATACCTATAGATGACAGGAAAACCTATTAGAAATGTGCGGTCAAGCGTGACTCGGACTTAATTACTTAGTTTTTGGTCCGACCCCTACGGGTTTTTTTTAAGAGATTTCATTAATGTTTCACACAAAAAATATATTGTTAAAAATAGAGTAAGTATGTGAACCCTTCGTGCGCAAGTCCGACTCGCACTTGACCGGTTTTTTACCCCTACTTTGTGCTTGTAGACTGTAATAAGCCACTTGTATCTTGTACGAAGCCATCCGATGTTCTGATATCATTATCGAGGTATGTTTTTTTAAATATGTAATTGGGGCAAAATTATGTTGGTGGAAAGCAGCGGATTTTTATGGAGTTAACTGGCTAGGTACAGTAAGCTGCAGAGATAACTGAGTCCCCCTGCATAGAAACTTATTTGCAGGGTTCAGTTTTCTCTGCAGCTTACTGTACATGTTGAGTTATTAATAAGGGATCATAGCTAAGAATCAACTAGGTTGATAGTATAAACATATGGCCTTCATAATCTCAATTGGAGGCGTAATAATATTTAAACCAGGATCTATAGAACTGTGTTGTATGCATATGCATAATTATTAGACCGCAGTTTGACTTCTGATCGAATTGCCGGCATAGACCTATCTCCTACAAGAAAAAATTGTGACTATAGGTACTACTAGTAGTAAGTACTGTTAAATGTCAAATAAAAGAGAAGTGCAACTCATGTGTCTTTTTAAAGTACGTGCATGGATCTCTAAACTTCAACTAACTAACTAATATGGCTCAGCGATCCAAAGAGGATCTTGGCCTCCGAAACGAAAGCATGCCACTTTTCCCGATCCTGCGCCGTTTCCTGCCAATTATCGGCTTGAAGCTGACGCCGATCCGCTTCCACACTGCTTCTCTAAACTTCGCTTGACTATATCTAAAAAAACAGTTTACCCATATTTTACTGGTAAAAGGTTTATTCCCAATTCGAGATGTATTGTATTCAAAGTTGGAGTAAGTACCTAATGTTTGTGCAACCTGCTGCGTTTCCCCACATAGTTATCTCAGAATTAGACATATAATATAGCATGTAAACAAACTACAAACAAAACGTGAAGTGTTCGTCGCGACGCGGCGAGTGCCGAGTGCGCTGAGCGTTTTGCCGCCATTTTGACACGAGGGCTGAGCGATAGGGTCACCAGATAATTAGGAAATTAAGAAAGTTTGTCTGTCCATAAATAAATATTTTGACGTTAAGTAAATTTAATTTAAAATATTTGAAGCCATAATATTTTAGTATTTGAATTTATGCCTACAGTTTTTATGTCAAACTAATCAAAGTTTCTAACTTACCACTACCAGTACAGTTAATGGGCAGTAAGAGATTAGCTTTGTAGGTATAATTTTGTATTATGCATGGTCTAAATATTTAGGTTATAGGCAGTTTCACCATACTTACATGGCGAGTTTTTATTTTCAATTTTATATTTGTAACCTTGGCTTGCATTATAGCTGTCTGTAACACCACAAAACCTTCATTGACGTTACGGGCTGTCATTAAACTGAGAATGACACACAGAGTAGTCCTAAGTATATTTATCTCACCCTTACTTAATTTTGAATGAGTGAAGAAGAAGCAAAGAGAGATGTGCATTTTCTGTTTAACTTGTAACACATAGCCTCCATAAAACTATGATTCTAGGCGTTATTATTTTCATTAGACCTCCTGAATAACCTTAGAAGCCTGGTCACCCTAGCCGCGCGCTCCAGAATTTTCTATTTCACATTTACGCCACCGATTAGTGGGTGTAAGTTGTCTTCAGCATTTTTTCCAGATTGAGTGGCGTGCTTGTAATTTAATTTGTATAAAACGCTAAGATATGAATGTATTTTTAGTGTAACATAGTCCTCAAGTCCGGTGTGTATTTGCTGCGGGATATTTTAGTTTACGTCATCCTAGCGACTGCGCCAGATAATATTCGTTGTGAAAGACAACTACATGAAGTTTTACGAGTTATCGTTAATATAATAAAAAATATCGTTGCAGCTGGGAAGAGTCGCCTGCCTGTCACTGTGGTGCCGAGGAGCAGAGTATCCGACATATTTTCCAAGGGTGCCTATCTACTCGATACAGTAGAGGCCCCCCGGACCTCTACTGTATCGAGTAGATGTGGATTCTCAAGTGGATTAATTCTCTGGAGTTAGATGCAACGCTTACCAAGGCATCCTGCGTACGGTTGCTACAGTAGCAAAAGCGTCTAGTTTAGTAGATATTTGCCATTTTCAAAATTACCTAGCATTCGACGTTATCCTAATGCATCTTACAAAATTAGGGGTTAGGTTTTGCAGGGCTCACGGAGGGTTATAATTCTAAACTGAAATACTTAAGTAATGCTTTGCGTCGGGGTACCTACTAACTCAAAACTTTCGATGCCCGGCACAATTAAAAATTCACGCACAAAATTTGCAATAAACGCTCTTACCTCCCAACGATACACCGTAAATTAAGTATTAAAAAATACTAAAATTTCATGGGCATACATTTTAGCCCGTCGTAAACGCGTCGTCATTAGGTACAACTGCTCATTTAGTATTCATCAGTTCGTCGGTACGGTATCGCGTGGCCACTTTGCGCATCTTTTTTTAGGGTTCCTTGGGGACCAAATTTTGGTTATTTGATGGTTGGATAATGATGTGTGGGAGTTAAAAATGTATGAGTTTTGAACGAGGTGCGTGTTGTCCATCGAATGTGGGCTTGTAATAATATAATAAGGTGTTTCAAGCGGAGTTTAGATTAGAACGTAGTCATTGTGGTTCCGAGGCGTATAATACAAATAACAGTATCAGGGTCGTTAATCAGACAAAATATACAGTTTTTACGATAAATGTGATGCCTTCACCTTGTAGAAACTGATGCATTAGTACCTGTAAAATAAAGAAAAATAAACTTAGCAGGTTAACCGATCGCATCGACTGAACAGTATTTTACCTTGATAATAATCAATGGACCTAAAGGGCGAACAAGTTTACTCCTAACGCTTCTTTTTTCTTTCATGCAAAATAAATATACTAAAAAGCACACAATGATTGTTAAAATTTTGTAAAAGCGATTGTAATTTTTCCATTCTTCTCTTGAAGAAGTTGAAGATCATAATTATAAGTCGTATATGATAGTCGTATCTAAAACTAAATTGGAAATGGGCTGGTCAGTTCAGATACAGGGACAAGCGGTGGACTGTTCAAACAACAAAATGGAAAGGTCCACTGTGCAAACGGAACTCAGGGAGACAAAGAAAAAGATAGGTCGACGACATCAGAGCAATTGCAGGGAAGAATTGCGAAAGTACTGCTGCAGACAAACAGAAATGGAAAAAGATGGAGGAGCCTTTTACCTTCAAAGGATCACAAGGATCAGGAACATAATACAGCAAAAGAAAAGACAATTCTTACACGTTCTAATTTTGACATATAAAATAATCAATAAAATCTACTTGGCGCCGTTCTGTGGAGCAAGAGCTGGGTGTATTGGGGATGGGGTGGGAGGAGGCTACCCAAGCTGCCGGACCGGAGTCAGTGGAAGAAAAATTCGAGCCCTAGACCCCAGCAGGGGGTAACAGGATGGAAAGAGAAGAAATAACCAATATATTAAGAAACGAATATGAACCACAAGTAAACAGCATCTCGTGCTTGACGTCTTTAGTAACGAACTCCGTTTCAACATTTGTAAATTACAGCTATTGAAAAATATGCAGCGTCGGAAGCCTTGGATTTTATATTTATTGTACAAACAGCAACACACTTAACTGTCCAACGCTGGACCTTATGCCTTTGTAATAAGGTTTACGAACTGTCAGTTAACAGTGTGGGCGATGGTACAGTGTATTTGGGATGGCCTTACATTCGTCTGGAACTTTTTAAGCCTGCATACCTAATTCCTTAAATTAAATAGAAAAAAAAAGGCCCCGTGAGTTCAGGTTCTTCTGACACTCTCACTTATCGTTAAGCATGAGCGAGATGGCTGTGCGTACCCGGGATCGCGGATATGATGTATTTTGAATTTTATTTTTTTGTAAGTTAAACAAAATAGTAATCGATAAGTTTTCAGAAGCAAATTTCATATTTTTAGCTATTGTGCAAAAATTGTTACACATTTTAATGTGCGTTTTAGACACAGTGGTCGTGAGTTCTAGTCTCACCCAAAACGGTATTTTTTTTCCACTTTTAAATTAATTCTAAGCTTCATATTACAGGTAGGTTGGACAATTTTTGACAAACGAGTCGTTTTAGTACCTATCTGAGGGCCTACCGCAAGCCACGTTCGACGTGTTACCGCTTCGCACTTGTAAATTCCCAGTCTGTGGCGTCACTCAAGGCTAATCTGAAGAAGCTTTGGCTTTCCAATCAGCGTGATCTGGTTAAGTACTAAACCTTTATTTCTACTTTAAACTTGTATATATATATATATATATATATATATACATATATATATATTGTATTGTATGTATGTATGCTAGTATGTATTTTATGTATTTTTATTCTATAATATTATTTATGTATTTTATGAGTTGACAATACGTTAGTTTACTTTTTCTAAATATTACTGTACATCCCGTAAGTTTGTCTATCTGACCTGACTGGAGTTTTCCTCTCATCTAATCGAAGGTTAGCTGGAAGAGATCCCTTATAGGGATAAGTTCGCCTTTGTACTTCCATTACTGTAATTTATTTTTGTAAACCTGTGTTGTGTACAATAAAGTGATTACTACTACTACTACTACTACTAAATTCGTACATAGTGTGATAGGGAGGCAACACGTCGAACGTAGTTCGCGGTAGGCTCTCTGGAGACCTAATAGTCATAGTTCATAAGAGCTTGTTGCTAGGCCTACATGAATAAAGTATATTTTTGATGATTTTTGATTTTGTCAAGCTGACCTTTTTTAGAACGAAATTCCTTATCGGGCGGTTGGCGGATGGGGGCAAGGCGAAAAGAAGTGTAAGATTTGACCATCACACCTCATACGATTGAGAAATATGTAATGAGAATGATAATGAGGATGAGGATGACGGACACGAGGAACTTATCATAACAATGAGCATGAGCATGAAACTTCCTGAACTTCGTTCCAACCGAGTGTTCCACGACACTCACCATTTTTAGGGTTCTGTACCCTAAGGGTAAAAACGGGACCCTATTACTAAGACTCGTCTTTCCGTCTGTCTGTCACCAGGATGTATCTTATGAACCGTGATAGCTAGACAGTTGAAATTTTCACAGATGATGTATTTCTGTTGCCGCTATACGAACAAATACTAAAAAGTACGGAACCCTCGGTGGGCGAGTCCGACTCGCACTTGTCCGGTTTTTGTTTTATAACATCTGTCATCCAGATACATTATTCGCTTGGCGTTTGTCGATGTAAGATTGTCATATCGTCGGGTGACAAGCAAAAGTCACTAAGTACAGTAGAGTCCGGTTATAACGACGCTGAAGGGACCGCGGATATTACGTCGTACTAACCGGACGTCGCACTAAACGAACTGCCAATTGAAATATATTTTTGAAACAAAATAATTACTTACATCATTTAATATTTATTAGTTAATACAATGCGATAATTAAAGAAAAAAAACATTTCAATTAAAATATTTATTTACGTTAGTATACAACCCTTTGTCTTCAATGGAGAGACTTTTGTGTGTTTAGAAGAAGGTACTTTTGTACGCAACGCGTAAGACTCATCATCCGCAAATTACTCGAATCCCGTAAAATAAAAAGTCGTAATTCTTGGGAATCTAACCTAATCAAGATGGCAATCGTACATCGACAATAAAAAAAGTCAAAAAACATTTCATTTTTCACTCAACCTTTTATCGCTGACTGTGTACTTTTTTTTCAACAAGCAACTTATACTCAATTGAAACAATTCTTACAAACCCAAACTCAATTAGGATGCGTTTTGTCACACAGTTCCTATGGCCACCTCCTGAGTCCATCATCAGATCAGCTCGCCTACGAGATTTTTTTATTGTCGTTGTACAGAAATATTGCATTGTCACCCAGCTTACATAATTGTGTATATGAAGTTTAAGCTCAATTTTATTGTATAATGGGAATTGGGTTTTAATTTGTTTGCAAGATTACAAAAAGTCGCATGACTATTTCATCTTCCTGCGTAAAGGGAGGAGAGGAGTTGAGTGCGCGGGACGGAGTAAGTTTTTTACCAACAATTTATTTGTAAACACTACGTCGCTCGTCGTTGTAACCGGACTTGACGGACGGAACACGGTTTATTGTCCAATAATTTCAATGGTGTTAGTTAGTGACTTTTGCTTGTCACCCGACGATATTGTCTATGCCCCCCGGGATAGAAACAAGGTTTGAACTACAGCTTACCTCACAAGAAACCCTCATCCTAATCAGAATCCCCCTTAAGAAAAAAAACAATAAATCAAAAACATGCAAATCCAGCTAATAACTTGCACAAAACCGAAAACCATTTCACGGTGCCGAAGCCCGCGCGGTAATCCGGGAATATTTAATATAAGATATAATATGTTTACAATTGAACCTTACGCCCTTGTAATAAAGTCTAAGAATGTAAACATATATTTAATATGGCGCTGTATAAGGCGGACTCAGGGGTGCTATTTCCATGCTGATGCTTAATAATTGATAATGCCCCGCGAAAAACGTGGGGGCGGGTAGGTGTGGAGTTGGTTTAACCGCATGGGGTTTTTTGAGAGTTTAGAAACAAGAATCTTCACTAATTTCTTGGTTCTGAGTGTTGTTGAATTGACAAGGAATGCAAGACTCAGAATAGTATATGTTATGAATGAATGAATGAAAATCTTTATTTCAGGCAACTAATGTTATCTTCTAGGAGGTTGGGGACATTCCTAAATATGAAAAGTTTGTAAAAAGGGGTATCGAAATGGTTATTGAGAATTTTTCTGTACACTAAAAGCGCGTGATTACAAGTATATGCTTATACTTGAAATTCTTATTGCGAATTTTAATTCCTTTTTTTAAATTTGAATATGTATATTTCGCTACGACATGCAATGTCATTGTCAAGCCTACTAATGTGCCGTCGGAAAATCGCAAAATTGCGTACGTTCTCATTGGAAAATTTTCGGAAACTTCTTATTTTTGTTATAGGAATGGAAACTTATCCATTACCAATACGAAAGTAAATTTTTTGCTGTAAAATTTTACTGAAATTTCCGAGATTTTCCAACTTTTTTGAAACTTTCCGCAACCTGCACATATTCTGTAGTCACACCAAAATAAATCCAGTCACACCCCCACCAGCCCCGTGAATTTCACAAAACACCGGTATCACATTATCAGCGGACTTGTAAACCGAGCTCAATCGATAATCATCTTACAAACAAAGACGGTGTCTTCAGTATTGGGGTAGAGTTTGTTTTGACAATGAATTTCTCGCCAATTTGACAAGAAATGTCTCTGAGATGTATTAAGAGAGGGGAAGTATGTGTTCTTTTGTGGTATTTGCTTAAATATTACGAAAAAAATAACTTGTTTTTACAAGCTTTTATTTAGTTTCACCTGACCGTTGTCCGTCTGTCTGTCTGTCTGTGTGTAATCAAATCTTGCAAGTTAAATTTGATCCACTTCCCGATTTCCAATTGAGCTGAAATTTTGCATACATACATAAGTCGGGTGACAATGCAATATTATGGTGTCACCGAGCTGATCTGATGATGGAGACCGGAGGTGGCCATACGAACTCTGTGATAAAACAACGAAACCTAATTGTCTTTGGGGTTTTTAGAATAGTCTCGATGAGTATTAGTTGCCTGTGGAAAAAAAAGTACAGTCGGCGATAAAAGCTTGTACCAAAAATGAAATTTTTGCCAAAAACTTATTTCTGTTTTCCTTTCAAATTTTAAGACCGCCATAGTATGAAATTGTCAGTCGTTGATGTATGCTGTTAAAAAATATACGTACACACATACATGACCCAAAGAGGATCTTGGCCTCTGACACAAGAGAGCGCCATTCTGCCCCATTCTGCGCCACTTCACGCCAGTTGGGTATTCCGAGGGCGGGCAGGTCTTTTTGGGCTTCGTCACTCCAGCGGTATCTGCACTGAGAGAAAAATCACCACCAGGAATTAATAAACAGTTCTGTACTGGGGGAAAAAATGAAGTTTTAGTAGTAATCATGGAAGTTTCACTATTTCTGTAAAATTTATTTATTTCTACAAACAGCTCAGTAATACTAAATCTAATTTCAGCAAACAGACTTTAGTAAATGGAGCATTAAACAAAGTTCAGTATTTGTTACAATCCATTTTTATTACTACTAAAATTCTCCGATTTTTACTAGTAAAGTTTGTGATTTTTGGAAAAAAGCATCTGTGATTTCAAGTTATGATTTTAGTAAATGTCTCACTTACATAGTTTTGTAATATCTAAAAAACGAGTTCGCGGGAATAACATTACCCCATTTAAAATAACAATTCAGTTGTTACTATAGCGACATTACAAAGTTTACTGGTATTTAGTAGATAGACTTGTTGTGTTTATGTTCATTGTTGTACCAATCACTAAACGAGTTTTGTAATACCAACACAGCTACTTGCTACGTTCATTTGGTTAGAGTTAGTATTGTGTCGGATGTCGGGCGGGCGTGTCTCGTGTCTTCTTTGTTTAAAACATACTTAAGTTAAATAATAAATTTAGGATATATTGTGGGCCATGGACATATTAACCCGCGACCTACTGTGTAGTTAGGGTCTACAGGAATATATTGTTCTGCAACTTCGAGCTAGCTGTTGTTATTCTAGTGATAATGACATCAAAGGTAAATCTAAACTCACGCCACGTCCTGAGGAGGACGACAGTCTTGGCGTCAGGTGGCAACCGGCCGTAAAACCCATTGCCAAAACAACTTCTCCTCGTTCAAATGAAAAGTAATAAAAAAGGAATTAAGGCTAATATTAGGGCGTCCCCCGCAAGCGACGTGAATGTGAAAAAGAGCGATATAAATACTAGGGCGTACCCCCGAAGCGACGAAGAAAATGACAGAAACACGCATTCGCGTTCGCAAATAAATAGTAGAGCCATAAGAATAGCTACGTGGAATTTGGGCACGCTAACCGGTAGAACCCAAGAACTTAGTAAGATCTTGGACAAAAGGAATATAAATGCATGCTTCATTCAAGAGACCAGATGGAAGGGTTCCAAGTCGAGGGATATAGGTTTCGGTTACCAACTGATCTACCATGGCTTAGGTAACAAGCGCAATGGAGTCGCTATTGCATTAGACGTACACCTCAAACAAAGAATTATCCAGGTTGAAAGGAAAAGTGACCGTCTTATAGCTGTGAAATTGGCCATGGACAGCCAATCACCCCTAAACCTTATTTCGGCATATGCTCCTCAATGTGGCTGCTCAGAAATAGAAAAATCACAGTTTTGGGAAGACTTCGATGAACTCGTCAATCAGATACCACTGACAGAGACAAAATACATTGGGGGGGATTTAAATGGACATGTAGGGACCTTCAACACCTTACATCGACGAGTACATGGGGGCTGGGGCTATGGAACAATTAATAAACAAGGGCAGGAAATTCTAGACTTCGGAGCGAGACATGACCTTGTCATAGTCAATACCTTCTTCCAAAAGAAACTAGAACATTTAGTAACCTATAAAAGTGCAGGCCATGAAACCCAAATAGATTACATTCTAGCAGACAGAAAATTGTTAAGGAATTTTAATGACTGTAAAGTAATACCTGGAGAGGCACTTGCAACACAACATAGAATCCTAGTAGCTTGCTTAAAATTACCAAATCCGATTAGAAAAACCTTAGCAGATAAAACGCCAAAAATTAAATGGGGGCAGCTATACACGCCCAAAGGAGATGAACTGATAGACTGTTTAAGGAAGTACTTGGAAGAGGATCTGCGCACGGACTACGATAATAATGCGGAACACATGTGGTCTAATTTCGAAAAGACCTGTAGATCTCAATCGTCAAAAATCCTGGGCATCTCAAAGGGAAAACTGAAAACTGACAAAGACCCTAGATGGTGGAATGACGAAATTAAGGACGAGGTCAATGCCAAAAGGGATCTCTTCAAACGATGGCAAACCACGCAGCTCGAGGAAGATCTCATGGCATACAAACATGCAAAGAAACTAGTCAAGCGCAAAGTGGCACAAAGTAAAGCACAATCTAATGAACTTTTCTACAACAGACTGGAAGAAGCAAAGAACGAAGCAGAAGTGTTTAAAATTGCAAAACAACGACATAAATCGACCCTAGACATAAAGGTAAACAAATACATAAAAGACGAAAGTGGTCGGCTGCTAACCAGTAATGAAGAAATAAATATTAGATGGTACCAATATTATAAAGACCTCCTAAATGAAGAATTTCCAAGTCAAGAAATACCACCACCACATCCAACGGCGGGTCCAATTCAAGAAATCGACGTCGCCGAGGTGAAAGCCACGCTTTCAAGAATGAAAAATCATAAAGCTGTTGGTCCTGATGAAATTCCTTCCGACATGTGGAAACAGATGGGACCAGTAGGATTGATGTGGCTTGCAAGGTTATTCAATGCTATCCTTATCTCAAATAAAATCCCGGGCGCATGGCGTCAAAGTTACATAGTGCCTTTCTTCAAAAACAAGGGTGACGTCAGCGCCTGTGGAAATTACAGAGGAATAAAACTTACCTCTCATACCCTCAAAATATGGGAGAGAATATTGAACCACCGCTTCCTTAAATATGTGTCAATATCCGAAAACCAGTACGGCTTTACTCCTTCGAAGTCTACTATTGATGCCATTCAAGCCATCCGTATCGTTATGGAAAAATACCGGTCAAACCACGAAAACGTACACATGGTTTTTATTGACCTTGAAAAGGCTTTTGACCGGGTTCCAAGAGATCTAGTCTGGAAAGCAATGAGGGCACAAGGAATACCGGAACATTACGTAGCTCTTGTCCAGGACATGTACATTCGGAGTAGTACGAAAGTAAGAAGCTTGGCAGGAGAAAGTAAAACCTTCGAAGTCAAAGTCGGCGTCCATCAAGGTTCCGCCCTGAGCCCTCTACTTTTCAACATGGTTATGGACTTTCTTACCAGAGATATCCAGTCCCCCTCGCCCAGCTGCATGTTATATGCAGATGATATTGTCCTAATTAACAATAGTGCACAACAGCTACAAATCA
The DNA here is from genome assembly GCF_910591565.1 of Cydia splendana. Taxonomy (NCBI): domain Eukaryota; kingdom Metazoa; phylum Arthropoda; class Insecta; order Lepidoptera; family Tortricidae; genus Cydia; species Cydia splendana. The sequence continues at coordinate 14,952,264 of NC_085978.1, forward strand.
CTCTCGAACGCTGGCGGCACGTCCTCGAAACCAGCGGCCTTCGTATCAGCAGAACTAAAACTGAGCACCTTGAATGCAATTTCAGCGGTGACACCACAACTCCCAGTACGATCTACATCGAAGGAGAGCCACTACCTAAAGTATCTCAGTTTAAGTACCTAGGAGCGATGCTGACAGCTGATGCTAATATCGAAGCTGACGTAACCCATAGAGTGAATGCTGGCTGGCAAAGATGGAGGTCCCTTACGGGAGTTCTTTGTGACGCTAGAATGCCGATCCGGGTAAAAGGGAAAGTTTATAAATCAGCTGTCAGACCTGCATTAATGTACGGGGCCGAATGCTGGGCTATAAAAAAAGTGCACGAAAACAAAGTCCATGTTGCAGAGATGAAAATGTTGAGATGGGCAGCAGGCGTAACAAGACTCGATAAAATACGGAACGAGTATATCAGAGGGAGTTACAAAGTTGCGCCCATCACAGAAAAGATCACTGAAAGCCGACTCAGATGGTATGGCCACATAATGAGACGTCCCGAAGATCACGTGGTCAGGAAGGCGCTGGCAATGCCATGCACCAGAAAAAGCAAAGGAAGACCCAAAACCACGTGGCTGGCTACCATAACCCGCGACTTGGAGCGAGCCCAACTTACAGCTGCGACAACCCAGGACAGACCGTCCTGGCGCCTTAGAACGAGGAGAGCCGACCCCAAATGATGGGAAGTGGCAAGGAAGAAGAAGAAGGTAAATCTAAACTGTTTGCAATTCCAACCTCCCTAGCACAGGTGCGCCGCGAGAGCATGTTGCGCGCGTAATAACTACTAGTCTCTTTCTGACTGTATGAATAAGAAAGGAATGGGTAGAATATCTCGACAGGCTTTTATAGTGCCTCTTTAGTACAGAGATATACTACCCATTCCTTTTTTATTCATACAGACAGAAATAGAGACGGGTAGCTACCACGCGCGCGACATGCTCTCGCGGCGCCCGTTTGCTAGGGGCGGAGGAATTGCAAACAGTTTAGTTTTTGCCTGTGACGTCATTATCTCTAGAATAACAACAGCTAGCTTGGAATCGCAGTACAGTTTAGTAAAACCTATGACGTCATCGTCTCCGATATTGCTAAAGCACGCTTAGAATTACAAAACGGTTAGTTTTCACCCATGACGTCATCACCTCCGATATTGCTAAAGCACCTCTCGGAATAACAAAACCAAATTTCTGAAATTACTCTAGCATACTTCAAATTACAAATATAGAAGTTGTATTTCCTACTAAATGGAAATTGCAAAAGTCAATTTGTTCCTATTAGTTGACTCTCCTTGTCCCCGGATTAAGTTTTATTTTTGTAATTCTAAGTGTGTTTTTGTTAGTTTTTTCTCTCAGTGTGGGACGCCCAGACGGACGTTTTCCCCCCGGGTGCCCCACATACGCTCTTCTCACAGCACGATCCTCCCCCATCCTCTCGAAGTGACCAAGCCAGCGGAGTCGTGTGGCTTTGATCTCGCCAATTATATTACGCATCGCAACGAACTCCAAAAAAATTAAAAATATAGCGTCTTAAAACTTACCACGTAGTTGTACTTGTTACTAGGTGATTAAATTATCAGCTGAACCTATAAAAACCTAGTTCACAACCCCTGACCATTAAAACACGACACATCCCAATTTGTAAAACTAAAACAAAAACTAATTATTCCAAGTGATCAACGGCCCAAGTTCCAGGGGCGCTCAACCTTTTATTATTCAGCGGGGATAATAAAATAAATGATTTTTCCTTTTTCATCATTCGCAGTAATCCGGCCTCGGTTGCCTTGTTCGCGTTTTATTTAACACCGTCGTCGGTAATATATTCATCTGCATATATATCGGCAGTGAGGACTCGAGAGAAGCATAGAGCGGTATTTGTAGACAGGTAACTTCATTTTTGCTTTGCGATTTCATATTTTTAAATATATAGGAGGCAAACGAAGCGCTGATGGCCTAGCGGTAAGAGCGTGCGGCTTTCAATCCGAAGGTCGCGGGTTCAAACCCCGGCTCGTACCAATGAGTTTTTCGGAACTATCATTTGATATTTACCAGTTGCTTTTCAGTGCCGGAAAACATCGTGAGGAAACCGGACTAATTCCAATATAAGGCCTAGTTTCCCCTCTGGGTTGGAAGGTCAGATGGCAGTCGCTTTCGTAAAAACTAGTGCCTACGTCAATTTTTGGGATTAGTTGTCAAGCGGACCCCAGGCTCCCATGAGCCGTGGCAAAATGCCGGGATAACGCGAGGAAGAAGAAGAAGAGAAGAACGAATCGTCTGGTGGTAAGTGATTACCGTCGCCCAGGGTCACCCACATCACAAGAGGGATTGCAAGTGCGTTGCCGGCATTTATGATGGCAGTACGCTCTTGTGAAAACCTTTCACAAGAAAAAAGTTTTTCCCTAATGGGCTTCAACGCACTTGCACGAGCAACCCATCAGGCCGCGTAGCCAAAATGCCAATCGCTTACGCTCCGTAGCGATCGAAACGCAACAATCACTGTCGCACTAATATGGAAGAGTGATAGAGAGACACAAAGCGTTTCGTTGTCGAAGCGATAGCGATTGTAACCTTGGCTAGGCCGGCTGGTGTTGCAGGAGTCCACGGACGACGGTAATTGCTTACCATCAAGCGATTCGTCTGCTCGTTCGCCTTCTATATCTTAAAAAACCGGTCAAGTGCGAGTCGGACTCGCCCACGAAGGGTTTCGTACCATTACGCGGTAAACGGCAAAAAATCCCGTCTGTTGTATGTGATCCCCACTTAAATATTTATTTTATTCTGTTTTTAGTATTTGTTGTTATAGCGGCAACAGAAATACATCATCTGTGAAAATTTCAACTGTCTAGCTATCACGGTATTCACGGTTCATGAGATACAGCCTGGTGACAGACACAAACAGACGGACAGCGGAGTCTTAGTAATAAGGTCTCGTATACGGAATCCTAAAAACGACGTCCCTCCTACGACTGACTGTTAACCTTTTACTCACATCGCTTTTCATTCCCGTGACCCCTTACTCTTTGGCCCTGGATAAGCGCGCGCCGCAATTGAAATGTTTATAGATACAATAATGCCGTGGGATCAATTCCCGCGCAGGTAACGTCTAGTTTATTTTTCCGACCCCGTCTTATTCGGGTTCGGGTTTTCCGGGGAAAACGTCGGGAGGGGGTGTCGGGGAATTAATAAGTAAATATTCTAAACAGGGTGCGTTGAGTAACAGATATGCATATGGGTGAAAGAAAAATGGATATCAAGAGGGTACTTTGTGCAGATATTTCAAGATCGTGAATGTGCTTAGGTATTATTGGTATGTATATGTAGGATGCCTTATAATTCGCAAGGGATCGGATAGGCTGGAAATCTGCGATCCGGAATCATGTGCTCCACTAGGAGGTCACGATCCTCAGCCTAAGGAGAACGAAACAAGGAGGATGTAGGTTTCCAAAAAAACAGTAGTAAAATAATACCAAAAACATGAGACCTTTGAACGTTCTTTGTCGTCTATTGAGAGATATTGGGTTCTAAGTCAATGGGATATTGCGAAAGTCGGGCAAAACAGCAAGCAACCACGAGGATTTTCTCAAACAATGGAATTGGCCCTGCAAACTAGTCTCCAACGCCACTGTGCAGACAGAAGATACTGCAGGATAAACAGGAGCCGCAGAAAAAACCGTAAAACGTAAATTTAGACTTATAATTTATGTATTAGTTTACAAGTGAATGTAAATAAAATGACTCGGTTTAGTAGAAGTAGTAGTAGTAAACACTTTAAGCGCTGGTGGCCTAGCGGTAAGAGCGTGCGACTTGCAATGGAGGTCGCGGGTTCAAACCCCGGCTCGTACCAATGAGTTTCTCGGAACTTATACTAAATATCAGTTGATCGTGAGGAAACCGGACTAATCGCAATAAGGCCTAGATTCTCCTCTGGGTTGGAAGGTCAGATTGCAGTCGCTTTCGTAAAAACTAGTGCCTACGTCAATTCTTCGGATTAGTTGTCAAGTGGACCCCAGGCTCCCATGAGCCGTGGCAAAATGCTGGGATAACGCGAGGAAGAAGAAGTAGTAGTAAACACTTTATTGCACAAAACGAGTACATAACACAGAGAGAATACAGTAAATACACACACAGTACAGTTTATTCGAATGTATTTTTAATTTGGCGTAGGTATTTGTAAATGCTCAGGCCTTAATAAATAGCTCAAATGAATCTCCGACTAGAAACCAATTGGGAACACCCCAACTAAATGTAGTACAACTATGTAGTACAAGGGTCAAGTCATCGTAAAGGGTGTAAGCCCGCAGACATGATCGGAGATATTGTTCTAGTTGATATCGTTATCAGTTCGCTAATGGCCAGTTAATAGGGGTACGGTTATGTTAGTAGACGTCGAAGGATGATTATTTTAAGGACTTCCATTTTGGTGGAGTGACTTTAGAGACGTCTTACAATTTCATTAAAATAGACAGAATTTACTTTATCTTAATTGATTCTCATTGCATTGTGTTATGAGCTTATGTGCAATTGGTTATTTTTAGATATTGAATATTTTTCGTTACGTTTGGTTGGAATAGACTACCAGACTTCCAATCTACTCGATTATAACAACTCTTCTTTTAAACTTTGAAATTGTTAATGTCGTAGAAAACATAGGTATTTCAAGTTATTTTCTGAATGTTAACGAAATATCTCTAATGTAAATTAAATGCTCAATGTTCTTTCATTTTCAAAAGTTCTTTAAATACAAGTGCTATTGTGGTAATATTATTGGCCATATAACCTATATACCTGCTTCCTAGATGAAATAAGAACAATTTGCACAAATCTCTCAAACAACTATGCGGAATCGCATTCGGATTCGGATAGAAATCGGCGGAAACTTACATTTCGTCAAAATTGACAATTATCTAAAATTCCACCATCTAAACACCAAAAATAAAGCCAACTGTCAAAACAAACATGTCACTCTCAACATAAACCCACCGTCCACCCCCACACACGTGACCAATAAACTTGAAACAGAATTTAATTTACACCAACACAGAACACATACATATTTTCGTCGAAATAATACTACGGTAGTAATTGAATCGGCCCGGCGCGGTCATTAACGTTCCTTAGGGCTATATGCACTAGGATAAGGGGGACGGAGATAAACGGGACAGGTGGGTGCGAGAGGGACGTAATGGAAAGTGTTTATTATAAACAAAGGATACAGTCTTATTGGTACGGTTTTAATAGACTATTGGACTGCCTGCGGAAACACCTCGAGGTAAGGGTGGGGTTGGATGGGTAGCGGGGGTTGAAGAGGATGAGATGAGATGAGACAATTTTATAGTGAAATGTAAAATGCACTAATTCTATGTCAGAATGCATTATTTTGATATTAATAGGTCGATGCTCGCGATGATTAATGTAAATATTTTGTACTCGATTTTGATTCAAGGTAAGTTTTGTTTGAGTTACTTTAAACTATATTTAAATAAGATTATTTATTGTAAATGGATCCTGGACCTTGGCGTGTAATATCTAATAAAAACTTAGCGTAAGATAATTTTAGCAACACCAATTAAGCTCAACACATCTAATTCAAACCCAGGTACCAGACGTTGGGCAAAAGCTTTTCAAAAATCTAAGTAATGCTTGTCAAATGCTACATGCTACTATTTTAGGTCAAAGCATCAACGTGGTACGTAAGATATATGCAATCACCTACAAATCTGACCACTGATTTACCGTTCGCCTAAGACCAGATTCGCCAATCAAAGGCAAAGTTTATACAATAAATTTCGTTATTTGCCACTGTTCTTTACCTTTCATACTCGGTTGTGCTGTAAACATAAGCAGAAAAAATTTATCTCGAAAAAAATGCAAAAAGATGACTAAAAATTCGGTATAGTTCCTTTCTTTATCATACACACAACTTTAACCGTAAAGAAACCTCAGAATTATCAGTTCGGGTATCCGCTCTACCTTTGGCCACACCCCTATGAAGACGACACACAAATTGTTAGGGCCCCGGGTTAATACCAATGTTTGGACGAAGGCGATTTTGCTCTGAGCGTATTAAGATGTGCTTTGATGTCCTGCGGTCCCAGCGTTGGGTTTGACCGGTTAATTAAATGTTCTAGATATCAGACGTTCGCGGATTTAATGTTTAATGTGCTTGACGTGTTTTGATGTCAGTTCGGCTGTCGGAGCGATTTGTTTTGAGTCAATGGGCGAGTTTGCGAGGCTGATGTGTGGTTGTATGATAAATTAATGGGAAATCTGGATTTGCGGTTGAGATATGTTGGGATTTCTGGAAGGGCTTTGAGTTAAAGGCATGATGTTATTAAGGTGTAAGAGAAAAGCGTAAATTTGTATTTCAAGCATAACAATAAAAAGGTAGTATGAAAAAAAAAAATATATTTGAAACCACACAACACAATCTTCAAACTAGAAGAAGATATTTAACATGTGTCGATGCACGCCTGTACGCTTATGTATAATAATAAACATTAAAAAGTTAAAAATCATGTGAAAGATCAGAACCTGGTGCATCGGCATAGTTTGAATACAAATTGCGACTCCAAAAATGCCGTAAACAGTAACAAAAGATATGATTGACTGGAAACTCAGCTTTCGTCCCAAAAATCTCCCAAGGAACATTCAAAATGTCCAATACCTCTCCACAGCGCTCCACCGAAAATTCTGCTATTTTTACCCGCAAAATCAGGAATAAAATAAAGCCAAAGATAAAGATAAAGACTATATCCGTCAGACACAACCGAAGGTTGCGGCAAATTTAAAGCCCAGTGGTGCAGATCGCAAATTTAATTGTGCCATTCGGAAATGGCCTAGAAAATTGAATGGAACGGAGAAGGCAGATAACGCCAGGGCAGTAAAATCTAATTGATTCAGTGAGGAATGTCGTGGTTTGTGTGGGTGGAATAGCTGATTATTTTTTTGTGGAAGATATACCCGTCTTAGATTGAGACATGATGTTGTTGATTAACTAGGTACCAGAGGATTCAATATTTCTAAAATATTTTCTTATAGTTGATTCGGTGACAAATGTCGTTGGTTTGTGTGAGTGGAATGCAGCATAGTTTTTTGTGGAAGATAATGGAATGAAATGATATACTTCTAATGTCTTATGTTGACACAATGTTTTTTCTTTATTAAAGGGCTTTTTCAATTAAACGAAAATGTCGCCCGAGATATGATCTTGTTGATCAACTAACAGAGGATTTAATACTTCTAAAAATAGTTTGTTATTAACTGAAAATGATGCTTTACGTTGTTGGAAGCAGTTTATGTTATATAATACATGTGGTTACAGATGACATTTAACGGATATTAAAGATATTTTTTTTGAAGTTTGACGCTGTTCCAGCCATTTTGTTCATTCCGAGTCGTAATATTTTTTACACTTGAGCAATGTCATTTGGTGTCAGGCAATCTTTAGATTTAGATTTATAATTATCTGGATCAGACAAAAAACAGTTTTAGGAGCAATGTTACAGGGCCAAATATCTGGAAAAACTTAAACATTTTTCACGCTTGATGAGTACAATTTTTCATTAAACCATCGCAAATTGCTTGCACAGTCAAGTAAATAGGCATTCCTTAAAGATGGCCGCAATTCCGAGCATCGGCTCAATCCGAGACAGCCTAGGGATGCATTTGATTGCAGTCGGCCGAGTTATTAGTAGCCCAGTCATTTAACGAACTGCTACGGAATAATTGAAATAATACATTTTTTAAGAAGCAGAAACGTCTGCGAACGATGCTTAGAGTAAGCCTAGAATACTTAAATCCAGAGGCCGTGAGTTCAAGTCTCACTCAAGGCAGTCATTTTTCCAGTTTTAAATTTATTCTTAGTTCAATTGAAATAATGTACTATTAATTCTAAATCTTTCGTGAACTAGAGTACAAAATTTAATCCAATAAAAATCGTTTTACTTCCTGCTTTCAGACAAATATGCACGTATTGCCTTAAACGTTTTTTCTGTATTTTTTTTTTATGAAACTATATTTTGAAAATCATTTAATAAGCATTTAAATATGATTCCTGTCACTTTTCGCTAGTCGCTTACGACGATTTCGCTTTTTACTAGTTTTATTGTTTTACATTAAGAATCAGTGTTTATTTATTAATATTTATACCTATTTACTTACTTTCGCATGGTAATTTTAAGAGATCATCTCACACTTTTTGTACATATTTCTCATTAGACTGAAATTATCAAAAATCTGGTTATTATATTTCCTTTTGCGTAACACTATCTTTACTGGGCTACAAGGAGCACATTCCGTACCTGATGTCTATTTAGACTAATTTGCTTGTTAAGCCCAATCAGCTGCCGAAAGATTGCCTGGAATTTTGTTAGGCTTTTTGGGTTCGGGAAAGTGAAATATTATTAAAACTTTTACAAAAAAAAAAGAAATCCGACTTCAAAAAGGATAAAATAAAATATAATCCGTTTTTAAGTATATGCGTTACTAACTGATATGTTTGAAGTCGGTGCCAAGCCAAATTTGAAACATACCATGCTTTTAGGGCGATCCGGTAACAATGTTTGCCATAACAAGGATTGCCTTACACGACAGCAATTATCATACTTTCTGTAGATACCTAAGAACCCACTGTCAATCCACCTTGGCGCAGTCCGTACCATATTTGTCGGTACTAGTATAAAACCAATGCGATTGCCGATATGTTTTTTAAACAGCAATTTTTACTAATTTTCGAACTGTCCATAGTACTCAGGTGTGGGATTGGGACTGAGTTATTTCCCGCCTCTTATCTAGAGAACTTGATTTCAAAATATAAAACAATTCAAGAACCATCTACAGGGCTTTAACTTTTTACCTGCATGGCAAATTTCACCAGTTTACATGGCAGTTGTTTAGCTGAAAAGGTGACAAAGAGACAGACAGAATTACTTTCACTATTATAATACCTATTAGTACAGTTGTAATGTGATTTATATACATAAAGCTGATTATTTTTGACCGGTATTGTTACTATTTGTCTTGGCACCGACTTCAAACATATCAGTTAGTAACGCATATACTTAAAAACGGATTATATTTTATTTTATCCTTTTTGAAGTCGGTTTTCTTTTTTTCTGTAAAAGTTTTTATTTCTCCATTTTTAATTGTAAGGCATTGTTAACAGTATATGAGTGACGCGTGACGCATGAATGAAAATAATAATGATGCGTATCACTAAATTCGTAATCATTCCTGTCACTACAGTGCACAAACACAAAATCCATCCTCCGCCCCGCCATTGACCCAATCCCTCAACCCCCAGATCACTCAACCTCATAGCACATCAACCCCTGATCACGGAACCCCTCGACCCTGAAGCCTGAACCACCAACCCTTCAACCGCCATTTCCCGACTCCTCAGTAGCCTTACCATAAGTCTAACACTGACATATATTAGCTTAGCGAGTGCGTAACTTACTTTCTATGCGTCTCGCTCGTACTGGCATCCTATTAGTGCGAGCGAGATGTATAGAAAGTAAGTTACGAAGACGATAGCGAAGATGTAGTGTCAAACTCGTGGTAAGGCTACAGTTGGACTTCATCAAATGGGTTATTAACGGGAGGAAATGTTTGAGTTACTATAAAAAACAACGATGTCGCCATACTCGTACCTTTAAAAATTGAGGAGTTCCCTCATTTCCTTATGAATTCCGTCACCAGATTATAACCAACAATATTATGGGAACACCTTGGAGGTAACTTCGTTCAAACAAAAAAATAATTACTCAAATCGGACCACGGGTTCCGGAGTAATCTACACTTATAAAATCATCATCATTTATCATCAACAATCATCATCATCAGGTCCACTCCATCAAATTAGTGGTTTTTAAGAGGAAATGCTTGATTTGCTTAAGACAATACCCAAATCACCATACATGTGCCTTTAAAAATTGAGGAGTTCCCTCAATTCTTCACGGATCCCATCATCAGAACAGCACCAGATTAATGTGGGACGCTGTTGGAGGCAGTTCCCTTCAAACAAAAAAAGAATTGCTCAAATCGGACCACGGGTCTCGGAATAATCGCTGAACGTCGTACATTTTAAGAACTCGTCATGATGATCATCAAAACAATCATCATCATCAGGTCCACTCTATCAAATTAGTGGTTTTTAAGAGGAAATGCTTGATTTGCTTAAGAAAACACCCAAATCACCCTACATGTGCATTTAAAAATTGAGGAGTTCCCTCAATTCCTCATGGATCCCATCATCAGAACAGAACCAGATTACCACCTTGGAAGTACCTCCTTTCGAACAAAAAAAGAATTACTCAAATCGGCCCACGGGTCTCGGAGTAATCGATGAACATACATAAAAAAAAAACATAGCCACAACCGAATACAGAACCTCCTCCTTCTATGAAATGGAAGTCGGTTAAAAAGTAGTGTCCGACCGAAACATGTTTTTTTGCCGAAACCGAAACCGAAACCGAATGTTCGGCTTTGGCTCTAGTTTCGGCCGAAACCGAAACCGAAACCGAACCTTTTGTAGACTTGTTAAAATCGTTGAAAAAATTTCATAAAACCGCTTTTACACACATATTATAGGGCTGTCAACACCCAATGCCCTTGAAATTGATGTTACTTAAGCAGTTTTTTAAGAAAATTACTAGAGTTAGACCAAGATAATTCTGCAACGATTTTGATAACACACGCAGTGCAAGTGTTATTTTAAACGTCAAATTTCTATGGAATTATGACGTATAAATAACATTTGCACTAGTTGCACTGCGTATGCTATCAAAATAATTGCAGAATTTTCTTGGTCTAACTCTATTCATTCACCAGTCAAACCAACATGATTGTAGATACAGGGTGAAACAAAAGCGCGAGCGCAGCGAGCGCGAATTTTTTGTTAACAATATCGCAAGGCCGGGTACCGATCTTCACCTGGGCCTAAACGTCCGAAGTGCCCCAGTGAGGCGACCTTTCATGCGAAGTCAACGCCGTGCTTCAGGCTTCAGGATAAGTAGTTGTAGTAGCACAGACTCCAAGCAATGTCCATTGTATTAAAAAGCGAGATATTTCCTTGAGCGCACTTTCAATCCGAAGGTCGCAAGGTACAAACCCCGGCCACGTACTCTTGACGTACTCGTACCAATGAGTTTTTCGGAACTTATATACGAAATATCATTTTGATATTTACCTACTATTTGCATTTCGGTGAAGGAAAAACATCGTGAGGAAGCCAGACTAGTCCCGATAAGGCCTAGTTTACTCTCTGGGTTCGAAGGTCAGTCTGATGGCAGTCGCTTTCGTAAAAACTAGTGCCTACGACAATTCTTGGGATTAGTTGTCAATTGGACCCCAGGCTCCCATGAGCCGTGGCAAAAATTCCGGGATTACGCGAGGAAGATGATGAGTTTTCTTATTATTCCTTTGCCCAGGCCCAGTAACATGCGACAATGCTAATCTCATTTACTCCGATACAATTATTAGACAGTGTGCGCGTTATAGGTATTAACAACCTCTTAAGACTGCGTCAACCGTCTAGTGGCGCCCTCATTAGTGGAATTGTGTTTTATAATAAACCAATTAATTTCTGTACCTATACATGAATCAGTATATGTGGGTACATATTAATAAATATTGTTATCCTACTTATTCCCCAACTTTTGGTCTTTGTCACATAGTTTAGTTTAATAGTACGAAGTACCATTTCTTAAGTTTCGGCCCGGCCGAAAGGTTCGGCCGATTTTTGGCCGAAACCGAAACTACAGCCGAAACATGATTTTTTGGCCGAAACTGGCCGAAACCGAAACCGAAACCGAACCTTCGGTCGGACACTATTAAAAAGTAATTTATCACGGTCTCAACGTGCATAAGTAAATTGTTGCTAATATAACCAATTTATTTCTAATCGATATGTCACCTGAAGACGATAAGAAGTTTGTCGTTAATACCAAATATAAAAATAATGCGGTTCTATAATCTATTTAAAAAAAACGGCCATAAGCGTATCGGACCATCCTCAGTGTAGGGTTCCCCGTCCATCGCAATAGGCTGCCTTGAACGGGGTTTATTAGTAAGTATAAAGTCAATAACAAGCAAAACGGATACGCAGCGCTTTGTAGGTCTTTTAGAAGGGAAGAATTTTTGCGATATATCAAAAACGGCTTAACTGATCATGTTCACTATAGTTTTCGTTTAATTTCCTTATTAAGCTCTACTTTTACGAATTCTATGAAATTTTAAAATGATAAAGAACGTGTGTTTCTGTCTTCATTCCGACTCTAAAGCCGATAAGACACTGTCTATGAGAAAGTACAATAGACTCGAGTAATATGTAATGTGTTAACATGAATAACAAAAATAACTCACGCCTTATTTCATTTCCATGACACGGAAAATGGATCGAAACAGAATCGAGTACACGTAAGCGGAGGAGATGCGAGAGACGAGAGAGAACAAGGGCCGTCTGAATAACATGTATACTACAATAGTGATATAATCAAGCTTTTCAATCTGGTGCCATATTTAGGCCACTCAGCAAGCTTCTTGGCCTAGACACGGCACTCGACTAATATATCTCTTTATTACAAGGTATATGTATATGACACTATATCCACGTCTTATTATTTTTTCCCATGACACGGAAAATGGATCGAATCACAATCGAGTACTCGTAACTCTCGTAAGCTTGGTCGATTGAACGATGGCCGTCTAAAGACGGACTCGACAGCTGATCCATCATACCACCTATTCGGCACCAATTCAACTTGGTCTATGGGGTATCCGCTGTGGCGTTTAAAGGAGCCTTTGGTTGTAAATACTCTATTAGGTAACCTTCAATAATAGGCACTGGCTCCGGTGAAAAAAAAGTAATCTGTCAAGTCAATCAGTCAATAGACAAAATAAAGGTAGGTATAAAAAATCATAGGCAATAAAAATACTTAAACAATATCACATTTACTGAACACACCGAAACGTAATCTCTTGTCTATTAAGATAAGGATCCTGACCGAATTTAATCATATTTTTGATTTTTTCTCGCGTAATTTTTTTTCTGTTCTATACATCACAAACGAGGTTAGAAGTTTTGAACCCATGATTTTGACCACCACACGCAGTTGAAAGGTTAAAGAGGGTTCCTTCTTTAACCTTCCAGAAGAGTACTATTCTGGACAGCCTTTGAGTTTACATGGTAATTATTTTCCGGTGACCGAATTTTCGTGGCAGACTCGCTCCGTGTAGATTCGCCTTTAAGGAGGGATCAAACTGAACTGGTGGGTCGTGATGAAATTATTTCCACGAATGGACCAGACTGACGTTTCGATCTGCTCCCAGATGGATTAATTTGATTATGGCACAGCAGATGTTTGGTGGGAGAGATTTGTTGGGGTATTTTTCTTTGATTTTAAATTTCGTCTTTTGTGTAGAAGGAATTTGCAAGAAACTATGGAAAAGTTAAGTATTTCTTATATTCATAGGTATCCCTTAACTTGCTGCTGGAAGAGCGGGGTCTCCTGACACAAGTATTGATATAGTTAATAGGAGGTCCCAACCCTTTCACATTTTGTAACACAATGATTGTGACCAATATAATGTGACTATAGCCGAATTAAAAAATCCTTTCTTAATCTACTTTCATTCTTTGATACTACAAAACATACTAAACTGATTCATAAGTAGTTCGATTTTGTACATACTTAGATCTATATATTTTGCATAACGAAGCTCTAAGAATACAAGATATTATTGCAGGTGACTGTATGAAGGGTGCTGAATAAAAGATTAATGCAAAATACACATGAAATATCCCCGAATCAATACCGGAATCTTTAACAAGCTCCTAACAAACTTTATAATAATATACAGCCACATATTAAAATTAGCATAAGTTAATATTCACCTCGCACAAAACCCTCAATCAATATCGTGACGCCATCAAAATACGTAATTAAAATACCTACCGAACATTTGCATATGAAAACCTTTGTAATTGATCGTCACCCCTTCGATAAGACAATGGGTGTAAACAAATTTGACTGCCTACAATAACATTTCACCCTGCAGAAAACACCGCGGATGTATTTTAAGGTTTTCTTAATTATTCCTTTTGTGTATCTTTGTAATGTTTTAATATGTATCTTTATGTGCTATCTGTAGTGGCATCACCGAATGGGCCAAACGGAAGACCAGCGTTTATGCTGTTGGGTCCATTTCGTGATGCACACTTATTGATTGCTTCTTTCCTTGCTGTTGTTGTCTGTACATGTTCGTACATCTTTTGTGATCGTCACGAATAAAAATCTTTTATCTTTATCTTATCTTTTATCTAAATGTTCCTAAATATACGAGGGTGGATCGTTATTGTGTTGTTTTTCTATACAAAACAACTTCTTGTTTCTTCCTAGCGTTTGTCTCGGCTTATTGCCACGGCTCATGAGAGCCTGGAGTCCGCTCGGCAACTAATACCGAGAATTGGCGTAGGCCCTAGTTTTTATCCAAAACAACGACTAGAATAACTAAGTATAGAAGTCTGACGAGCGTTCACTAGAGCTAAAAAATGACCCCACATGTATTGCATGTGCCGCGAGCCGCTAGCGACTCAACTGTTTGCGCGCATATTGACAACGTCAAATATTGTAAGGCAATTTGACATAGAATTTTATATTAGCCAATCAAAATATTCAGTGACCAATCAGGGTTTTTTAAATAGCGGGAAATTATGTATTGGGTAATATTCAAAGCTGCGGGCGGGGTATATTTATAGAAGGGATAACTGTCAGTGATACCTGTCAGTCATGTGGACAGTTTTGAAGTCAAAAATGTACCTACTTAGCTTCGTATAGATATTTAGATATATTCCGCCGCTAGTCCAAAATAGTGTAGATACTTTTGACGCGTAGTTTGATACGATACTGGCTGTAGGAACAATAAAACTTCTATTGGCTCGTTTCTTTCTGATTTGTAAAGAGTGGCCAATTACTATTTAATACATTTAGTGGCCAATAACAATAACAGTCACCCTACATTAAATTTGGTCACGATAGCGAAAAATGATGAAGGCTTTGCAAAACACGAATTTCGTTACAACACAAGCACTCTATTAACTCGCTGGCATAATTATCTGAGCATCGCTAAAACGTCTCCAAATATTTCCGGAGCTAAGATACCCTCATCAATTTTTACGACCACCAGCATATAGAAACAAGCTGTCAACACCCCCCAATATTAAAACAGGGTAAATATTTCACAATTCCTAACCTAAATCACCTAATACGAAAAGCCCCTAAGTAACAAAATCGCCTAAACTCAGAGGGAGGTTATTAGGCTATACTGAATTTATCGTGCTGTATCAGCCTCGAAATGCTCAATTAAAATATTAATTATTCTCAGTTGTGACACTTCGGCGGTTTTACGGCGGGATCGAGGAGATTAGGAGCGAAGTTTTAAAGTGGATTTTGTGTGGTTTTATTATTTTCGGTGTCTGAGGGTGTGACGATATTGATAGGGAATTTTGAGCTTTGTGCGAATTTTGTGACGTTTCTGAATGTAACCTTCATTTAACACAGACTACAAACATGAATAGCGACAATGTCAAACACGAATACTTAACTTCTTCATTCTTGAAATTAGTCGGTACAAAAATGGGAGAAAGGGTGCACACTGTAGGAGAAAGAATCAAAAACAACCTAGGCACCTACAACATACCTATAGGACTATCTCCAATGATCATCCCAACCCTTTTCTACCTTCAAACAAAGAAATCGTTAAGCAAATATCGCCCCCCGAATATTAACCGCCAGCGCCCCCTGGCGGATCAAAAATTCAACATTAGTTACGCTCGTGAAGGGTTGACTAGGGTATTGACGGAAGTTATCTGCGGCTTGTACTAGTAATGAGTTGATAATTTATGCATGCAAACTGTGAAGTGGATTGACAATTGACAAAGAAGGTTATAAGCTGTTTCGAGACGCCTCAAGTTAGGCATGCCTTTAAGGCTTATTAAGCATGACAAAATTAAAAATACCGGCCAAGTGCGACCGGTGTGAAGTTATCGGCCAAAGTTATCGGCGAACGATAACCCGACCAAATTAAGAAGTCGATATTTTCAACGTTTTTTTTCGTCATTAAAAAGAGCGTAAGTACATTAGTTTAAGGAAAAGTTGAATATCATCAATACTATTAATTACATTTCATCATAAATTTTACTATATAGCTGAAAAACATGCATCGTGACTGGTAGTAGAATGTTGTGCTTATCAAACAAAGAAAATCCTACTTTCTAGTCAATAAAACGCCTTAAGTCTATTATTTGTAAAAGCTATTGACAAAAGCTTGCATTATTGTGTTAAAAAAACTTACTTTATTTGATAATCAAAGCTTTAACGATGAACCTAAAGATTCTAGACATAATTTATCAATTTGAGCAACTTCCGGGCAGTAGACCACTGTCTAACTGACATCATCAGAAACTGTACATCAGAATCTTTCATAAAACGCCTTCAGAACCCACTTACCGAGCTAACTGTAGCTGCATCAGCTGAAATGAAGTTAGCGGCGGAACGATTTTGTAAACTCATTTCAACAAAAGAAAATTACATAACTTACATAAACTGAAAATTTACGTCGAGAGCTTTTATTTTAAGCTTTCAGAATCCACCAATCTAGGTATTCAAGTATTTTTTTTAATAGTTCATTGCAGAGTCAATGGCTGAAATATTCCAAATACACATAACTAATTTTGACCCACTTCTAGACGAAAGACCACTTTCATTTTGACAACATCCGGAACTGTACACCAAGATCTTTCATAAAACGCCTTCAGAACCCACTTACCGAGCTAACTGTAGCTGCATCAGCTGAAATGAAGTTAGCGGCGGAACGATTTTGTAAACTCATTTCAACAAAAGAAAATTACATAACTTACATAAACTGAAAATTTACATCGAGAGCTTTTATTTTAAACTTTCAGAATCCACCAATATAGGTATTCTAAGTTTTTTTTTTAATAGTTCATCGCAGAGTCAATGGCTGAAATATTCCAAATACCTACACATAACTAATTTTGACCCATTTCTAGACGAAAGACCGCTTTCATTTTGACAACATCTGGAACTGTACACCTAGATCTTTCATAAAATGCCTTCAGAACCCACTTACCGAGCTAACTGTAGCAGCATCAGCTGAAATGAAGTTAGCGGCGGAACGATTTCCTTTGTAAAAAATAATAATTTTGACCCACTTCTATATGAAAGACCACTTTCATTTTGACATCATCGGAAACTGTACACCAAAATCTTTGATAAAACGCCTTCTGAACACACTTACCGAGCTAACTGTAGCTGTATCAGTTGAAATAAAGTTAGCGGCGGAACGATTTCCTTTGTAAATTCAGGAAAATAAAAATAACTTTGAATCTTACATGATTTGTGAATGTAAATCAAGAGCTTTTTCATAAAGCTTTCAGAATCTATTAACTTAGGTGTTCTAAGATTTATTTTTTAAATAATTTATTACCAAGATCATGGCCAAAATCTTCAAAATGCACATCACTAATTTTGACCCATTTCTAGACGAAAGACCACTTTCATTTTGACAACACCCGGAACTGTACACCTAGATCTTTCATAAAATGCCTTCAGAACCTACTTACCGAGCTAACTGTAGCTGCATCAGCTGAAATAAAGTTAGCGGCGGAAGGATTTATTTTGTAAATTCAGAAACAGAAAATAAAATTGAATCTTACATGATTTGTGAATGTAAATCAAGAGCGTTTTCAAAACGCTTTCAGAATCTATTAACTTAGGTGTTCTAAGATTTATTTTTTAACTAATTTATTACCAAGTCCGTGGCCAAAATCTTCAAAATGCACATCACTAATTTTGACCCATTTCTAGACGAAAGACCACTTTCATTTTGACAACATCCGGAACTGTACACCTAGATCTTTCATAAAATGCCTTCAGAACCTACTTACCGAGCTAACTGTAGCTGCATCAGCTGAAATAAAGTTAGCGGCGGAAGGATTTCTTTTGTAAATTCAGAAACAGAAAATAAAATTGAATCTTACATGATTTGTGAATGTAAATCAAGAGCTTTTTCAAAAAGCTTTCAGAATCTATTAACTTAGGTGTTCTAAGATTTATTTTTTAAATAATTTATTACCAAGTCCGTGGCCAAAATCTTCAAAATGCACATCACTAATTTTGACCCATTTCTAGACGAAAGACCACTTTCATTTTGACAACATCCGGAACTGTACACCTAGATCTTTCATAAAATGCCTTCAGAACCTACTTACCGAGCTAACTGTAGCTGCATCAGCTGAAATAAAGTTAGCGGCGGAAGGATTTCTTTTGTAAATTCAGAAACAGAAAATAAAATTGAATCTTACATGATTTGTGAATGTAAATCAAGAGCTTTTTAAAAAAGCTTTCAGAATCTATTAACTTAGGTGTTCTAAGATTTATTTTTTAAATAATTTATTACCAAGTCCGTGGCCAAAATCGTCAAAATGCACATCACTAATTTTGACCCATTTCTAGACGAAAGACCACTTTCATTTTGACAACATCCGGAACTGTACACCTAGATCTTTCATAAAACGCCTTCAGAACCCACTTACCGAGCTAACTGTAGCTGCATCAGCTGAAATGAAGTTAGCGGCGGAAGGATTTCCAAATTAATTCAGATAAATAAAAATAAAGTGCCATCTTACATGATTTATGAATGTAAATCAAGAGCTTTTTCATATATCTTCCAGAATCTATTAACTTACGTGTTCTAAGATTTATTTTTTAAATAATTTATTACCAAGTCCGTGGCCAAAATCTTCAAAATGCACATCACTAATTTTGACCCATTTCTAGACGAAAGACCACTTTCATTTTGACAACATCTGGAACTGTACACCTAGATCTTTCATAAAATGCCTTCAGAACCCACTTACCGAGCTAAATGTAGCTGCATCAGCTGAAATGAAGTTAGCGGCGGAACGATTTCCTTTGTAAAAAATAATAATTTTGACCCACTTCTATATGAAAGACCACTTTCATTTTGACATCATCGGAAACTGTACACCAAAATCTTTCATAAAACGCCTTCTGAACCCACTTACCGAGCTAACTGTAGCTGCATCAGCTGAAATAAAGTTAGCGGCGGAACGATTTCCTTTGTAAATTCAGGAAAATAAAAATAACTTTGAATCTTACATGATTTGTGAATGTAAATCAAGAGCTTTTTCATAAAGCTTTCAGAATCTATTAACTTAGGTGTTCTAAGATTTATTTTTTAAATAATTTATTACCAAGTCCATGGCCAAAATCTTCAAAATGCACATCACTAATTTTGACCCATTTCTAGACGAAAGACCACTTTCATTTTGACAACATCCGGAACTGTACACCTAGATCTTTCATAAAATGCCTTCAGAACCTACTTACCGAGCTAACTGTAGCTGCATCAGCTGACATAAAGTTAGCGGCGGAAGGATTTCTTTTGTAAATTCAGAAACAGAAAATAAAATTGAATCTTACATGATTTGTGAATGTAAATCAAGAGCGTTTTCAAAAAGCTTTCAGAATCTATTAACTTAGGTGTTCTAAGATTTATTTTTTAAATAATTTATTAGCAAGTTCGTGGCCAAAATCTTCAAAATGCACATCACTAATTTTGACCCATTTCTAGACGAAAGACCACTTTCATTTTGACAACATCCGGAACTGTACACCTAGATCTTTCATAAAATGCCTTCAGAACCCACTTACCGAGCTAACTGTAGCTGCATCAGCTGAAATGAAGTTAGCGGCGGAACGATTTCCTTTGTAAAAAATAATAATTTTGACTCACTTCTATATGAAAGACCACTTTCATTTTGTCATCATCGGAAAATGTACACCAAAATCTTTCATAAAACGCCTTCTGAACCCACTTACCGAGCTAACTGTAGCTGCATCAGTTGAAATAAAGTTAGCGGCGGAACGATTTCCTTTGTAAATTCAGGAAAATAAAAATAACTTTGAATCTTACATGATTTGTGAATGTAAATCAAGAGCTTTTTCATAAAGCTTTCAGAATCTATTAACTTAGGTGTTCTAAGATTAATTTTTAAATAATTTATTACCAAGTCCATGGCCAAAATCTTCAAAATGCACATCACTAATTTTGACCCATTTCTAGACGAAAGACCACTTTCATTTTGACAACATCGGAAA
This sequence comes from Cydia splendana, assembly GCF_910591565.1. NCBI lineage: Eukaryota > Metazoa > Arthropoda > Insecta > Lepidoptera > Tortricidae > Cydia > Cydia splendana. Next base: position 14,972,494 of record NC_085978.1, read on the forward strand.
CTGTACTCCAAAATCTTTCATAAAACGCCTTCTGAACCCACTTACCGAGCTAACTGTAGCTGCATCAGTTGAAATAAAGTTAGAGGCGGAACGATTTCCTTTGTAAATTCAGGAAAATAAAAATAACTTTGAATCTTACATGATTTGTGAATGTAAATCAAGAGCTTTATCAAAAAGCTTTCAGAATCTATTAACTTAGGTGTTCTAAGATTTATTTTTTAAATAATTTATTACCAAGTCCGTGGCCAAAATCTTCAAAATGCATATCACTAATTTTGACCCATTTCTAGACGAAAGACCACTTTCATTTTGACAACATCCGGAACTGTACAGCTAGATCTTTCATAAAACGCCTTCAGAACCCACTAACCGAGCTAACTGTAGCTGCATCAGCTGAAATGAAGTTAGCGGCGGAAGGATTTCCAAATTAATTCAGATAAATAAAAATAAAGTGCCATCTTACATGATTTATGAATGTAAATCAAGAGCTTTTTCATATATCTTCCAGAATCTATTAACTTACGTGTTCTAAGATTTATTTTTTAAATAATTTATTACCAAGTCCGTGGCCAAAATCTTCAAAATGCACATAACTAATTTTGACCCATTTCTAGACGAAAGACCACTTTCATTTTGACAACATCTGGAACTGTACACCTAGATCTTTCATAAAATGCCTTCAGAACCCACTTACCGAGCTAACTGTAGCTGCATCCGCTGAAATGCTGTTAGCGGCGGAACGATTTCCTTATAAAAAAAAATAATTTTGACCCACTTCTATATGAAAGACCACTTTCATTTTGACATCATCGGAAACTGTACACCAAAATCTTTCATAAAACGCCTTCTGAACACACTTACCGAGCTAACTGTAGCTGCATCAGTTGAAATAAAGTTAGCGGCGGAACGATTTCCTTTGTAAATTCAGGAAAATAAAAATAACTTTGAATCTTACATGATTTGTGAATGTAAATCAAGAGCTTTTTCATAAAGCTTTCAGAATCTATTAACTTAGGTGTTCTAAGATTTATTTTTTAAATAATTTATTACCAAGTCCATGGCCAAAATCTTCAATATGCACATCACTAATTTTGACCCATTTCTAGACGAAAGACCACTTTCATTTTGACAACATCCGGAACTGTACACCTAGATCTTTCATAAAATGCCTTCAGAACCTACTTACCGAGCTAACTGTAGCTGCGTCAGCTGACATAAAGTTAGCGGCGGAAGGATTTCTTTTGTAAATTCAGAAACAGAAAATAAAATTGAATCTTACATGATTTGTGAATGTAAATCAAGAGCGTTTTCAAAAAGCTTTCAGAATCTATTAACTTAGGTGTTCTAAGATTTATTTTTTAAATAATTTATTAGCAAGTTCGTGGCCAAAATCTTCAAAATGCACATCACTAATTTTGACCCATTTCTAGACGAAAGACCACTTTCATTTTGACAACATCTGGAACTGTACACCTAGATCTTTCATAAAATGCCTTCAGAACCCACTTACCGAGCTAACTGTAGCTGCATCAGCTGAAATGAAGTTAGCGGCGGAACGATTTCCTTTGTAAAAAATAATAATTTTGACCCACTTCTATATGAAAGACCACTTTCATTTTGACATCATCGGAAACTGTACACCAAAATCTTTCATAAAACGCCTTCTGAACACACTTACCGAGCTAACTGTAGCTGCATCAGTTGAAATAAAGTTAGCGGCGGAACGATTTCCTTTGTAAATTCAGGAAAATAAAAATAACTTTGAATCTTACATGATTTGTGAATGTAAATCAAGAGCTTTTTCATAAAGCTTTCAGAATCTATTAACTTAGGTGTTCTAAGATTTATTTTTTAAATAATTTATTACCAAGTCCATGGCCAAAATCTTCAAAATGCACATCACTAATTTTGACCCATTTCTAGACGAAAGACCACTTTCATTTTGACAACATCCGGAACTGTACACCTAGATCTTTCATAAAATGCCTTCAGAACCTACTTACCGAGCTAACTGTAGCTGCATCAGCTGAAATAAAGTTAGCGGCGGAAGGATTTCTTTTGTAAATTCAGAAACAGAAAATAAAATTGAATCGTACATGATTTGTGAATGTAAATCAAGAGCTTTTCCAAAAAGCTTTCAGAATCTATTAACTAAGGTGTTCTAAGATTTATTTTTTAACTAATTTATTACCAAGGCCGTGGCCAAAATCTTCAAAATGCACATCACTAATTTTTACCCATTTCTAGACGAAAGACCACTTTCATTTTGACAACATCCGGAACTGTACACCTAGATCTTTCATAAAATGCCTTCAGAACCTACTTACCGAGCTAACTGTAGCTGCATCAACTGAAATAAAGTTAGCGGCGTAAGGATTTCTTTTTTAAATTCAGAAACAGAAAATAAAATTGAATCTTACATGATTTGTGAATGTAAATCAAGAGCGTTTTCAAAAAGCTTTCAGAATCTATTAACTTAGGTGTTCCAAGATTTATTTTTTAACTAATTTATTACCAAGTCCGTGGCCAAAATCTTCAAAATGCACATCACTAATTTTGACCCATTTCTAGACGAAAGACCACTTTCATTCTGACAACATCCGGAACTGTACACCTAGATCTTTCATAAAACGCCTTCAGAACCCACTTACCGAGCTAACTGTAGCTGCATCAGCTGAAATGAAGTTAGCGGCGGAAGGATTTCCAAATTAATTCAGATAAATAAAAATAAAGTGCCATCTTACATGATTTATGAATGTAAATCAAGAGCTTTTTCATTTATCTTCCAGAATCTATTAACTTACGTGTTCTAAGATTTATTTTTTAAATAATTTATTACCAAGTCCGTGGCCAAAATCTTCAAAATGCACATCACTAATTTTGACCCATTTCTAGACGAAAGACCACTTTCATTTTGACAACATCTGGAACTGTACACCTAGATCTTTCATAAAATAAAAAAAAATGTTAAGAAGCCTATCGTGTGTGGTATTTTTAGAAAGGGCATTTTAAGCCGGTTCTTAAAATATATCACATTATTATATTTCCGTCACTTGCATTCAATTAAAATAAAAATAATTTTCAAAACATATCAAGTTTGGGCTCCTCCAGATACGAAATCGTTGGATTATTTTCTGTAAAATATACCTCAAGTAATACCCAATATCCTCATATCTAACCGCAAGAAATTAATTTCGAAAATATTTATTTTTAGTATTATTTTTAATTTTTTTATTATTACAAATTGTGATCTATTAATCTATCAATGAAACGGCCTCCTAGCCTAGTCGATAGTGACCCTGCCAATGAAGCAGGAGGTACCAGGTTCGAATCCTGGTCAGGGCATTTATTTGTGTGTTCATCACCATCATCACACAAATAAATGCTCTTACCAGGGCTTGTATACATGTGTATATAGGCATAGGCAGGGTCACTATCGACTAGGCTAGGAGGCCGTTTCATTGATAGATCACAATTTGTAATAATAAAAAATTTAAAAATAATACTAAAACTACATATTTTCGATATTAATCTCTTGGGGTTAGATATGAGTATAATGGGTATTACTTGAGGTATATTTTACAAAAAATAATTCAACGGTTTCGTATCTGGAGGAGCCCAAACTTAGTATGTTATGAAAATTATTTTTATTTTAATTGAATGCAAGTGACGGAAATATAATAATGTGATATTTTTTTAGAACCGGCTCAAAATTCCCTTTCATTTAATACCACACGCGATAGGTTTCTTAACAATTTTTTTTATTTTTCCATACAAAAAAAAGATGACGTCATAACTCCTTTCCGTTTGTGTTTCTTTTTTGGTGCTACGGGTCAAATTGATTCAAATGGCCTAAAGATTAATCGTGCCGATTTTCATACCTTTAACACCATTTGCAGCTGATTCCCGAATTTCAGGCTGTACCGCTATCACTAGCAGCCCACTGCCATACGCCGCGCGGCACGGCGCGCCGGCCAAATGTACCTAAACTGCGTAGTGACACCCCCCTGGTTATATGTCAGTTCTAACTGGTATAATCACCTCTTACAAAAATTAATGAAATCACACCAAAAACATTTCATGTAAAGTGTTGCCAAGACTAGGTGCATAAAGCTTTAACACTAAAAAGTTATCAGATCCCGTAATAGGTACCAAGACTTTTACTCTGTAAGTCCTAACTTTAAAAGCTCTAACTGTATAAAGCCAACATCTTGGTCAAACAGTACGGCTTGGCCGTTTCGTTGCAATCACATTAAAACTCCCTGGGTGGACTTTTTGCACAAAGTAGTAACACAGGTCTTACAAATTCTGAAAGTGTTCATAAATATGGCAGCAACGAAACGGCCAAGCCGTATTGTTTGACCAAGATGTTGGCTTTATACAGTTAGAGCTTATAAAGTTAGGACTTACAAAGTCTTGGTACCTACTACGGGATCTGATAACTTTTTAGTGTTAAAGCTTTATGCACCTAGTCTTGGCAACACTTTACATGAAATGTTTTTGGTGGGTAATAATTACGAGCGGTGGTGGCCGAGTGGATATGACGTCCGACTTTCGATCCGGAGGTCGCGGGTTCAAATCCTGGCTCGTACCAATGTGTTTTTCGGAACTTATGTACGAAATATCATTTGATATTTACCACTAGCTTTTCGGCGAAGGAAAACATCGTGAGGAAACCTACATACATCTGCGAAGAAATTCAAAGGTGTATGTGAAGTCCCCAATCCGCATTGGGCTAGCGTGGGGACTATAGCCCAAGCCCTCTCGCGCATGAGAGGAGGCCTGTGCCCAGCAGTGGGACGTATAAAGGCTGAAATGATGATGATGATGAATAATTACGATGTTAAGAATTGTGAAGTGTCTTCAATCTTTGGACTTAATAAAAACTATGAAGTTACACATTTTAATTGGCCATTTAGCTCGGTAAGTGGGTTCAAAAGGCATTTTATGAAAGATCTAGGTGTACAGTTCCGGATGTTGTCAAACTGAAAGTGGTCGTTCGTCTAGAAATGGGTCAAAATTAGTGATGCGCATTTTGAAGATTTTGGCCACGGACTTGGTCATAAATTATTTAAAAAATAAATCTTAGAACACCTAAGTGAATAGATTCTGAAAGCTTTATGAAGAAGCTCTTGATTTACATTCACAAATCATGTAAGATTCAATTTTATTTTCTGTTTCTGAATTTACAAAAGAAATCCTTCCGCCGCTAACTTTATTTCAGCTGATGCAGCTACAGTTAGCTCGGTAAGTAGGTTCTGAAGGCATTTTATGAAAGATCTAGGTGTACAGTTCCGGATGTTGTCAAAATGAAAGTGGTCTTTCGTCTAGAAATGGGTCAAAATTAGTGATGTGCATTTTGAAGATTTTGGCCATGGACTTGGTAATAAATTATTTAAAAAATAAATCTTAGAACACCTAAGTTAATAGATTCTGAAAGCTTTATGAAAAAGCTCTTGATTTACATTCACAAATCATGTAAGATTCAAAGTTATTTTTATTTTCCTGAATTTACAAAGGAAATCGTTCCGCCGCTAACTTTATTTCAACTGATGCAGCTACAGTTAGCTCGGTAAGTGGGTTCAGAAGGCGTTTTATGAAAGATTTTGGTGTACATTTTCCGATGATGTCAAAATGAAAGTGGTCTTTCATATAGAAGTGGGTCAAAATTATTATTTTTTACAAAGGAAATCGTTCCGCCGCTAACTTCATTTCAGCTGATGCAGCTACAGTTAGCTCGGTAAGTGGGTTCTGAAGGCATTTTATGAAAGATCTAGGTGTACAGTTCCAGATGTTGTCAAAATGAAAGTGGTCTTTCGTCTAGAAATGGGTCAAAATTAGTGATGTGCATTTTGAAGATTTTGGCCACGGACTTGGTAATAAATTATTTAAAAAATAAATCTTAGAACACCTAAGTTAATAGATTCTGAAAGCTTTTTGATAAAGCTCTTGATTTACATTCACAAATCATGTAAGATTCAATTTTATTTTCTGTTTCTGAATTTACAAAAGAAATCCTTCCGCCGCTAACTTTATTTCAGCTGATGCAGCTACAGTTAGCTCGGTAAGTGGGTTCTGAAGGCATTTTATGAAAGATCTACCTAGATCTGTACAGTTCCAGATGTTGTCAAAATGAAAGTGGTCTTTCGTCTAGAAATGGGTCAAAATTAGTGATGTGCGTTTTGAAGATTTTGGCCACGGACTTGGTAATAAATTAGTTAAAAAATAAATCTTAGAACACCTAAGTTAATAGATTCTGAAAGCTTTTTGAAAACGCTCTTGATTTACATTCACAAATCATGTAAGATTCAATTTTATTTTCTGTTTCTGAATTTACAAAAGAAATCCTTCCGCCGCTAACTTTATTTCAGCTGATGCAGCTACAGTTAGCTCGGTAAGTAGGTTCTGAAGGCATTTTATGAAAGATCTAGGTGTACAGTTCCGGATGTTGTCAAAATGAAAATGGTCTTTCGTCTAGAAATGGGTCAAAATTAGTGATGTGCATTTTGAAGATTTTGGCCATGGACTTGGTAATAAATTATTTAAAAAATAAATCTTAGAACACCTAAGTTAATAGTTTCTGAAAGCTTTAATGAAAAAGCTCTTGATTTACATTCACAAATCATGTAAGATTCAAAGTTATTATTATTTTCCTGAATTTACAAAGGAAATCGTTCCGCCGCTAACTTTATTTCAACTGATGCAGCTACAGTTAGCTCGGTAAGTGGGTTCAGAAGGCGTTTTATGAAAGATTTTGGTGTACAGTTTCCGATGATGTCAAAATGAAAGTGGTCTTGCATATAGAAGTGGGTCAAAATTATTTTTTTTTACAAAGGAAATCATTCCGCCGCTAACTTCATTCCAGCTGATGCAGCTACAGTTAGCTCGGTAAGTCGGTTCTGAAGACATTTTATGAAAGATCTAGGTGTACAGTTCCGGATGTTGTCAAAATGAAAGTGGTATTTCGTCTAGAAATGGGTCAAAATTAGTGATGTGCATTTTGAAGATTTTGGCCACGGACTTGGTAATAAATTAGTTAAAAAATAAATCTTAGAACACCTAAGTTAATAGTTTCTGAAAGCTTTAATGAAAAAGCTCTTGATTTACATTCACAAATCATGTAAGATTCAAAGTTATTATTATTTTCCTGAATTTACAAAGGAAATCGTTCCGCCGCTAACTTTATTTCAACTGATGCAGCTACAGTTAGCTCGGTAAGTGGGTTCAGAAGGCGTTTTATGAAAGATTTTGGTGTACAGTTTCCGATGATGTCAAAATGAAAGTGGTCTTGCATATAGAAGTGGGTCAAAATTATTTTTTTTTACAAAGGAAATCATTCCGCCGCTAACTTCATTCCAGCTGATGCAGCTACAGTTAGCTCGGTAAGTCGGTTCTGAAGACATTTTATGAAAGATCTAGGTGTACAGTTCCGGATGTTGTCAAAATGAAAGTGGTATTTCGTCTAGAAATGGGTCAAAATTAGTGATGTGCATTTTGAAGATTTTGGCCACGGACTTGGTAATAAATTAGTTAAAAAATAAATCTTAGAACACCTAAGTTAATAGATTCTGAAAGCTTTATGAAAAAGCTCTTGATTTACATTCACAAATCATGTAAGATTCAAAGTTATTTTTATTTTCCTGAATTTACAAAGGAAATCGTTCCGTCGCTAACTTTATTTCAACTGATGCAGCTACAGTTAGCTCGGTAAGTGGGTTCAGAAGGCGTTTTATGAAAGATTTTGGTGTACAGTTTCCGATGATGTAAAAATGAAAGTGGTATTTCGTATAGAAGTGGGTCAAAATTATTATTTTTTACAAAGGAAATCGTTCCGCCGCTAACTTCATTTCAGCTGATGCAGCTACAGTTAGCTCGGTAAGTGGGTTCTGAAGGCATTTTATGAAAGATCTAGGTGTACAGTTCCAGATGTTGTCAAAATGAAAGTGGTCTTTCGTCTAGAAATGGGTCAAAATTAGTTATGTGTAGGTATTTGGAATATTTCAGCCATTTACTCTGCGATGAACTATTAAAAAAAAACTTAGAATACCTATATTGGTGGATTCTGAAAGCTTAAAATAAAAGCTCTCGATGTAAATTTTCAGTTTATGTAAGTTATGTAATTTTCTTTTGTTGAAATGAGTTTACAAAATCGTTCCGCCGCTAACTTCATTTCAGCTGATGCAGCTACAATTAGCTCGGTAAGTGGGTTCTGAAGGCGTTTTATGAAAGATCTTGGTGTACATTTCCGGATGTTGTCAAAATGAAAGTGGTCTTTCGTCTAGAAGTGGGTCAAAATTAGTTATGTGTATTTGGAATATTTCAGCCATTGACTCTTCAATGAACTATTAAAATAAATACTTAGAATACCTAGATTGGTGGATTCTGAAAGCTTAAAATAAAAGCTCTCGACGTAAATTTTCAGTTTATGTAAGTTATGTAATTTTCTTTTGTTGAAATGAGTTTACAAAATCGTTCCGCCGCTAACTTCATTTCAGCTGATGCAGCTACAGTTAGCTCGGTAAGTGGGTTCTGAAGGCGTTTTATGAAAGATTCTGATGTACAGTTTCTGATGATGTCAGTTAGACAGTGGTGTACTGCCCGGAAGTTGCTCAAATTGATAAATTATGTCTAGAATCTTTAGGGCGCTGACTATTATCCATCGTTAAAACTTTGATTATCAAATAAAGTAAGTTTTTTTAACACAATAATGCAAGCTTTTGTCAATAGCTTTTACAAATAATAGACTTAAGGCGTTTTATTGACTAGAAAGTAGGATTTTCTTTGTTTGATAAGCACAAAATTCTACGACCAGTCACGATGCATGTTTTTCAGCTATATAGTAAAATTTATGATGAAATGTAATTAATAGTATTGATGATATTCAACTTCTCCTTAAACTAATGTACTTACGCTCTTTTTAATGACGAAAAAAAACGTTGAAAATATCGACTTCTTAATTTGGTCGGGTTATCGTTCGCCGATAACTTTGGCCGATAACTTCACACCGGTCCAAGTGCGAGTCGGACTCGCGCACGAAGGGTTCCGCACCATTACGCAAAAAACGGCAAAAAAAATCACGATTGTTGTATGGGAGCCCCACTTAAATATTTATTTTATTTTGTTTTTATTATTTGTTGTTATATCGGCAACAGTCAAGCTATCACGGTTCATGAGATGGACGTATTAACGGACAGCGGAGTCTTAGTAATAGGGTCCCGTTTTTACCCTTTGGGTACGGAACCCTAAAAATGCCGATTTGAAAAATGCTTTTTTGGATTTGAACATAATTACAGTTGGTTACAATATCATCACGAAGTGAAGGAACCTCATCGGTTTTGGTGACTTGTGGACTCTCGGATAAATGGACATAAAATAACATTAATAAAACATGTGTTATAAGAGTTCAATGTTCGGAAAGCATCATTTATAACCTAAAGTAGAACTGCGGATGAAAACAATAGGTTTATTCTTTAGCATATCTATGTTCAATTAGTCTTAATAATACTTTAATTAAGCTATCCGCTCACTGATGGTGAATGGGACTGTGCATATTGAAACATTACAATCCCTGCCAATTCCACAATTATTTACCGCGTGCTATTATCCCTCGCTTTCCTATTGAGTGGGGCCATGAAACGGGCGTGTTTTGGTCGTGAAGAAGACATTGTCCCCTAGCCGTACGGATACAGCCAGTGTGACTGCTTACTAGAGATTAGAGCATCGCTGCATGATGCATGGTTAGACCATGGCAAGTCGGGTATTAATTAAATATATTTTATTTTATTGCGTCTCCAACATTCAAAGCTTTAGTTTGTATGATGATAATGCGACACAGTTGGGGTCACCTTTCCACTGCAACCTAGGCACGCTGTGCACGTTAGCTCATTTCATCAAGTCAGTCATCAGAGGGCCTACCGCGAAATCCTAAATTCGCAAATTGCGGAGATCTTTCTCTTTTAATCTAATGAACGCATGATTAGAATGACAGAGAAAGATGCCCGCAATTTGTGAACTTCGATTTTCCCGGTTATTGCCCAGAATACAACGTTGCTATGGCATTCGACCGCAGCGTGGACAGCGGGAACAGCGTGGATCACAGCGGGGCTTTGCCTGTCACGCGCGCTAGCGTGTGTTTGGGGGGCACTTCGGAACAGGCCACGCGTGTGTCAGTGACGTCCTTCCGTGCTCGTGTACTGCTGTGGAAGTATCTACCCACACTTTCATACAAAGCGTTTTTGTATCCACGTGCGCAGCTGTGGGTTTCCGGCTTAAACGTCTGATCGCGTACCATATGGCCCCACATACAATCGTCAGGCGTCCGCCGCACTCGCGACTGTCTGCGACGCCCGCGGCGACGCTCCAAGAGCTCACACAACGCTCGTTGAAAAATTAATATATAGACGGATGCACTATGTACGGCGGGGGGCGTTTGATGTCTACATTCTATTGCAGATTTTTGCAATATTTGAAACAAGAATCTTTAAAAATAGCGGTTTTTAGATGTCCACACGTGGATAAATACCTCCTGCAATTAGTATTAGGTCCTTACCTATGAAATTGGCGTTTTTGTTCATAGATATAAGTCTGATCCTAGTTTTTTTTTTTTTACAAAAGTACATACACAATTACAATAAAACTACAATATGATTTCGCCAAACTGCTTGACAGCAATTAATTGTTATTTTTTATTGTTAAGTGTTCAGAATTAAGCCTTGAAAATAGGTCTTTTCATGTGCTGTCGGTTCGAGTATTAAAATTACTTATATTTTTCTAATGGTACCAATTTTCAAGAAATGGAGATATTGAAAACATACCTTAAAGGTGTCAAAAATTACTGGAAAAATTTTGTTTGGTTTGAATTAGCCATCAAAAAAATATCCGCAAAATTAATTGTATGGAAATTCGTGTTTCGTTGAAATTCTCCGAACAAAACGCCAATTTCATGGGTAATGACCTAATATATACAATGATTCTATCAGAGACTAAACAGACACCGCATTATCAGCGTTTACAAAGAGCACGAGAGTCATTTCTTTCGCTCGAGACGCTCTTTCTCACACATAGGAGCAATTTCACTTGCAAAATGCTACGATTCGAGCAACTGGTATTTTACACCATTTTATACTATAACAGTAACAGCCCAGGTAAATGTTAATCTATTTCAATCAATTGTAAATGCAGATGTCGCTAGTGACGTTGTCACAGTTGCAATGACTAAATTCACGTTGATTGACGGATGGTCGGCTGGCGGAATTGGTAACGCATAATGGACCGACAATTCAAGGATGTGGGTTCGAGTCCCACGTTGGCCAGAGTTGATCATCGTTGATTTTTTCATTGTGATTGACATCTGTATTTACAATTTATTGCCCAGGTAAACCCCAATAGCTTAATTATTGTAAATATTTTTAATTTCCAGGAGTAGGTACTGGTCGTAATTGTGGGCGCAACTGTAATAAGCGGTCGCGCTTCCATACTGAATTTGTACGGGAGAGCTTATAATGTGTGTGGTGACCTCAATTGTCTTAATAGTGTTCCGTCTAGTAGTTGTAGTCTATACCTGCTACATATACATAAATAATAAATACTTAAAAATTCACGTTTCTACTGGACATACAGTAAACAATCCGCAAAATGTTTTTACTATACATCGTGTATACAGAGTGTTCTTTTTCCGCCAACCAACTTTAAGCGTGAATTTCCGCGTTTGAATATTTCCGATGATTACAAGAGTCGAATGATTGCGCGCGACTTCGTCCGAAGCCGTCCTTTGACGCACTTGTGAGCTCTAATGAGCCAATATTAGGGTTGACACCATTTTTATGCGCACATTTTTATACAACATAGAAAGAAAAATAGAACAAATTTTACGAATATGGCGAGAAATACAAATACTTTATTTATAACGCCATGTTACATGTCTTGATGGTATTCATATTATTAGGTACCTACATACATATTATTAAGTAAAAAAAATATTATTACATTCCTAAATCAAATGACATACCTGTAAGCTGTTTTGACACATGAATAACTATTTACTTTCGTAAAAGAAAACATATTTACGAGTAGAAGTTATTATATACATGTATATATAGTATTCTTGGAGTGGTTGGTTCTCTTATCTTAGCTTGGAGAGGGAAGAGAAACTACGAATTAATGTTTAATTTGAATGAAAATGCTTATTCCTACCAAACAAGTTTGAACAGTTTGTAACATTTATAGTTTTCGTTTATAGTACTCTATCTTAATTTTTCACTCAGTTGCCACCTTGAATTTTAATCGATATTAAACTTTAGTGAGACATATTTTAAAATATCGCCAATAGCGACTAAAAATTCAAGTGAGTGAAACCGTTGTCGTATAAACATTTTGAATTTTAATGGTTATTCGACATCACCTCCATTGGCAGCCCTAGGCGACCGCAACACTTACCGGCAGTTTACGATAGCGATCCGCGTTTAAAGCGTATTAAAAACGCCCCGCGCGCACCTGACTTAATTGCTGTCTTTGATTATTCGCATCACCCTGTATATCGCTAATTGTATTGATCTTTTGGCGTGAAAATTTCAAGTGCGCTTGCTGTTTTTGACGCTGTGTCAATTAGTTGGAATATTTTTTTGTTTTTTTTAACGATTTAAGTTTATTTATTTGATTTAATGTTGTACAATGTACTTTTTGTGTTAATATGGACATTTTAATGTTATTTCTGCTCATAGTCACGAGCTTTTTCAATCTTTATAGAAGAAAAAAAAGTGTTCCATGATTTATTAATTGAAGTTTTACCCCCGACGCAAAAAGTTTCGTTTATGGTACTGGCGAACATAGATGCAAAATTTGGATCCATTCAAACTTATAAAACTATGAAATTTTGAAAGTAGACAACCTTAAGAACCGGGCTTTCTTTTGCACAGCTTACTTTGTATGATTCATTGAACACTGTATGTGTGAAAAGTCTGCGCACTATTTACTCCACAACTATCCAGCATCCCTGATTAGGCAGCTACCCTCTCAAACACAATTAGCAGGATGATAATTAAAAGGGTCGGCAATCGCGTCCCGAGGCGGCGCGCAATCAATAAATCATCGCATCTCAAACCACTTGTTTATGGTCGCTTTTGTACGGGTAAGAAGGATGGCGAGCAAGTTCGATATACGTAAGCCAACTACGTAAAATAGTAGAATTAAACAGGACATCACATTAAACAAACACCTACATAATATGGATAAAACTGATAGCCCCAAGAAGAGAATACATCAAAACATATTCTCCTAGACTGTAAACAGGTAGAAGTATACTGGAGTATACTGGAGGAGACCTAGGGAATCCGTGCACACTGAAGGCAGTTAGCAACCTGAAGACCTTGCTAGGTTTCGTGGAGGAGCTGGGGCGGTTAGAGTAGAGGTAGCCCAACTCGTTTCACGCAAAATAGGCACAGTGGATGTCGTTTTGCGGAAAATGCCCAGCAAAACTAAGTTCGACGCACGGCAACGAGGCATATCTCGTTGATAAAATTTTACATTCTGCATGAGGTCCAAGGAATCTCCTTCAGCTCATCTTGCTCCCTACATGAAGCTCGAAAATACACGAAGCTTATTATCGAGTCGAAAAAATGTACAAAAGGGATTCGATGAAATTAATTCATGAAAATGTTTCGTCAATGTCTGCCAATTACTCTACTAAAATCAGAAACATCGCATTTAACGAGACTGTTGATTCAACACTTGCGCAGTATTCAGCGTTACGTTTTGGTTGCTCCTCGTTACCTCATTCGTCTGTTTTATTAATATGTAATCATACGAATTAAATATTTTCTGTCGATATTCATACAAAAAATGTATTATGTCCTATTTGGTCTAACGGAAGATCAATAAATAATTGATAAGTCATAGGTTTTCCAGTGATGTGACGCCTAATAATAGTTTCGACGTACTTAATCGCGCATAACTGCCATCCGTGCACATTGCGTTCCGTTCCCCACACCTGTGTGTATCGCCAAGTAATACAAACTGGCATGTGATACGCGCGTAAACCCTAGGAGTCATCCGCAAGCCACAAAACGCTCTAGCGAGATCCCTTACTTGCCGCTTTACTGATAGCATTCCTATAGCATATCCATAGACATTTCTTACGGTGCAATGTCTTGGTAAATTGTTCATATAACACATGGAAATTTAAAAATAAATCTACCAATTAAGTAATATTTGTAATTTTCTGTCATTTCTACTTAATACATTGCGTCCCGTTCCCTACATCTGTGTTTATCGCCAAGTAATACAAACTTGCACACGATACGCGTGTAAACCCAAGGAGTCATCCGCAAACCGCGAAACGCTCTCGCGAGATCCCTTACGCACCATTTCCGACTGATAGCGTCATGTAGACATTTCGTCATGGAGTATAGAGTAAAAGGAGCGAAATCTCTTGGTAGAACAGTTGTAAAAGGTGTCCAGCAGTCAGCTGTAAATAATAGTTCCAAATCTCTCCAGAGTAGCGCTAGAGTAGCTAAGGACGTGGGCGTTATTACGGAGTGAAGTGCGCTGTCAATGATTTGATATTTTTTATCATTTATTCTAGATACTGTAGCGTCACCTATTTCAGGTTTTTTGGCGGACACTTTTTGATACAAGGAGATTTTTTCCTTACGTTATTTTACAATGCCTTGGTAAATGTCAAGGGATATTGGAGTTATCCGTAAATGAGGTTGTCAAGAATTGACACATAAATCTAAATGAAATTACACTGATAAATGAAACCGGAAACTGGGCTAAAGTTTACTAGGACTTCTGTCTTCTCTTAATCAATTAGCTATGTGACATTGGTATTGCAGGCTTTCACAGGCTGCGGTAACCGCTTCCCATCAGGCATATGCTTTTAGTTTATTTATCCGGGCATTCTGTTTATTATTGGACAGAGTTTGCAATCGCGACGAAATGTTATATTCAAAGTAAAGATTATAATTTCAACGCTAAATTAAGATAGATACCTAGTAACCCTTCATACAACCAAACTAGCAAATCGTAAGATAACGGATTGTCTTCATTCCCCGTTAACGACTATGCATATTGAATGAAAAGTCGCAACAAAAATGCATTATTCATCGGATGCAAAAAGTAATGGATCCTGAGATATAAATTCAACTTTATTGCCTTCTACAGATACTAAAGTGTCCAATATTATGATACCGTATTTAACATACCGCATAAAAAGTAACAATGACAGATCGTGAACGGTGAGACGCGAGGAAACCCGCACAGAGAAGAAATTCAAAAGTGTGTGTGAATACCGTGGAACCTACTTATGTACAATGAGGCATGTGCCCAGCAGTGGGACGTGTTCAAGGCAAGTATGCCTCTAGTTATCTAACTGTCTGTACTTATGTTATTGACAACAAAAATGCAAACATCCAAAGAAAAGTATTTAAGTGATTATAAAAATCACAACAGCGTCTCGCACTAAAAAAAGGGCCCAGTAATCGTACACATATTTACACCCCCTCTAAACTTGGACAAAGTGTTAAGGAGAGTTTTAAGCTCTTACAGAATGACACAAATTTCGGAAATGAAAAATTCAAATGTTTCTTAGCACTTGTGCGACTACAGAACTGGTAAAGATTCTATACAAACGTACAGTTCGGCTGCCCTAAGCAGAAAACAAGTAACTCGAAAATTTTCAAAAACGGTTTTTTTGGATTTTCGGAATCTACAATTTCAGGCGCATCTTTCACCAAAAAAATAATTGTAAAATAATGTGTAGTTTTCAAAATATTCATGTTTTTAAAATCCGAGTATCTTTTTTTGACCCTGAATTCTACGCTAAATTCAAGTATATGTCCCATTTCTACGCTAAAGACAAGTAACTAAACAGAGATACTTGTAATTCATATAGATAACCGAGATACTTGAGTTTAGCGTAGATGTTCGTAAGTGCGATTTAGTTTATTACAATGGTAAAACAAGTATCTCCCAACACAATCTGCGATTTAGGTTAGAAATTAGTTACATACTTATACAAAAGGTACCTTGTTTAAAAACATACATAGAAAACAAATTTTCTTAGCAAAATTCCTGTCAAAGGTGAAAAGTCTGTGAAATTTAAGTTTAAAGAAAAAGTGTTGTTAAAACAATTAAAATTATCTGTATTGTCTACACTGTAGACTCTACAGTAATGAAAACAGAACACTAGAATACGCCAAAGAAAGAGAAAATCATAATAATGCCGTATCCGTGCCAAAGGTTTTGGAAAAAATTAGAAACAAACAACAACTGACTGTATTCAATTGACCAAAAGGGAAATATTTAATCCAGGCTAATGCCAAAATTTGAATTTTTATAAAGACACTTATTATGTGGTAAAGTGAATCATCTGAGGTCAATCTCGAGAAGTCTATTAGTAGAGTTCGACCAAGAAAAGTCTGCAGAGATGTTGAAAGCACACCAGTGCCAGTGTTATTTATATGTCATAATTTCATAGAACTTTGACGTTTAAAATAACACCTGCACTGCGGTGTGCTCTCAACATCTACTCGTATGCAGACTTTTCTTGGTCTAACTCTACTAATAGACTTCTCGAGATTGAGCTTGTGCTGTCAAAATCTCTGCAGACTTTTCTTGGTTTAACTCTAGCCACTAAAGCGATCCACCAATTACATATACTTACCATATTAATAGGTGTATATCAGCAAAATTTCAGATCGATATGGTTTTATAAGAAATAGGTAAAACTGACTTGAAGGATTTAATTCGATTTTTACTTTGTTACAAGTAAAGTTAAATAGTAAATAAAGTAACTATGTACCTAAGTATGTATTTATCTATACACGTATGTATATATCGTCGCCTAGTACTCATAGTACAAACTTTGCTTAATTTGGGGCTAGGTCAACCAGTGTAAGATTGTCCCCAAATATAGATTTTTATGAACTCACCAGCTCTCACCATTCCATGCACCTGCCTCATTCCTATCAAACACGTCTGTCAAATAGGACTATAAAAAAATGCAAGTCGGACTCGCCCACCGAGCGTTCCTTACAAATTTAGTTATTGATTTTATTTATTTTTTACAAATGTATAGTTTTCAGATTATAGTACTTATAATGTAATACAATATTACTTGCCAAATTTCATAGTTCTAGGGCAACGGGACTTCTCGTTGGCCTAGCTACCTACTGCCCACCTACTTAAATTACCCTTTAAAATTTTGAATCCCTTGAGAATGTCGTAATATACTTACGTATTTTGGCATAAACCACCGTATCTTTTTTTTACGTTAATGTAGATGTTTGATTTTTTCTACATCTTTAAGGGAATGTAGACCTGAGTATATGGTTTTAATTTCAACTCGATACCTCCACGCGTTTCCGAGATAAAGGATCTTGACAGACAAATGGACGGAGGACGGACGGACAACAAAGTGATCCTATAAGGGTTCCGTTTTTTCCTTATGAGGTATGGAACCCTAAAAAAGAAAAGTTCGGAAGCAGGATCCTGTAGGTACCACCCATCCACCAAGACAGAGGGTTTGTTGAAGGAATGGGTCATCGTATCACAAAATAATCTTTGAAAATAAATAAAATCGATGAAATAAGTACCAATAACCATGTGTCAGAAGGTACGAGGATGGCATCATCAATCACTAATTAAAAATAAGTCTATTTTCCAATATAAAAGAACTTTAAAATATATAAAAAAATATTTTTTTTTTCAAGCGTTTTATTATCTAACAGGGATTTTGAAGTCGATAAACCTGACAGAAATAAAAATCAGTTTTCGGTAGCCTATGTTATTAGCTTTCATTTGGTACCATTTCCTTCAGAATTGCATGAAAATTGGAAAAGTTATTGAGCGGAGAGCCAAATATGTTTAATATTTAAGAAGCTAAAGTGCTTGCTATTTCCAAGCTAAACACGAGATACTTGAATTTGTGTAGAATGGTTCTGAGATTTTCGGGCAGTAAACTACACAGAAAACATTTTATGCCCGTACAAAGTTTAATATACAAGAATAACAAAAAATAAACTCCGTATAAGCTTAATTTTATCGCCTTTAACATAATGGTATAAACAGATGTTACATTTTAGACCAAATACCTAACAAAACTGACAAATTACGTTTTTTTGCTCTCCTCAAAAATTTGTCAAAACTGGGTTACTTGTTTTCTGCTTAGGGCAGCCGAGTTTGTATTTATCCACTTATGTTCTTAATAACAAATAGCAACAAACATGCAAAGCAAAGTATTAAAGTGATTATAAAAATCACAACATCGCCTCACACCAAAACAAAAGGGCCCAGAAAGGGTTGTCCACATCGATACATATTTACACCCCCTCCCTGAACTTAGACAAAGTGTTCGTACACATTAGTGGGTGGCGGGGAGATTTTATTGCCACCTCTCTCGAAATATTGTCTGATTCATTAGAGGATATTCCACATTTAAGTTTCGTGTGAGTCTTAAGCCGGCTTCCTATGCGAGCGCGGATGAAATTACCAAGCGAAGACATGGCTTGTTTAAGTAGCACGCTTGCGCTGAAAAAAAATAATTGGTAAGTGATCGCGTAAATTATGTAGAAGGAATTTCACATCATGTGCGTTTGAGATGCTTACACGTCCTGCACGAATATAACACGTGATATTTAGTGCCTGTAGTGTCATTTATTTTATCACAAGGATATACACGTCCTGCACGAATATAACATGTGATATTTAGTGCCTGTAGTGTCATTTATTTTATCACAAGGATAACGCTATCTATCATACGTGTACATTTTTTTATCACTGTGGATAGGATATATGCAATTACTGTACGGATATGATGTAGTATTTGTCTACGTGACAGGGTGATACTGGCAGTGTCTGGTGTTTTTCAATGGCGTAATGTTACCAAATGACTCTAATTTTATCACGTGGATAAAACCATCCATAATATGCCTGCTGCACTGACTTATTGAAACTTCACAGTGGACTTAGCACAGGAGTGCCGCGACAGTATCTCGCCCGCGAGATAGACTTCCCGTCTTTTTCTAACTGTATTAATTAAAGGGACGAGTAGTCTATGTCATGGGCGAGATATGTCGCGGCGCTCCTGTGTCTACAGATATCGCGATAAGCGACAAAAACATACCGTGCGAATAGGGAAGGGACGTTAAGAGGTGCGTGGCTGCGTGCTTAGCTGTTGAATTTTGACACGCGCAAATTTCCCCGGTGATCATTTGCCGTTGTTATAACGATGTCTGTTACAATTTTCTAAAAGGATACCGTTACGCGCGTAATAAGATGCTAAGATTCTCTTATACCGTTAATTATGGTGGGGTGGTAACACGTATGTAAATGTTGTAACGACTGAGGTAGACGCGTTGGTTAATGGTGGCCCCTGTTTTCTTTGATTAAAGAATTTTATTATGTCTTATAATTCACGATTAGACGTTAAGGGGTGCTGTGCGGAGATAGGGTGTAATGATGCGCGTGATTCGGAATTATAATTTGTTGGCTAAAAATGTTATTGGGGAAAGGGTTTGTTTTGAGGGTTGATTGTATTGGGAATAGGTGGTGATAAATTTGAATTACGTTACCGAAGACGATGCCTTGGAGGCCTGGAGGGTCTTCTTACCTGGAAAGAAAAAGTTTTTAGTTAGGAATATTTTACAATTAAAGATTTATACTTAGGGGTCATCCATTAATTACGTCACACGAATTTCTAGGTTTTTTGACCCCTCCCCCCCCCTTGTCACATTTGGTCACATTTGGCAAACCCCTCCCCCCTAGTGTGACGTCACATTTTTTCTACGAAATTGCCAAATCGAATTAAGTAAGTATTATTAATATTTTAACAAAATATTTTTGACGATATAAATATTAGTAATTTTATAACCCAAAACTGCTTAGGAAAGAAAATTAAAAGAATAAAAACGATTATCGTTTTAAAAACTTGTTATTTAAATGTACAGCGAATAAAATAATTTCAAAAAAAATTTCGGTTACTGATGAAGTTAAAGTGACGTCACAAAGTTTGTGTCTCCCCCCTCCCCCATGTCACAATATGTCACATTTTCTTGACCCCCTCCCTCCCCCTAAACGTGTGACGTAATTAATGGATGACCCCTTACTGAAAAATAAATTTATGATAAAATAGGATTTCAAACTATGAAAAAAGAGAGTAAGCTTTCAACAGTGACGTAAAATATGATGTAAAGTGTAATTCCCAAAGGAATAAAGTACTAAAAAAGTGGCGGATAATTCCGAAAAGCGGAATATGAGTGATTTAAATGGTTTTCAGGATTATCTAATTACCCGAATACACCTCACATGTTACAGCAATAGAGATGCTTGTTCTCTTGCTTTTACATAACAGACCAGTGCGAGTAGGTACCCAAAATAAGGTATGTATAGGTATGGGATATGATATGAAACATATAAAACACGATAAGTCCGGTAACAAAAATGCGATATTCTTGTCTTTCAAGTTATAAGATTCAAATGAATACTAATTTTCCGCAAGTATTAAACTCATTCCCAATAAATTTTCCAGTAAGTGAGCCCTTTTTTGTATAAGTACTCTTGGCTTTTTGGACGCTCTTTTGTAGAAAACTGCGAATAAAAACTGACAAGGTTTAAAGTTTTGTCATTAAGTAGTTTGACCATACACGTGCATGCCTTTCATACTAATATCATTACCAGAAACAAATAAAAGATTTTTCAACCAGATCATTTTCATAACAGTAAGTTCAAATATCTACTAACTTCTGTTTCTGTGCGTAACAAAATGGTGAAGCTAAAATACTAACAACGTCAAAGATAAGCGTATCATCAATACAAGCCTTCCTATAACCCTTTCCACACACAAAGTCACACCTAAGGATTAAACAGTATCCATAAACACACACGTATAATCACGTAGGTAAGCACGCCCTCCTTTAGGATTTTATACCCGGCGCGCGTTTTAAATTTTAATGAATATAGATATCTTTATTCGCTTTGAGAGCGCGAAGCGCGAGAGCGTTGATAAACCTGGGGTTTCATTCACGAGAATGGCGAATTCGTGCCAACTAGGTTTCCTTGTCCTTGTAGGTCTAAGCACAAGAATGTCGCGGCAGTATATCGCCCGCGAGATGCACTACCCGTCTTTTTCTAACTGTATTAACTAGAGACTAATTTTTGACTTTTGTGACTTGAAATACATGTGGCGTCATGATAGCTTTAGCTAAGCTGTAAAATTAACAACATTTTATTAAAGAGGGTGGCATAATTCTAGAAGAAGTGACAATGACAATATACCATCAATCTGCGGAAAAAATAATAAATAATAAACCAAAATATATAATATTACTGCTACAATACTCACTTTTTGATTCAGCGAAAGATATTACCATCGCAAACGTGCCTGAGGATGGTATTTCCATCTGTCCAATATCTTGGTCCAACGAGTATTTGCGTCTCACATTTTGCATAATGAGAGAGTGAGCAATGCACATCGGATAAATAAATTGGACAGGTGGAATACCAACCTTAAACATAAACACTTACGTAACATGAATATTCTGTCTGGCCAAACGTATTTCAGTAGAAAAAATCGCAAAATTTAAATTTCTACAGGAGATCGATTTTTCACGACTTACAATTTTCAAAATTTCCGGTTTCTTGTGTTGACAAAACTGGTTCGCAAGACTATACCACAGGGCGGACACGCCATACATCAAAAATCATTTGCGTTTATATGTGTGCGCGGCACGTCTGTACACGCGTCATTGTGTATGTGTGGGTAAGTCGCTTTACTGAGAGGACGCCAGAAGTCCGCCAGATTCATGTCGCGGCCAGTCGCGGGGCGAGGTAATGCGAGTCGGGGCGGGGCGATGCGTAACCGTTCTGTATGATAATAGTATTACTTATTCTGTGACTATACTTTCGATGTACCTAATTCGCAGCGAACATTCGTTTGCCGCTCGCGTGAGTGCAACCCGAACATAACTGTGATTAAAACGTTCGGAGCGCGCCATTAAATCTAATATGCACTCGTATAATGCGAGATGTTTTAGCTGCATGCGATTTTTTTGTAATTGTAATTAGTATTAACTACGGCCGAGAAATGGAAGGCTAAGTATAACTTATTATAATTAATTATGAAACAGTGGTCCACTAGCTCGACCAAAGGATCTTAGCGCAAAAGCTTCTGTACGAAGTAACATATAATGCAGTTTGAGAAACAGAATTCGGTTTAGATTTTATTTTAATGTTATATGGGGCTCCAAATTCAATGTTTTATTTTATTTATTACCTAGTACCTATATTTGTTTTTGCTAGGTTACTTTTTAAAAACCAGTATGTTCTGAACCTATGCCTACTTAACATTATAATAAATAACTCTGTCTGTCTCTAGGCGAGATAACGACTCCATAGAATAGAGCGACTGGTCGTACAAGGAAGAGTGGAGGGAACCAGATCGCGCGGCAGATCACCTATACGCTGGACTGACCAAATAAAATCCGTAGTGGGCAACCGCGTATCTGACTGTGACAGACAGTCTGCCAACAGGGAGAGATGGCGGGAGATCGTGCGAAGGGCTGTGTCCGCCTCTACTACCGATGCGGACGCCTCAACGTGACCACGACCGCTCTGTCAAGAGCGATACGACAGAGAAGTGAAGTTACCTCATCACACTTAAATCGCTGAGCCGATTTAGATGTCACGAACCCCATCAGGAAAGTACATAGGATAGTTTTTGTCAATCATCATCATTGCATACAAACAAAGTCGCGGACAGAAACTAGTCTTCGATAAGTCTGATCTAACGACTTTTACAACTATCATTGATCTTGTACATATCGATTAAGTACCTTGTAGGAAACCCAGCAAACAGTAAACATCGTTATTAACCTATTAGTCATTTGTCCGCTAATTACCTATAAACCGGACAAGTCTGTAAGATCGTATTCGCCAATATTTTCCAGAGGACATACGATCTACTGCATAAAACGGGCAATGCTAGGGCATTCAGAAAACATACTTATTTCTAATTTAACCAGTGTAAGTCTGACCTATGATAACGTACGCGTGGTATGGTATGGTATAAATATAAATATTATAGGGACATTTTTACACAAATTGACTAAGCCCCACGGTAAGCTCAAGAAGGCTTGTGTTGTGGGTACTCAGACAACGATATATATAATATACAAATACTTAGAAAACATCCATGACTCTGGAACAAATATTTGTGCTCATCACACAAACAAATGGCCTTACCGGGATTCGAACCCAGGACCATTGGCTTCGCAGGCGGGGTCGTAGACCATTGGCCTACTCCCGCTAGGCCAGACCGGTCGGTCGGTAAATTCAACTTGCTTGTTACAAGGGGCCCACTTTAACAGTCCGCCGGACGGAATCGGCCTGTCAGTTAGAACAAAAAGTTGACAGTTCCGAACAACTGACAGGCAGATACCATCCGGCGGATTGTTAATCAGGGGGCCCCTTTAGGGATTAAGTCACAACCCCTAGTGTACATTTCCTTCGACAGCATGACGTTACTGACGTGACGCGTTGCGCTAAGTGTCATTTTGTATGGGATTTTGAGTTACCAAAACGGAGCTCGGCGCGCTGTTCAAAATCCCATACAAAAATAGACAGAAAACAAACCCGAACGCCCGTCACGCTCATCATCAACTTCCACGCGTTGTCCCGGCATTTTGCCACGGCTCATGGGAGCCTGGGGTCCGCTTGGCAACTAATCCCGAGAATTGGCGTAGGCACTAGTTTTTACGAAAGCGACTGCCATCTGACCTTCCAACCCATAGGATAAACTAGGCCTTATTGGGATTAGTCCGGTTTCCTCACGATGTTTTCCTTCACCGAAAAGCGACTGGTAAATATCAAATGATATTTCGTACATAAGTTCCAAAAAACTCTTTGGTACGAGCCGGGGTTTGAACCCGCAACCTCCGGATTGAAAGTCGCACGCTCTTACTGCTAGGCCAGCGCTTCTGACGTAGCTCCGGATTGAAAGTCGCACGCTCTTACCGCTAGGCCAGCGCTTCTGACGTAGCTCCGGATTAAAAGTCGCACGCTCTTACCGCTAGGCCAGCGCTTCTGACGTAGCTCCGGATTGAAATTCGCACGCTCTTACCGCTAGGCCAGCGCTTCTGACGTAGCTCCGGATTGAAAGTCGCACGCTCTTACCGCTAGGCCAGCGCTTCTGACGTAGCTCCGGATTGAAAGTCGCACGCTCTTACCGCTAGGCCAGCGCTTCTGACGTAGCTCCGGATTGAAAGTCGCACGCTCTTACCGCTAGGCCAGCGCTTCTGACGTAGCTCCGGATTGAAAGTCGCACGCTCTTACCGCTAGGCCAGCGCTTCTGACGTAGCTCCGGATTGAAAGTCGCACGCTCTTACCGCTAGGCCAGCGCTTCTGACGTAGCTCTGGATTGAAAGTCGCACGCTCTTACCGCTAGGCCAGCGCTTCTGACGTAGCTTCGTGATGCACGTCACGCTATCGAATGAAATTTAAGGGGCCCCCTGATTAACAGTCCGCCGGACGGTATCGGCCTGTCAGTTTTTTGACAGTTCCGAACAACTGACAGGCCGATACAGTCCGGCGGACTGTTAATCAGTGGGCCCCTTTACACCAGGGGTCTGGACTACACCTTATAGTGGGGTAAAACGTTTAGTGAATAGATAAGCTGGATAGTTAGTATGTGACATCGATGGCACGCCCTAGCAAAACAGATATTAATTGATGTGGTAATTAACTTCTAATGGGAGTGGCCGCTTATCGGATAGTGATGGGGATTGGTATAGTCGAACGGTGGAGTATATTCATGATATTCATATATTTTCATAGGAATCTTTATTATATCACCTTTATCAAGCTTTACTGAATATAAATTTGACTTAAGGCTCAAATTATTATTATTAGCATATGCTTCGTATTTAAACATAGCGGCTTTTTGCAAATTGCGGAGCGCTGCCTTTTTACATCTTAACACATTCAATACCACTAAGTGCTACGGGTTACGCTCGTAGCGCGTAGCCACGGTTTCGTCGTATGTAGCGCGTAGTCGCTACGAACAGTGTACCCGACAGTCGGGTTCTTGGTGTTGAATGTGTTAAAGACTTTGCTTTGCTACGCTTTTCGTTCTTTTGTAGCAGGCTACGTTACGTAGCACTGTACGTCAATTGCTACGAAAGTGTAGCTACGAGTTTTATCAAAATATCGGCGCGATTTGGGAAATGAATTAGAGATTCACTAGATATGAAATAGTAAAGATATGTGACGTTCCACGGCAAAAGGTACCTTATGGCGGCTGGCGCTTACGTCGCATAGCGCATAATATTGGAGCGGCGTTAATAATCGCCCACCGCCATAAGGTACCTTTACCCGTGGGACGTCACATATCTTTACTATTTCATATCTAGTGAATCTCTAATTCATTTCCCGAATCGCGCCGTATGCCTAAATTGCTATATTGGTTTTCATTTTTTTTAATTTCCTTACTCATATAATGTTCCAAGGGAGGCGCACTGAAATAATTTTAAAAACATATATAAAAACCGTTCATGCGTATTTTTTGGGACAAAAGTGATCAATATATGTTTCTTGAATTAAATTCACGTTACCGAACTTTATGCAATTTCATAAGCCCATTACGTCAGAATTTTTTAACCAAACGGTGTTAATAACTTTAATGAACATCCTTGTAAACACACATCCCTAAACTATCGATTTGGGACCAAAACCTGTCATTATCGCCATTAAATAGCGATTATTTATTCCAATGGCCGCCAGCGATCGTCAGGGATTCTCCAGAGATTACCATTCCAAATGAAAAAGGTTGTAACTACATATGTGACGTCCCACGGGTAAAGGTACCTTATGGCGGTTGGCGCTTACGCTATTATTAACGCCGCTCCAATATTATTGCGGCGCTATGCGACGTAAGCGCCAGCCGCCATAAGGTACCTTTTGCCGTGGAACGTCACAATGAAGTTTAAACATTGTTGTGGCGTTTTTAATATAAATAGTTGCAGCTGTTAAATCTAAAAGAATAAGGTTGTAACTACATATGAAATTTAAACATTGTTGTGGCGTTTTAAATGTAAATATAAACCTCTTATAGTTATTAGTTGTAATTGAAAGGTGTGACCAAATGATGGGTTATTAGAAGGCTTTGTTTATCACTACGTTCATTTAATATGTATGGTTACAAAGTGTAAGCGCAGGTTAAATTTCTTAACACGTATTTAACATTTTCTTCGCATTAATTTTAAATTTTTCACTATTTTATGGGGATGTCAGTGATTGCCAATACTCAACTATTAGGGTAGACCGAGGCAAATTGGATCAAGATGAAAAATCCGTTGATATTGATCGCCTAGCGATATCTACCAAGCATTGACATATACCTAAAGCTTCCTACGCCGGGTATAATTTTCTAAATATTCCATAATTTATCAAGTTTAATTAAGTAATTAAGGTCCACTTGCACCATTCCACTAACCCGGGGTCAACCGGTTAAACCTCGAGTTACCATGGTTACCAGTACATTTTGACACTGGGTTAACGGTTTAACCGCTTAGCCCCGGGTTAGTGGGATGGTGCAAATAGGCCTAAGGGTTTGAAATACAAAAACAAAACAATTACCTAATTCTGGCAGCCTGATTCGAACTTACAGATACGTCAAAAATTTCCTAAAGATACGACTTGGATCGGATATGTCAGTGTCAAAAATGATGTTTTTGTTTGACTTTTGACACTGACATATCCGATTCATATCGTATCCTTAGCAAATTTTTGACGTATCTTAAAGTTCGGTGGGTGGGTCTCAGGAGGTTAAATAGATACCAGCAAAAAGTAAGGAGAAATATCACTATGTACAGCACGTCACATAGTCACAAATCAAATTGTCCACCAAAACAACAATCGTGACGCAACACATCACGCCCGATGTCCGAGTATCACTATCGGATTATTCAAAAGTATTTCCCAAGACGCGGGGTCTTGGCTCTGATGTGGGGTGACGGATAAAAACACTACTAGAAGTGACTATACGGAAACCCATATACTTAACTAGCGACCCGCCCCGGCTTCGCACGGGTTAACAAATTACATCTAAACTTAAAAACCAGTAGTTTTTGAGTTTATCGCGAACAAACATACAAACATGACGCGGCGGGGGACTTTGTTTTATAAGGTGTAGTGATTATTATTTTTAGATAGGACAAAATGTAAAAAATTGAGCTTGCGACCTTTAAGAACACCGGTCCAATCGCTATTATCCAAGTAAGCTACCGAAACTTACGAGAAGCGTCAATATAAACATGTATGTCAGTTAATATTTTTTCTGCATGTAACATCATACCAATCCCGTCCCTATTTACGACCCGTTATCTAGAAAAAAAACTCGACAAGGATTTTGTTTTACACGCGTGCCTAGAAGCCTCGCAATGCTCAAGATTCCACTTTTCGAACCACTCGCTCGCACGAGGTATCAATATCAGCACGAGGGATTAAAAAACCACTTTGCCGCCATGTAAAATGAATAACTATTGTTTATGTCATGTTCTTTCTAGATCGGAAAATTCCGTGACGCCCACGCATCCCCTGGCCACTGGTCGCTAATCAAATATGTTTTCCGGCGTCGCTGAGTAGGTGACAATATGTGACGGATGGCAACGGTACTCAAACTGTATGACAAAAAAGTACTACACATATATTCGTAATAACTTTCTCGTTGCAGAGTAGTATCTTCAGCTCTTAAGCGATAATACCGCCTGTTGTGTTGCCTCTAAATGTCGTTTGATTCGTACATGTATTGTAAACTGTATGAGGTGTGCAATAAAGAGTATTGTATTGACACCAAATAAACTATTTCTATTGTATCTTTGGGAAAGTGGATGCAACGCCATGAGTGGCATTCGGCAAAAAAAGATTTCAATATGTTTACTAGTTTGTATTTACATAATGGTAAAAACGAGCAGCACTAATTGTGAACAAATATTTGCAGTTGAAGTGCTGCTTCAAATCGCTTTTACTATTGTCGGGTGTCAAAAACGTCTCCAGTATCATCATTATCAAAAAGAATAGATAGTATAGAGGGGTCCTGTCATTGTAAATTTTGTAGTCACTGTAAATTTACTGCCATCTATGGACACACGACTAAAACTCAAAATGAAAACGTATAAAGTTATCAAAAAATTTATATATATGGATAAATGATTTTATTATTTTTATATCATTTTGATCCATGTTCATTCACTGATATCTATGTGTTAAAATTGTTAAATATGAAACGGTGCCGTCACGCCATCTAGCCGAGGATAGGCTAAAGGTGTGTGCGGCATCTATTCGAGAATGACTTTTACTTGAATTCCGAGGCACGTTTTTTCCTTAGACTTTATTCGTCTTATACGAAGTTACATATGTCTTTGTCATTATGAAATATTTCATACTGACAGTTCTGTTTATTGTCCTAACGAATGCATAATTTGTTACGATGTAACTAAAAAAATTAGCCTTGCGTGAGATAGTAGCTAAAACTATGATTCTTCCTATTCTTACATGATCTAATGAACCACACAACATGTCGCGCGAGTGACATAAAACAAGAGTCTAAACCGTAAAATTATTCAATGATCTAATGAAGTTAAGAACTTCATTATCAAATAAATTTAAGCCTAAACGCATGATTTGAGCAAAAACATTGTTGTTGTTTTTTTACAAAAGCCATTTTTACTTGACGTACATGTGTACAGTTTGAGCACCGCTCTCGTACGAGGAACGAATAGCAAAATGATAAATAAAGGTAATCCCATTAGTCGCGGGCGCGGCATTCGATTACGGTATTACGCGATTTGTCAATACCCGCCCCGCTGGGGCACACTAGTGTGGGGTAATGACAGTCCCAGTGGTCCTCCTTGAGAAATTAGTAATACTTACAAAAACTTTTTGTTTATGAAACAAAGTCCTGACTTGAATGAATTGTTAGACCTTACTTTAATAGGGTATTCGACTACACTAGTACACACTACTGCGGGGTAGTTACAGTCGTGGAGTACCATTGAGAAATGGTCAAGCTCCTTGAGAAATGTGTTATTTTTTGTTGAGTAAATGTCCTTACACGAATTAAAGCAATAGCAAAGCAGACGGGCTTGTAACGGCTTGTTAACATAATTGAAATTTTTTCAGGATTTATGGTATTGTTTAAAAAAACAAGCACTTTTCACCTTTTTGTTAAATTGTTAAAATAGTGAGATTGTAGATGTAATGGACAAAATAGCGAGATTATAGACATGTGTTCGGTATACTATGTGATATTGCTTTGGCACAAGAGTGTGGGGTAATGACAGAGACAGTGTTAAGAAATCACTTGTCTACAGTTTAAAATCATTAGTCTATACTATATAATTGTATTTGTCTTCATAATATCTCTACTTTTCGTATTCCACCGTGAGCAGAGTGAATATTCTAATTCACACCATCCTTCACAAACCTACTAGAACAATGGCGGGAAAAAAACCACAAACAAGGGGACAGTCTATAATCATTTATCTCGAGTTTAATAAAAGGCGCATTATTAATGGCGTCCGGGATGCTAATGTTGCATGATATAATCCCGTTTCCATCGGGAAACGTGCCAGATATCGGTGCCCGGGACATAGGACAATCTTTTGATCTGCTCTTAGTCTGGTTGTACAATTGTTTGTATTGAATAGGCTTATTTTTTGTTTATACGGTATTTTAGCACTTGTATCCAATTTCTTTGCACTATTACTCTCACTAAATACAAATTCAACTATGTTAAGTACTGACCTATCTGCTTGATTAAAACCAAACCATATAAATCCTGACACTATTATGTCGGTCCAAAACCCACTGTGTTATCAGACTGTATGTATTTATAGCGAGCTGCAAAACGCATGGACACATTATAAACGTAATTCATTCATGCATTTACCTGTACGGCTGAGTGTACATCTAAAGAAGAATCCATTATTTCCATCATATTATGTTATATCCAAGCGTAAAATTATGACAAATTGATAAAATTCAAACAAACTGACACATAATGCAAAGTTACAAAGAAAAATTATAAGTACATATTTGATAATTTCTAATTGATTTTGGGCCTAAGTAGTTGTATACAACTATACACTTCTTACGATCAAGAAATCCCGAAAAGATAAACCTCTCAAGACCCCGCTAAAGTAAATAATGCAATTGACGAACAAACGTCAATGAATGGGAATCTTAACTGTTTATATCTTAACTATACCCCGGATCCACATAATCCTCACATTATATCTCACAATGAGACGCAACCATTGAACGGAGAACTAAACCCCATTATATTAGTAGATTAAAGGGCACTTTGGTCGATATTCCCTAAAATATTGCGCCGTAAGCCGAGACGTGATCTACCCGGTCCAAGTAATCCCTTTAAAAATTGCCAAACAGAAAACAAACCGGGAGAACGGACGCTTATACATCAAGTGGCTTAAAAAGAGGAAAAAACATCGTCAAGCGAGAAACGGAGAAGGTGAAATAAGGCCAAGAAAATTTTGAAGGCTTTGACGGTGGAATCAAATGCTTGATGAAATGGCTAGACGGCAATCGTGAATTTCCTACCGAATGCACTTTGGAATGTCTTGAAGAAATTGTTCAAAAAGCGGAATCGCTGCCAATTTGTGAATTAATATTAAGTAATTGAGCAAGAAAAAATTTCAAGATTGTATTTTACTGGGAACAACTCATGAGGGAACATTAACATACTTAGATAATTACTTGGGAGGAATTTATCACTGGATTGCCAAGAATATGGCTTTTTTATGAGCTACATTAGAGTATACAAGGCGCTGATAAAAAAAAAGAATAATTTAATAAGTAAATGACCAAAGCGTGATATTTTTTAACAACCTTGCATCTTATGTATTTGACGAGTATATTGAAAAAAAATGCCGTCAATATAACATGGTATAACTTAAGCCGATGCCACTGACCAAACGATCACTCAATCAAATAATCACACCCATAAAAGCAATAAGTGCGTTCCCGCGTCACCGCATTTGTCTTTATCAATAAAAATGCTGGCCCCTAAAGCCTTATTCTGAAAAGTCGCGAATGACGCCAAGACAGATCCGGGCAGCGGCGACAGGAACGAATGGAATCGGGTGGTAATAGAGACGGTCAGGCCAAAATGACCGCCATCCGGACGTAGACAAAAGCGGATCCGCCGTAATAAAGCAGGATTGATGAAAAAGCGCTAAGCCACGCCGATATAACGGGAGGGTGCGAGTGAGAAGCGGGAGCGGAGGCGGGTTACGTAACTCGATTAAGTTAGTTTAAGATTTTGCATGCCATATTTTGGTAGATCATACATGCATGTACACAATAGCTACAATATGTAGGTACCTATAATACCCCAATGACATGTAACCATGACATAAATAATAAATAAAATTTGAAATTGAAATTGATGTATGTAGAAAACTTCAGAAATAACCCTTAGGACTATATGCTACAAAGAAAGTTACATGACAGAATTGTAGAAATAGTTGTGATTACATGGCATGTCGATAAGAAATTAAATAAAAGACTTCAGATGCTTACTATAAGTTACAAATGTCGCGTGTCGGTTTGTTTTTGTCTTTTCGCAACTAGCATAAATGTCATAGATAAGTCATAAATAAGTGGCTCGTCAGTCATAGATGATTTGACAGACAAACAGATTTTAGTTGCAACCGGTTTGGCAAATTATAATTAATAACAGAGAAAGGTACAACATAAATAAAGACGAAAAATTCTATCGACATTGGAATGGAATGCATTCAGTTTTTAAAAGTTCTATTATTAGCAATTTAAAGTTAACACATTTTAACAAAAAGATGGTACCTAAGCCAAAACCCCATTTCCCCAAAATTATCTATTGGATACCACGACCTCCTGTAATCAACAAAAAGAGCTACAACAATATTCGTAGTCTAATCGAAGTAACACACACATAAGTCACATAACACAGCAAAACTAATAAATAAACACCAACAACAGAACCTTGCGGCACACCCCAACAACGTCTTCTGTCGGGCTTTAATACGAAGCTATTGCTATTACGAAGATCGCGAGCCACCATCGAACACTCCCGGCTTTGCTGGACTCACTTTACCGGGATTTCGGATATGACGTAAAGCACTCACTTACAACGGGATCTGACCGAGTTTTTCCCGTATTTATTAGCTTAGGATATAAGAAATGGTTGCGAAGATTCGCGGGATTATTGTCGGAATACAATATGGTTTGGGATTTGGTTGACGTGTAGTTAATCGTTTAGCGTTCGTTGGAACAGGTATCTTGACGGGGTATAGTCCGTTTTTTCTTATCTGTGGACAACTTGAACTTTGTATTGTTTAAGGGATTCGTAAAATTGTAAGTCGCATAAAGGTTTGAAAACTTTACAAGACTTGCTAAAAAGGGAACATTTATTGAGTCGAAAAATACAAAACACTCTTCATCCAGATTTTGCACTGAATAATCAGTCAAAATTTGCTTTACTCGTATCTATTTGAAACAAAGAAAACTATAGATTAAAGAGGACACAATCAATTTATACACAATAATCATCAAAAACGATATAATCCTCACAAAACTGAAACTAACGAGCTATGCTATCAAAAATTAAAAGCAATATTTAACTAGTCTAGTCCGGGTGACGGGAAAATCCTCTCAAAGAAGCACCAAAGATCCAGGAGCACAATAATGCGAACAAAACAAACATGTCAGTCAAACACATCCTCGTTTGGAGTGCGGGGCAAAAAGCGAAATTGCTACAATATTTACAGCTGACCTCGCATGGGTAGAAAGGAACAGTATGGGAATGAACATGAACAAGACTCTATAGCAAGATGCTTTAAAATAGCATCTTCTGTCCACGTGTCCATCTGCTGATGATCATAATCGGTATCGCACGATTTCGGTATCGACACATTTGTCAGCAAAAACATTTTTGTGCAAACTTCGTAATTTTTGCGAAGCTTGCATAAGCAACTTGTGGTATTATACGAGTACAGAATTATGGTAATGTTATTTCTGTATTAAAGTCTCATATCATGAGGCTTCTTGGGTTAGAAATGTTTAATGGTAACACTATTATTTTAATCTAAGAACTATTTAAAACTACGGAAATCACATAAATTGCTCTCAGATTTTACAATACATATTGACCACATTTTTGATTGTTGTAGACTCATGATGACAAATCTAAAAAACAGATACTGGACTAGGTAAATACTACTGACGTTGAGAAATTAAAGGTTTCGAAAAAATTTGGAGTGAAAATATGAATTTTAAGCTTACTATTTTCATGGCTAGCGTTGAAAACGCCTCGCATCACCCTACTGCGCTCCTCGCACTGCGTCCAAATTACCGTTTCTTAACCGTTCCTTTCTCTAACGAAACAGAATACAAAATACACCCCCCGGGGACACATGCCCACCACACGGTCACAGTTAACATATATTAATAACACGTTAATTTATTAACAAGCACTGTTTATCCAGGGATTAACTCAGAATAGTTTTAGTTGAACAACAAAGGGCCGAAAGGGTTCAAAGCGAATTTCTTGCCGACATATTTACCTAAGGTTACCTTCAGGTGATAGTAATTTTACGCGCCAGAGGTCCGAGCTTTGGTTGTGTACATTGTTATGCCTGAAATTTGCGCTGGAGTTCACGCAAGAATGACTTTTGGATGGAAATTCGAAGTTCGCAACGTTTGATGGTTAAGACATTGATGGGATTCATTTGGTTATGGTTTTATGTTTGTTGTTCATTGATCACCAGCGACTTTTGGGGATGCGGATTTAATAAGTGTCACAAAAGGGAAAGTGGTATCTGGTTAGATTTAAATGTCGTTTGAGGTGGATTCTTCCGCTTAATGTAAAGCTCAATAGTTTTACAATTTTGTGTTTTAGTTTGTCGTTATATTCTCATTGCGTGTCGTATATTAAAAGATAAGACAATAGGTTCTTCTTGACTTGTCTCTGAATTAACAATGGTGAATAACTGTTCATATCATATAAAGGATAAACATAAAACGTAACCAAATATGTAACAAGATTTTTTACTAAGTACCAATCCAAAAATATAACGTAATAAACATAAAGTAGTTAATTCAACAGGTAAAGCCTCAGGTTCGTTTAAAACTAGCATCAAAATTCAAATTACAACCACCGCAAACAAAGATCACACAAAAGGCGAAGGTCCGAACCGAACGTGCATCTTTAATGACCAACACGTATTGTTGCACTATTTGACTTATTTAACTACCCTCGAGAATTTCGTAAAATTAAACAATTGTATAGAAAATAAGCTCTGCCGGACGGTGCAAACAAAACTATTGTTACGTGTATTAATTAATGTGAATTTTAAATTTGAGGTTGTGTGGGTCTTTTGTAACGTTTTGTTAACGACTTCAAGGCAGGTTATTTGAAGTTTGAGGTGCCCAAGGGTCAAGAAAGGTAGGTATTACATGCAGTTCAAGTTTCATATAATTATGAAACACAAGAGGGCGAAGAAGATGATGATAATTTAGAAAACTAAAGTTTTATCTATATTTTTTCGTTACTAAGTTCGTATGTATACTTACAAGTAAAACAATACATGGGGGAAAATGCTATTGCACACCCTCTGGTACTAGACTTAATTTCAAAACTTAGCTACAAATCTATAGAAAAACACACGGACCATTTAATTCGAAAACCGTAATTTGGCAAACACGGCTTCCGTCTAAAAACAGAGACGGAGAAAGAATCAGATTTCCGAGTGGGAACCCTTCAGCTTCCTGTGGAGTAGATGATAATTATCCCTTAATGATCGGGGCTCCATCGGTGACGCGGGGGCAGTATTAATATAACATGCGATGACTGCGCGTTCAGACTTGGACCTCATTAAAAAATATACTATCATTTTTTATTTGGGAGGAATTTTTGATAGAGATTGGCGACCAAAACCGTCTGATATTTGACGATCAAAAGATTACTATTACTATTGGGATAGTATTTTCTCTCTTGTACCTAGTTAGTACCTATCAGTGCCAACGAAGTTAAGCTGAGTAATTTTGGTATTGATGAATTTAAGATTCGTCTTGACTTATAAGAAAAATTCTCATCTAAATTTGCCTTATGTGTCATGTAGATAGGTTTGTGTGATTAAAATTAGGGGATATATTTAACATGAAATTTTATTTAGCTAATAATTTTCCAACTGGAGTATACATTTTATAAAAAAATAATTTCGCTATATACACTCGCGTGCAAAAGTATTGCATCACTTTGTATTTTTTCGTCCGCACCCAATATATTTGTAAACTGGTTAATTTCACTAAATTATTTTAATGTAATCATGTTCCTTGAAGTTTTAGCTTTACGAAAAGTAAAAAAAACATGGAAACCGACCCAGTATTTTTCAAATTATCGGCATTTTCCCGATGTAAGCGGTTTCACGTTATCACGCGCACGAGTTGCGCTACCCTTGACTCCTATAAAACGGGGGGCAGAAAGGGGTACATATCTCCGCGTATTTTCCCGTGAAAAAATGGAAACCACTGAAGCTGAAGTCCGCCAAATCGTCCAGCCCCTGCAAGCGGGGCGTAGCCAACGTTCAGTAGCTGCCGAGCTGAATTTAAGCCAATCTGCAATTTGTAGAGTTTACCAGAGGTTCCAGGGGACTCGATCCTTTACTTCAAGACCAAGAAGCGGCCGCAGAAAGTGTACATCAGAGAGGGACGACCGCTTCTTTGTCACAACATCTCTCCGAGATCGACACCAGACAAGCATTGCCATCCAGCAGCGTCTGCGTGAGGTACGAGGAGTGGCTGCCAGTAAGTGGACAGTAAGAAGAAGACTTAAGAAAGCGAACCTGATACCCAGGAGGCCCGCAGCGGGGCCCAGATTACTGGCGCGACACCGTACAGCCTAAAGAGAGTTTTCTGAAAATCACAAGGACTGGGCCATTGAGCAATGAACCCCAGTTCTCTTCTTGAAAGAGTGCAGAATGTGCTTGAATGGATGTGACCGAAAAGGAAGTCTACAGAAGGCCAGAAAAACAGTTAGTTCAATGTTACTTCTCCGAAAGGGTCGCCAATGGCGGTGGATCCGTAATGTTCTGGGGCGGCATTTCCTACGACGGGCGGACAGAGCTGGTTTTCGTGCCTGGCGAGGGCCGTGACAGTGGATTGACCGCTGCCAAGTACGTCACTGATATCCTGGAGGAACATGTTGTTCCTTATGCCGGTATTTTTGATGAGGGGTTCATCCTACTGCAGGATAATGTCCCGTGTCATACCCCTAGGGCCACCGCAGCCTACCTTCTCGAAGTGGGCATCGACACCATGGACTGGCCACCGATGAGCCCGGACCTTAACCCCATTGAACACGTGTGGGACTACCTAAAAAGCAGGGTTTGGAAGCGGAATCCTGCCCTGGTCAATGTTGAGGAGCTGAAGGGAGCGTTGCTGGAGGAGTGGGGCGCTATTCCTCATCATCACATTAAAAAAATAATTAGGTCTATATAACCACTTGGTTTGTGAAAGGAAGTCTGTGGGTGGCAATACCAAGTATTAATTAAATAATAATAATCGATATTGTATTAAAAAAAAATACTTTTAATCTTAAGTTTGCAGATTTATTTTTGAAGCATTATGCGACTACTTTCAGTTTTCTGTTTTTTTGTAGTCTTCAGATTCGAAATTTCATTGTATTTGCCATTTTTCTAATGCGTTACATTATAAGCTTTCAGTTGATACCTAAATTTTCAGAATCGGGTATAGAATTACAAAGATATTGGGTGCAGACGAAAAAATGCAAAGTGATGCAATACTTTTGCACGCGAGTGTATTAAGTAGCAGAGCATTAGAGACCACAAACGTCTACCATTCCTGAAAAACTACTTGCGCTTATGTAAAGTTGTGTCTCTGCGTTATTACGTAAAAAAGAGTTTGGCCCATCATGACGTATTATAGACATGCGTTCTAAGAATTCTCATGCGATATTCCCAGTAAGTCGCGTTTTCTATTTCTTCTGAATTCAGATCTTCTACTATTTAAAATCTTTGATTCGAGAAACCGTCACCATCGTATGTACGAGCCCTAAGGCAGTGTGCTTTCGACTAGAGTATAATATTTATGATAATATCTTTTACTTATGTAACTCTTTGTCTCTGCGTTATTTTGTAAGAAAATTAGTAGGTAGGTATATGTACATTTTCTTCTTAATTCAGCTCTTTCACTATTTCAAATCTTTGAATCATGAAACCGTCACCATCGTCTGTACGAGCCCTACGGAAGTGCGCTTTCGACTCGATTGTTCCACGAGATTTTAATAACGGTGCAACGCAAAGAAGTAAGGCCCATTGTTGACTTCAAGATGGTGGCCACTTCTGCTCACTTCGAATAATATTACACTTTGATTTTATTAAATCTTCAGGATTGGGAATTCGTGTTGGGGATTGTGTTCGTTATGCAGAAAGTTCAATGAGTTTTGAACTTTTGACTACAGAACATTGTACAAATGAACACATGTTTTGTTAACCAGGAAATTCCATTAAATTGAATCTATCGTAAGTCATACTTACAATAAGATTGAAATTATACGTCGAGAATTCAGACTGACGTGAGTTCAAACGCCGTGTTTTTGTTTTAAAACTAGAACAAAAATCATAAAATGTTACTAGTCACATGAAAAAAATAAGCAGTCGTGTACATTTTTCTCAGAAGAGGTAAGCGACAATACCTACTTTTCTGGTGCTTCGGCGTTTACACTAAGTTAAATTAATATTTGCAGGTTATGGTCCTTTTCAGAAGATGCTGCTTATACATATTTAACATTGCCAAAGTGGTCGTTAGTTATTTTAAGCACTTTCCCATGTCTAATACACGCTGATAATGGCACAACTATAAGCGCCATCAAACTATCACCGTTAATAAAAGCCATTCACGACCCGCTAATAGACAAGTCTTTGTCCTAACCGCCTGGATCTTTAGGGGCCATAAATAACTTCATTAGGTACCTGTTCGTGGGCACGTAAAGCATCTTGACTAACAATACGTAAATGTGGGGTATTAAATATATGGGGTGACAGTGGTTTACTGCTAAGGATATAGGGGCATGGGGTTAAACGCAAAATTGGTATGGAAAATTCATAATGTCGCGATGCCCGTGCCGTGGGTCACGGGTTGCGGGAGGGCGATTCTCCATGTTTGATTTTGTAAAGGTGTTCGTTACCAATTTCAAAATATGAACTTACGTGTGTAGATGTTTCAATTGGGGCATATTTTGGATAGTAAGCATTACGAAAGTCGCATAAAGTCATTGTGATTTGTGCTATCTAAAAGCAAACGAACTGACAATTAAACATGGCATTAAAACGCACATAAAGACCGTATTGTTAATTGTAGGGACAACTTTACTTAGCCGTTTTTTTTGGTATTATATTTTTATTTCAAAATTACGCATGTGTTTAATTAGTGCTTTAATAAGGAACACATTTCGTCCTGGGACCTCGACGTAAAGCATATGGTTTGGAAAAAAATTACCCAATCCTCTCGAGTAACAATTACGACTGCTCACAAATACTACAAGAAAATTTGTGGTTTGCGAACAAGACAATATCACACAAAAATAAGTGTTCCGTGAACAAAGTTTTGTACGGAACACTAAAAAATCGTACTATGTAAACAGCAATTACACATGATTCGTATAGCGAAACATCTGGACAGTCTAAGCATTTCTTTTCGTTAAGAAAACAGTTTAGGATCTGTGCATGGTGGCCTTTTAGAGAATATGGCATGCTACTTACGACAACTATGACTTTGACATCTAATTTAACTATCATGGAGCGTTTCTATCGACCCGCTCTAGCGATGGATCAACGCCATGAATGTCCGTTAGGCTTTGGTTTTAAGCTTATTCTT
This sequence comes from Cydia splendana, assembly GCF_910591565.1. NCBI lineage: Eukaryota > Metazoa > Arthropoda > Insecta > Lepidoptera > Tortricidae > Cydia > Cydia splendana. The sequence goes on from NC_085978.1 coordinate 15,011,437, forward strand.
CTAGCTGTCTCCATCATTACGCTTGCATCAGAAATTGAAGGGATTCCAAAACGTGGGGTGAAAAATCGTTTTTATGTGAAAATAAAAATTCACCACATTTATTCCGCAGCTGCTCAATTGAACAGTCATGAAGAGGACACTTAGATAACATGTTTTGGCAGCCTATTAACCTGTCGTTACTTTAAATCGTACCAAAGATCGGTGAAATAGTCTCAAATTCAGCTCGATAGGCTTGTCCGGACTGTATTTGCTATACGGTATTAAAAGCATCATTAAGTCCCTAAAATAAAATAAATGTCAAACCTTCTTAAATCAGATATAGCTTAAAAATACCCTCAGATCAAACTCTTAGAACATAGTAATACAAAATAATACACATGCCAACAGTTAGACCAGGTTTAATCTGTCCCTATACTTAACAATATTGTCTTTATGGTAACAGGTCGTTATTTATGTATTTAGACAGTACAGACTACACAGCTACTTATGATCAAGGAACATAACATAATCAAATAATTCTGGCACAACTCGCAGAGAAGAAGCACCACCGTCGCCAATAAATTATGCAGATCATACACATAGATAAAAAGTAAGTAACTTTTTCTGACACAGTCTTGCACGCTATAAAAAGTGTCAGAAAACTCATTAACACTCAATACATAGAAATAGATACAACCGGCTCTAAGGCTAACCAAAAATCCAAATAAAAGAAACATCATGAAGAAACACACGTTCCACACTCAGCTAATGAACCCGGACGCGGATCCATCATTACACGCGGAGTGTCGCGCAAACAATCGCGTTCCAGTTTTCCAAAAGGGACCGGCTGATAGTAGTGGATTCGTTACAGCACCGAGTCGAGGGCCCATTGTGACTGGAGCGCTGTTGTGTCCGACTTGTGGATAATTGCCCCCGTGCTGGGGATTAGGTTTTCTAGCATTATGATAGTGTGAGGTGTTTATTGAGGAAGACGTGGAATAATAATCAAGGAAATAGTTTCTAGTGTCAGATCAATTTGTTGTTTTTCTGTTCCGCTGTTAGAAAGACATTTCAAATATACCTAGTTAAAAAAATGGTTTTTGCACAAATGTTCTAGTCATTTCAAGAGTTTTCTACGTATTAAAGAATATTTAAAGACGAAGAGTAGCAAACAATCGGAACCCTATGGTTAAGTATGTGGATGTTGCAGTGGTGACCACTAATTGTATTTCTTTCCTTTGCATTCTTTCATGAGCGGTTGATTAAAAGATTTGAATTGAAACTGATCTAAAAATTTGGGTTTGACATTAATATAATTTTCTTTCATTTAAAAGCTTTTATGTAGATCAGACGCAGAACAAATAGAAGTTTGGCTATCAAATGTTGAAACACCTTGAAGTTTTCTCTTAAGCTTCATCTACGGAACTGACCGATAACCAAGATCAAATAATACACTGTTAATCACTTGTCCGACATAGGAGACCTCACCCCACATTGTGTCTGGGACAAGGGTGACACGCGCACAAAGCTTGTTTATTGGCCGAGTACACCGCTATCCATCACCCACTGTTCCCGGACCTCGTGCCCTGATCATTATTTAAAATATAGATGAGAGTGTTTTCTTTCCGATAATCGAGACCGCGATTGAGGGTTCCACACAATAGCGCCTTTTGAAAGCGTCGCCCCGAGCCCTAGACGGGCCCGAGGACCGAAGTCTCGCTTATTTGTATTAGTAAATTGAAGGTACACTGTCCACTCTATTCAGATCCACGCCAAAGCAATCCGAGTCTCCCTTTGGCTCGGATTTTAAAAAGTGGTGGGGGCGCGGGGGGTTCAATTAAGGTGGTCTTTGTGAACATTCTATCGGCGCGCAATGAAAAGAGTTGTGATTTTCTTTGATATGCGGAGACGCGGTTTGCCGAGTGAGAAATCAAAGGGCTCCATAGCGATGCATGACGGGTTTTATTAAGATTTAATGCCGGCAACGACACTCAGAGGCGGGAAAAGAACGAGTCTCAAGTATTCTGTTACGATGTACATTTTACATGGCGCCATTCGTTCGCGAAGCAGCATGGAAATGTGGCGCGAAATTCGTAACAACATTGCATCAAGTGCGAACTTAAGTCGGCTCTCATAATCCTTCGTGCTAATGACGACGCCACGTCACTATCCTTTAGACTATATGAAAATGTACAGATTCAAGTTATCGCGAAGAGGTTCTGCCAGTGAATTTACCACTATTATGTTAGAAAATATAGCGATAAATCACTGACATTTATGCAAATACAGCTCTTCTTGGTCAAACAAAGAACACATAAGGTTTGAATTTAGATATATTTCAGAAAGGTAAGAAATCTATATTTGAAATAACACAATATATATGTCAATCGCGGAATATCCATACAACTCGATTCCCACCGGCTTGCTATATATATTTATTTATTTAGTGTAGGTACCATATGTTCTTCGAAGACGAATACATACTTTTCTATATCGGACTTCCAGTTAAAATGTTCGTCATAAACAATCCTCAAGCATTACAAACCGCCGCGTCACCGTATCCACCTATCAACTTATAAAACGAAAGCACTCAACATTTTCGCAACACCCGACAATCCTGTAGTGTGTGGCGCTCTTAAGACGCTCCAAGATGAACCTTTCCTGTCCGGCCCGCCCACCTCCCTAGCTGTGAATATGTAAGCCTGCGGTGTTCATTAACTTAGCATGTTAAGCCGATGATCGTAGATAGTGTAGGTGCCGTTTTTGGGCCCGATTGAGAAAGGATGTATGTTCGTTTATTAAAGTAACCTTGAGATTTGAGTTGCTCCAAGCCGGAACCTGTGTTTATAAAGATTTAGTGTTTTCATTAAATGACTAAAGAGTTTAAGAGTCACGTTGGGCAAGCCGGACCAGACCGAATTTGGTCTGCTGTTTCTTTAGAACCCATAAAATAAGAAGCTCAAATGTGATAAGTTTGTCTTTTCATTTTATTATAATATTAAACAAGCAAAAGGCATTATAAATTTGTTGATTTTCGATAAGAAATATATCAAAAATCTGATACTGTTAAACAAGCAATGTTTATTGATAAATTAAATATGTAGAATGGGGTTTTGAAAATAGATTAAACAATTTTCAGGAAACTTCTTTATTACGCAAAGCTAGAAACGACATTCAATTTGTTCTAAATATTTAAGTTATGTGTATATTTGCATTTTTTTTCTAGTAGCGCTTAATTCACAACAGACACCCCCATCAATAAATCGTTTAATACATTCTACTTTACATTCTTCTTAAAAATTATCAAAAGCCAACGTGTAGACAGTACCAGAATTCAATTAGTCTTCCACACAAAGGACGGAAACCCGTTAAGTATCCCTTATATCAACTATCGGCATATCATACAATACTCTGGAGATAATAACTTATGACGTCAGCAATGTGCAGTTAATTTCACCAGTTCGTTAGTTCGAGGGGGCTCGAGATATATTGTCTCAGTGGGAATTGTGTATCTTTAGCTGTTATTAAGACCATTCTGTGTAATAGTCGATGATATTTCGATGATGCAGACGTAAAGTTTGGAGATAATATGTGTAGTATGTGCTTTATCGTTTTAGGACTGTTATATCGATTCAGCGTCCGTTAGTAAAGATAGTTTAAGGTTGCGAGATGAAGGCACATATAGACAATAATGATGTTTACGAAACTTAAATTGTTAACATTTTTTGGCAGATAGTTACTGACTTGAGTGGTGATCACGCATAGGAATTTGGTCAAAAAAGGAAACCGTTGGATAATGGCGGCACACTAATGGTTATTGTAGAGATCTTCGGGGGACGCATTTATCTAGTAGTAGAAATTTTCTATAAAGAATCATATTAAAAAGAAAAATACAATGAAACTCCTAAGACTCGCAAGCATATCCATTTAAAATGAGTTACTCATGTAACTGAAGTGAGATTTGATTCCGATAAATTATGATCACTATAACAATGACACATTTGAATCAAGCAATAAAAGTAAAATTCCCTTTGTCTTGATATTGAAGATAAATATCAGACAATCTAGACGTGCATGCAAGTGCACGGACATTTATATAGACTGCGTTTTCACAAAGCGGAGTGCTTTGTCCGGAGACAACAAACGGATCCTCACTCAAAACGCTCGGAGAACGTGGAGATAACTTGTCTTTTAGAAATAAAGGTCAACCTTGCTTTATGAAAACTGGAAAAAAAGCAGTCAAATAACATGCGATATGAAAAATCAATAAGAATAATATGAGGCCATTTGTTATTTATTATAATATCATTAATTAGTCCTATGACTCCTATGGAGCAAACTATAATATTAGTCAAGTCAGGTGGGGTAATTTATACTATACATTCGCTGGAGGAAACCAATAATGAGAAAATATTAATTAAGGAGAACTCTATCAATGGCAAAGTCAACAAGAACACAAAATACGCTACTCTAGTTACATAAATAAAATGTCTTACATTAACACGGTTGTAACTACAAAAAAAAAATGTTTAATTAAAACTCAACAAGCCGATCGAACTTTAGGTCATACCTAAGAATTAGACACACATGCAAAAATATAAATATATAATTTCACTCAAAAACTTCACCCTAAAATTTCATCATCTCTAAGGTAAAAATCACGTCTTTCTCCTTTCAAGTTCTTTTAATCCTTTCAGGTAAAGAAAAGTTTCCCGTGACCAATCTAAAATTGACAAGAAAACCACGAAACGGGGGTAATTTGCAACGGCCTTAATTCCGTCCCGTCCTCTGATAAATCAGACCCACACACTATCGGGACATTATTAATTAAAATCCTGCCTCGGAAGCCCCACCTGTCCCAAGGCGTAACTCCAATCGGTTTAGACAAAGAACGGGCCGATTCGCCTTGGGCCACCAAATCCTTTATAGGGTAGTTAATCCTAGGAAGGACCAAGTATCGATACAAGATAGTTAATAGATTATGTCGATGAGAGGTTTCATAGTTGGGAGTTCGACCCAGTTTTAAGAAGCTTGCAAAGCTATAGCTTCGGATACGAGTATATTTCTTTTGAGATAAACTATTCCTTCTGATATTTTCTAAATTGGTCTACCTTTAAACTCGAAAATATGAGTTTACCGCTAATCTAAGAAAAAACAATATACACAATAAGACGATGTACTAACTCGAGTATGCAAAACATCCAGTCACCATTATCGAAAAAAGAATGAATATTTCATTAATTTATCCTACCGGATATACACTCACTCTTGTTAAGTGCGCTAATCCGTTCAGAAAGAAAAAAATCAGAGAAAAAGGAAATCAAAGAGGAAAACGATCAGTAACAAATAACGTACAAAAAGAAACCACTTAACAACAGCGCTACTTAAAAGAGCATCCAATAAAACAGAAACTAACCCGAACAAACTTCGCAACCAATCTACAGCGGCACGATAAATAAGGCCGAAATCGGAACAAATGGACAGGCGGCAAATTAAACGCGGCTACATTTGGATTCCCATACATTAGGCACATCGATCTCACACGTCTAAACAAAGGCTCGGCGAAACGCTGGTGAACACGCGATCGTCTTAAGTTCTCCCCAAAACCTTCTCGGAAGGGGTCATCGGGATTTAGAAGCTATGCCGAGGTGGGTAAAGCGTATATTGGTTTGGGGGTTTTGGGAAAGGACTTTATAGAAAGGGAGGCAGTTGGACTGTAGTGTAACTGATACTTTGCGATTGTTCAAACAGGTGTTTTGTCAATAAGAACACTGTTTTTAGAGGTCTTAATGAGGTTAGCGATTTAGGAATGAAGCTTAAAAGATTAGGCTGCATAATTTTGACAATTACAATACAAATACTCAGTTTTGCACATCTCAATAGAAGAAGAAAATATATGTTTACGTTTAAGTCCATTAAGTTCAACTTTCTCAGTGAAAGAATTTGAAATAAATAGTTCAAACATTTTCTAATACCTATCTCATTGAAAACGTTTCTAAGACTTTAGTATACTTTATCTGCAAATATTCACAAATCAACTGACAAGATTCATTTCTGAGCAACGAACTCGCTGATCCGATTACTATTTTCTTCCAACAGAGATATCTCCCCCTGAAAGAAACAAATGTTTAAAGCTGCTTCAAGCAATCTAGCGGGTTCATATACCTGTTTTAGTAGTAAAAAGTTCCGCGTTGAGTTTGGCTGAACGACGTGGCTAACGAGCAAACTTAACAAATCCGGACAAATCTGTCGAAAATCAGTCTCCCTGCTAAGTGGACCTTCAGCACAATAATACAAACGAAAAACATTATATCCCATGCCTAGTAATTTGCCCTTACAACACCGTGTGACAAGCGGACGCCCCTTTAATGCGGCACAAGCAAAAACAAAACAATCCGATGCTCACCTCCTCGCGTCCGGTTCCGTACAGTAAATTTACATTCCCCACCATCCATCCCAGAAGTCCATCCGGGCTGGTAATAAAACGGTCTTGAGGCGCAAGTCTTGAGGGGGCAAGGCATGTGAGTGGAGCGGGAGACTATCGAGATTTAAATATGGACGAAACACTACAGTTCACATGATCTCTGTAAATAAAAGTGTAAAGTGAAGCTCCAGTTACCTACATTTGGCGCTGAAGTCCCAGTAGATTTGCTGAATGATCGAAATTTGGTATAAAATTGAAAAAGGTGGTTAAGTAGTGCTCTTGTATAGTCCTTCAAGCAATTTTCGTCAGTAGAAAAAGCGGCAAAATTTAAAAATGTAAGCGCGAAGGGTGTTCGTCCCGTAGAAAATTTGAATTTCGCGCCTTTTTCTACTGACAAAGTTGTTTGACCGGCTATAAGTCATTTAAGACACTCAGGAAATATTCAACACCAGATTTATTTGAAATAAGCTTCAAAGTTGACAATCACATTTCATAATCAATGCGTACAAAGTCCTGCAGCTTGCAAGGAAAGAATAATAGCAAAATTTTTCGGATTTTTCCTTATAATACAAAGATGAGGACACATCAGCCGCTAATTCTTATTGTTTGCCCCTGACTCAAGACGGCCGTTCAGGCCTTAGAGATATATGCCGAAGGGTACACGGTACACCCTGTTTACAGGATGATGGTATCTCGTAATTGTGACAATATTTGCTTGAGGCTTTTATGGTTAAGGTACAGGTAAATTGGTGGGGTCATTTTCCACTAAAGTTTAAGTGAAGTTGAAATTTGTGATATCTGATTAATTAAATCGCAAAGTTTAATTGGAGCCTGGGGTCTTATCAATTATGGAGCTGATTAGTCTAGCGTTCTGGTCTTGTTTTACTTTAAATGTATTGTAACATCGGAACTTTGGAGTAAACAAATTAGTAATTAATCTGAGAAACGAAAAAGATTATAACTCAAGTCGTGTGTTTCAAACACTTAGAAAGTAAATTCCAATAAAAAGTTGTGTAAAAATTCGCGACGTAAATAACGCATTAAAAAGTATAAACGAAAACACTAATAATATAAGAGTCATCATCATCATCATGACGTCTGTATAATCCATCCTGTGTGCCATTTGGTCTCACCACTTAACCAACATATCCAAATGGCTCCTTCTAAGTTTCAGCACACCCCTTGCTCCAGATTTAGGGTCGCACTCACAACGGGCTAAGGTGAAAAGTACACCTAAGTTCAGATTAACAATCGGACCGGGCAAAGGTCCGCCGGCCTCGGCGATAAATTCCCCTGGATAGAGCACTCCGCAGGCCCTTAAATATTGAGACGATCTAAGTTTTTGGATGGGTTAAGTGGACATTGGTTGTGTAATCTTGCCTTTGCCCAAAAATGATGTTTCTTTTGAATTATTTTAAACAGAACACGCGCGACGTTGAATGTTATAAGTGTTCTAACTTCTAAAAGGATCATAAATTGAAAAATTTGGCCAACATGTGTCACTGGAGAATAATATACAGAGAAAACAGTGTTTCCTTTTTTTTACGACAGTATACTCGTATAGCTACGAAAAAATGATGAGTAGATACAGAATTTTATTCGCGTACTAGTGTCTGCATGACACATTTAGTCCGGCATACTATTTTACATTGAATCGTCTCTTTTTCGTCTATTTTTTAATACTAGTTACATATATTATCAGCACACGTATCGTTTAAGATATTTTAGCAATAGTTGCAAATGTAGACACATTTTCTGTTCGGTCACACACTATTCGGTTTTGGTCAAAATTGCCTCAAAAAAGAAGGTTTAGGTTTAGCCATTCTCATTCAGCATTTTATTCAGACAAGAATTTTTGAAAAATGTTTGGCGCTATTAGCCGTTTCTAAGTCCGCATAGATCCTTGCGCACATCCGTCGCTACATCGTTGGCCACTATAAATCGGCCAATGAGAAGTAGTGATTTAATCGGAAACCCCAGGGCCCGAGGAAGCCATTAAATCGTATGGTCAGAGGATAATTAATTCTGCGGGCACGGTCAAGTGAGATTAATGGCAATAGTCTTTCGATGGGCAGGCGTGGATTTAAATGTACAACATAATACTTCAAGAACAATGGCTTATAGGGTATTACTTTCGGGTTCGACGCTCACGCTTCACCAAATACACTCAAGAGGAATTAAATCGGGTAATGGGATCACTTCGGTCTTGCAAATCGGTTATTTTGTATGGAAATGTCGCTAAAAAGCTCACTTTTTATACATTTATACTCAAAGGTACTGTAACTTGTAGGTAGGTACGCTGTACAACTAGTGATCCAAAAGACTCGAGCCTTTGGAGCTCTATTTTTTAGGGCTCGCCTCATCTCTTGACGCCTAAAAGGCTAAAAGCCTATTTAGCTCTTTAGCCCCCGAGCCTAGTTCTATTTAAGAGCCTAGACTCTTGGGGCTAATAACCTTATTAAGCCCCAAAAAAAAAAGCCTATTTAGCTCTTTAGCCCCAAGCCTTAATAAGGTTATTAGCCTCAAGAGTCTAGGATCTTAAATAGAACTACGCTCGGGGGCTAAAGACCTAAATAGGCTTTTAGCCTTTTAGGCGTCAAGAAATGAGGCGAGCCCTAAAAAAAGAGCTAAAAGGCTCGAGTCCTTTGGATCACTATTGTACAACACAATTGAGTCTTTTTCAGATGACTCTCAGTTTATGTAAAGTCGCCATCAGATATATCGGAGCGGCAAAGGCGCTCAAAAATATCTGAACACGCCTTTATTATCAAGACGTTAGAATGTGTTCAGATATTTTTGACCACCTCGACCGCTCCGATGTCTGATGGCGACTGTACAGTACAGCTGTCGAAGTGGGCAAAAATATCTGAACACGCACTCTAGCGCCTTGAAAATAGAGGCGTGTTCCGATATTTGTGAGCACCTTGGCCGCTCCGATATATCTGATGGCGACTGTACATACAGTCAAGGAATTTAATTTCCGACCCATTTCGTACCTTGTCACAGTGACAATCAATATGAAAGTCGCTAGAGACCTCATACTATTGTCACTGTAACAAGGTACACAATGGGTAAGAAATCAAATTATTTTTAACATACGTGAGTGACCCGTTTCTCACTGAAGTTTTGTCAATAATCAATATCATATTATGTACCAATTTTGGACAAAAGCGCTGGTGGCCTAGCGGTAAGAGCGTGAGACTTTCAATCCGGAGGTCGCGGGTTCAAACCCCGGCTCGTACCAATGAGTTTTTCGGAACTTATGTACCTACGAAATTAAATATCATTTGATATTTGCCAGTCGCTTTTCGGTGAAGGAAAACATCGTGAAGAAACCGGACTAATCTCAATAAGGCCTAGTTTCCTCTCTGGGTTGGAAGGTCAGATGGCAGTCGCTTTCGTAAAAACTAGTGCCTACGTCAAATCATGTGATTAGTTGTCCAGCGGACCCCAGGCTCCCATGAGCCGTGGCAAAATGCCGGGATAACGCGAGGAAGAAGACAGATATAATAAATTTGGGACTATAATGACAGATGGGTCGAACAAATCGGCCAATCAAGCTGTGAATTTAGTAGCTGGAATTTAAAAACAAAGATCAGTCAGACAACTTGAATTTTATTTGAGGATTTCCACAAAGTAACGCCTGATTCTATGAATTATTTTATTTTAAGACTATCAAAACGAAGTTGTCCAAAACACATAATAGATATAGTAATGTTACTTTGTACAGAATCATGTTGCCTCAACACTACTAGTTTCAATAGACTTGATGATGATTTTAGGTATAAGTCCTTTCCCAGGCCTCAAACTTTGTACTTACCAAAATTCATTTAAATTGAGTGGTTTAAGCTTGACGAGGTATCAGACAGACAGACACAGTAACTTTCGCATTTATATTATGAGTGGGGATTGTATGTAACAGAAAACATATTTGATGCGCTGCCACATCAAATTTATTTAATGGGATGCTGGATTTAGCTTTTGCTTTCTTTATGACTTAGGACTGATACAGACGGACTGAAACCCGACTGCATATAGGAACTGCATGTCGACTGCACGCCAACTGCAACGACGGCGTGCAGTTCCCATACAAGTCGCAGTTGGGTTGCAGTATGTACCGGCCCTTAATGAGTTGTAGTAAAAGTACTTAAAGTGTCATTCTATGAAACTTGCTAACTATGTAAAGAAAAGTCACTAGTAAATTCATCATTTTTGACAGTTTCAATATGGCGGTTTGTTTACATAGTTAGCAAGTTCCATAGAATGACACTTTAAGTGGTCGTGAGTTCAAGTCTCACAAAAGACAGTACATTTTCCCACTTTTAATCTATCTTTAACTTTGACTGTTCTGCAGGAAAACAAGAATATTTGAAGAGAATAGTGTTGAAAATGCTACCAGGACAGTAACCTGCAGCTCTAACTGTAGGCCTAGCACATGATTGGCGTCACAGTATCTCGCGGCGAGATAGACTACCCGTCTTTTTCTATGTGAATAAAAGAGGGTCAGGTAGTCTATCTCGCTACTACAAGATACTGTCGCGCCAATCAGCGGCAAAAGTTGCTAAGCGGGTGAGGTGGTCAAAATTACCTTGACAGTCTTGACACACTCTTATTGTCTTAACAATAAAGTCACATCAAGATCATTTCGGACATCTGGCCCGCTTTGCAACTTCTGCTGCTGACAGTACAATCAAAGGTACACTCTCATTTTAAAACTATACCGAAATAACATTAAATTTGATATGAACATTCAAGTAAAATACAAAGGCTAAAAAATAACTGCATTTCTTTTCATTTTTCGCGATTTCGGTATTGGTCTCATAGTAAAAGTTGCTCAGTATAACACCAAAACCTCACTGGTAACGGGAATGCAGTTATTTTTTAGCCACCCTGTATATCTATGACTGATACTAGTTTACGTTGCTAGAAATTGTAATACAAAGAAATTAGAGAGTAGAATTTTTAGACACAAAACTGAATATTTTTTGACATTATGATACAACTATAGTTTTTAGGGTTCCGTACCCAAAGGGTAAAACGGACCCTATTACTAAGACTCCGCTGTCCATCCGTCCGTCCGTCCGTCCGTCTGTCATCAGGCTGTATCTAGTTATCTGTGATAGCTAGACAGCTAAAATTTTCACAGATGATGTATTTCTGTTGCCGCTATAACAACAAATACTAAAAACAGAATAAAATAAAGATTTAAGTGGGGCTCCCATACAACAAACGTGATTTTTGACCGAAGTTAAGCAATGTCGGGCGGGGTCAGTACTTGGATGGGTGACCGTTTTTATAGATAATATTACGGAACCCTTCGTGTGTGTGCGAGTCCGACTCGGCCGATTTTTTCTAAGTAATAACCTCATGTGGTGGTGTGGTAGACCATGTTGGTCTCGCATCGGTCTATTCAGCCACCAAAAACATTGTTTCTCCGGTGTTACACCATAAATCGTCTGCAATAGACGAATAGGCCTATGATGAATGATGAACCTCATTATTACATGTTAGAATAGGTGATTGAGATGAATCTAAATCGAGCTCGGAGCTGAGTCAGCATATGAATATCTTGTAGGTTATTATGCAACAGTTTTCTAAATAGAATATAGAATTACTGTTACATTAATACTTACTTGATGGTAAGAAACAAAGCTATCTGTTAAATAATAGTCATATGCTTTAGTTTACAACAATTGACTAAGAGACTATTTCAAGAATCATACAAGATTTATCCTGAATAATGTTAAGACATTTAGGAATATTGCTGCATTTAATAGATTTATTTTGTCAATTATTTTTGAAACTAGCTATTCACTACAGAAATTTGAGCTATTACACAATATTAGACCATCTCTGGATAAAAAAACATTCAATAACAACATAACCTCAAAATAAGGTTGGCTTTCGCGCCGGTAGGCCAAAACCAGCGTCACGATAACTACAAACAGTAGGCTTATACACTAAAACATACCTGATAAGGTGTCTCTTCATCGTGTTCCTCCAAATGCTTCAAGTTTAAAGTCGCTAAACAGTTCTCGATCGAATTCCACACATACAAAACATCATCTCTTAATTCTAGCAAATTGCGCAATTTTCCACTTGGATTCTCCTTTAAACTTTCACTGAGGTCCTGAAATATCTTGTGGTTAGATAATTTCATTTTATTCGAGTGGGAAATCATGTTAAAAACGAAAATAGCAGTTTGTTTTTACTTTAAGCGCGACGTTTTTAGAGCTGACTGACAGCGACGCGACGACAGCGTGACAGTGACACTGACAGCTGACAGATCTTTTTTTTAATAGCGTTCGGTTAAGCGTTTCGTTATTCCTATGCTAAAAAGTGTAGGGCCAAAAGTAAAATTCAAATTATTCAAAATTACTTTCAAAAAAGGATTTTCAGCACGCTGTGTTAAAGGAAGTTGCCGCTTTCCGGGTCCGTCGAGTAGAAAATAGTATAGGTAGGTACAAAATGGGTACAAACCTCAGTTGTGTGTTGACCTCGGCTTCGCCTCGGCCGACAAATAAAGCTGGTCAAGCAAATCTTGTCAGTAAAAAAAGGCGCGAAATTCAAATTTTCTATGGGATGATATCCCTTCGCGCCTACATTTTTTAAATTTGCCGCCTTTTTCTACTGACAAGATCTGCTTGACCAGCTATACATGTGATGTGACAGTCTTAGTTATATTGAGACATTTCTTACTTTATTGCCCTAGGTACCTATGTACTATGTAATATACAATTGATATCGTAAGATAATAGGTAGATATTTTACAGTTCACGAACTTTAGCTTATTGAACCATTTACGGTTCAAACTAATTTGGTTGTGTAATACTTTCTCTATGAAATGTCAAATGTACCTAATGTGAACCCCAAATAAGTAGGTATCCTACACCATTGAAGCCCAAGAAATGTAGGTACAGATGTAGTGCATAATTGTATTCCATCGTATTTTCTCGTTCGTATTTGTCATGCTAGTTCAGTAAATGTCAATACTTTTTGTACCGAAACTGACTGAAATAATCACGTTCGTAAGTTTCCGTGAAAATACGATGGAATTGGTGCAGAATTAGCTTTTACTGAATTCTACCACCCCTATTAGGCAGCTGCACAGATTGACATCTCAACTAGAACCAATTACCTCTCCCATAAACCATCACGAATCCTCTTTCCAATTTCTCACCAAGCAATCGCGTAAGTACTCCGCCAACGGCTTGTACTCGCAATATCTCACTTAGATTCCAAATGGTATCACGTAATTTCATCCCCCTGAGCTCCTACGGGCCTTTTCTTATAAATAAACCAACATATATGTGGCAATAAATTTTCCAACTCCGAGATTTGTACGTTTCTATAATTTAATTCGCATTTTGTTAAAGCATCCTGTTATTGGTGATGGCATTGAGTTATCGCGTTTTGGATTTTCATATGTTTAATTGGATCTTATGCGTATCATGCGTATGAGAAAAATAAGATGTAAGATGGATATTTCTTAACGCATACGTGGTTCTATTGAGTCAAATACATTAAAGTTTAAAAATACAAGAAAGAATGTATGCAATAGACTCCACGCTCACAGGAGCGCCTACCTTACTTATTTCAGTAATTGATGCCGACAGGGACGCAGCTATACGTTAGACACGGTAGACACATCTGCATCTCACTTCTACGTATTGCTGCGTCCCTGTCGTCAGTTAGGTACTGCAGTTAAATAACACCTGCACTGCGTGTGCTTTCACAAATTTCTGCAGACTTTTCTTGGTTTTCCCTGCCCTGGGTGACCCTGATTGGGAAGCTTATGATCCTGAGTGAGCACGGATATTACTTCCTAAGTTATTATCGACGATTTCTGTGTATTATTTATTAATTGAATTATGCACGTCGTCACCCAGTACGTATTCACAACACAAACCTATGTGGCTACCACCAGTTCTGGGGGGCTACCGCGAAAACGGAAATTCGCAATTTGCGGGGATCTTTCACTTTTACTCCAATGAAGGCGTAATTAGAGTGACAGAGAAAGATGCCAGCAATTTACGAACTTCGATTTTCGCGGTTATAGCCCTGTTTGGCACTGACATAAACGCTATCGAGAACGTCACTTACTTTCAATGCATCTCGCTCGTACTCGCATATTAGTGCGAACGAGATGTATAGAAAGTAAATTACGTAGACGTTAGCGAATGTGTCAGTTTTGACTCTGTCAATCACTCATGCTGTACGGGTGCTGATTGTACAGTCATCAGCAATAGTATCTTACACAACTAGGGCCGCAAAAATATGTGACACGTTCTTATTTGGAGCGCAATAAGAGCGCGTCATATATATTTACTAACCGTGGGATTACGTCGATTTGTTCAACATGGTATGTTGTAGTAGTAGTAGTAGTAATCACTTTATTGTACACAACATAGGTTTACATAATATTTACAGAAATAAAGGTACAAAGGCGAACTTATCCCTGTAAGGGATCTCTTCCAGCTAACCTTCGAGTAGATGAGGGGAGAATTCAAATTAGATAGACAAACTTACGGAATGCACAGTAACATTTTAAAAGTAAAGTGTTGTAGGTCATCATCATCATTAACTTTTTGCCACGGCTCATGGGAGCCTGGTGTTCGCAAAATAAACCTGAGCTCTTCTTCCCAATACCATAAAGACCTAAAATAAAATAAAAAATTGAAGCATTTTCCCGTATTTTCACATTAACTCTTCATATGTGTGTTGTGGTCAAAAGTCAAATTCAAGTTTCGGTTGTACTGTATGAGCAGAAAATATCGTTAGCGAAACAAATGCAAACAAACTACAAAAAATCCGGTCACAATCTTTATTATACCTGATTATACACAGACAAGAGGTTAACTACTGGGGTCGGCAATTGTCAGCATAGATGGCGCCACCATAGCTTGCCCCTTTCTCTAGTTTTGTTCTTTGAGATTTGGCTTAAAAAAACAAGAATTTGACACAATGACAGGGCAAGCAAATATACTTCGACCGGGCAACCCCATTCTATAGGTCGTTTTTTTAGCATTAGAAATAAGGTAAACAATATTGATGTGTATTTTAATTGAAAAACACATTTTAAAAATAAGTTACGGCAAATATGTAACAATTATGAATCTAATACGATCATTTATATTCTTCTGCTTTCATAAGTAATAGTTACTGATTTAAAAAAAGCGTTTTCCAATTAAAAGACATGTCAAGATCGCTTACCTTCTTTCAAGTTCTTTCTAATGCTAAAAAAAACGAACTATAGATATTAGATGGATGTGATCGTAAAAGGACTGTCGGGGCACCACCGTGCATTTTAAGATTGAACTCCATTAATATTTAATTTAGCAAACAAACAAAAGGCCGGCTAATGTATACGGGCCAGAAAAGTATTGTTTCCCGGATTGTAGATCATAAATAAGCGGCAGACAGCGGAGGGACACGCGTCACCTTTTGATACATTTCCTCTGTCGTTATTAATGACAAGTCATCGGTGCCGTCCCGGCGGGTTGGCGGCCAGGGATGCCACTACACAGTTCTTCAATCACATAAAGTGTCATTCTATGGAACTTGCTAACTATGTAAACAAACCGCCATATTAAAATTCGGCGCGATTCGGGAAATTATTTAGAGATTCACTAGATATGAAATAGTAAAGATATGTGACGGTTCCACGGCAAATGGTACCTTGTGGCGGCTGGCGCTTAAGCTATCATTATTCATAAACGCCGCTCCAATATTAAGCCGGAGCAATGGTACCTTTTGCCGTGGGACGTCACATATCTTTACTATTTCATATCTAGTGAATCTCTAAATCATTTCCCGAATCGCGCCGTTAGTCTCTGAATGATGAATTTGTTAGTAACTTTTGTTTACATAGTTAGCAAGTTCCATAGAATGACCCCCCCCTTAGGTACTTATAGTCTGACAAGAAATTGTAGAAAAGTACTGAGGGCGCCATTTCCTACGTAACTCTCACATTTTTGATGTAAAATGCTTAAACATGGCAACAATTTAGTATGGACATTTTTTAGTTCCATTTTATTTAAATAGTGAATAGAATCAGGCGTTACTTTGCGGAAATCCATACTAATTAAAACCAAAATATTACTTTGCTAATCCGCGAAAATTTAATTTCTACTATTATATGTCGCACTATATACCAGCACTTCGCCATGTTGCGGATTTTCAGTGTTACTAATTTATTTTACTGGTAAGGAGAGGAGACTGTTTGACAACAGACGTTGAAAGTTATCGAATGTCTCCGATGTAAACAAGAAGAAATATTTCGCATTTGTGAACGATTTTACCCAAAAATGCCAAAAAAGCTTGTCAAAGATGCAAACATTTTTTAATAGTATCGAGACTATCTCAGGGTTAAATAGAAACTTGTCAGGCTTTAGTAGAAGACTAAAACATCCTCACATACTTGTGTAAAAAACTCATTCTTTGTATTAAATAAATAGAATCAATAAAACACTTTAAACTCTCGCGTTTTGTACACATATTTAATTACACAAACGGGTCTACCGCGATATAATTTAATTGTTTTTACCTTTAATTCCGACGTTTCAGCTGAGTTGCACCAGCTGTGGTCACGGAAAGACTGACGACACTGACGTCCCAACAAATGTCAACGGAGATAGGAACGGGTATATATGTCGGGTTTAACGTCGGAATTAAAGGTAAAAACAATCAAATTATATCGCGGTAGACCCGTTTGTGTAATTAAATAAGAATCAATAAAGTAAATGCTACGAATATAAAATAAATAAATATTACTTATTGCATACTATTGTATAAAATACGTCAAATACGTCAAATCACAATTCTGCGCATGGTCCTAAACAAAAACTCTACTAGGTTAGGTACCCTAGGCCACTAGTTGCCTGAAATAAAGATTTTACATTTCATATTTTCCATTTCATTAGTCCATTAATCTCTAATAAATTAACAATAACAAAAACCCCCAAATTTCTTTACAAGCCGTCGCCAACCCTAACTCCATACGTCGCGACCTGCCCAGCATAATAATAGATCGGGCAAGGGTGGCAATGTGCCACCCCTTAATATCATGTGAGAGACGTTGGTAAATTTATCAATAGCATTATATCTCGAAACTGAGCACTCGTCTCGCTTATATTTTATTCAGGATACGATGTTTTGACATTCGTCTTTGCTTTCGTCGGATCAGCTATGGGTTTATGGTCTGGGTAATGGGAAAATACGGGAACATGTTTCGAATATTTTTTTAAGCTGTTTCCGTGTACCTTGGGGGTCTAGCCAAGATGACAATAGTTTGCAGAAAACGAAACAAAAAATTAGGTGTAGGGGAGGTACAGTCGAAGTCAAATATAATTATGTTTACATTTTTCGCCGTATTATAAAGGCGCAAAAGTGTATCTTTGACGTCGGCTGTACCCTAAAAAATATTTTTATTTTTTATTTTACCACTGTCGCCCTGATCATCATCATCATCATCATTTCAGCCTATATACGTCCCACTGCTGGGCACAGGCCTCCTCTCATGCGCGAGAGGGCTTGGGCTATAGTCCCCACGCTAGCCCAATGCGGATAGGGGACTTCACATCCCTGATATCCATGCCAAATTGCAGCTTTCTAGCACTAACGATCACGGAGTAAAACCCCGCACGGACAGATGGACATGCCGAAACTATAAGGGTTCTTATTTGACTACGGAACCCTATAAAAAATTGTTATATACGAGTATTATCGATTGAAATGCCTCATACTTATAACATATTAATAATCTAATTACATATCATAAGAACATACTTGTATTATCACTAAGATATACCAATCTACAATCATTCAAAAAACATCCGCACCATCAGTCTTGGGACACCGTAGGGTAAAGGCGCCCATAGCTGTCACGTACGAAATATGGGTATACAATTTACACAATATCGTCATATGTCAGGGTGTCACTTGGCTCCCGAGGCGTCTACCCCAATTACCGTTAGAATTGTTTCATCGCTCTCTATCTATTACTTTTGCGACTGGGGAGTAAGGGACAAAAAATAGTTTTTGTTTGCAATTAGGATGATTGATTTGGCTTGAAAGGTAATTTATTGCGCTCGAATTGCGTAGTGTCAGATGTTTTAGGTTGTTTATTGTTGGTTATAATATTTTTCGGCATTGCGGTTAATTGAATCATTTATTTTTTAGTTTTTACAGTCTCCTTATTACCTAGGTAAAGTTTAAAGTGTCTGAGCGGGTCCCATATATTCTAAGGTTACGATTACACGATTATACGATTATACATTATCAACTTTATTAGGCCATTTCTTCTCAAAAGGATTGTATTTATGATTGTATGTATGTGTGATCAGTCAACTGTAAAAATATGGGTGTAGACAACTTACTCAAAAATATGTCCCATAGTTCTTAATTCGCTGACATAAGAGCTATGGGACATATTTATGAGATGAATTCTGCACCCATATTTTTACACTTGACTGTACATAAAAAAGAATTACTAAAGTTCACGTGAATGTTTGAGAAGTACCTATTTAAGATGTATTTCTTAAAATAACAACATCTTGTATGAAAATGTCGATGAAGAGACCCTTTTTTTTTGTTTCTTAGTTATTGGCCGGTAGACAGCTAGAGTTAGACCATTAGACCAAGAAAAGTCTGCAGAGATTTTGACAGCACCATGCAATGCAGGTGTTATTTTAAACGTCAAACTTCTATGAAATTATGTCGTACTGCGTGTGCTGTCAAAATCTCTGCAGATTTTTCTTGGCCTGACAATTTTTTTTATCATCATCATCATCATCATCATTTCAGCCTATATACGTTCCACTGCTGGGCACAGGCCTCCTTTCATGCGCGAGAGGGCTTGGGCTATAGTCCCCACGCTTGCCCAATGCGGATTGGGGACTTCACATACACCTTTGAATTTCTTCGCAGATGTATGCAGGTTTCCTCACGATGTTTTCCTTCACCGAAAAGCTAGTGGTAAATATCAAATGATATTTCGTACATAAGTTCTGAAAAACTCATTGGTACGAGCCAGGATTTGAACCCGCGACCTCCGAATTGAAAGTCGGACGTCATATCCACTCGGCCACCACCGCTTCATTTTTTTTATACCTACGTGTATTTTTAATTAAATTAAATTAAACAATGTATCAAACCTACCCCTTCTCGATCAAAGTCCCCAGCATATGTGTAAGTAATGGCTCCACCTCCTAATTTATGCACACGCGAACAAAACCAATACAGGCGTCTATAAATTCACGGCGACGTCCGAAACACTTGAAGTCTTAACTACCTCCACGTAGGTGAGGTAGGGATGGGGCTGTGGCACAGAATAAATAATAGTAAGTATAAGTACCTACTAGGTACAGAAGACCCACTAACAAAACGCGTCTGTTACGATCAGGACAGATATGGCCGCTAGGTGGCGACAGCGCCACGAGCGGCTTATGGCTAGCCACTAAAATTGGTGTGGAACGGATGTACTTTTAGCTACCTGTAGCAAAGCGACGAAATCGCGGAGTGAGCCACGCCTGGCTGTGGTAAGACATGTAGTGCTGCTAAGGAGGTTTTCCTTACGTGTCTTATCATCAGACATCGTAAATTTTATAGCATTTTCGGTGCAGCGGAGTGGTGTTAACGGAATCGGTATAAACAATTTCAACCCTAATGATTAATTAGCGTTAATTACGTTAATATTAACCTTAATTTACCATTTCAGTTGGAATTATCTATGCCGATTCCGTTAACACTACTCTGCTGCACCAAAAATGCTATAAAATTTACTTTATCTGCTTATCATGTAAACAAACGTGACGTCAAAGTGTCATTCCAACAATACGATTCATAGACAATCTAGACATCTATAATATTTAAAACTTTCGCGTTTTGAACATATATTAACTCACATTTATAGACGGGTCTATCGCGAATATATTTTATTACCTTTATTTACCGACGTTTCGACACAGGTCACACAATCTAGAAATCGTAATGTCAGATGTTTTGAGGTGATCCGTTCGTTAACTGCGATTATTGATAAAAATATTATTAGAAATGATATTTTTCAGTGGTTATTTGGTTGATTTCAATAATTTGTGAGTTCCTTTCAATATACAACAACATTTCAAGTGACGATTATTGTGTAATTCCAGAGAAAAGTGCGATACTGTCTTCGACAAGTGTTTGTTTACATGATAGGACAAGTTAGGAATGAATACATTTTACTAGGTGAACCTATAAAAAAAAATAGGTATTTATTTTTTATGTATATGATTTGGCTGATCAGTTTTTGATGTTTTTTGTGCAATAAAGTATCAACGTCATTTTGCAGAGACGATATCTTTAAATTTAATAAAAGCTAAATACCCTTATTTATTTGCACAGTTTTTTAATACGTTTTTATAATAAATTTAAACAAAATAGAGTTTAATTTTGATAGATTGTTTTAATTCTTCTATCTTCATTGAATTCAGATTCTTTTGATAATCCCACTTTGCGATTGCACACATTTAATTTTTGTTCAGCGATGTAGAATAAAAAAAAACATTTTACTATCAATAACTCAGTCAATCCTCATTTTTAAACGATGTGTAACATGGCATTGCTTGGATCTGCATCAGCCATTGCAGTTGATTGCATTGATAGTAGTAATTTGTAATTGTATTATTTGTAATGATTTGTTTGTAGGTACCTGATTGTTATTTGTAATAACTTATATGTTCCTATTTGTTATATGTTAATTTTATGTTTCATAGCGCATTAGATCTTCTGTAAGGTCATGTAAACATATTTTACAAATATAACAAAAAAATAAAAATAAAATGTAAGACTATATAAATATGAAATACATCTGACAATCATTTTTCTTTAGGTACTCAAATTAAAAATTAACGGTCATAGGGATCATCATTCGACGCGCGAGCTATAAGCAACCACATAACTATAAAATGAAAGTACATAACCAATCTTAAAGTCTGGCATATAGCATCACTACACGGCTGGTAAGGGTAGAGGCTGCGATACGGGTGGATTTACACCGCTCATTTGTTTGCGATGACCCCGCGCCATCGCGTCTTGCTTAGTCTAGGCTTATATGGAATTTTAAAATTTATTTTTAACCCCTGTCGGAAAAAATATGTACCTATACCTATCTTTGACACATCGTTGCTCTCCAACGGATGAGCCAATATGAGTGTATTTTCTTTAATCGAAAGTGCTGTCGGTCAAGATAGGTTTCAACTCACTAGATGGCGCTGTTTTAATTATATCAGCAGTTTTTTTGATAGGTTATTATATGCATAGATACATACTTTGTTTCTTAGTCTTTAAAACTTCTTCGTTTTGACTTATTATTTTCTCAGTATAAAAATTTTGTGCGTGGTCAAGACTAATCGGTATTTTTTCTGGTTGCGTTTATTACGCGATAGAAACCTACGAGTGCAACATTTGTTTCTTATTATCAGGTGGTGTCATAAACTGACATATTAATATTACATTGTTATCGCACAATAAACGCAATAACTGCCTTAGCGTATTTTTTCTAAAAAGTTTGCAAAATTTGAAGACATACATATCTACATACAAACACAACCACGGATTTAAAGGGAAATTTGTAAAACATGTAAACCCACCTTAATCAGTGACGTGTTAACGGAAGGTTTGTATGACCGTTTTAATATTAAGCCCGTTGGCGATATTTACGCGCGGTATTAGCGGCCCCATTACAGGAGCACTTACCCTAACTTTTTGCTAACTGCTTTCTTACGATAATGGGGATAGTGTTTAAACTTTATTATGTTCTAAAGATTCTTAGTAAAAGTATCGGAAAATATCAACAAAGAACTTTATAAAAAGATTTTAGGACTTAAGGTTTTAAACTAAATAGGTTCTTAAACTTTTAAAAATAATGGTTTGAGAGGTACCTTACAATATATAAGGTAAACGTACTGGTGCTCGATGCGGTCTCAGTGTGGTCATTGCCAATAGAGGTGACAGCAAGGTGTCATCTATTGGGCATTAGCATGTCGAGAACTAGTACATTTACCTTAAACATACTCTGTTAGAATAATATTAAGTAGTCCTTTGTAAACGCCTCAAACAGTCGCCATCAGATATATCGGAGCTGCACAAGGATCACATATATCTGAACAAATCCTCTATTATCTAAAGTGTCATTCTATGGAACTTGCTAACTATGTAAACAAACCGCCATATTGAAACTGTCAAAAACGATGAATTTACTAGTGACTTTTGTTTACATAGTTAGCAAGTTCTATAGAATGACACTTTAGACAGGCGTGGCTCACTCCGCGATTTCGTCGCTTTGCAACAGCAATTTTGGTGGCTAGCCATAAGCCGCGCGTGGCGCTGTCGCCACCTAGCGGCCATATCTGTCCTGATCGTAACAGACACGTTTTGTTAGAGAGTGAGTCTTCTGTAGGTACCTAGTACTATTATTTATTCTGTGCTTTAGATATTAAAGTGCGTGTTGAGATATTTATGAACACCTTGGCCGCTCCGATATATCTAATAGCGACTGAACAGTCGATGCACCTTCCGATAATTTTAATACATCTGACCTTATTTATTTCCTCTAGATTCTAGAACATTCGCATATATTTCCTATTTTGGAGAAATATATTACCATATCTCCATTTATCTCTGAATAAGATAAATTTCAGCAGCTATGTTTACAGAGAACAATTCAGGGGTGCCCAAGCTCGCCAGAGATAGCGTTGCTTTATAGACCCTCGCTGGAATGCGGCCCGCTGTTTGTAGCCGCTGATGTCGTAGGTTTACGTGTATAATACCTATTATACCTGCCAAATTTACGATACTATGAGGTCACAAATTAAATTACTTTAATGAATAATTACTTTAAAATATATATTTGTGTTATTTCTAGTAGAAACATTACTAAACATAATATACCGCGCAAAGGATTGATATCCCTATCACTGTGTCGAAACGTCGGTAAATAAAGGTAATAAAATAAATTCGCGATAGACCCGTCCATATACCTATGTGAGTTAATATAGTATAGTATCTACAGTGAAAATATTTCATTTTATTCATTTTAATTGGGTAAAATTATTCAACAGTATGTACTAGGAACAAATTGAGCAATTTTCTTTGTGTTCGCTTTACCAATAATCTTTTGACTTATTTCCACCCCTCACGGCTAAATTGTAAACAAATATTGGCGAAGATTCAACCCCAAGTGTTCGAGCCAATTTGGATACTTCAGTGTGGACAATGGGGGATCGAATAAATACTTACCCATATAAATATCTGCAGGATGTAGCAAAAATATATAGGTCTCATTTTTTGATTCGGTCCAAATTATGTTTTTTGAAAAACTAATTATAGCCAGGGAGGCGATTTTTGAATTTCGATCGCTCGATTTCGTCACTCTAAAATCGGTGGAAACGGCGAAATGCTAATTTTTGAAATACGAGCGATAGAGATTTGGAATCGAGTGGTATTGACCACTCGTTTTCAATTCTATTAGTAGAATTTAAATGCCTAGTAGTGGAGATATTATTGAACGAAATACACGAAATTGAGCGGTCGAAATTCAAAAATCGGCCCCCAGCATTCAATGAATGTAGTATGGTGCTTTACGCACACGAGCGTTCCATCCCCTCCCTCAGACGCAACCCCCCTCTTTTACCATAAATATGTCTCGGTTGACAGTTTTTTTTTACTACATTCATTGAATGCTGGCCATAGATGGTTTGTCTACATAAACACATACATTACAACATACATACAGATACTTACATTAGAACATAACTTAACCGAATCATATGGTTTTCTTGAAGTTTTGTTTTTGATGATCATTGGATTTGCTTAATTAATTAATTAATAGAAAGATGGTATCTATAAACGGTGTGTCCTGTAATACCAGCAAAAAATAAACTGTAGGCTGTAATCCTCAAACTATGCAACATTTGTTCAGCTACTTTTAAAAATAACTTGTATTTTTATTTTTAGCACACTTTAAAATTTAATCTACTTAAGACGCAAATTACTCTAGGCTGGAATCGACCAAAAACTGCCTCCAGATTATGAGATTAATACTTAGATCACTATTTTGTAAATGACATCTATTTCAGTTTACAGTATTGTTTGCTAACATAAACACCACAAATCAAAATATTTTTAGAATACAAATTATTATTGTATACTTAGTATTACATAATACATTGTGTCTGCTGGATTTAAAGACTTCATTGCATGACCGAATTAAACAAAATAATGAAACAAACAAATTATATCATAATTAAAAGTACAGTAGGTATGCAAATACATTTAACATAAAAAAAACTATATAGACGGATGGACTATCCGTCTAAATAACAGCAACATACCTACATTATATTACAAATTAACTTATAAATTAATATAACATTTATAAAAGGAGTAAATGATAGGATAACATTACTGCATATAAACAAATTCAACCTAATTCTAGACACATTCACATTTGATTAAAATAAAAAAGTCTAAATCAACGTGAGGAAGACTGGCATATACAATTATTGACTGGGGGTTGGAAAGACCGTCATAGGGTAGGTACCTACGCACTTCGCTCAGATACAGTCATGAAGATAGAGCAACGCTCCTTCTGCTCTCCCGACTTTCTGTAAGTCGAGTATGTGTATAAACGCAAGAGTTAGATGCTACGAAAGAGCTTGTTGTAAATAGACGGTCTTCCTCCCTTTGACCTTAACTACCAGTTTTATAATTACAAGGATCATTTTAAACAAATTCTCGATAATGTACCAACGCCCATTGCTTACATGCGTGTTGCCAATCCACAGGGTATTGCCAACAAGGCTTATGCCACACCAAAGTTGCAACATCATAAACTTCAGCACCATGGAGTTCCCTAAACTGCTTCACTGCATCCCCTGGTTTGCAACCGCCGTTACAATGGCATCCATACATGTCGCAGTCCCCAACCCCACAGTCAAAGTAAATCGAAGGATCTGTGCCATCACCACACACCATGGCGTAGCAGGAACCATCATGGTGTCTCTGTGCGTTGTAATCATGGCAGATTTTATTTGGGTCACTTCTTTCGAACTGTATAGGTTTTGGATAGCAGCATTCGGCGAAAATCGATGGTAAAAGGAAGAGAATTATAAAATTACACAGCATTACTGTATTTTTAAATTATTGTTTTTTTTATTGCAGAAAATAACACTTATCAGAGCGGAATCAGAAGGGACGGCGAACTAAAGCGTTCAGCTCAAGATTACACAAACAACTTAGCTAAGGTGAATAATCATCTGACCCTTACAATTACATGTTTACTTTATTTGTCTATAAATACAATAACTACTACAATAGGTATTATTGACCGAAGCGAAGCGAAGGTCTACGTTTTGACTCGGGCATTTTGCTTTCGTATGTCCGGATGTTCTCCTCTACAGGTCGCAATTCTTAACCGATTCTCGTGAAATTTTGTGACCGAATTTTATGACTAAATAAAATTTTTTTGTCAATCCGGTTTTTGGAAATTTTTAAAAATGGCGGAGTCGTGATACCTGGCGCCTAAACAAATAGTCGTATCGATATCATAAGACTTTTTTCTTTTTGAGACATGTTTACAGAGTTAATAGCAAAAAATGCAGAAAAAAATTATCGCTGGTTTAGGCGGTATTTAGATATTTAATTTTAACTAATTTTAATTTGAGAAGGAGTAGCTAAATTTCGTCAACCCATCTAAGAACTATTTGGCTCAGTTTGTAAACGTTCGCTTTTTCTGGTTGCACAGAGGGTCTGGGTTCGATCCCCAGTAATTGTATGCTGGGATATTATAACTTTTTGTATTTTTTTACACATAAATTTCGTATTGTTTTTCTTTAATTTACTATACACCGTGTTTTTATTGAATTCCGTTAACTTCGGGGTATAGTTAAGTACGTTTATAAGAACTAAATGGCATAGTTAATTTTCAAAAAAAAATTTTTTTTTTGTTTTCTTTTTTGTTTAAAAAGTAATTAAATGTAGCATATAGCGTTGTTGTAACACGGGCATTACATTTAACTCAACCAAACAATTGAAATCTGTGACATATCAATGTCATTTCGTACATCAATCGACCGAGATTGTACTTAAGTTTAGTAGCAAATGTATGAACTCATTCTAAACACTAATCAATATGTAAGCCGGCCCTAAGGCAAGTGTACACGCTTGTAGAGGCCTTATAGTAAAAAAATAAATTATGGATTATCTCCGAAATGGACTTAAATAGAACATCGGTGTCTTTGAGAAAGTTACTTGATTTAAGCTCAGGAATGCACCCTTGAAATTAACGGAAATCAAAAAAAACACGGTGTATTTAAAGCTCTTAGCACCATGTTATTTCAAGCTCTGCTCGCGAGGTCTACAGCTCACAGAGCCACTAGTTTATTTATTGACAGAAGTGGGAATACTCGTGGCATTTTTGAATTGACACAGGGACTCCTCATGTATCGACTTCCGACACACATAATATATCGATACAAAGATGTCGGAACGTCTGATAGGTGTCTCGGGAGACCACAGAGGAGCGGGCTCCTTCTTTGCGCAGAGGTTGAGTCTGGCGGTGCAGAGAGGTAACGCCGCCAGCATTCTGGGGTTTATGCCAGAAGCAGGGGATTTGGGGGAGGTGTTTTATATTTAGTAGTATTTTAGGTTTAGCCCCTTTAGGTTTTAAGGTTTACTTTTAAGGTATAAATTTTATCATACCTGCTTTGTGTTATGTATTTTTGTGTGTTATGTATGTTGTATATGTGTATTAAGTATTTTTGATTAATAAATGATTCTTAAATATATCGATACGATGTGGATCACAAGTAACGTCAATGACACTGATGACAGCGTTCATTGAAGACAAAATATTTAATTTGTATGAAAAATACGAAGTCTAAAGTCTTCATTATTTTTAAAAGTCTCTGAACAAATGTTGGTCTGAGGAGTATAGCTTACAGTTTAATTTTTTGCTCGTGTTACAGGACAGAATCAGTATAAGAAATATCGATATAATTACCTCTATTGGTTGGGACGGATCCTATTATGATTTTCGATGGATTAAATTATGATGTGTACCACCACGACTAATACAAATATTTTGTAGGAATAAATGAACAAAGAACTTTTCAAATAATTTATTTATGTGCTTAAAGAAATGTAACGGTTAAATTGAAACTACACATAATAAACTCTCCTGTCTGTCTAAGTATATCGGAATCAGGAACCACTATAGAGGAAGTAAGCAGTATAAAATTTCTAGGTGTACACGTTGATTCTCATTTAAATTGGAAGGCTCACATCGAACAAATAAACAAAAAAATATCTAAAAACTGTTACGCACTATCCATACTATCAGAAAATTGCTCTGAAAATATAGTCATTAGTGCCTACTATGGTAACGTGTATCCTCTATTAACCTACGGAGTTATTTTCTGGGGTAATTCTGTGGATGTGAATAAAACATTCATCCTGCAAAAAAGATGCCTAAAAATAATATATCGCATGAATTTTAGAGACTCACTTCGAGACGTTTTCCGAGAGAAACGCTTCCTTACACTGACCGGAATCTACATCCTAGAAGTATGCTTATTTGTAAAAAAACAGCCTAATTATTTTACAGCTCACTCTTCAACTAAGTACAATGCTAGGACCCAATATAAATATAACATTATACTACCAAAAACAAACACGTCTATATACAAAAAGAGCACTTTTGTAACAGCTATTCGAGTATTTAATCACCTTCCAGCTGATATTAAGGCACTTGAAGACAACCGATTCAGGGTAAGGTTGAAAAACTGGCTATTAGATAAAACATTTTATAGTCTGAAAGAATATTTTGAGCATTAATTGGTATGTAATTATCTTTGCAATGTTATTTAAGTTTAGTTCATAAGTTATTTAAGTATTGCATACCCGAAATGGGTAACTGTTGAAACTAATTGTATCATGATTACCATCCACAAAATTTAATGTACACAGTACTGCAATAAATCATTCTTATTCTTATTCTATTCTTAAAACTATGTTAAAAAAATAAGATTTGACTAATTTTTTAGCAAATATCCGTTGTCAGACACATAAATAGACCCAGTAATGCTCCTCGCCTTGTCACTGGCCAAAAACAACATGAG
Organism: Cydia splendana; assembly: GCF_910591565.1. Taxonomy (NCBI): domain Eukaryota; kingdom Metazoa; phylum Arthropoda; class Insecta; order Lepidoptera; family Tortricidae; genus Cydia; species Cydia splendana. The sequence continues at coordinate 15,039,997 of NC_085978.1, forward strand.
TTCAGCTATTTCATCAGGCTCTCCAATTCTATTCAGGGCTGTACCGATTTTGAATGTCTCCCACACAGCATCGGGGTTTTGTACACCAGAATTTTCTAGAATATCTGTTCTCACTGGTCCTGGATTAACGCTGTTCACTCTAACGCCCGAAGGTGCCAGTTCTAAGGCCGCGCAGCGCGTGAAATGATCCAAAGCTGCTTTAGAAATGCAGTAAGTTGCATGCGTTGGTATTTGAGGGACGTGAAGAGACCCAGTACTGGACGTGTTGATAACGTTTCCTTTTGTTTTAATTAAATGAGGAGCTGCTAGGGTTGTGAGATGGATCGCAGCTCGGACGTTAGTTTTCATTACATCGTCGTATGCTTCGAGAATCTTTCCGTCGAGTAGCGAACCTAGTTTGGAAAATCCAGCGTTGTTGATGAGGATATCTAATTTACCAAACTTATCGACAGTTTGCTGGACTATAGTGCTCGCTTCTTGTTCTTTGGAGATATCTGCTTTGATGACAAGAGGTGTTTCTCCTTTTTCCGCGCATTGCCGTGCGACGTTGCCGAGTTTGGTTTCATTTCGACCGACGATGGCGACTCGAGCGCCTTCCTTCGCAAACAAGATGGCGGCAGCTGCTCCGATACCGGAGCTCGCACCCGTCACTAGAACTACTTTATCCGAGAAACTCATATCTATTTCGTAAGAGTATTACAAGACGACTGGCAACTAAGACAGCATACGCGTATCTCGTTGCGATACATGTGTTTGTTTTGTTTGATAGGTATATTATATGGCCCCTATTTCACCACGGCGACAGCTGCGACAATTCGACAAATGTCACTGTTGCTGACGTCACAGGCATCCATGAGCTACGGTTACCGCTTACCATCGGGCGGGCCGTATTCCTGTTTGCCACCATCATTGTATTATTAAAAAAAACTTTATTATATCGGCAAAAAACAGGTATTTCTCTTGCGAAGTTTATGATGATAATGATGACAACTGTCACACGATTTAATAGAACTTTCGGTAATTCTTGACAGGAAATGGGTTCTGTGTCGAAATTTCGTGACAATTGTCGTGTTTCTTGTGACAATTGTCATTAGCTTCGCAAAATAAGTACTTATTTATTGGCGATATAATGGAGTTTTCTTTAAATTAATATGTTGGTAGCAAACAAGCACACCGCCCGTCCGATGGTAAGCGGTTACCGTAATCTATGGAAGCCTGTGACGTCAGTAACAGTGATGTCGACAATTGTCGCACCTGTCACCGTGGTGAAATAGGGGCGGTGATAAACAAAATTTACTAACTACATAATATCAACACATTACTGTCCATTATGGACCGTATCTCGTTGCAATACGATTTATGAATGTTCGGGGATTGTACATTTATGTTATCTGTACCGGATTGTATAACTATATTAACTGTTATCGTAGAAATATTTCGTGTAAATATTTTGGTAGATAAGATGTGATCTTTGAACCAGTCCAATTACCAGATTACCACGGTATTTATAGTCAGAGTAACATAATTCAATCAATCAATCAATATTTTTTATTGCGAGAACACAGTTGAATTATGTATAGGTAAATAAGGTGATAACATTTTTAAGAGCGTCTTATGTTCTACCAGAGAAGGCATGCAATAATATTTACAATTAGTACATTACTACAGAGTCTGGGAAGTAAGGGGTTGCCGGCCGAATGCATATAGACGGCCGAACGTAGTGAGGCCGAATAGTTATGAGGCCGACAACCCCTTTTCACGCCGAGGTATGTATAGTGCTTTTCTTAAACATGCAATGAAATAATAATAAAAATTGATGATAATGATTGTTTCATGACCTAATGTGATAGGTTATTCAGTGCGTGGGGTTCATAAGGGGAACGAAAATTTTATTATTTTTGCGCTACGACGCACGGTTTAAGAGCATTATAAAGTATTTTTAGTTTTTTTTTTATCTTTTTTTTCGTTTTTTAGGGTTCCGTACCTCAAAAGGAAAAAACGGAACCCTTATAGGATCACTCGTGCGTCTGTCTGTCTGTCTGTCCGTCTGTCACAGCCGATTTTCTCCGGAACTACTGGACCAATCAAGTTGAAATTTGGTACACATATGTAAGTTTGTGACCCAAATACGGACATGTAACGTAAACAAATGAATTTTAAACATGGGGGCCACTTTTGGGGGGTAAATGAAAAAATGAAAAAAAAAAACATTTTTCAAACTATATCATGTTACATATCAAATGAAAGAGCTTATTGTAAGGATTTCAAATATATTTTTTTTATAATTTTCGAATCAACAGTTTAGAAGTTATTCAAGAAAATAGGCAAAAAATGACCATTCCCCCCCCCTTATCTCCGAAACTACTAGGTCTAAAATTTTGAAAAAAATACATAAAATAGGTCTATACCTATAGATGACAGGAAAACCTATTAGAAATGTACAGTCAAGCGTGAGTCGGACTTAATTACAGTTTTTAATCCGACCCCTACGGATTTTTTAAAGAGATTTCACTCACGTTTCACATAAAAAATACATTGTTAACAGTGCCGGATTACTTAGAGTAGTAGTTTTCTTAGAGTAATTGGTGATAATTTTCTGATAAGATAATCATTTTAAATATTTAACGGTCTTACCTACTTACGAGTAATTGTAAGGTCAAATTAAAAATAATGTTTAAAAAAAATGTTAAATTGAGAGCTAGCTTAAAGTTTTTTGTACTCGTCGACTTTAATGGTTGAATTAATAAAGACTTTGTAACAAATAAGCAAAACAAGCACGTGCTTAGGGCATCACGTTCAGGAGGGGCACCAAAATGCCAGGTTGAAAAAGGTGAACAAATTTTAAAATTCGGGACAGACACATCGTTTTTACCACACGATTTTTTTTAGCTGTCCAAAAGCTAATTTGCAAAAATAATGGCGCGTAATTCTTTGGGAAACAATCGGTAGCAGTAGAAGAGTCGTGATTACATGCATAGATTCGATTTCAACCCACTCTTTTGCGGTTCGGCGTTAGGTCTTATGCGAGGCCTTCTGCCTTAATTACACTTGGGCGTGGATCCAAATCCAAGCTTTCCTCTTTCGCAGCTAGGCCTACTGCCTTTCTCACACTTTGCCAATTCAATTCCAAGCTCTGCTTTCTTGCATATTTTATGCATGAAAACAACCTCGAATATCGATGCCTAAGAAATATCAAGCCCTATGCGAAGCTAGGCTGATAGAAAACTGTCCCATCCCTTCTCTGTATGAAATCCTGGATTCGCGCCTGGTTGGGACTAAAAGTAAAATTGCGTTTGTATATCGAAACATTTTCGCGCTCGCTTCGCTCGCGTTTTCAATAACTTTATAAGGTATGATAAAGGTGACATTCGGGTGGCGACTGCAGCAACATTACTCTGTTGCAACGTTACTGCTGCAGTACTGTCAACTTCCGTGATAAAATGATGTGACTGATTTCCATACTAAAAGTAAAAATTTACAACTGTCTATCATATTGCGTTTTTATATCGAAAAATTTCCGCGCTCGCTTCGCTCGCGTTTCTATTACTTTCTAAGCTATGATAAAGGTGACATTCGTGTGGCGACTGCAACAGCATTAGGTACTCTGTTGCAACATTACTGCTGCGGCACTGTCAATTTTCGTGATAAAATGATGTGACTGATTTCCATTCTCAGCTGTAACGCGGCAATGAACTTCTCTCAATTTACCAAAAAATCAATGTAATCTTGATGACCCGAGGGAGAGGAGGCACCTAGAAATCCTAAGGGCATCAACATATCTTAATCCGGCACTGATTGTTAAAAATTGTGTAATATACGGAACCCTTGGAACGCGAGTCCGACTCGCACTTGGCCGGTTTTTTTAATATTAATTAGGGGTTTCTTACAGAGGAACGAACATTTTATTATTTTTGCGCTACGACGCATGGGTTAAAAGATAAAACTTTTTTTTCTTTTTTTTTTCTTTTATTGTGTTTTTTTAAATATTAAGGGGTTTCCGAAAGGGGAACGAAAATTTGATTATTTTTGCGCTACGACGTACGGTTTAGGAGATACAGCATTATAAAGTTTTTTTTTCTTTTTTTTTCTTTTTTGTGTTTTTTTTAAAATATTATTTAAGGGTTTCTTACAGAGAAACGAACATTTTATTATTTTTGCGCTACGACGCATGGTTTAGGAGATACAGCCCTATAAATGTTTTTTTTTGCTTTTTTTTCCTTTTTTTCTTTTCTTGTGTTTTTATAAATGTTATTAAGGAATTTTCTAAAGGGGAACGAAAATTTGATTATTTTTGCGCTACGACGTACGGTTTAGGAGATACAGCATTATAAAGTTTTTTTTGTTATTTTTTTTCTTTTTTGTGCTTTTTTTTAAATATTAATTAAGGGTTTCTTGCAGAGGAACGAACATTTTATTATTTTTGCGCTACGACGCATGGTTTAGGAGATACAGCCCTATAAATATTTTTTTTGCTTTTTTTTATTTTTTTTCTTTTCTTGTGTTTTTTTAAATGTTATTAAGGGGTCTCCTAACGGGGAACGAAAATTTGATTATTTTTACGCTACGACGTACGGTTTAGGAGATACAGCATTATTAAGTTTTTTTTTGTTATTTTTTTTCTTTTTTATGTTTTTTTTTTTATATTAATTAAGGGTTTCTTACAGAGGAACGAACATTTTATTATTTTTGCGCTGCGACGCACGGTTTAGGAGATACAGCCCTATAAAAATTAAAAAAAAAGAAATCGTACCATAAACCATAAACTGCCCATAGTTTTTTTTTAAAGCGGTGCGATAGTGTGTTATCACTTTAATGGCTGAATGCCACGATGGTGTGTCACACATATCTGTGAAATGGAAATTTAAAAAAAAATTACTTCCCGGCCTAGGCCTTAAATTTTGTATGAAATTCCTTTACAGTTCTCTGGAGTTGCTCCGCCCTAAACGTGATACTTCGAAGCCTGATATAACGCCCGGAGTGACGACATTTCATTGCATGTTTGAGAAAAAGTTATTTACAAGTACAAAAACAAAATGCTCGTACACATTTTTTTTGTACCAAGAATGCATCATTAATATCTACCGAATTTCCCCAGATAATCAAGCCATAGCTAAGTAGAGATGACACATAACCGTGATAAGCAGTTAGTGCTACGTCTCTAGATGAGGTTCTGCTTAATTTTCTTAATGCAAAAACAAACTTGTCCAGTCTTTCACATACATAGGCAATATGAGCTTTTCAGCTACAAAATTTGTCAATAAAAATACCTAGAAATTTGGTTGTTTCGACTTCTTCTAATTGGTAATTATTATAATTTACGTTCAGATCAATGTCAGTATTTTGATATGTCCTAAATTGCATAAAGTTCGTCTTGTTAGTGTTTATTTTTAATTTATTGGTGTGTAGCCAGTCAATTATATCTGCGAGAGTTTTATTAATGTCATCGTTAAAATTATTTATGTCATCTGATTTAATTATTAGAGTAGTGTCATCAGCAAACATTATGCAATCTTGTTTAATATGCAGTGGCAAGTCATTAATATATAAAATAAAGAATAAGGGCCCTAAAATACTCCCCTGGGGTACACCACAGCTGTTGTGGCTGTACTGTAATCGCTTAGTTATCAGTTCTCCATTTTCAATAGGTTGTATTTCCGTACATTGTTTGCGATCTGAAAGGTAGCTATTTATCCAAATGTACGCATTCCCTCTTATACCATACCATTCTAATTTATTTAAAAGGATCGAATGGTGGACAACATCAAAAGCCTTGCTCAAGTCTAGGAATATAGCTGCTACGGGCATTTTGCTGTTTATCGAATCTGTCACTGGCTTTATAATGCATGCTAACGTGGTTGAGCTACCCTTACGAAAACCATAAATATTGATTTATGTTTAAGACGCAGTTTAGAAAAGATGATAAGCGATTATGCATGGCTTTCTCTATAACTTTAGAGAGAACCGGCGTTAAAGTGATGGGCCGATAGTTATTGATCTGTGTTTTATTATCTTTTTACAAGCTTTTATTTAGTTTCACCTGACCGTTGTCTGTCTGTCGGTCTGTAATCAAATCTTGCAAGTTAAATTTGATCTACTTCCCGGTTTCCGATTGAGCTGAAATTTTGCATGCATGTATAAATCGGATGACAATGCAATATTATGGTACCATCGAGCTGATCTGATGATGGAGTCAGGAGGTGGCCATAGGAACTCTGTGATGAAACAACGCACCCTCATTGTGTTTGGGGATTTTAGAATTGTCTCGATGAGTATTAGTTGTCTGTCGAAAGAAAAGTACAGTCAGCGATAAAAGCTAGTACCAAAAATGAAATTTTTGCCAAAAACCTATTTGTATATCGGTTTAACTATTGATAATTTGAGATCTTTAGGAAAAATGCCTTGTTTAAAGGATAGATTTATTATATGTGCCAAATTCATTCTTTAAAGTTCTGACTTACTTAAATATACACGGTGGCTAAAAAATAACTGCATTCTTGTTGCAAGGGAGGTTTTGGGATTATACTGAGCAACGTTTACTATGGGACCATCCTCGACAGCGCGAAAAAAAATTTTACCCTCCCATATAAAATGGACCAGCCAAATTTGTTTTTTGCGATTTCGGAGTTGGTCCCATAGTACAAGTTGCTCAGTATAATCCCAAAAACCTCCCTGGCAACGGGAATGCACTTATTTTTTAGCCACCCTGTATATTAAGCTAAGCCCTACCGTTTTACAGATATATACCTATATAGCCTTAATATCATTTATACAAGGGTCAATTCATAAATGTCAAAAGTCAATTCTTACGTTGTGTTACCGAATACTGTTTGGTAGGTATCTAGATCTACCATATTTTTATTCACTTTTTTTAAAGTTCGGTCCTATATTAATTATTTATGTATACCTTTGAAAGTAAGGAATGTAAAAAAATAGTAAAAACGCTGTGTTGTTATTGTTACAGTTGTTTAAACAAAATACAAATGTTACAGTATATTTTTTTTATTTTTTTTTTTTATTATAGGGATGACTGCCTTTGTAGCTTATCTAAAATATAACATTTTGAATATTTTACTGTATTTCTTTTCTGTTGCAATTCACATCCTCTACGCCTTTCTTCGAAACCGAAGGGGAGTATCAACATAATGCCCTTTCAAATGCCGAAATATCCTTAAAATTGGAAGTCTATTGAATAAAAGTGAAGGTAGCCCCAAGGGTCCGATTGGCCGGTGTCCAAAAGGGCTTTCCGAAGAAGGGATGAAAACATATGTTCGGTTTGTTCGACATCAATAATATTTTTATAGAGTTAGGGTCAAAGATTCCAACAGTCTTCCTGTTGGGGTGGCTTGATCGCTCTATGAAATTATATTTTTTGACTTCACTCTTTTTTTAAAGTGCAACTTAATGTTATGCAAGAAATGGCATTCGTAGATCTTACTGCAAAAATATAAGGTCTAAAAACCGGCCAAGTGCGAGTCGGACTTGCGTACGAAGGGTTCCGTACTTCGAGCAACACCGGCTTCCGACACGTCGGAAGGGAGGGGCCCAAGCGATATCTTACCGTACAAATCTTTCTGCCATTTTTTGCGGGGGGAAAGGTGCACACAGTCGCACTTCTCACACACTTACATACAAAACCCAATCTGTAATGACGACACAAATACATAGAAAATGACACACGTCAAAGACAAATCTTGCAAACCTCGATCTCTTTTTGTGTACGGACGAGTGACAAGTGTCACAACACGCACACTAACACATTTTCGTCGAAGAATTTTATTGTTTTCTGAGAGATCGATGAGAAGTCGGATTTGTCGCTCGACCGATCCGCAATTTGTACTGGGCGAGCAAAATCGATAAATCCAACAATTACATGAGACTAAAATATAATAATTGTGTTAGGAAGTTTTATTGGAGACATAAGCGATAAAACCGACTATATAGGACACAGGATATAGGATATAGGTCGTATATACGACAAAAAACAAAAAAATGGATTGATTGCATCCTTAGAATAACAAAAGCTTGTGAAAAATATCCTCAAGCTGTACATACCGCATTTACTAAATCACTACAATGCGAGTGGCAATACCTACAAAGAGTGACTACTGGAACAGACGAAGACTACAATGACCTAAAGAACGCAATCAAGACTCATTTAACACCCTCCATACTAGGCAGAGAAATAACATCTATAGAACATGAACTCTTTGCTCTTCCAGCGAGGCTCGGAGGCCTTGCAATTAATGATCCCACAAAGCAAGCTAAAACCTCACATGCAATATCATTAAATGCCAACAAAATACTTTAATAGATGCTATTCGAACCGGCGATGAAATTAACATAGAAGACCATCAAAAACATGTATATGAAACTTTAAAAGAAGAAAGAAAAAAACGAGAAAATAATGAACAACATGAATTAGAATCAATCATGGATAAGCTAACAATAAAAACAAAGAATTTCATCCAAATTATAATTAACAAAAAATCATCACAGTGGCTAACAGTAGGTACTACCGACCAAAGCTGATGATACCGACCTAACAGCAACGCAGTTTCGTGACGGCCTTGCGATCAGATACGGGCATGAACCTTCTAGCCTGCCACTAACCTGCGATGGCTGTGGCGAAAATAACTTCAACCTAAACCATGCACTTAATTGCAAGAAGGGAGGGCTCATAAAAAGAGGCCACGACCAACACAGAGACGATATCAAAAGTTGGGCTGAACCAGCATGGGGTTCGGCTACTACTGAGCCAATAATGCGAGCCGCAATCTTAGATCAACCAGGGCTAATAAGCGACTTACTACTGGAAAGTGTATGGGAGCCAGCGAGGAAGGCGTTCTTTGACGTTCGCATTGTAAATGCCGACGCCGCCTCGTATGGTCTACTCACATGGCCCACGATTGCCCAAATACGCGCTCGCGAAAAACATCGCAAATACGACCTGGCTGCAGAAGATCTCAGAGCCTCATTCACTCCTCTTGTGGTCTCCTGTGATGGCGCTGTCGGAACGGAATATGAATCCTTCATAAAAAGAACATCCCTTAAGCTCCATGAAAAATGGTCCAAACCATACTCACAAATAATCAACTGGATCAAAGTCAAAATACAAATATCAATCATCAGAGCTGTCTCTCTAAGAATTAGAGGAACGAGAAGGATAGAAGGATTTGGATCTGAAGACGGCTGTGGAATACCCATCCTTGAAGATTAGATTTATCTTCTTTCTACCACACAACTGTATTGAAATAAGCTTAACATTGTATTATTTAACGTAATAAATGTGTTATCATAATAATTGTGTTTAAATGTAATTAAACGTATGATATGTAAAAAAAATATTACATGTGAAATGTAACACCTTTTTGTTGTAAATTTGATGTCCCCGACCTCTTTTTACAACAAAAAACATTTTTTCTGCTGATGTGTTCACGCGCACGTCTGGACTCGGTTCTAGTTAAAAATCTGATTGCAACTAGTTTTATTACCCGCGCTAGATCAGTTGATCTTGTACCTAGGCAGAGGGGAAATAGTGCGAATGCCGCCTCCCTTCCGTGTTGCTCGAAGGTTCCGTACCATTACGCTAAAAACGGCAAAAGATCACGTTTGTTGTATGGGAGCACCACTTAAATATTTATTTTATTATATTCTGTTTTTAGTATTTGTTGTTAATGTTGTTATAGCGGCAACAGAAATAGGTACATCATCTGTGACTTGGCACAGTTGATTGTTAGCTGGTCTTGAGCAGATACAGACCGGGAGCCGTCGAGAGCCACCTCTCATTTAGTGGGGGGAGGGGGGAAAGATCGACGCTGCGGCGCTTCACTTGGAGCAACATTTCTAAAAGGTTATTCAAACTTTTTCGCTAGGATCAATATTTAAAAAGGGGACCTTAGAATTTATTTTCTCTCTTTGATATCGTTTTTAATATTGATCCTAGCGAAAAAGTTTGAATGACCTTTTTTGTAGGAAATTTTATGTACATTATTCATGTAATAATAGTAGTTTATGTGACTGCTACATAATGCCTAATTATGTACAGTTACATACACTGCTTTATTTACACACATATTATAAACTTTCTATGATGTATTCACTAACCTTATATTACAGCCGACATTGGGGCACTTTCCTCTCTGGCGGAACTCGCGGATATGAGGTGGCGTCTCCGAAATATCTTCATCGCACATTTTACACGAAACTTATAGTTACTTTAAAAACAACAAAACAAATTATTTTTTACTTACAAATTAATTAAAAGATAAACTGTACGTCAAATGGCGGTAAATGAAAACTTTTTTCACGCACGTCACGCATCCGTAGTTTTTTTTTTAATTCAGAGACAAACTAGAGTCGGGATCGATTGCAATCGTTCGATACAAATTAACATGCGACATTTTGTCAATATTGTATGCAACTGTCATTTAATTTCGAATAAAACTTCATCTCGACTGATATTAGAATAGGGGTCAAATCAAATTGCTTTTTTTTCAGCGATGTTCGAAATTTGAATGCATTGCCAAATCGATTTTGATATAGTAATGAAGCTATTACCACATTTTCACAGATAAGATATTTGCTGTAACAAAACAGTTTATCGTAATGTGGGCTATTATTTACGGATTTTGAAGGCATCATAGAGGGTTTATGATATGTGTGTAGATAAAACATTTTTTGCTTTTGGCCATCGATTACGAGTTATTTACGAATTACTAAAAAAGGGGACCTTAGAATTTATTTTCTCCCTTCAATATTTTTTTTATATTGATCCTAGCGAAAAAAAGTTGCACTTATATTATAAGAAATCTAAAACAGATTATTTACGTAAAAGTATTTTTTTTGTGTGTTTACGAGTTATTTACGAAAAACTAAAAAAAAATATACGATTGTAGAACAAATTATAAGTAATCTTCTCACCTTCATATGAGATCACTCTGACCCACGCTTAATATTATTTTTTATCTCCCATTTATCAACAGATTTGTATAATAGACCATATATTTTTTTAAAGGTAATAAATATAGCTTTACGACTATATTTTTTGTTTTCAGATTCCTGCAACACTTTAAAAAAAATTGTAATTATAAAAAAATCAAAAATACGTTTTTTAGTCTTTTCTACTTTATGCTTTTTTTTTGTTAGAAAGTGCATTGTTTTTATTCTAAAAATAGATTTCATCCTTAATTTATCCGAATATGATATATCACATGCCCTAATAGGTATAGTTTTAGAGTAATATTGCTCCAAGTGAAGCGCGGCGGCGTCGAACTTCCCCCTCCCCCCCCCCGCTAAATGAGAGGTGGCTCTCGATGTCTCCCGGTCTGTATCTGCTCATGACCAGCAAAGAACCAACTGTGCCAAGTTTCAGCGCATAGTCTCAAAGTGCAAGGTCCCCATACAACGGTGTGCACTAACAAACCAGCTACAATAACAAATCCAAACTTGATGCGTTTTAAATTTTAAACTTTCTCATGATGTTTTTTCCTTTTCTCGCCCATCCGAAAACATATTCATACCTCTAACACGAGTCCCCGGAAGCATAGAGTTCGAAATTTAAAATTCAACGAAACAATATCGGGCGTGCATAGTGTATGCCGTTTGCCGGGTATTTTACGAGGGAACTGGGAAATGTCACAGATACTGGTTCGAGAGAATAATGAAGGCGATTTATTGTTAGAATACATGTTTTTATAAACGAGGAGTTGAAGTTTAAGTTTCGATTAAGTTGGTAATGTCTTTGCAAATAGTGTAAAATATCTAATGTATAAAAATAGTAGTTTGTGTTACAAGGGATCAAAATGATATATTTCCGTCAAGGGCGTACATTGAATCCTGAGCGTAATGAGGGTTTCAAGTGTTAATGCCCAAGATGAAATAATTTTGATACCGTGTGACACATACTGCTTTTCACATCAACTATGAGGAAAATAAAAAAATAAATAAATGAGGAAATTATAATGGATTTAAACACAATTTAAGAAAAAAAAAAATGTATGTAAAAATGAAAAAAAAATGTGTCCTATACTTAACAGAAAAGTACCACTTTGATCCCTCCTAGCAGGGAAGAAAAATGCCACTTAAATCCCTCCTAACGGGGAAGAAAAAGCCCTTTTTCGAAAAGGTGATGTGAAAAGGTTTATTTCAGTCTTGAATTGAACTTGTCTTATGTTTAGTTTTTTTTCATACTAAATCAGCACAATTGATAATTTAAACAAAACTTATTAATACCTAAATATATTCAACTATTGAGGTTTTATATTAAGATTAACTTTTGAGAAAATAAAATAAAAATATTTAATTATACTTAAAAAAAAATATACGCGTCGACTTGAGAACCTCCTCCGTTTTTTTTTTCGTCGGTTGACAAATACTACAAAGAATAATTTATAAGCTCTAGTGATAAAGATTATCTGTTAAATATCATCAAAGACGTATACAAGTAACTTAATCAGGTTGCCTTTATACCTACTGCACGATGAAACAATATTCCGACACTGTCAAAAAACACTGTATTTTTCAACGTCCAAACTGATCCTTTAAAATCAAAGTGATATTTCACCATCGCCATTTCAAACAAAACATAGAGGCGGCTTATCAACACCGACTGCAATATTAGAAAAACTTCATCGGAAAGCGGTTACCACTGCCGCAGCATTGCGCCCAACATAAATTCAATAGCGTCGTATGCAATTGATTTAAAGATCAGATTCGAAGGGCTTTTATTTCAGCAGCCGCAAATGAAATGCTGCTGGGTTGTAGTTAATATTGACTCGCGAACAGTGAATTTTGTTGAGAACTTTTCTCATTTGGCGTCATACTGGAAGGACTCGGCCTTCCGCCGCCGCTATGAATTAGATATCACTGGGAAACCGATAAGCTGTATAATGCAATAACTTTTTAAAGGAGTTTTGGAGTTCAGGTGGATATGCAAAAAAGACTAGCGTATCAAAGAGCAGTAATAACAGACTGCTAAACTTATAGTAACTCGTACGCAGGTAATTATATTTCAATATACTTATTGCGAGAAGTCGTACGTAGATACTGAAATATATTGCGAGGAAAAAGGAAGCGCTCCAAGAACAACCTTCGAACCATTTATATAATTATGTGTTATATTATGCATGTTTTTTTTTATGTTTTGGAAATTTGACGACGCTTTCTTATATCATCGTGAATTTTTTTATACTTAACTGTTAAAAATGTAATAATATGACTGTGTTATTTGTATTTAACAATCCCCGAGCAAGGACTACATCTCAGATCACATTAAAATAATAGATGGAATATTTTTTATAAATCTTCAAAGTGACGTAGATAATAATTTGTTATTAAAGTTTTTTTTTTATTATATACAATAGCCACTCTATCTAATAATGTTAAGTCGGTGTCATACATACTGAAATGCAAATATTTGTACACATAAGTTATCTATGGGATCACAATTTGCTCGCCGTCCACAAATTCTGCCTGACAATGTAAATTAATCCACAATACGCTAAAAGGCCGCTAATCCATCTAATATGGGCCAAGAATGGGCCATTTTAAGCCGTGACGGATCAGCATTGTCTTGGGCCACAATGAGGCGTAATATCTTATTGTTTGGCCCCTGGCCGAAGGTAACCCATATATTCCTCCCATTATGTGATCTTGAATAACGCCCCCTGCGTGACACACAGAAACCAAAAGTAGCACGTTCCAATGTGCTTCCAATATAATAATAAAAAATAAAAAGGACTTCGTTCATTGATTTTATGTTACTGTAGGTACTTTTGTAAGGCACGTATTTAACCGGTCAACTAATTTATCGAATTTGAGTAGTTATAAAAAATAGAAATGGGTACTAAAATTAATAGATTGGCAACAAAAACAGAGCCTTAAAATATATCACAATATGAGACAACATTTTAATGCCGTTACAGCTTTTGTTTATTTTTAGCCAGGTACCAACTATTTATTTGGCAACTAAATTATTACATTGGATACCATTCAATTTTATGAAGCACATTTTAAAAAGAAAACGGCTATCTATTAATTCAAAAATGAAGTTCTTTTAAAATATTTTCTTTGGTCACTACACGGTCAACCTAACACGCTCCTCCTCGCTTCGCTCGTCGTCGCACCTATCTTTTGACTCTTGCAGAACACCGTGATAACGATAACTATTGAAATTAGTAATTAAAAATTTAAAGACCTAACGGTATAATGGCCATTAGGTGTTTCATGATTAGGAATTTCGACTAAGTACATATTATAAGTGTAGGTACTGACCATTGGTAAATAAATTTGTGGTGTTTTGTGGATTAGGAAATTTGTCAATTTGAAGTACTAGGTATGCATATGTAAAATTATTTAAAATTGGAGTATTTAAAGCTTATGTATATATATATATATCTTAGTTATTCTGTATATGTACATATATAAACAACTAAAATTTATGATCGCTTTACAATATTAGTTGCCAACTTATTATTTTAGACGCCAGCCTATCAATTCAAGTTCCCTATAATTTTTTTGGGTGGCTTGATTTTGCTGCCAGTTTTTTAATAATATATTGCTTAAATTTGAGGCTAATATAAATTTATTGGCGCTAAAATATTAATGTACAGCCAAATTATATTATTATATGCACAATGAAAGTTCCTGTCCCTTAATATTTTAGTTGCCCGGTTAATAATAAGCCCTTTTGTAATTGAAGAGAAATAATGAACTAAGTATAAAATGAAAGATGAATAAAAAATCATAGCCTAAACAAGGACCTAGCAAGGATAACAGTAAATGCATGTCATATCATATTACTATATTATCTTCAACACACAGAAAATCACAATTTATAGTGAAGTTAATCATAACATTCATAACAATCAACCTATTTTTTATTAGTCAATCAAATATGTTTTAGTTTTGTATCATAACAATTAAGTAATAATTGGGTACTTATTTTCAAACTAAGTATGAAGTCGGTTTTTTGTTGTTAAAGATTATTGAAATGGAAAGAGTTATTCTCAGTTGAACTTTTAAAAAACCCAGGTATACTCTGGCAAAGGCATTTCTTCAGTAGAAAAAGCTGCGAATTTTATTATTGTGAGGACAACCCTTAGTTCCTACAATTTTTAAAATTGCGGCCTCATTCTACTGACGGCAATGGCTTGCCAAACTATTTACATACATACCTTGAGTTGTTCACTTTGCTCGTTAATCTTGCCATCTGTGTGTCACTTAGGTACCAATCCAACAATTAAGATTCCTCAGTTCATTGTAATTACACCTATGCGGGTATCTTAATGAAGTTAACGGGAATTAATTATTCCAGGGAACTTAAATTAATTTCGGTTATGGACGCTAACTCGATTGTCCAGGGCTTATCTTGTAGATTAGATAGTCTGGAACATGTATTTTTGTAAACACGACGAATTAATCCATCGGTACCTTTTTTTAATACGTGGATTAGTTAATTTTGTGTAAGACTTTTGTGTGAGTTATAATAATAATTTAAGTATATGTAAATAAAAAATAAATAATACTACCTATATACGTCTCACTGCTGGGGACAGGCCTCCCCTCACGCGCATGCGAAAAGTATAGATAAGTTATTGAGTTTATCGATGTAGAAACTCACTGACTGTCATTCAATTTTGCCCCCTGAAATCCGATCTCTAAAAATAAGTAAAAAAAAAAACTACAAACTGTTGTTAAATTTATTATTACAGAGTTTTAGGGCCAGTTGCACCAACCACATTTGACAGACTGATCAACGTCAGCCGGCGCGCCCCGGCGCTTTGCTATGAAACTTTCCATACATAAAAATTTTGCGAACTCTTTAACGATACGAACAGTTTGGTGCAACCGACCCTTACTCTTAAGAATAAGAATGGTTTATTGCCACATACATGAAAATAACATACAGTTAGAATTACTTAAGTACATACTTACATAATAAAATTACTTAAGTACTTACTCTTCTTAATTGAAGGATACAATTTTCATTTCAACTTCATCTCGAACGCAAACCCCAACAAAAATAAACCTACGACCGCACTATAAAACATTGCGTGAAAAGGAATTATTAGGGGTACAGAATGCAATTTCCCCGTCCAAGGCACCGATATGTCTCCTGGGCCACCGAGGCCAAATGAATAAAAATCAACCGCGTGCCGCTTTGCCAGTGCATCTGGCTGATTCACAAAATTTTATCCCCATTTTTGCCTGTCTGCCAGTCTAACTTGACTTCTATATACTGACGAGACAGAAATTTTTGTGGCAAAAAAAAAGTGCTTGGCAAAAATGACCTAACGATAAATCTGTTATCAATAAGTCCATGTATTTTATGTTTTTATTTTATAAAAAAAAAGAAATGTTATTAACAATGCCCAAAGTTTGAAAACTATTCGTAGAAATACATATATTGATTAAAGAAGATAGCGGACGTGTTCTTGATAGAAATTATATCCATAATGTTACAGATGTAGTGTATTTGTCATGCTACTTCAGTCAACCTCGGTGCTTTTTGTACTGAGACTGACTGAAATAGCAAGACACGTTCGTACGTTTCCGTGAAAATACGATGGAAAATAATTATGCACTAGATACATCTGTAAGATAACATCGGCAACAGACATATCGATATTCCATTTTGTCAATCTCTTCTCTTTGCCAGGAAAAGTTCTATGTCTGACACTGACTTAACAAGTATATGTAAATCATCATAAGTTTCAAGAACTTGCATGCAATAATTATTCGACACATTGCTAACTACAGAGTACAATGAATTCAGTCGATCGACCAAATACCACAATGTAACGAAAATCGCATGCAAGTTCTTGAACCGTCTCAATGGGGCTTTACCCTCGTCCCCGTGTACTTGTACAAGTACAAAGTAAATTCTAGTTTTGAACTCATATAGAAATAAAAGAAAGTTCCAAATTCAAAAGCACAAAATTTGCCTTGGGTCTTACGAGGTTTACAGAGATCATAGTTATACTGGTGTGGGTGCGAGAGGTGTGGTGAATGTCCAGTGCGGACTTTGTTGTTTATTTGGTTTATTTACGAGAACAAATGCTATTCGGTTGGAAGAGGGAGATAGAGCGTAAATAAGATATCGGGAGTGGCTAATTGTATTGTAGCAATGTGATGAGCATATTGCTCATATGTGATATGTTTATATCGCCATATTCGACTTCGGAAATTGACAAAGTATTTTGTAGTTATTAATTTTTCAAAATTGCCATTTTTGTGCCGAGTTTACATTCAGCAAATTTTCTGATCAGTACCTAAATTATACAATTATTTTTACATTACATTACTTAATTAAAAATTACACGATACAAAAATCTGAACAATTGACCTAAACGATGAATCTTTCATCCATGATTGAAGATAAATAATTAATTAGGAAAATTTTGGAAAAGCGCTGGTGGCCTAGCGGTAAGATCGTGCGACTTTCAATCCGGAGGTCGCGGGTTCAAACCCCGGCTCGTAGTTTTTCGGAACTTAATGTACGAAATAGCATTTGATATTTACTAGTTGCTTTTCGGTGAAGGAAAACATCGTGAGGAAACCGGACTAATCCCAATAAGGCCTAGTTTCCCCTCTGGGTTGGAAGGTCATATGGCAGTCGCTTTCGTAAAAAACTAGTGCCTACGTCAATTCTTGGGATTAGTTGTCAAGCGGACCCCAGGCTCCCATGAGCCGTGGCAAAATGCCGGGATAACGCGAGGAAGAAGAAGAGGTAAATTTTGGAAACGTGACTTGACTTTCGGTCAAAGTTGATAGCAAATGTACCTAAAACATCAACGTATGACAAATTGGTATAGTGATGAATTCCATGGAAATTGTATATCAGACACCGCTAAAAACGTTTTTCTGTATTACGCCGGCACGCGCGTCATTCATCTTTTGTTGACAAACTTATTACCAAGATGGTAGACAGCAGTGACCAGTGGCGGATTTGCAGTCTTTGCCACCCTAGGCCCCAGGCCTTGAAGCCGCCCATTTCTCACCACCCATCATATTGACTACAATTTGAGTTATTTCTTGTTATCATCAGCGAATTTTTTGTCACAATTTGCCACCCCCAAAAAACTTGCCGCCCTAGGCCCGGGCCTACTTGGCCTTAGGGCAAATCCGCCACTGGCAGTGACCAAAGCGTTGGTCAGTCTGAAACTATCTAAGTAGCCATACTGCCGTGTCCTTGTTTTAGGAGCGTTGGTTTTGTTGTTTGTGTTGTATTGTTTTACCCCGTGTCACGTACTTTTGACGCTATATTTCATCCGCCACTATTGACGCTGTCTGTACATAATTAAAACTATTGACAGTCACAAGTATCTACACTCATTACACCAGGAGAACAAGCCAAAAGCCTCCCCGCTAGTGGCGCCCTCTATAACGAGTCATTTGCTTCCGTGCTCTTATTAAAACGTGCTCTCCAATTTTTTATCTGTCGTCCGACCACTTAGGCCCACTTTTGTTAGGATATGCACTCATTAAGGAGGCATTGCAAAGCGTGAAGCGTGATTCACGATGTGTTTGTAAGGATTGCTAGAGTTGTGATTATCGTTTTTTTTTTGTTAGCCTACTTTAGTGTCCCACTGCTGGGCAAAGGCCTCCCCTCCTTTCCTCCGTCGTTTGTACTTTCCCGCCAATCCGGATAAAATGCGTCCAAGTCGTCCCGCCATCTCCTTTTCGGTCTGCCTGAACCCCGGCGATGGCGCATCGATGGTGATTTTTTTTTAAATATTTACCTATTAAATCTCTACTAATATTACAAATGCCAAAGTAGTTCCGTCTGTCTGTCTGTCAGTCGGTTATCTCTTCACGTTTAAATCGCTGATAGTTTGAGGGCCGGGAAAGAACATAGGATAGTTTTTATTTACCAATCAAAATAGTAAAACAAATAGTAGTAGTAAGTAGTTTTACAAGGGAGCAAAGTTGTTGTTTAAATTCTCGTGCTTAATATGTATGCGTAAGCAAGCGAAATACCTCAAATGTGGACCACGAGCCTAGCGAGCGATTTAAAAAGTGAAATCTTGTAATCTTGAGCATTGCGAGGGTTTCAAAGCATAAGGCATGGGACAAATTATTCACAGCCATGAAACACTCAATTTTTCATCACGCCAACGCGAGGAAAATACTAAATGTAAATATTGATCATTCCACATTGAAAAGTAAATTCTAAATTTTATATTAAAGGAAAAAATTGAAAAATTACGCTTCCGGCAGGACTTGAACCCGCAACCTCCGCAATCCGTGCGTTAGCTAAATAAATTAAATAAAGTAAATAATTTCTACCAGCTAACATGTGGAAACAACTAAAAAAACTTACCCATTTTTGTGGATAAAATGCAACTTTCTCATCAGTTTTTGAAGAATAAAGAGAGCCTTTACGAGCTGGTGTGGTAAAAACGACTTTTTGGGGAAACAAGAATATGCTGGTAAAGCCATGTTCAATCATCAAAATTATACCCAGCGAATGTATTAATACAACAATATTATTTGAAGGAAGTAAATGGAACGGTTTGTAATTTCCATTTACGATACAAAGTCCACATGAATCACTACACTGTCAATATTAATGTCAGAATACTGATAATGTCCAGTCCGGGATTATACATTGCCAGAGAAATTAACTTGGGATATAAAAAAAACTCAAAGCAATCCTTCTTCAAATAGCGATGCCTTGTACCTATCTATAGACAATAGAAGAGTTGTCTACGGCACGCTTGCATTCAAATTCCACTCGCTCCCGCTGAATACGTAAAGCGCTAGAACCTAAAAGAAAGCGCTCGATGTTTCTACTTGAAAAGGAACGCTCTTGTTCTAAACCTATGTGATGTATCTCCATTTAAAAACTCAATCAATTATCTACCTTATTTTATAAGCTCAAGGTACATAATTCAACGAGTTTTCTAATGCAGTTACAGCAGATAGCTTCGCGCGACAGAACGGCATGTGTTTGTTTTTCCCTAGCCGTTGATCGTTCGATTTTGAAATTTACGCTTTCTTTGTTTCCGCTAGCTTTGAAAAAGGAACAAGCTGTTGATTGGTCCAGTTCGTGGGTGTTCTTTTGTTTTCTTACTTTGTTCACAATGGGGGGCAATATTGTTTTCGAGATTGCCGTTGAGGAAATTATAGGGAACTGATTGTGATTACTATGAGACTATGACGTTTCGAAACAAGGAATAGAAAAGCGTTTGACAAAAACAGACATGACAAACACTTAAAACTAACAAAATTAAAATGATCTGTGAAAAAACAGGTGCAGTGATCGCATCAGCTTTCAGTTGCTATTGTATTAAATAATATTCTTAGAATGAACCTTACTGCATCGAGATTAAGTCGGCAAACTGTATCGTTAAACATTCATAAAAGTAAATTCGGGGCTAATAATATTCACGATATGACGAGTTCACTTGCTTACCTATACTTATCAGAGTTATCAGTTCGCTTGCCAAAATACAAACACGTTTATCATAATGAGATTACACACAAAAGATATTTTAGTTACCATACTCCTACAAGACAGACATGAGTTTCTCCGGTAAAGTGGTTCTCGTGACGGGTGCGAGCTCCGGCATTGGAGCAGCAACCGCCATCTTGTTTTCTAAAGAAGGAGCCAGCGTCGCGATTGTTGGTAGAAATGAAACTAAACTAAGCAACGTTGCGCAGAAGTGTGCGCAAGCAGGAGCACAACCTCTCGTCATCAGAGGCGACGTTGCCAATGAAAAAGAAGCCAGCGCTATTATCAAAAAAACCGTAGATCATTTCGGAAAGCTTGATGTGCTAGTGAATAACGCTGGAATTTTAAAGTTAGCTTCAGTCGCTGATCCAGATATTTTGAAAGTATTCGATGAAGTCATGAACACAAATCTGCGCTCCATCGTTCAGCTGACTAGTCTCGCTGCACCGTTTTTAAAAGCAACTAAGGGGAATGTAGTAAACGTGTCGAGTGTAGCATCAACGAAAGTTATTGCTGAGAATTATATGTCGTACTGTGTGTCAAAGGCAGGCGTGGATCACTTCACTCGCTGCGCTGCCTTAGACTTGGCGGCTTCTGGCGTGAGAGTGAACAGCGTCAACCCCGGGCCGGTCAGGACTGACATCTCGGAGAATGCTGGATTGCTGCCTCCTGGAGCTGGCGATATTATGTGGGAATATGCAAAGAAGTTAACAGCTTTGAACAGAGTTGGAGAACCGGAGGAAATCGCTGATGTTATCGCGTTTGTGGCCAGCGATACAGCGAGGAGCATCACCGGTTCTATCTACGTTTCTGATAATGGTCAATTGTTGAAGTGAAGAAGCAAATTAAACTGTGGGAACATAAACATAAGGCTACATTTTTTTTAAATTAAACATCTGAAATTATATTATGATTTTCAACTTATTAACTTCTACTGAAATACTTAAAAAATTCACAGATTTCGTGCCTCACACGACTATCGAGCACATTGGAAATGAATCTACGGAATTCGAAAAAATATTGTCGCTGAGCGACGAGAAAGTCTGGATAAGGAAAAAGTTACAAAATAAAACTACAACGTTGAATGATAATTATTTTATTCTTAGACTAACACAAGTATCCTGGTCATAACGCATGTGAACAAACAAATTGCAAAATTTCCACACGAGGATCGAAGTTTGAATAATTGTCGCCGTGGCGCATAAGTATAGGTACATATTTCATTTTTCGATTAATAAGCAGGATATATTAATGTTCAAAGTACAAGAAAATTATTACACGGCAAATCCGTAGTCAACTCGAGAAGTGGTAGCCACATCGCCGTTATCGTCACTCGAGTCTTGATCGGCAGCGGCTCATTTGCTGCAAGATATGTATTTTTCTTGACAGCAGTTTGACGCGACGAGAGATGACCATAACAGCGTTTGTCTATGTTGCACCAAACCTGAGTTCCAATAGGTGCTCTCCCTCTCCCTCTCCCTCTCCCTCTCCCTCTCCCCTCTCCCTCTCCCTCTCCCTCTCCCTCTCCCTCTCCCTCTCCCTCTCCCTCTCCCTCTCCCTCTCCCTCTCCCTCTCCCTCTCCCTCTCCCTCTCCCTCTCCCTCTCCCTCTCCCTCTCCCTCTCCCTCTCCCTCTCCCTCTCCCTCTCCCTCTCCCTCTCCCTCTCCCTCTCCCTCTCCCTCTCCCTCTCCCTCTCCCTCTCCCTCTCCCTCTCCCTCTCCCTCTCCCTCTCCCTCTCCCTCTCCCTCTCCCTCTCCCTCTCCCTCTCCCTCTCCCTCTCCCTCTCCCTCTCCCTCTCCCTCTCCCTCTCCCTCTCCCTCTCCCTCTCCCTCTCCCTCTCCCTCTCCCTCTCCCTCTCCCTCTCCCTCTCCCTCTCCCTCTCCCTCTCCCTCTCCCTCTCCCTCTCCCTCTCCCTCTCCCTCTCCCTCTCCCTCTCCCTCTCCCTCTCCCTCTCCCTCTCCCTCTCCCTCTCCCTCTCCCTCTCCCTCTCCCTCTCCCTCTCCCTCTCCCTCTCCCTCTCCCTCTCCCTCTCCCTCTCCCTCTCCCTCTCCCTCTCCCTCTCCCTCTCCCTCTCCCTCTCCCTCTCCCTCTCCCTCTCCCTCTCCCTCTCCCTCTCCCTCTCCCTCTCCCTCTCCCTCTCCCTCTCCCTCTCCCTCTCCCTCTCCCTCTCCCTCTCCCTCTCCCTCTCCCTCTCCCTCTCCCTCTCCCTCTCCCTCTCCCTCTCCCTCTCCCTCTCCCTCTCCCTCTCCCTCTCCCTCTCCCTCTCCCTCTCCCTCTCCCTCTCCCTCTCCCTCTCCCTCTCCCTCTCCCTCTCCCTCTCCCTCTCCCTCTCCCTCTCCCTCTCCCTCTCCCTCTCCCTCTCCCTCTCCCTCTCCCTCTCCCTCTCCCTCTCCCTCTCCCTCTCCCTCTCCCTCTCCCTCTCCCTCTCCCTCTCCCTCTCCCTCTCCCTCTCCCTCTCCCTCTCCCTCTCCCTCTCCCTCTCCCTCTCCCTCTCCCTCTCCCTCTCCCTCTCCCTCTCCCTCTCCCTCTCCCTCTCCCTCTCCCTCTTCCTATCGATAATTCACAACAAACACCGATAACGAACTCTGCGAAACATGAAGTCATAAATGTCATGTGAAAAATGTCGTTCTGACTTTTTGACTATTTAAAGGTTAGGCGACAGGGCAAACCCTTAACCCGATCGTCTTTGTTTTAGGCTCAAATTGTAGCTGACTAAATTGTCCAGAGCCGTTTTTCTCAAATTTTTGATATCATTCTTCGTTTCCAAATTATCGAGCACCAAAATCAAAAATTCGGAAAAAAATTAATTTTATTTTCACTATTTCGACCATAACTTTTTTTGTTTTTGACATTCTCGAATAATTATTTTTGCACCTTACAGCTCTCGTGATTATGCGTATTTTGAGCCTATTTTTTAATATCATATCTTCACAACTTTCCGAGATATAAGGGGATCGCACTTTTTCGTGAAATCGGAGCCTATACTGGAGCGAACGAAAAGACATTTCCAATGTCAAAAATGTTATTCCTATCTATTCTAAGCAATTCCCATTGAGTAACAAACACCTCTTTAATATTCGTGACTCACAAGACTTCTTCTAGGTTAATTTTTAGTGACCGTAACCACGGGTTAGACTTTAATTCTTTGTTTCTAAAAACAAAGACAATTCAGTGCTAAATATAAACTTAAAATGCATTTTCATCCCAATATATCAACATAGTATAGTCGATATAATTAGCACCCATTCGCCATCAAAACTGTTTGAGAAATCGTTGGAAATTAAATTTCGTAAATTACATAACAACATATCTTCGAAAAAACATCGAAATATAATCCTTGCTTGTCTCGGCTTTGGCCGTACATTTTTGACGAGGAATCTTTTGATATCATCCCCTGCATCTACTTCGATAATGCGAGTGCCTCACTGTTTGAAAGGATAGCGAGCCGACTTTTAGTACGAAATTTGGTTTCAAGGTAAGTACTTTAAGTTTAAGGTCCAGTAAGTTCGTGTTCTTCTCTAACTCTGAGCGTGAGCGTGAGCGCGATGGAAGTGCGTGCCCGGAAGCTTATCGTATAAAAGGCGGATTTAATGCCAAAAGCATTCTCTACCAGTCAACCTTAAGGCAAAGCAGAGAGATTGTGGGCGGTGATACTGCTACTACTAACAAAATCACAAATAAATAATTTTCTCTCATCTGACTTTGTGCATCTTGGCCAGGCCCCCTGCATGGTGTCCATCCGCAGCGCACACGTATTGTAATTGCATGAATTCTATAGAAATTTAAGTGTAATTTATACTCGTAATGCATGTTAATTATAAGATGTAATGTTTTGAAAAGATGTGTCCCGCCGAGTTTGTTGCCGGTCCCATATTGGGATACCCTCCTCCAACTAAGGGGGGATTTAAATCTTATTAAGGCAGAGATGTAGGGTTGGAGCCGGTGTAGCTTTATTTGACGTTCATAAGCGCATTGTAATGCCTACTGGAATAATAAACGATCTTTATCTTTACTTAGTCCACGGTTTTCGTGTAGGTACTGTCTGTACTTACTTTTGTTTATAGGTACATATTTGGTAACTAAGCGCCACTTGCTCCATCCCACTTACCTGGGGTTAACCGGTTAAACCGTTAACCCAGTGTCAAATTGTACTGGTAACCATGGTTACTCCAGGTTTAACCGGTTAACCCCGGGTTAGTGAATGGTGCAAGTGGCCCTAAGTCAAATGTAAAGGGGTTAGCAGAA
Source organism: Cydia splendana (assembly GCF_910591565.1). Lineage (NCBI taxonomy): Eukaryota > Metazoa > Arthropoda > Insecta > Lepidoptera > Tortricidae > Cydia > Cydia splendana. Next base: position 15,064,696 of record NC_085978.1, read on the forward strand.
CGCTGCGTCCCTGTGTCTCGGCCCCGGGCCCCGGGCCGGAGCGGTGCGTATTGAAAATTTCGAATATGCCAACACTAGAGTCAAGTGTATCCGAATTTCGGCGCAATTACTGCGGTTTAGTTGCGTTTTTATTGCGTTCCGAGATGTTTTGCAGCGAATGTGAAGTGGGCAGGTTTTCATGTTGATGATGCCCGGTCTTGGGTAAGATATTAATGAATCAGTCGTAAAATACAATATGAGTACCTATGGGTAATAAAATCAGTCTGGTATTGGAAAAATTAAATATTATGGCCATATTAGCGTAAAATTATAGGATGATGACGATGGTTATAAAACGGTCTCTGTTGTTTCCCATAAAGTTTTAAGTCATATTGTATTGTTTGTCCGCATTTTCGTTAGTCATAATTCGGTTTTTCTCAGAAACCCGTAACTTTTCAGGATTGCCATAAAACAAACCTAACCTAACCTATCTACCTATAGGATAACCTTAACGTAAATCCTGAATAATGACTAATGATAATCTGACAATCATTACATTATGACTTTCAAAGAAATTCGTTATAAAACATAAGAGTCATCTTGCTTACTAAAATTAATTAAAAAAATCTATAGATTACCTGATTTAATGGACAATAATATTTTTTAAAGCTGATTTGTAGTTTTAATTTTACGTTACTTTTTATTCGAACTTTGTTACTTAGCTTGTGACGAAAACATATTTTTTAACCTCCCTCAATTTGTAATAATAAATTATGGACATCCTTTAACCAGAAATTTCGCACAGTTATAAACAGAGGAACTAATAAATTTTACCTTTACCAGAAATTTTACACAATTATAAACAGATTCCATTCCCTGTAGTATATTTTAAAATGCAAAACAGAATAAATCCAAAAGTAAGCATCTTCGGTAGCCGACGGACGTCGTTCCTTTTTGGATAGGCCACGAGAATTGCATGCGAACCCGATGGGAGATGCACTAATGCTGATGCATATCTTAGATGCAATATGAAGTAGAGGTGCATACAGGCCTTTTATTACTTGTATTATATCATTTATATGTCTATCCTATTTAGCCCGAATGGACGTTCTAGGCACCGTTGGAACGACGTAGTTGTGTGATCTGCTCAACCTCTACCATGGCGACGGGCGAAAGCTATCGCAAGACCGAGAGGCATGGCGTGATCTGGTGTCGGAAGCCAGGACTCACTTTAGGACGTTGCGTCCGTAAAAAGTAATTATGTACATATATCCTTACTTTTTTTTTTTTTTCCGATTCTTACTTATATTATAAATGCAAAATTAACTCTGTCTTTTTGCCTGTTTATCTGTTACCTCTTTACTCTTAAACCGCGGAACCGATTTAGATTAAATTAAATTTGGTATGAAGATATTTGAGTCCCGGGGAAGGACATAAGGCAGTCCCCGTAAAAAGGGGAAAAGGGGGTGGAATTTGCCATGGAAGTGATATGGCATAGACATCAAACATCAAACATTTATTCAGCAAATAGGCCACATGCAGGGGCACATTTACATGACAAATATTTACAAGCAATAAAATAACCAAAAATTAAAAAATACAATTATAAATATGGGATATGGAATCAATGAAATATTAGATACTTTGTTAAGGATGTATTCAGTCTCTAAATGTCGAATTACACAAAAAAAAATACAAACAACAGGCAAACACTAAAATTCTTAAGAGATGTAAAAGTGTCTAAGTGTCAGAGATAAAATATATACGGTGGCTAAAAAATAAGTGCATTCCCGTTCCCAGGGAGGTTTTGGGATTATACTGAGCAACTTTTAGTATGGGACCAACCCCGAAATCGTGAAAAACAATTTTACCCTCTCATAGAAAATGGACCAGCCAAAATATATGAAACAGCCAAATTTTTTTTCGCGATTCGGGGTTGGTCCAACAGTAAAAGTTGCTCAGTATAATCCCAAAGCCTCCCTGGCAACGGGAATGCACTTATTTTTTAGCCACCCTATAAAGTACCTATCATAAAAAAAACGATCATCGATGGAAATACTAATTCTATGAGTAAAAAGTCGCGGGCAAAAGCTAGTTTCCTATATATTTATACCGGTCCGGGTTCGGTTATTACCGAACCTACCGTATCTAACGCGACCTGGATCTAACCGCATCCGTTCACCTCGACGTAAGTTTCAGCCGTCACGTTAACGTTTTTTATCCTTTTCCCGTCAGTCCTCTTTCCCGCAATCCCTGGAGCATAGATTCGTATTATTAATGACCAGTCAAAAGTAAAGAATGGTAAATACCATATAAAGGTGCGGTCGGGTAGTTGTAACATTTATTTTAAGCCCACTTGCACCATCCCACTAACCCGGGGTTAAGCGGTTAAACCGTTAACCCTGTGTCAAATTGTATTGGTAACCATGGCAACTCCGGGTTTAATCGATTAACCCCGGGTTAGTGAATAGTGCAAGTGGCCCTTATTGGTTAACCAACCAAATACAAAACCGCCTGGATCAGTCACTGAACGACCTGACTTCAACCAACATTATTTTGATCATGTAACGTTTTCATCTACCCTCAACTGGCTTAAGGAGCCATTTGAGGGTAGATTTTGTTTACTTTTATTTAAATAGCTAAAGATACAGAGCCTTATGACGCTTTGGCCTCCGTCTACTTTTACCTATGCAGAATGATTTTTACAGTACATCTGGTGCTATATTACGACACCAGGTGCTATAATAAGCTTATTACGTAACCACAGGGCCATATGTACTGTAATTCGTGTCGATTTAATGCGAATTTCCTATTTTTCGCACTTGTATGGTAAATAACTATTAACAGTCCGGTAATAAAGTCTAACCCCCTTATTCATCGTTGCTCCTTATCTGTCATTTTGACTTATGTATTTGTAAGAAAGGGATAAAACATAATTTAACTAAATCAGGTCCGTAAATGAATAAGGGGGTAATATTGTTATGCTGCGTTCAAGCAGAAACTCTACATGTATACATCCAACTTATTCTACTGTATAATAGAGTAGACATGCGCAAAATGTGTCACTGAAAAGAAAAGATTGATATGCATCTTTCGTACGCCGTGAAGTACTTCACTCTTTTAGTTCACTAGTTCAGTTTAGTTCAGTAGCTCAAAAGATCCATCTATATCAAAAGTATTGGTTTCATTTCTCTCATTCGCGGATATATTGAGTTGAATGAAGAATTTGATAGATAATTTCATTCAATATGAATCACTCAAGTAAATTAATTTATGAATCGAAGGTTAACATGGCGTCCTTGTCAGTCTCAAAGGGAATGAGCAAGTAAATGAAAACGTTTTTAAACTGAACTGCTGAAGTAAATAACTAAATGAATCCGAGCTGAACTAGTGAATGAAAGAGTGACATCAAGTGAAGTACTTCATTTGAATCTTTCATTCGCGAACTACTCATGTCTAGAATAGAGTTTTATGCGTCGTGAATGCGTATTATTTGTCTGTTTTGACACATGTTTGACAAAAAATCTGGTGGTTCTACTTTAATTCATCTTAATTTAACCCTCTAGTCTAGTGCATGTCATAAAAAAATGTTCAAATTTGAACTTTAACAGATGTCAAAAGAGTTCAATGTTATAACTGCCATATATGGCTTCGTATGAACTAGAGGGTTAATTCTACTCTTTACTGTACTATTGTAGGTAAAAGGGGGTTATAACGATAATATAACGATAACGATGTTCCACGAAATAATAAAAAAGCGATTAATAAATATGAATCTGAGAACGTGTTGTGTGGCGTCATCTTTACGTACCGTAGGTACATCCTTTATTGTTTGGATTGTTTGTAAATTGACAGTCTGTGCAGTAACTTATCTCTGCTATTACTGTTCAACTATATTTAACTGGTTATATCCGGTTCCTTTGGGATTCGATGTAGCAATTTACACTTCAGGTGAAAAGCTTGGAATTTCAATTTTAATTTGTTCGCCATTTTTAAAATCCGGTTGTTGTCTCTAGTGCCAGTTCTTATAAAACAATATAATCTTTTAACCTACCGATGTTTTTTCAAACATTTTAAAAGTGTGTATCACTCAATTAATAAATTTATTTATTAGTCGAAAAACAGGTGTTACAGACATATAATTAAGTGCTCCACTTATAGCCATATGAGGCATACAAATATTTTATTTATTATTTATTATTTGGTTGAAAATAAAGAATATTTTTCAATTTAGGCATAAAACAATGCATTTATGAATGAATGTTAAGTTAATCTGAATAACTTATTATTTTTTTTAATAAAAAAATATATGTAAGGTTTACTCGGGTAATTCCGAATGTCGAAAACTGTCGGATAATTCCGAAAGAGACTTTTATTATGATGGAATTAAGGGTGATTTTCATCTGAATTTCGGAATTATCCGACATTCGGTAATACCCGAATACACCTTACATCAATAAATAAATAACAAAAGAATAAAAAAAAATGATGTTTTGTCGATATTCAAATAAATGACATATTGTCGATATTAAAATACTTAAATGATATATTGATGATATTTTAAGTGGAAATTTAAAGCGATTATAGGAAAAATAAACATTTAATAAAAAAAAACTATTGAAATATGACTGATTACCACAACCCTGCCTGATTGTTACGTGTGGAAGCTAAAAAATCACAAATTAATTGAAATTACAAATCCCAAGTCAGCATTTTCATTCAATCAGCAAAAACAAAACACACCTCAATCCTTTCAAATCAACACACGGAAAAATAGAAATTAATGACTTGAAATGTACAATGACTAAAATATACATTGAAAATGTGAAAGTTTGTCTTTTTGGATGTTCGTTCTATTTCGGAGAAAACAGTATTCCAAAATACAAGGTCTATATTTCGAATTCTTAACTTACTTAAGTCAAGTCCACAGATATATTATGCTCTGAGGTCAAGTCCCAACCGGCCAAAAGCAACAACATACATTCCGATGAATTGAGACACTCCTTTTCTGAAGTCGGTTAAAAAAGGAAGTCGTCAAGTTCCTCTTCCCCTTTCCCCTCTTAATTTTAAGAGAACTTTTTTTTTCATTGTTGTTCGAACAAGCTGTTGAATACCTACTCTCCAACTTGCAGAAATTTGGCATACCCATAGTCTAATAAAACATGGTCTTCCATTCCCAGAGTGACACGGGCCTACGTCACAACAACATGGCCGCTATATATAGCGCTATCGCATATTATCATATAGCGCTGTCGCATGATGACGTAGGCCCGTGTCAGTTAGGTGACCTAGAAAAGACGGGAATGGAGTACCAGGCGGAGTATATTATTATACCATGGGCATACCTACCTAGGTAGGACTTAGGTATAACCTGAATTAGGAGGATACTTTACAATCTATAGCACAGTCTAACGATTTATATGCGGGGGAAGTCGCGGGCAAAGGCTAGTATACCATAATATAACATATAGAACAATAAACTCCATCATATGATAGGTGTGGTCATAGGAATTCATAAATGTCGTAATAACAGATCTAATCTGCGCCATGGGGTGATTTTAATTCCACTAATAGATTTAAATGTAGGGATTTTATTATAAGTTCGTTGGTGGTATTACGTGACTCATAAAAATATGGCTCTCTTGGTTAAACCACAGAATAATTAATAGTACTGCCGTACAGAAAGGAAACTTCCTACAAAACCGAAGTTTGACAGCGGTTCAGGGTCGAATCATGCTATCCCTTTCTAATATATAGCACTATCCCTTTTGGCTATTTAGGGTTGTCAAAATTCAAGTGATTATCTTATCTGTGGTCGTGCACGCAAAAGGAAATCAAGTGGTGCCAACCCTAATAATTGCTCGGAGCAATGCTGAGCCGAGCGGAGCCGAGTTTGGCCGAAGTCAGGAGTTTCGCACCCCTGGTTAAACTACAAAAATGTTTAAGAATTATGTTATATATTCGTTTTATAATGGTTCCAGCATACCTAAGTAAAAGGCAAGCAAGTGAAAATATTATATGTTATAAGAGCTAGTTTAAATTACTGGATAATTTTACCGCAAACGTATAAAGTGCCCAATAAAAAAAACCTCTTGCTTTTTCCTTTCCAAATGTTACATTTGGATTGTGACTGCAGCAGAGTAGCTTCTACATTTGCAGTAGAGTAGGTAACTGGTGCATTTTGCAGCAGCGAGGATAGGCAATGTCACTACTAATGTATAAAATTGACGACCGGCCTGGCCTAGTGGGTAGTGAGCCTGCCTGTGAAGCCGATGGTCTTGGGTTCGAATCCCGGTAAGGGCATTTATTTGTGTGATAAACACAAATATTTGTTCCTGAGCCATGGGTGTTTTCTATGTATATAAGACATATAAGTATGTATTTATCTATATAAGTATGTATATCGTCGCCTAGCACCCATATTACAAGGTTTGCTTAGTTTGGGGCTAGGTTGATCTGTGTAAGATGTCCTTAAAAAAATCAAGACAATTTAATTGTGTCCCTGGCGCCATAAGAACGTTCCATAAATCTTACATTGCGATGATGATGTCAGTCGTGCATGCATTTCGCTTGTACTTGCCCGTACATGTATAGGTGCGAGCGAGGCGCTTGGATTGACATCATTTAGATATAATTTTGATGTCACAATGTACGTAAGTTTGAATAGGCCTCAGTGACATTTACTTACCACTGCTGCGACGCTGTAGTACTAAAGGGGCCCACTGATTAACAGTCCGCCGGACGGTATCGGCCTGTCAGTTAGAACAAAATTTTGACAATTCCGATGAACTGACAGGCCGATACCGTCCGGCGGACTGTTAATCAGTGGGCCCCTTAACGCTGATGCGGTCGCGATTCGTTATAAGTAGTGTTAATGCTAAAAACTGGTCAAGTGCGAGACTCGCGTTCCAAGGGTTCCGTACATTACCCAATTTTAAAGAATGTTTCTTTTTATGAGGAACGTGTTTGAAATGTCTTTATAAAACCCGTAGGGGTCGGATCAAAAACTAACTAATAAGTTCAACTCCCGCTTGACTGCATATTTCTAATAGGTTTTCCTGTCATCTGTAGGTAAAGAACTATTATATGTATTTTTTTAAAATTTTTAGACCAAGTAGTTTCGGAGATAAAGGGAGGGGGGGGAATGGTCGGACAGACAGACAGTCAGACGCACGAGTGACCCTATAAGGGGTCCATTTATTTCTTTTGAGGTACGGAACCCTAAAAACAGTATACTATAACAGTTCGTGTGACAACTTTAGATGTGTCGGTTTATATACACAAGTATTATTTCAGTCGCACCCAGTATCGGCCTGACCTCCGATGACACACTGAAATTATTATACACATAACGACTTTTTTATTACCTCTGATAATTAGGAATATTATATTTCGGCGAAGCATGTTTACGAGACGGAATAATCCTACTATTATAAATGTGAATGTTTGTTTGTTATTTTCTATTGAGCCGATTTCGTCGTTTAACTTATAATTATAACTTAAAATTAATAATAAATATTAATAAATATTAAGGACATTAAATTTTTACACAAATTGACTAAGCCCCACGGTAAGCTCAAGAAAACTTGTGTTGTGGGTACTCAGACAACGATATATATAATATATAAATACTTAAATACATAGAAAACAACCATGACTCAGGAACAAATATCTGTATCATCATACAAATAAATGCCCTTACCAGGATTCGAACCCGGGACCATCGGCTTCATAGGCAGGGTCACTACCCACTAGGCCAGACCGGTCGTCTGTACGTCTGTGTCTGTAAAATTAGATAAGTACTTATACGGAATATTAAGTAATTGCGAAGCGTCTGGTTGACGTAACTGGTGACCGAAGAGCTGGCGGCTACTTCGCACATCAGCATTGCGATACAGCGAGGAAATGCCGCCAGCATCCTTGGTACAATGCCTCAAGGGCCTATTCTAGATTTAAGCTAGTTATTAATTTCGTTTAGTAGTAGGTACTACTGTATATATCTTGTATGTAGGTAAATAAATGAGTACTAGTAATTGTTAATTTCAATTTCACAATTTTACCTAATAGTGAGTGCGATTTCTATTTTAACACTTAAATAATGGGCATTACTCTAATTAATCTAATCCCTCGGATTGCTCAGATGCCGGCAAGTGGGATTGATTAGTGCAGATCAAACAACCGACCGTGTTGCCAACTATGTACAACTTGTACCTTTTGAGCTGGGGTGACCATGCGGTGACAATTTTCTAAGGAACTTGTTTACTAATTCAAATTTGTGACTTAAAATTCTGAAGTATAATTTATTTATTCAGTCGAAAATACATTATGTAAAAGTAAGTTTTTTCACACTAGGTATTATCAATATGCTAACCTAACCTAAAACTAGAATCACTTACTTAAGTAGTTACTTAACTCCGTTGGCTCAGAGAGCCAACATGAAACTTGCTTGGCCTTCAACACAAGACCCACTTTTCTCATGCTGCATAGATTCAGTGCTTTTCTCAACAGTCAAGTTTAAAAATATGGGTGCACTCATCATACTCAAAAATATGTCCCATAGCTCATATGTCAGCGAATTAAGAACTATGGGACATATTTTTATGTAAGTTGTATGCACCCATGTTTTTACACTTGACTGTGGAACGTGCTTGATTGATGGCACATTATGGAAATATAATACCTCATACACCACAAAAATGCATGTTTGATTAATTTAAATACCATAAAACTAAGATTTAAAGAGTGACCCAGGAGAACGTAGACAACAACGAGTGCCAAGAAAAAGTTGATCTACCCAACTCGTAAGTTTATTGATACTTGCCAAAACTACGAGACTGTCCCATCTCACCCACAACCATGCCCACCCTACCCGAAGATTCCAAAGCGACCAAACGTGATGTTTGCCTTTCAAGTTACTGACCCATATTGACTCAGCCGATTTACTCGACTAAACCGTTTACAACTGGTTACTTGTGTTATTAACTACATAATGGGGTAATTGCATGAGTAAATGGTGTTTGCTCGCGGTTGTTATGATGTGGTCCTAGTATTGACCATAATTAGGTGTCTTGACAGTTGTGTGGTGATGGGTAAACGTGCCTATTAAGGGCCGTTGAAGATATACCTACTAAACGTTTGAAGTCCGAATTTGCTGTATTGAATAAAGTTTGAGAAAATCAATACTTGGTATTTTTCAATTATAAAGAAAACACTCGAATAAAATGATTGTATTTATATTACTATGAATATAAAAGTTAAATTGAATCACGAGTTATCGCATTATTATTTCAATTAATTCAAGAAAACTGTACCAACATAAGAGACCTTCACTTACCTACATAAATTAAAATCAATATTAAATCAAGATTATATACCTACATAAAATTGGAATTCGCTGACGAGAGTTTTCAAAAATACCTGCTATGCGCTACGAAGTGCCACGGCTTGCGTTTTGCGCTACGTTATACGTCTCTCTACGTCAAGGCGTAACGTATTAAAATATTGATTTTAGTGTAATAATTTTACATAATTTTGATAACTAAGCACATCCCGATCACTCACATGTACCTATTATTTGAAAACTAATTTGAAAATTGGTTAAGTATTCAAAATTACAAAACATATTTCATTATTCTACCTTAATCCAAAAGCCGGGAACACCTTCAAACTATGTCAAGCCAAAAAGTAAATACCAAATCGTTAGCATATTATTTAAACCAAAAATAACAATAACCTTTCAGTGTAATTATGGGCGCGCTCTATCAGTGACTTTTCTTCACAAGTGTAAACTCATGGATCAACTCAAATAACCAACATAGCGAGATCCCTCGTCACGAGCAAGGGTTGAAGGTCTTGGGCTCAACGTATGGTGGATATAGTTCGTAGTTGAGGCAGTTTCGTGAATGGAGTCAGTAATTCGATGGTGACGCCCAACTTTCCATCAAACCCCGTGCCGTGGCCGAGGCATGCGCGGCAGCGGGTCATTTGGAACATGTTCGATGTTATAACGAGTTTACGACTAAACTCTCGCGTTTTGTACACATAATTAATGTCATTAACGGGTCTAACGACAAAGAACATTAAACTAAAACGGTTAGATCATTTTTAGGGTTCCGTACCCAAAGGGTAAAACGGGACCCTATTACTAAGGCTTCGCTGTCCGTCCGTCCGTCCGTCTGTCACCAGGCTGTATCTCACGAACCGTGATAGCTAGACAGTTGAAATTTTCACAGATGATGTATTTCTGTTGCCGCTATAACAACAAATACTAAAAACAGAATAAAATAAAGATTTAAATGGGGCTCCCATACAACAAACGTGATTTTTGACCAAAGTTAAGCAACGTCGGGAGTGGTCAGTACTTGGATGGGTGACCGTTTTTTTTTGCTTTTTTTTTTGTTTTTTTTTTTGCATTATGGTACGGAACCCTTCGTGCGCGAGTCCGACTCGCACTTGCCCGGTTTTTTTTGCCTACTAAACTAATATCGGGTAATTTAGTGTTGTTTCCGAATATCTCCATTGACATTTTGCTGGGACGTCAGTCTTCCGTGACCAAGCTACATAGTACAATCTGGCTGAAACGTCGGAAAAAAGGTAAAATAATGAAATTGCGGGTGTCCTTGGGCAACCGTAATTGCTTACCATCGGGCGATCCGTCTGCTCGTTTGCCTCCAATATCATAAAAAAGCGTGATCGATCCTTACAAAATCACTACACCTTATAAAACAAAGTCCCCCGCCGCGTCTGTCTGTTTGTATGTTTGTTCGCCTGCCGCCCGCACCTTCCCCGCCACCCTTAGTCGTCTCCCCCCGTCGCCCCCCGTACCGCGCAGACGAGGACTCATTTAAGCGGCGGTCGGTCACTACCCAAGTAGCATTGCAAGCTGTATATAAGCTGTATTAAAGTTTATTTGTATACTATAAGCTGTACAGTTAGGCTGTACAAAGGCTGTATAAGCGCTTATACAGCCCTTATAAGTAAAAAAAGGGCCCAAATTATACAGCCTTTGGCGTTATTAGAGCTGTAGAGTAGCTGTATAAGCAATACATAAGCTGCATAATAGCTGCATTACAGCTATATTTCGGTGTAAAAGGAAACCTTAACACTACAGGTAATCTCTTATAAGTACGATATAAGAATATAAGTTTTAAATGAGTTATAAGAAAGAATTACAAGAGAATAATAATCATTTAAGAAACTAAAATGTCTTAATCTTGTTCATTCGTAATATAGTAATGGCGACAATAAAGTGTTATAGTGGATGGTAAAAGTAAAAGTAAATATTATACAGGACTTGAATGGAATTTTACATTATTGGTAAGTGCGGATTATTATTTATTGTGAACCTGTGTATCATTTCTGGCAAAATATTTACGCGCCTGCAAAATAACAAAGAGAAACCATAAGGAAAATATCAAAAATCGGCAAAGTTACTGTTTGTTTTTAAGGTTAGAGTATCAAAAATATTTATAAATATTAATTCTAAGGCTAAACAATTTATTTTAGCTGGTAATCATAACACGGCGTTAGTCTGCTAAATATTTGCAAGTATTTCTTTAATTATACTTACAAATACGTTTTTTTATTTCTTGTAAAATGGCGACAATTTTTAAACAGCCTACAGGATAGTTGGAGAGCATTATAATCTTAGTAGCTGTGCTGTGTAATAAATAGAGTATCTCTTACAGCTTTTGTAATTAAAACAGCTTTATAATAGAATATTTGTATTCGTTTGGCTGTATTTCGGTTCTCCGTACATAAGTTATAATTCTCTTTAGAGATCCGTATAACAAATAAAAAACCTGTACTGTAACTGTCATTCATTAAAAACATAGTCATAGTCATAGTCATAGTCATTTATTCATAAAACAATATACATTGCGTTTGAATTTTACATTATATCACAATTACAATTTATAAATAACAATTAGAAATTAAAGTATTACAAATTATCTAACATAATAACAAATTGAACAATAATTGGCTTATAATAAAATATAATTAATAATAATAATAAAGTATATGTCAATTGGTCTAAATTAATTAATAACTATTATGTCAGAAAGAAAAAAAAAATACTACTTAATAATACTATGTTGTACTCTGAGCTGACAAAAACTCATCCACAGAATAGAAGCCCTTCTTCAACAAATAAGTTTTGAGACAATTTTTAAACAAATTCAATTTAGTGACTGACTTCAAATCGGATGGCAATCTATTGAATAGATTAACTGCCTGATAAGCTGAAGAGTGTTTAACCACTTGCAGTTTAGTGGTTATTGTTTGTGGTAAGTCCTTCCTTCTAGTTTCCAAGCGCTTTCGTCTTTCTTCCAGCGTTTCAATACAGTTAAGGTACTTTATAAGGTCGCTAAGAATCACAAGAATATAGAGACTAGGTACTGTGAGAACTTCAAACTTATTAAAATAAGGTTTACATGATGTCATCTGTGGTATTCTGGCTATTGTTCTGATCGCTCTCTTCTGGGCCACAAAGGCAGACTGAATGTTGTAAAGGTAGCTATTACCCCAGAATTTTACGCTGTACCTAATTTTAGATTCAACCAACGCGCGGTATACCATTATTAGTTGAGCCGTATTTACCTCTTCTCTAAGGCTTCTTAGTGCATAGCAGGCCGAACTTATAGAGTTGACTAGTGACGATAGTTCTACTTTCCAACACAAACTCGAATCAATCCTGACTCCGAGAAATTTAACAGAATCCACTTGTTGTATTTCAACTCCATTTGATATAACCTGCAGACTGTCTTTGTTTCTGGAGGTGGTTTTAAACAGTAAAGCATTGGTCTTGGTACAGTTCAGTTTGAGGTTGTTTGTGCTGAACCAGGTATTTAGAGCTTGTAGAGCAAAGTTAACCTTGTAGCTCAGCTGTATCATGTTTTCCGCCGATACTATAGCGTTGGTATCATCAGCATAGACCACAAGTTTAACGTCCGGAACAGAATGCCCTATGAATGATACCAGGTCATTGATAAAAATTATAAAGAAGATAGGACCCAGGATCGATCCTTGTGGAACTCCTCTTTCCAACTTGGTTATTTTTGATCTGTGTACAGTTTCTTTGCTGTCTTGAGTCCATTGAACTTCAACGAACTGTTGCCTGTTTGCAAGGTAAGACCTAAAAATGTCAAACATTTTCCCTCTTATGCCGTAGTGTTCCAATTTTGCAAGCAGAACTCCATGGTCAACGGTGTCAAAAGCAGAGCTCAGGTCGAGGAATAAACCTGCTACTTTCCTTTTGCTATTGAGTTGGAGAACTATGTCTTCAATGAGTCTTGTGATGGCATCATTTGTGCTTCTGCTTTTCTGATATCCGTATTGTCTCTCACTTAGTATGTTATGTCGGTTGAGGTGTCTTGTTAGTCTGTCTTTCATAAGTCTTTCCAGGATTTTGGACAGCGTTGGTAGAAGAGAAATGGGCCTGTAGTTCGTTGGATCAGTTTTTGGTCCCTTTTTATAAATGGGCAGGACTTTTGCCACCTTAAACTGGTCAGGGAAAGTACCAATCGTAAAACATTCGTTAAAAAGGTACACTAATGGTTCGGAAAGAATATCTATGTTGTCTTTAATGATAGATATGGGAATCTCGTCGTATCCACAGGATGTCTTAGGTTTTATACTTTTTAAAATGTGTTTTAGCTCGACTTCATTTACCGGATCAAAAACCATGTCATTTTGAGTTTTGACGGCATGAGCCCGTAACAGTGAGAGTGCTTCTTGTGTAGTATTACATTTGCTGTTACTTTGTGTGAATTTGTCCAAGAAGGTGTCACATACATCCTTAGGGTTTTGAAGAAGATTTGTGGGCCCATTTTCTTGGGCTATTTTCAGACAAATATTGCTTCTTGTTTGTTTGACAGCTTTGCTACAATGCCTGTGAACGACTTTCCATATTTCTTTTGATGAGTATTTTGCTTTTTCAAGTTGTTACTGTACTGCTAATCTCTTGGCATGCCTAATGACCCGTTTGAAAATTGTTACATATTGTTTCCTGTACCTGACTATTGAGTCGTCTGAAGAAGTTTTGTGATTAACAAGAACGCGCTTCATGATGCTTGATATTTTGATGCCCTTTGTTATCCATTTTATCTTAGGCCCATTGTTTCGTAGTATCTTTACTTTCCTTTTCCTAAAGCTTTCTTTGAATAACCTGCTGAATTTTTGAATGAAAGTGTTCATGCCTATGTTAACCCAGTTCTCATCCATGATTTTCTGACGAAATTTAAGTTTGCTTCTGGCATCAAACTTCCTAACTGATTTCCATACTATATCGTCGTTCGATTTACTGCTGTTTTCTAGCGTAAAGGTAGTTAATACACCTGCGTGGCCATCAGCCAGGCCATTGTGGTTAACCAGTAGAGAAGCCACACAGTCTTCAGATAAATTTGTCAAAAAATTGTCCAAGCATGATCGGGAATTATTGCGCATAAAAGTAGCCTCGGAAATAAGAGGTCTAAAACCATAGGCTGAAAGCAGTGATAAAAACTCTACTGTTTTTTTATCTTTCTTCGACAAGTCAACATTAAAATCACCGCAAATGATGCATTTTTTACCTATAAAGTGCTCCAAAAGGCGTTCAAGCTGGCTAATAAACAGATCAAAATTTACATCAATTGGGTTTCTGTAGCAGCATATAATATTAACATTCGTGTTACAGTCTTTCACACCACAGACCTCGAAACATTCGTCTTTATACAGCTTTTTACAGATTAAAAGATCTTCGTATGTCCTGTTTAAATAACCTAGAATTAATGTTCCACCCCCCTTCTTTTTAGTCCTAGTATTAAAAGCAATAAGTTTGTATTCTGCTAATTGAAACAGTGGAGCCGAGATACTGTTTAAAAAGTGCTCAGATATACATACATAGTGTTTAGTATCGGGTAGATTGTGTAGATACAATTCTAGTTCATCCTTCTTGTTCGTGACGCCGCACAAATTTTGATAAAAAATACCTAGTTTAGTATGAGCTTTTATTAGGGCGTCGTTAGAAGGGGATAAATCTCTCCTAAAAAAGAAGAGGAAACATCATGGTCTACTTTCTCTTGACTTGGTGATTTTAAGTCTAGTGTACATGTCTTCGTTAAAATATTGATTGGCTGCGATTGGTAGGTATGACTTTGACTAAGCTGAGAAATATAGTATGCTAAGTCCTTAAAAATAATTGAGAGACCTTGGTTATTTATGTGTCCTGTTCTTTTCCAGAACATACTATACGAATATTCAAGGTTATTGCACGAATCTATTAAATATGCATATTGGTGCGTAGATATATCTGTATACAATAACTTATTAAATAATTCAATTCTTTTGTTGAAAAAGTGACAATATTTACCTAATTTAAATGTGGGGGAACAAAGTATTATATTTGTATGTGTTATGTTCTGGAGCTTTTGCCTGAGTGAAGCTATAATTTGAGTGTAATTTTGCGTAGTATAGAAGTCCTCATGTCCAATGAAAATAACACAGTAATCGTTATAAGTAAAGTTCAGAATTTTATTGTCCATACCATCTATTAGCTGCAAAACACCTCCATGCGTAATGATATGATGACATACGCTGTCTGTTCCAAACACATCCTTGGCTTCCCTGATCACCGAGTTTACATTGTTACTACTAATAAAGCATATTTTACGCGGTTGTTGTTGGCTATTGTTTAAGTTAGTTTCGAGTACATTCGTAAAAACTAAAAAACTAAAACTAGTGCCTACGTCAAATCATGGGATTAGTTGTCAAGCGGACCCCAGGCTCTCATGAGCCGTGGCGAAATGCCGGGATAACGCGAGGAAGAAGACTGTAACTGTCATATATTCCTTTAGTTTTATAATACACTTATTTTCAGAAATCATTACACTACTATACTTATACGAGTGTAAAATTACGCCAAAAGATTGTTATAAGCGACTCTATCAGTAATACAGAAAAAAGCTGTACTATAGCTGCCATTTATTCATTTGGTTTTATAATACCCTTACAGACAGAAGTTATACAACTACTATTCTTATAGGAGAGTAAGATTACGCCATAAGAAATAGCTTTAAAACGGGGTTGACAGATACATTTGTACAGGTACAAGTGCCAAGTGATACTACAATACAGCCTGTATACAGCTTTTACGATAAAATTAGCTTGTAGTGTTTCATAACACTTAATGTTTTAAAACGGAGTTGACAGATACTTTTGTACAGCTAAAAGTGCCAAGTGTTACTACAATACAGCCTGTATACAGCTTTTACGATAGAATTAGCTTGTAGTCTCTCACAACACTTTTAGTTTTATAGTAGATTTTTTATATTCTGATAAAGCACCCCATGCTTCCGCAGAATCCTTTATAATGATTTTATACAGCTTGAGCTGTATAATGTCTGTAAAGTACCTTTTATACAGCTTAAATCTTTTCTGACACTCTTATACGTCCCTTAAATCACTCTAAGTTCTTAATTGGCTGCTATATTGATGTTGCCGACACTTCCATGCTACTTGGGTAGTTCACTTCGCTACATATATATAGTTCACTTCGCTACAGCTCTTCCCTTCGACTCCGCCATCGCATGCCACCGCGCCCATTCCATATACGCACGGTATGCAAATACGACATAAAGGTAATATTTCGTGATAACATTCACTGTAATTAATAAAATATGTCCTCTCCATAACTATTATAATTATGGGCGCGGATTCCGGTTTTGGCTGATTGCTTTGCGGCGTGATTTATAGTTGTAACCTTAATTGTTTTTGCGTATGTTTAATCATAGTAATGTGATGTTGTTGGATAGGGTTGCTGATTAATCAATCAGACGTGTGTGTCGTTTGGATGAGAGGTGTGGCTAGAAATTATAGATACAGATAGAATACTCTTTATTGGCACACCTCAGTACTAGAGTTAGACCAAGAAAAGTCTGCAGTGATTTTGATAACCCAAGCAGTGCAAGTGTTACACGTCATAATTTCGTTTAAAATGACACTTGCACTGCGTGGGCTATCAAAATCGCTGCAGACTTTTCTCGGTCTGACTCTACAAACCTTACCTTAAAGAAAAACAATTGTTTTAAGATAGAGCCAGGCAACAGGCGATCTTATCGCTAAATGTGAGTCCATCCAATTTTGTTTGTAGTTTATTTAAATTTTCAATAAAGTTTCAAAATTTTAGTATGAGTTAGCATTTTGCTTATTTCCTGTAGAAATCATAAAATAAGTTTCCTATTAAGCCTTATTTCCTTGCTGGGCTTCGTTAGATCATTTAGGTTCTGCAGGAATACTAAATATTTATCCTCCTAAGGCCCAAGGTCCTACTTATAGTACTTATTCAGTTCAATGAACTTTAAATCATATTCAATTAGAACAGAGTTGCTTTTGCTTTATTTCGTTCAGTTTTTGAACAACGCAAATCAACTCTATTTCCTACATTGTAGGTTCAAATTTCTGTGACAAATTTTGCAAATTTCATTTGTACAATGGCTGGGTTAGGAGGGTATAGATTCAGATATCTGCTTGTTACTCGTAAATAGGCATAAAAGTGCAAAAAATTAAAAATATTATATTAACCTTGCACGCAAAATGGTTTACGTTAGAAATTAATTACAATAAAATTTATTTCAAGTAGGTGAGTAAACAGCAGACTGTTGCAGAATGTTATTGTCAAAATTTATCGTATTTTTGTTTCCAATTTGCCTCTATTTAATTGCTACAATTCATTAACAAAATCTAGGTGAATATTACTATCAACTAAAATAAATTAATAGGTAAGTAGCTTAAATCTAAAATAGGCCCTTGAGGCATTGTACCAAGGATGCTGGCGGCATTTCCTCGCTGTATCGCAATGCTGATACGTTGTGCGAGGTAGCGGCCAGCTCTTCGGTCACCACTAAGTTAAATATAAGTTGATTTAACTTATATTTACAAAAAATACAGTTTTCGTCCCTAATTGTAGGTCTCGCATTCCAATCGCCCTGCCCGACAAACCAAACCGACTAACGACTATTATTAATAACCAACGACAAATATTAATTAACACGCCGCGGCATGCGTGGATGTTGGTAATTAGTATATATTCTGCCCCCTCGATGTTACGGTTGGATAAAAATGATAGAGACACGTGTGATCATTAAAGGCCATTAATAATCTAAGAACAGATTAAATTACTTTCTATGAAACTATTTTAATTTGTGTTACCGTAAAACGGGGTGAGTAGGTTTCGCGGGGAGAGGTGGGTTTTGAATGGGGAGAGAAGGTTTGAGAGGGGGGTGAGAAGGGATTTTAAGGCTACTGCTACAAAAATAATGTATTCCAATTTAAAATGGAGCTATAGTAATACGCATAATAAAAAAAAAATCGATCCAACAATCTTCCAAAATCACCTTTGTATGAAAACCCCTCTCACCTCAAATACGAGACACTACGGGGTGAGGTGGATTTTCCTCTTTATCGTCAAAGTTATGAAATGGAACTACCCAAAATAAAATAAAAACTAAAATACAAACGTCCGGAACACTTATTATATACACCATTCAGTTTTCATACGTAAAAATAAAATGTTATCGAGGTTTGAATTTCAGTTTTGACCCTACTCACCCCATTTTACGGTATTTCAAGTTGACTCACTACTATTTAAATTATAAATCGAAATAAATGTCATATACGAAGGAAAAAACCTGCCAAGTGAGTCTCATGAACCGTGATAGCTAGACAGTTGAAATTTTCACAGATGGTGTATTTCTGTTGCCGCTATAACAACAAATATGTATGTACTAAAAACAAAATAAAATAAATATTTAAGTGGGGCTGAACACAAGAAACATGATTTTTTGCCGCTTTTTGCGTAATGGTACGTGCGCGAGTCCGACTCGCATTTGGCCGGTTTTTTATACTTTTCAACAGATGAACTTTTAACATTATCTGTAAATCAAAAATACAATCTCAAATACAAACAGTGCCATCCAAACTTGCCGAATATATCACACTTACATAAATAAAGAATGCTTATAACTCCGTTGAAAAACCCATTAAAACCCCTGAATTTATTAACCGGCATAAATAACATTTATTTTATTGTGCACCTTGTCTTTTAAAGAGCAAAACTTTCAAACATTAATGGCTGACCTTTGGTGACATAAGGTCTTATCTCAGTATGGATTTTGTGATCAGATAAGACCTTGTCTAACTAAAGACTGGAACTTCCTTGGATTAATATAACGCCGTCACACTTCTTAATTAATAGGAGTTTCCAAAGAAAACAATATCATTTTATTAGCATAAGTATTGTGGGCATAACAGACGGGCGTGTTTTACACAGAAATACAGCTCAAAACACCTTGCCTTTGCTCACCTTTGCTATTGCGAGGAATCTAACTATTTTCTTTATCTCTTAGTTAATTATTAGTTAGGCTATTTTTCAAAATGACTTGTCTAATTCTTATATAATGAATTCTGTTTGAATCAAAATGCGATTAGATTTATATAATTATCAACTTTTATTGAAAGCTAATTTTAAAAGCTACTACATCCAGTTATGGCACAGAATGAAGAGAGCGCTGACAGCGCGTCAAAGACAAACTTATTCTAAAATGTTGCAAGCAACAAATATTAACACTAAAGTTAAGTATACAATATTTTATAAGCTATGTTCAGACTTGTCCTGAACATAATTGGGCCGGGCGAGTTGAGTTAAATTTAGATTTACAGATCAAAGACAAGAATTTAACGAGACAGACAATATTTAGTCAAGAGGTAAAGGACACAGCTTAGTAATAGGTCTGACATACAATTTGTCCCCCATTTTCACCTCGGCCACTCTGACTCTACCATCCTTTCCAGGAAATATCTTAACTATGCGGCCCATTGGCCAACACAACGGGGCAGTGTTTACATTTTTGACAAGAACTAAATCACCTATTTTTAAATTTGGTAGGTCATGCTTCCACTTGGGACGACTTTGCAACTGACAGAGGTAGTCTTTAGACCATGTCTTCCAGAAATCCTGCTTTAATCTAGTAACAATGCCCCAAAACTTTCTTAATCGATTAACTGGAACTTCAGTTAAATCAACATCTGGGTAACTTGTTATTGCCGTACCAATAAGAAAATGACCTGGTGTCAAGTATTTACCCTCATTAGGATCCAAGGATAGCAAGGGTCTCGAGTTCAAGATCCCTTCAAATTGAACGATCGCCGAATAAAGTTCCTCAAAAGTTAAACAATGATTTCCAACCACACGTTTTAAATGGAATTTGACACTCTTGACTCCGGCTTCCCAGAGGCCTCCAAATTGAGGCGCATAGCTTGGTATAAACTTGAATGAAATATATTTCTTATTACAATATCGATACACAGAATCTCTATGTTCATTTGAACATTGTAAATCATACAATTCTTTGAGCTGGTTTGCAGCACCTTTAAAAGTTTTAGCATTATCACAATAAATAACAGTGGGCATGCCACGTCTAGATATGAAACGATCGAGACATGCTAGAAAGGTTTCAGTTGTAAGGTTCGACACTAACTCTACATGTATTGCCTTTGTAGCAAAACATACAAAAAGGGCAATATAGCTTTTTGTAACAAGAGGTCTTCGTATTCTAGCAACTTTCGTGCTAAATGGACCACAAAAATCAATTCCAACATACTGGAAAGCTCTACTAGCTGTAATCCTCTCTACTGGCAAAGAACCCATCAACTGCTTTGCAGCTTCAGCCTTCAGACGCAAGCATGTAACACACTTGTTTACTACTTTCTTTACTTCCCTAATACCATTAATTATCCAATATTTTTGAGCTAGAGAACTCAGAACAGCTCTGGCACCCAAATGCAAAAGACGCAGGTGCTCCGTTTTAATCAATAATGAAGTAAAAAATGACCCTTTCGGGAGAATTGGCGGATGCTTTCTAGCTTGCGAAATGTCTGCATTTTGCAGCCTGCCGCCCACGCGAAGGACACCACGCTGGTCCACGAAAGGATGTAAATCTGCTATCCCTGATTTAAGAGACCTACCTGACAGCAATGTTTCTATTTCGTTAGAAAAATGTTTCCTTTGCACATTTTTTATAATGACAATTAATGCTTCTTGAAGCTCTTTAGGGGTTAGCAATGTAGAGTCATATTGATGACCTGACTTAGAAGCATTTTTATAAAAGCGATAAATATACGCTATAACATTTTGAAGCCTATGTAGACTAGAATATTTTTCAAAGAGATGCTCGAATGAATCATCCCGCTGACTAACATTGCAAGATAAACCTTCGTTAATATTAATATCAAAATGCTTATCATGCAAGGACTGACTGAGAGCCTTGTTATCAAATGCAGGGTGCACATAATCCCCATGTGACAAATATTCAGGGCCGTGCCACCACAATTGCTTTCCTTGCAAGCTTTGGGGCTCCACTCCGCGGGAAATTAAATCCGCGGGATTATCGCATGACTTTACATAGGACCACTGATCATGGTTTGTGAGTTCCAGAATTTTCTTCACCCTATTATTAACATAAGTATTGACTTTTGTTTTTGTAGACTTAAGCCAGCACAAAACTATTTGTGAGTCACTGTATAAATATGTATTATGCGCAAATCTAGCTTTTAGCTTTTCGCTGACTCTAGATGCCAGCTGCGCCAATAGTAGAGCGCTGTTTAGTTCCAGCTGTGGTATAGTAAGGCTTTTAGCCAGTGGGGCCACTTTTGACTTGGCACAAAGCAATTTCGACTCTACAACTCCGTCTGATTTAAAAACTCTTACATAAATGCAACAACCGAAAGCTTTGAAAGACGCATCTGCATAACCCACTAACTCTACCAACATACATTCGTGACTATGCACTAGCCTAGGCAAGGAGACTCTACCCATCATTTTTAAATTAGCAAGAAATGTTTTCCATGCCTTAAGTTCAGCATCTGGTAAAGCTGTGTCCCAGCCCAAGGGCATAGACCACAAAAGCTGCATAAATATTTTAGCTGAAACTATTATAGGAGCTATGAGACCTAAAGGATCATAACATTTTCCAATAAATGAAAGAACTGTTCTTTTAGTATGATTGGTATCCTCATCATAGGGGGGACACTCAAATGTTAAGGTGTCTGAAGTAATATCGTACTTCAGACCTAAAGTTTTTATCACATTACTTGAATCTAAGTTTATTTGCTCAAAGTACTTCAAATTTTCTGGCAAATCGTCCAGAACAGCTGGGTAGCTAGAGCACCATTTATGTAATTTAAAATTACCTAATTTAAATAACTCAATCAACTCATTTTTAAGTTGGTAAAGATCATTGATATCATCTGAACCAGCTATGACATCATCTACATATGTATTATTCAAAATGGCTTGAGACGCAAGCGGGTAATCATGTCCAAATATTTTTACAAGCTCTACCAAACACCTAGTAGCTAGAAATGTAGAGCTCTTTAGGCCATACGTAACTGTCTGAAGCTGAAGGCAGCGGATGGGCTGGCCAGGACTATCCCGCCAGAGGATATTTTGAAGGTATCTATGTTCCGGGCTGACCAAAATGCACCTAAACATTTTTTGAACATCACATATCAAGGTGAATAAATAGGTCCGAAACAAAATTAATATGTCAAAGAGCTCACCCTGCACCACAGGTCCATTCAGCATGACATCATTGACAGACAGCTTATTTTTGGATTTCATGCTTCCGTCCATCACGATACGAAGCTTTGTACTTTTGCTGGCCTCGTTGAAAACAGGATGATGTGCTAGAAAGCTTACTGGTCCATTCAACATATCGTAAGAGTTAATATTGACCTCCCTAGCATGTCCCAATTCAACATATTCATCAATGAATTTTTTATACTGCTCTAGCAACTCTACATTTTTCATTAATTTTCTCTCTATCGAGTAAAATCTTTGTAAGGCAGCCGAAAAGGAGTTACCCAAATTTAGTTCACCTAAGGGGTGTTTAAGGGGAATGTCCACCTGAAATGTGTTATTATTCAAAGTAACAGACTCCTGAAATATTTTTTCAGCCTTTTCATATTCATCAGAAACCTTTTGTTGGGGTTCTGGCACCTTTTCGGCTAGCCAAAATTGATTCATAACATTTTCTAATTTTGTACTGTCACTAACAGCAAAATTTGTTACTAAAGCAGTGTTTGAGATATTGCCAGATTGGTTCATCTTGCCACCAACAACATAGCCAAATACGGTGCTTTGCAAGACAAGCCCCTCAGGCAATTTGATACAATCATTTAATAATGATTCAAAATAAATATCACTTGCTAATAGCAATGAAATTTCTGATGGTGCATTAAAGTTTTCGTCAGAAAGTTTGACATGGCTTGGAAATTTCAGATTTGAACAATCAATATATTGTGGTGGCAAATGTGCCGTTACATCATCAACAACATGACAGTCAACATTAAATTTAACGTCTTCATATTGACAAGACCCCACAGGAATAATTACTGACCTATCCATAACGGAGGTCTGTTTATTGACACCAATTATATTTACACATTCTGCCTCAGTGGCAAAACCTAGCCTTTCTACAAGAGAAGTTGCGGCAAAAGATTCACTTGAGGCGGTGTCAAGCAATGCACGGCAGTAAACATCCCGGCCAAATTTATCAACAATTTTTACCTTCACTGTAGGTAATACTTTTTTATAAGATGCCTTCTTGACACATGTCAAAACAATAGATGCCGCCGCTGGTTGCTTGACATCTGAAGCATCCTCAGTATGCAAAAGGGTATTATGATGGCCTTTACATAATTTACATTTAAACTTGTACTTACAAGGTTTATCTGAGTGTGAGTTTATACAAACTGTACACAGCTTCTTCTCTTGCACAAAAGCCAAGCGGTCCTCGACGGAGGCTTCCTGAAATTTCACACAATTATAGATTGCATGGCCAGGTTTAGTACAAAATTTACAACCAGGTAATGATGCTACAACATTAGCAACCTTGGGGTAAGATTTGAATTTAGGAGTACCTACATTCTCATTTAGGGTAACCTTTTGAGGCAAACTATCCTCTAGCGCCATAGCACGCCTTTCTAAAAATTCAATAAACTCCGACATTGTTGGAAGAATTTGTGGGTCTCTCTCTAAGTGGAAAGCCCGGCTAGTATATTGATCTAGCTTTCTGCATAATATTGAAATGAGCAACATATCCCATTTATCAACAGGTTCTTTTAAGTTTTTAAGTGCATGCAGCTGCTGCTGCACTTGTGATACAAATGACCTTATAGAGGCCGCAGTTCCCTTAGCCATGCATGGGATGTCTAAGATAACATGTATATGGCTTATGATAAGCCTGGACTTATTGTCATAACGCTTTTTTAATAACTCTAATGCCTCTGGATATGAGGCGTTGACTAAAGGCAAATTTACAATGACAGATAGCGCTTCATCAGACAAAAACTTTCTCAAGTAAAACAACTTCTGTACATCT
Source organism: Cydia splendana (assembly GCF_910591565.1). Classification (NCBI taxonomy): domain Eukaryota; kingdom Metazoa; phylum Arthropoda; class Insecta; order Lepidoptera; family Tortricidae; genus Cydia; species Cydia splendana. The sequence goes on from NC_085978.1 coordinate 15,089,091, forward strand.
GATAATGTTTTGTTTTTATCAATCACTGCTATGAACATTTCATAAAAGGGTTTGAATAGGGTAAAGTCCTTACCGTTGTACACTGGTATATCAACATGGGGCAACTTCGAAGAAGAAACTCCAGCAACTTGAACTGTATCTGACCCTCGTAGAGACCTGAGAGTCTCATTAATCTTAGCCATCGTGCTAAAGTAGCGGTTCTCAAAGTCACCTGCATCCTCTGTGTCCTTGTCATCAAGGTTCAATATATCAAGTTGGATTGCCTCATAATCTTTGAGGGACGAGGCTAGTTTTTCCTTACGAGCCTCCAAGGATTCCAACGAGGCGGAATTTAAACTATTGGGGTCGTTAACAAACTGCTCGATGCGAGTCATCGACGCCTTGACTTGGCCGCGCATAATCTTTAACTTCTTAAGCTCCGCCATTGCCGTATTTCACAAAACAAACGCTCAATACCACTGGAAACACTATTTAAGCACAAACCCGCACTTTCGTACCAGAATTTGTTAAAAATTGCAGTTGAAAACTATAATAACTGTATGTTTATGCAGTACACAAACCGTGAAGAAAATTCCGATTGACAGACGTCACTGTTGACAGCTACTTGTCACTTTTACCGCCAACTCTGAAAGGGCAGTCACACACGCACCGATGACGAAGTTCCGTACTACCAACCTTACAATCTAGTCCCACCTGAGTTGACAATCTGTCAAAGTGTTCTCGATGTACCGCTCATACAAATCTGCCGGTACTTGCACAAAAATTCCTTTGTGCCGGCGAACTGGAACTTTCGCGATGATGGTTGCAGCACGGCGATAAATGATTTCGGGTTAATATCAACCGAAATCACAATGATAAATTCGTCCAAGCTATGGGTTGGACGAGGTTGCGGCGGGCGGCGACAAGATATAGCAAGTCACCTTCGCCCTGCCAGCAAGCGATCTTCGTAGCATAACCACCAAACCACTGATTCTAAACTTTTTGATAATCTCGAAGGACCAACAATCGCATGTTTGAATCAAAATGCGATTAGATTTATATAATTATCAACTTTTATTGAAAGCTAATTTTAAAAGCTACTACATCCAGTTATGGCACAGAATGAAGAGAGCGCTGACAGCGCGTCAAAGACAAACTTATTCTAAAATGTTGCAAGCAACAAATATTAACACTAAAGTTAAGTATACAATATTTTATAAGCTATGTTCAGACTTGTCCTGAACAAATTCATAACTTCTAAATTTAATTCTAATAATAATAGCTTCTTAGCGGCAATAGGAGAGAGGCTAGATAACCCTTTTAAAAGATATTGGGTGTCGCTGCATGCTCCTAAGTACCAGGACTGTAAATAGTTATTTTTAAGTTTTTATTAGGATAGGACTAGGATAAACTAACATAGATATAAGTAAATAGTATTGTACATAACTAACAAATATGGACTGTAATTTTGGTCTGAAATAAATATATATTGATTGATTGATAATAATCAAAATGAGCCGCGGTAGGCCTAAGAAGCGCTGGCTGGACGTCGTGATAACGGATATGGAAGATAACAATCTCACATCGGAGGATGCCGAAGACCGGGCAAAGTGGAGAAGACTGAGCAGGAACGCGGACCCTGGCGCTAATAGGCCGGGAAAACGCTAGGTTGAAGAAGAGAAGTCAAAATGGGCAAAATTTTTATTAATATTCCCTCAATGTTTTTATACATTTTTAACACACGCATAATAATTAAATGTCGTAAAGTAAATTGATTTATTACTTTGTATGTACAATACTACAGTCAGCAAAAGAGTGCGGTAAACATTTCTGTATAGAACTATAGGTAAAAGTCACTTCAATATAGGATATAAAAGCAGATAATAATAATATACTCCTCAAAAATATTTCCAAACGCCGAACATACGTTTTCAAACCGCACAAACGTTCTCACCGTCTGCCCCTTAATAATTGATGACAAGTTAAAGCGAAGTTCAGCAGTTACCGCCCTTTTTTGACAACCATGAGTCAAGAACATACCTGTGTTCATTACAAAAATAAATGCCTTTACCTGGATCCGAACCCAGGGACATAGACTTCATAGGCACTTAGTCAGGCTCACTACCAACTAGACCAGTCGTCACAAATGTAGGTATCAATGTAGGTATAGAACTGTCTAAGAGGGCAGATCACTTCTACGTAGTGCATATAAAAAGCCTAAACACCTAAAAAAAAATTAAAACGCCCGAAAAACGCGCCCCAGACGCCGAACGCACGTTTTCAAAACGCACAAACGCTCTCACCGTTACTTAATAAAGCCGATGACAAGTTAAAGCGGAGTTCAGCAGTTACCGCCCTTTTTCGAGCAACTTTTTTGTTTCGTGATACTTTGAATTGATACATGACGCTATTAAGAGCACTCGCTGCTGAAACTGTCTGTCTTCGTACTCTGTTGCAAGTTTGGATGGCGTTAATTGTAGATGCGTTGTTTATGTAGGACAAGCTGTAATGGGGTTTTGACATTGGAAATGTCTTTTCGTTCGCTCCATTATAGGGTCCGATTTCACGAAAAAGTGCGATCTCCTTATATCTCGGAAAGTTGTGAAGATATGATATTAAAAAATGGCTCAAAAGACGTATAATCACGAGAGCTGTAAGGTGCAAAAATAATTATTCGAGAAAGTCAAAAACGAAAAAAGTTATGGTCGAAATAGTGAAAATTAAATTCAATTTTTTCCGAATTTTTGATTTTGGTGCTCGATAATTTGGAAACGAAGAATGATATCAAAATATTGAGAGAAACGGCTCTGAACAATTTAGTCAGCTACAATTTGAACCTAAAACAAAGACGATCGGTTAAGGGTTTGCCCTGTAGCCTAACCTTAAAATAGTCAAAAAGTCAGAACGACATTTTTCACATGACATTTATGACTTCATGTTTCGCAGAGTTCGTTATCGGTGTTTGTTGTGAATTATCGAGATTATGACGGCAGAATAACACTTGCACTGCGCGGGCTATCTATCAAAATCGCTGCAGATTTTTCTTGGTCTAACTCTATCTATCCTGTTTGAGAAGGGCGTAGATAACGCACTATTCGACAATCTATGCATTCTTGTGGTGGTGGAAATAGAAATAGAGGTAGAGGTGGAGGTAGAAATAGAGGTAGAGGCAGAGGCAGAGGCAGAGGCAGAGGCAGAGGCAGAGGCAGAGGCAGAGGCAGAGGCAGAGGCAGAGGCAGAGGCAGAGGCAGAGGCAGAGGCAGAGGCAGAGGCAGAGGCAGAGGCAGAGGCAGAGGCAGAGGCAGAGGCAGAGGCAGAGGCAGAGGCAGAGGCAGAGGCAGAGGCAGAGGCAGAGGCAGAGGCAGAGGCAGAGGCAGAGGCAGAGGCAGAGGCAGAGGCAGAGGCAGAGGCAGAGGCAGAGGCAGAGGCAGAGGCAGAGGCAGAGGCAGAGGCAGAGGCAGAGGCAGAGGCAGAGGCAGAGGCAGAGGCAGAGGCAGAGGCAGAGGCAGAGGCAGAGGCAGAGGCAGAGGCAGAGGCAGAGGCAGAGGCAGAGGCAGAGGCAGAGGCAGAGGCAGAGGCAGAGGCAGAGGCAGAGGCAGAGGCAGAGGCAGAGGCAGAGGCAGAGGCAGAGGCAGAGGCAGAGGCAGAGGCAGAGGCAGAGGCAGAGGCAGAGGCAGAGGCAGAGGCAGAGGCAGAGGCAGAGGCAGAGGCAGAGGCAGAGGCAGAGGCAGAGGCAGAGGCAGAGGCAGAGGCAGAGGCAGAGGCAGAGGCAGAGGCAGAGGCAGAGGCAGAGGCAGAGGCAGAGGCAGAGGCAGAGGCAGAGGCAGAGGCAGAGGCAGAGGCAGAGGCAGAGGTAGAGGTAGAGGGAGCACAAACACAAAATAAAAACTTATACAGAAAAACATACAAAAGAAAAAGTGCCACGAAATGGTTTCACCTCAGCATGTTGCTGGCGGCTGCTAGCAGATAGCTGATGCTGAACCCTGGCAGTACCTAGTGGAGCTCGGGTTTAATACAACATAAGCACACGCTGTTTTGGTCATCGGACTCATCTCGATGAGCACTTAGGAGAGTACCCAAGATAGAGCTGATGCTGAACCCTGGCTGTACCTAAAGGAACTCAGGTTTGTTGCAACATAGGCACACGCTGTTTTGGTCATCCGACTCGTCTTGATGAGCACAGGAGAGTAGTACTCAAGATAGAGCTGATGCTGTTCACCCTGGTTGTACCTAGCGGAACTCAGGTTTGGTGCAACATAGGCACGCGCTGTTTTGGACATCCGATTCGTCATGATGATCACATGGTAGAGCATTACCCAAGATAGCTGATGCTGAACCCTGGTAGTACCTATTGGAACTCAGGATTGGTGCAACATAGACAAACGCTGTTATGGTCATCTCTCGTCGCGTCAAACTGCTGTCAAGAAAATTTCATATCTTGCAGCAAATGGGCCGCTGCCGATCAAGAATCGAGTGACGATAACGGCGATATGGCTACCACTTCTCGAGTTGACTACGGATACGAATTCCGTAGATTCATTTCCAATGTGCTCGATAGTCGTGTGAGGCACGAAATCTGTGAATTTTTTGTATACAATTTTACTGGCAAATACAAATACGCAAGTTGCGAAAAAAATCCGAAAAGTTTTATAAGCTCTCGGACATTTCAGGATAGTTTCACAGGAAACGTTAATAGCGGAAGTGGATTTTTTTTCCAAGTAGAAATTTCACAATGTTGGAAACATTCCGACGGAACATATTCAGTAAATACTGGCAAACAATCATAAATCCCATCTTATGAATTTCATACAATTTCATACCTAATCCTAAATGATTGAAGAATACCAAACCGTAATCATTTAAGTAAATCTTGACCAGGACTAAGGTTGTTGGTCTCATTTAATGACACTTCTATATTGGAATAAAATCAACCAAGTTTGGAATAATATAAAAAAACATAATTCAAATCATACCTACTCAATAAATATTGTACCTAGACAATTTTTAGCGGTACGAGCGTACGATAGGTAAATAAGTGGAACATTATTTATTTTGATTTACAACATTTCGATGTGTCTTAAAGCACGCATCTAAATAGCATAATCGCATCTATCCACTATCCGTTCCATTTCAAACTTCTACTCAGATAACCTGTCACCCAAATGGGAATCAAACCCAGTTAAATATAAACCTTAATTAACATAAAACAATGATTAAGACTCCCTCCCAAGTCTTAGATCCGCGATACCGCGAATATAAATAAAATGACAATAGAATAATTACCTACAAACAGGGCAGAACCCCTTTATCTGGTTTTTTGTGGGGTAGTAAAATTTTCATGTTATATTTATGAAGGGTTCGGGTATTTGGAGTTATCTTTGAATAGTGATGGTGTTTTTGGATTTTAAATTGTTTGATTTTGATAATGGGTTTTGATGAACAAATACTTTTGATTTTGATGATAATTTTTGATAAGCAAAAATTATGATAGATCACTAACCTTAGTCGTTAGTAAACTTTTCGTCTCAAAAAATAGGCGTGAAACTTTAAATTGGTATTTTTTCTAAACGGGAATTGATGACCTTTATCTAAATGGTGAAAGATAATTAGTTTCATACTTACCTTACCTAGGTATTAGGTACTTCAATATATGTTGAAAGTCATTATCAATATTATCATGATAATTGACAAGGTGTGTGACTGAGGCAATGTCTTTGAAATGTCAACAAAATAAACAATTATCTTAAATTTTCAAATGCACTTTAATTACATACATCAAATGATTAACTAAAACTAAAAATGTGACATCAAATGTTTAACTAAAACTAAAATCAAAGCATTCTCGACATAATTCAGGCCAAAAATTTCGCGAAAGCCTATTAGGCCTAATGAATTTAAGTCTCCCCGAACTAGAAGTTGGGACACAAATATGCCCAATAACCCAGTCCTAATTAAGAGGAGGCTGCGACAGCAAAAATCCATCTGGAACTTGTCACTTAAGGGCTCTCTGGCACCTCTGCCTGCCCGCGGTACGCTGCGGAGCGGGGAGCTAAGAAAATTTTGATGCGGTTGCTAAAAATTTCTACGTAGGCAAGAAATATACACGATGAAATTCGATCGGTGATCAAATCGGTGAGTAAAAAAATATTAATTACCAACTTAAATAGAATGAAATACGCGAGATCTCCTGCAATTACTTCAACATCAAATTAATTACAGTTAATGATATCGTTAAAATTAATAACCACTGGATACATGGACACCCTATTTTTAGTGAAGGAAAGTAGGTGTACAGATGTGCATAATTATTTTCCATTGTATTTTCACGTAAACGTACGAACGTGTCTTGATATTTCAGTCAGTCTCGGTACAAAAAGTACTGAGGTTCACAGAAGTAGCATGACAAATACGAACGTTTACGAGAAAATGCGATGGAAAACAATTGTGCACTATATCTTCACGTCAAGTGCCATCGCTTTGGCGGGGAATTTAACAATTTGTCAATCAATCCATCAATCAATACTTTATTTCCAAGAATATGGTACATACAATGTTGGTTAGTAAAAGGTGTTAGGCCAGCATATTCTGCCTGCATGCATCGGCGTGTGAATATCAAATTGACAGTTTATTGCGCATAAGGCTTTAGTTTTTTATATCTGCTGCTTTGGAATGAGTTTTAATACTCTTCGAACATAAATTATTGTACGCTTGTTTGGCACCTTAGTGGTTAAAAACAGTGGCTCCGAGGCTGCTTAACATATTCACTGCCAGCGACCCGTTAGGTGGATTCTCTTTTCACTACGAAACGGAAAAAACACGGCTACAAGCGTTGCACGTAGGTCGCACTGGCACTGAATGCTTTAAGAGTTCCAATGCAAATTAATGCATGGTCCGCGTTTCGAAGGATATAAATTGAAGAAAACGAGGCGCTATGGGAACGAAAAACAATGACATTTAAATATAGAACATTTTTTTTTCTCCGTTGGTTGGGCCACGTCGAGAGAATGGATGAAGACCGGAACGTGAAAAAAGCATACCTGGGCCATCCAGCAGGGAGACGTCCTATCGGACGCCCCAGATATCGCTGGTGCGACATGGTGGAGGCGGACCTGCGCGAACTTCAAGTCAACAATTGGCGAGAGGTCGCACAGGACCGAGAAAAGTGGCGCTGTCTTGTGTCGGAGGCCAAGTCTCATTTTGGGTCGCTGAGCCAACGGAGTGAGTAAGTAATGCAAATTAACCGCCCTCGCTCCTTCGCAGCTCCTCGGCCCGCAAGGTGCGACCACATTAGCAACGTCAGCTCCCCAACCCGTGATAGAAACAATAATGAGTCTCCGAGATTTCCCAAACGTGCCCTAGACCACGGGATATTGTGTAAAGTTATCAAATTTTCAAAACTGCCTAACGCATTACGCGTACGCTAATTACGGAGTGCGGATGCTTCTTTCGCGGGATTGACCTTGGTTGAGATGGTATTTGCGTACATTAGTGTAATGTGTGAATGTGAACGTTGCTGGAAACAGAGGCAGAAAGCCGTAAGAAGAATCTGTTATTGACGTTATAGCACCTACATACCGGTATAACGGAGTGTGGGTGATCCGTTTAAAGTTATGGTTTGGATCGCAATGATTAAAACGTTTTGAACTTGTAGCTTCATAGTGCATAAGTTAACTGTGAAAGTGAACAATTGAACATGGCTTGGTATGGGCAGGCAACTAGGAAATCGCGTAGGCTTAAGGCGTGCGGGCGAGTTTTTCAAAGATATAACTTTTTGAGAAATTGGTATCAAATATAAATATGAAATTCTTAATTTAAATAAGAGTAGATACAATAAGGGACTGCGGAGCCCGTTTCTAACGACGACTCACACTAGACCGGGGCGAGGCCGGCCCGGAGCTTCCGAAGCTTCGTTTTCTATGGAAAGCACCACGTGATCACCGATCAGCCGTCATAGAAAATGACGTGTCAGACGCATCGGCCCGGGTCCGGCCCGGTTTAGCGTGAGATCTTTACAGGCCGCGGTTTTGGCTAGCCAGCTCATATCCTAGTGAACACGTACTTTAATATAAGCTAACGTCGCTAAACTATACCTATAGATGTATATTCACTTCACAACAGCAATGTGCATGAGATGTAACAACAGACAACGTGGTAACAACCATTATTAGGTCCTCTAACTCCAAATGACGTCACAACTGCAGCGGCGAATAGCGCGTCTAATTCGCATTACCCGCGGGCCTGGCGCGTGCCGAAACCTTTTAATAATAAATGAACTGAAAATTGCTATGTGTCAAATGGCATTATTAGGTGGAAGTTGATAGAGGAATCAAGGTGTGTTTGGAAGAACTTAGGTGTGACCAACAAGTTAATCATCCATTAAAATAGGTAGTCTCGTAGCGTTATGGTGGAAACGTACCTATTTAAAACAATATTAGGTAGAGGGAATTTTAAGGATCTTTTCGATTAAAGTCCATTACATAAAAGTAATGCTACATGTAGAAGTAAACTCAGTGCAGATGACTGGTTTTCAATTCTTGTACTATCGCCCACAATGTTAGCCATCCATCGGTGGACCTTATTCCAAAGGGGTAAGGTCCACCGATGGACAGTTAAGAGTGTTGCTGTTTGTAAGTACATTGTTTTTTTTATTGGTCAGCTGTAATACTCGTATATGTAGTTCTATTTTGCATTAATACAGACAGTGATTTGTTTGTTCGAAAATCCTTGTTTAAGGATTTTGTAATTAAATTTATTAAATCCTAAGATTCCGGATTAGAAAATATACCTACGACAGAAGATATCGCATCTTCGAAACACCGGCTTAGTGAAAAATATTGACGTATAAATGGTAGTAACTGCTCTATACAAGATATCGGTGGAATCATTCGCGCGCGAGTACCTACTCACTGAATAATTATGCACGCATTATGGCGATGAGCGCTGCAAGTTTTAACCTATCGACAGTTGCGGCGTGGCCGTACATTATTAACGATACGCCTGTGGGGATACTTATCATACATCGTTAATACGATACACTGATAAACAGACTATGAGGTTTATTCGTATAGATTGTCTATAGAAAGTCTTTATGATTTAATTGTACCTACGACGATGCTGAAATGCAGACATTTTCAGTACGTAATGAGCTCTTTAAGATTTAACCTATCGACAGTCGCAGTGTGGCAACATTAGATATTGTAGATACTGCATGGAAAACTACATTGTACATGATTTTCAACTATTTTTATTTCATCAAAATATCTCTGCAAGAGAAAAGCAAAACAGTGTTGCTCCAAAACAATTAAATACCTAGATAAAAATAAATAGATAGAAAAAAGTCAATTTAAATCATGAATTTAAAAAAAAACATCTATGCAAAGCCGGGAGCAGGAATGACAAAATAAATAAAGAAAACAAAAACCGATTATAAATATTATAATAAAAGCTTCGAATCGTGAAAACGCTTAATAAAATAACAGAAAAACTTATAAATATTCACAAAACCGACTTAAACCTTTTGCAGACTGACGGATTCGTCTTTACTTATTCCACAGAAAATCTGCTTAAAATCCGTATTAAAAGAATCACTCGGAATTTATTTAGGAGGCGGTCCAAGTGTTGGTTTACTAGCGGAATTAATTGATAATTCTTCGTGTGACATTATAAAATAAATTAAATAGGTACACGCATTTTGAACAAGCACCTACTTTACATCTCAACCTTTCGGTAACAAATCTTTGATAGGTGCTCGTAATTATTTCTATAGCACCGCAATTCAATAGTGAATATTTGAACTAGTAATTGGAAACGTCGTTTTACGTTTTGAGCAAAAAGGTAGGGGATGAGAAATAATGTTAAATGAACAATTTTAAAGATTTATAATTATGTTTGTTCCAGTTTGATTAAAACATGTTTCTGGCAAACAAGTGTAGTAAGGATCAGAAATTTATTTTAATTCAATAAAAATATTGAAGGTGTCGGTACACATCTCCAACCTTTTATCCGAGTAAAGGATGACTCACGTTAGAACGGCCCGGGTCCAGGATAGGGCATCAGACACTTCGTTTTCTACAGAAAGCATCACGTGATCACGATGAAGTATCGTTTTTTCTAGCGTGAGTCATCCTTAAATCATTTTCTATCACACCAACGATTTCTTAAGTCTTTCCAGCTTTCAAAGATAATTTTTGATTTTCGAACTTCATTTTTAAAGAAGCAATTTTTAAATTCAATCCCATTTTCTTATGCCTTGAAGCCAACACTCTTGGTTTCTTATCTCGCAGCAATGGTCGCGATTCAGCGAGGTTACCCTTTGGATGTTGTCGCCGCGAATGATTTTAAATGTAAAAATTATTCAAATCGCGCTCGATCTGACGTCCGCTATAGATTGACGAAGGCTTATTAGCTGCTGCGATTGTGGGCTTCTGGATGTTTCGGGATAAACTCAGCGTTCCGAGTTATTGTTAAAAGTTTGGAATAATATCGTTTATATGGCTCCGTATTTGCTTTAATAAGATTAGGTGAGCTCAGTATTAAGGTGAGGTTTCAAGTGAAATATAAACATTCAGCAGCCCTAGTGTAAATTTAATTCGATAGCGTGACGTGCGTTAAGTGTCATATTGTATGGGATTTTGAGTTTCCACAACATCCCGCTTGGCGCGCTGTTCAAAATCCCATACAAAATAGACATAACGCAAACCCGAACTAGTCACGCTGTCGAATGAAATCTATACTAGGGGTTCAGAATGGATGTTAAAATATAAATAAATACAAATCCACCGAGTAATTGTGATTTTAAGAATACAGACTCTTATCATAACATATTTTAAATTAATGTTTCTACAATTATTAGCGTCATGTAATAAAAATGAATCAACAAAAATAGTAACGAATTTTATATTTAAAAAGAATATGAGACACGTGGAAAATAAAATACGCCAAGCACAAATTGCGTCGCGTTTCTCCGTAAACATCATGTCAAATCATAATGACGTCATACAGCAAAAACGCCTCCAACATCCCATTTGATACGTCAACTCAACAATTAGCCGGAAAATACTTGAAAAGAATTTAACGTACAATTTGCCTCGCTTGTTGAGTCTTGTTGACACCCCGGTGCTCCATTAGATACGTAACAATTGCACATCTAATTAGGAGTCGAGTTTCTGGCTAATTGAAGTTTTACACTTCATCTTTGCAATCTTTTTTTTCTAGTTTCATTTATAACAGCGATAGCGCGTTAAGTTGACTGAGGTGTGTGAAAGTAGACTTTTATGCAAGGTTGTGTTTGCATTAGGACTTCGATGAAAATATAAGGATGATAGTGGAATATCTGCTGTGTTGTTAAGTGGAACAGATTTTAATACATTATGTCAATTTTACATACGGGACTAAATCGCGTTATATATAATATTTAAGTTAAAACTAAATCTTAAAACTTAAATCTATAGCCTAAATAGGCGATTAAGTCTCACTGTACAATTTAATAAACTGTAAGTATTTACTTATTATTTATTGATTAATATGTTAGTTTAAGGCTCAATTAATTAACAATAATTAAATAGTTTTGTTCGTTTCGCAATTACGCTGAGACTATTAAAGTTCAGCCCATAATGATAGTCAGACTCCTATTTATCTTCAGTTCGATGTTCCAGCTATGATTACGAGACTTACACGGCGTTTATGACGTATAAGGGCCGCTTCGACTTCGCCCATATGCCCTTTGGAGTCTACAAACGTGCCCATATGAGCTGACTGTTTGATGTTGGCTCCAACTCGTGATATTGGTGAAGTTCCTTATTTGTCGATCTGGTAATGCTCTATATGGGGCTTAATGTGACTTTGTGTACGTTTACTAAGTAACTTTACATGGTTTATTATTATTAAATATATGTACTACCTATATACTAACTGTAACAATAAGTTATGGTACCCGAGTTCCGTCTCCGCCCATGAGACTTCGGCAAAAGTTTGCTTCACGAGTAGTGTTATTGTTATATTTTTTTAAATTTAAAAATATACATAGAAAGAACATTTCACATTTTTTGTCCATAAAATCATGCGTACCTACAAATTACTCCACTTTTCCCTGGAAAAGTTGGAGCTTATGTTGGAATTCAGTAGGAGTTGCTGGAGAGATGCTCTACAGTAACCCCAACTTCATTTGGCTTGTACTCCCAAACTATAAAGGTACATTTTTTTTCAAATAAGTACAAATTCAGTACCAATTGTGTACAAAATACTCATTTAATAAAAAATTACAAAACGCAATGTGGGGTTGCTGGAGAGCTATCTAAATCGTACTTTTTAAGTTTCCTTAAAAATGTTATTTGCGTCAATGTATTTCTTGATTGTGTTTATTGAAGCAATTTTGCCATTATCTTTTCTAAACGCGGAGGAAAAATCATTAAAAAACGTAGTTAATTACGCGATTCAAAAAAATGTTTCTGTTATTTTTCTCTATTTAGCTAATCCAATCTTTTTAATTGGTTGTATTAAGCCACCCTGAACGTTTTGATCTGGATAAAAATTCAATTTTGCGCCGACATTCATTGCGCAGATCTTTGACAATTCGTCCGATACTGCCGGGAAGGGTTGCCGATTACGGGGCGAAAAAAAAGTTAATTTAACTTCGAGAAAACGGGTTTTTCTATGGGAGATGGCGCTGTGACTGTTGGTTGTTTTGCTGTGATATTATTCGACATAATTTCTAAAACACTGCGTTTCTAAAACTGACCTGTAGGGACAATCAACTTGTTTAAATTGTTAGTGTTTGTCAAGCGCTATGAAATTTATCAATGTATTAAGTATTTTTGTACCAACATCATTAAAATAGTAAGCAAATATGTACATACATCCTGACAGTAAATATAGTCTAAAAACGTGATTAATGTACTCGTAATGTTAATATATTTAGGCAATCATAAATATTAAACTGTTTCAATATTAGATTGTTTCGTTAGTGATCGCGCCATGTTATTTTTGTAAGTACTGGGCGAAACCTATTCTACTTCTTTAGTTCATTATATTTTCAAATAAATTAACAGTAAACAGGTGGTAATATCCTCTCTCAGCAAACACCAATGATCACCCAACTCGAAAACTCCGAAACACAACCGGGACATTTTTCTAGTAAACTTGCCATTATAATTTACCCCTGATTGGGATCAAGTTGAAATTAAGAAAAAATAAAGGAACAAAGCGAAGGGCTGATTGTCTTTTTTATCTACGCCTTGATTTAACAAACAATCCCTTTCTTCTGATCCTTTGTTCAATTCTTTTTGATTAACCGGTCTGAATTGGTAGGAGTTTTCTTATGTATCGTGCTTAGGTACGAATAGGTAATAGGAAAAACTATTTGTACATATATAACGGCCTCCTAGCCTAGTCGGTAGTGACCCTGCCTACGAAACAGGAGGTCCCTGATTCGAATCCTGGTTAAGGACATATATTAGTATGTTTATCACAAATATTAAATTTGTTCCTGACCTATGGGTATTTTCTATTATGTAGTATTTATAAAAGGAAAGAAAGGAGGGGAGGCCTTTGCCCAGCAGAGGGACACTAAACTAGGCAAAAAAAAATATATATTTTATAACTATATATTATATACATCGTCGTCTAATACCCACAACACAAGCCTTATTGAGCTTACTGTGGGACTAGGTCGATCTGTGTGAAATAGTCCTATGATATTTAGAAGAAGAAGAAGAAGAAGTCATTTATTGCTTACCGTGTACAATAAGGTGGAATACAATGTTATACACATACAGTCACAACGGCAACCCATATCGGGTATACAATATTACATTTTCAACTTAACTAATACTTACTTAATTTAACTAAAACTACATATTTGTTAACATGCTAGTTGGTCTCATACATAAAGTATTCATGCAAATTATAAAAAACACGATCAATCAACCATCCCTTTAGCTGTAGTTTGATTTTTTTTCCGCTTAACATTTTTATGCTTGAGGGTAGGTGATTGAAAACTTTAATTGCAGTTATAAATGTGCTCCTACAATAAGCTGCATTTCTGACTGCCGGGAGCAATATGTTGTATTTGTATTGCGATCTCACATTATCACGTTGTGCTGAGTAAAATGAAAAGTCGCATTTATTGTTTGACACAAATAAGCAAAGCTCGTAGATATACAGCCCAGTTAATGTAAGAAATTTGTTTTCTTTAAAGACGTGTCTTAGGGACTCATTGTTATAGAAGCGGTATATAATCCGGATGCATTTCTTTTGCAGAATAAAGGTTGATTCTACATTAACTGAATCGCCCCAGTAAATTAAACCATAGCTTAATAAAGGATATACATTTCCATAATAAGCGTTTTTAACTGTATCTTCTGAACATGTATTTGATAATATGGATAAGGCATAGCACTGACTGGAAATTCTTTTGTTAATTTTTTCCACATGAGATTTCCAATTTAAATGTGGGTCTATGGAGACGCCTAAAAAATTGGTACTATCTACATCTTGAATTTTTTTACCCATGTATTCAATATTCATGTTCAGTGGGTCTGTTTTGTAGTTCCTAAATTGCATAACTTTCGTTTTACTTGTATTCACATTTAAATTAATTGAGTTAAGCCATTCTACGACAGTACTTAAGCAATTGTTTATTTTCTGTTGAAAGTTGCAATCTTTGTTTCCATCGGAGAACAAAATAGTTGCATCATCAGCAAACATTACACAAATGTCATCTATGATTTTGGGAAGTTCATTCACATAGATTAAAAATAAAAGAGGGCCAAGTATGCTCCCTTGGGGAACACCAACTTTGGTAAGTTGAAATTGGGACTGTATCAACTCTATACATTTGATTTTTTTATTATAACTTTCTATGACAGTGGCTTGTTGTCTGTTGTCTAGGTAACTCTCAAGTAGTTTTAGAACGTTGCCTCTAATACCTACGTTATTTAGTTGTGTTAACAATATACTAGGAACGACACAATCAAACGCCTGGGACATGTCCAGAAATAATGCAACGCAGGGTCTTTTGTAGTTGATATCATCCCATATATGTTTAAACAACTGAAATATGGCAAGCGATGTTGACTTGCCCTTTTGAAAACCAAATTGGTATGGATGAATAATATTATTGGAAACAAAAAATCTTACAATTCTATTGTAAATACATCGTTCGATTATTTTAGAGAAACTTGGTAAGAGAGCAATAGGACGATAGTTAGACATATCAGTTCTACTACCCTTTTTATATAACGGTTTGATCAGGGCTTTCTTCAAATCATCTGGAAATATCCCCGTTTGGAATATTAGATTTACAATATGAGCAAGTGGTTCCGCTACGTACTCTAGACATGCTTTAACAAGTTGAATTGGTATGTTGTCATATCCAGAACTTTTTTTGCTTTTTAGGCATTTGGTTATCTTTTTTATTTCATATGCGTCTACGGGAGCTAAAAATATACTTTTGCAGATAGTAGCTGAAGTTGGCTTGTAATTATGTGCTGATGAAAGTCCGTCATGGTTACGGGATACAAAATAATTATTAAATATATTTGCTATTTGTTGAGGATCTGTGATAGAGGCATCTTCTGATATAATTTTTTCAACTGTAGTCGTTATTGTATTAGTCGATGACGTGTGTTGTTTAATTAAGTTCCAGGTGGCTTTTGTCTTGTTTGAGCTACATTTTATATAACTATCGCTACTCAACATTTTCGACGTGCGTATAACCTTTTTGAGAATTTTGCTGTATTTTTTAAAGTTAGTTATGGTACTCGTACTCTTATTGTTTTTTAATTGCAGATACTTTAAACGCTTTACTTTGCTACATTTTAAAATTCCTTTGGTCTGCCACTGTAGTTTTCTTTTATAAGTGATTTTTACTCTTTCAAGTGGTATGCAAAGATCAAAAATTAGCGAAAACAGGTCAATAAATATTTTATAAGCTACGCAGGGGTCAGATTGCAAATATACGTCTGAAAAATTTACCTGAGCCATATATTTAACAAAAATTTCTAGATTAGCATCTATTTTTCTTCTATAAATATACCAAAACTTTTCATTGAAACTCAGATTTGTGCGGACTTTAAAAAGTTGACCTGTATGATCAGAAATTCCTAGGTTTAAAACTTCAACATTATAATTTTTGTAATTCGTTAATACATTGTCAATACAGGTTTGTGAGTGTGCCGTTACTCTTGTAGGTACATCAATAGTTGCTTTCAGGTTATAATTGCATAATATTGACTTAAATTTTTTTGACATATTGTCATCCTTAAGCAAATTTATATTGAAATCTCCTGCAATGATAATTTTTTTGCTAATTCTACACGTGCGTAAAACAAGTTTATTTAAGAGCAATTCAAATTTTTCCACAAAAAAATCAAAGTTACCATTGGGTGTTCTGTAAATACACACAATAATAGTATTTAAATCTGGGATATTAACACCACATACTTCGAAATCTGATTCAATTGACATAGCGGAGATCCATTCAAGAGTTACATAATTAACGGAATTTCTTATATATATACATGATCCTCCTCTTGATTTATTCTTTCTACAAAAATGAGCGGCTAATTGAAAGTTGTCTAGTTGGATTTTAGTTGCTTCATCATGTTTGAGGAAGGTTTCCGTGAAACAAAAAATGTGAATATTTTTACTATCTGATAGAATTTCAATCTGATCCATTTTTGATTTTAAGCCTTGAACATTTTGGTGGTATATGTTGAAAGTATTAGTCACGAAAAAAAGATTCAGAAGCGACAAAGTCCTCACATTGTTGTTGATCCGTTTGGGTACCTTGGGTTGTATGACTCAAGTTATACTTAGGATCTATAAATTGATTGTAGTCATATATGTATGCAATGGTTTCGCTAATGCCCTTAAAAATTGTCCTAATACCATGGTTGTTTATGACACCAGTGTACTTGCTAAACATATCATAATCATAGGACAAGTTCTGGTTTGCATCTAATAAAAAGCAGTACTCGTTTTGCATATTATCGAGATAAAGAAGCTCATTAAATCTTTCAATTCTCCAGTTATACATTGTACCTATGTTGTATTTGAACGTTGGTGAACATAAGATAACATTTGTATGATCTAATTTCAACAATGTTTCCTTTAACATATTAACTAGGATTAAATAATTCTTCGTAACCTTGAAGTCTTCTTCCCCTATAAATAGTATGCAAAAATCATTTTTTGTATAATCTTCTACTTTCTCGTTGATATTGTTTAATAATTCGGTGATGCCTGAGCCTGGACTCAGGAAATGACAAATCTGAAATTCTTCAAGTTCGTCTTGAGCAATGTTGAGAATGTTGTTTTTTTTTATTACTACTGATTATACAAAGTTTGTTACGTTTGTCAGGTACTTGTAAGGTATTATTAAATGAATTATGAGTCACTTGCTTCGACAGAGTTAAGGGTGTCTTATTAATCTCTTCCCGAGTCGTGCTGAGCGTTGATTTCACTTGTTTTTCAAACTCTGCGATACAGTTTTTTAATCGCGTGATTTCTTCGCAAGCTTCAGCAAGCTCGAGTTGAAGCTGCTTTATTGTATTATTCAGATCTTGAATCTTACTTACCGGTGTTGATATACTCGGTGTATTTACGGAAGTTAGAAATTCCAATCCATTTTGATCTCCACGTGGTGATTGAGGGAAAATACAGATGTCTTTAGATTTAGAACTTCGCTTCGTTTTGCTTGTGCTTGCTTTCAGTCGTGAAGGTGTAGCGCATAATTGCTTGAGTAAGGTGACTTCTTGTGTTAACTTGTCTATCAGTTTGCGTAACTCTACGTTTTCCAATATTTGATTTTCAAGTTCATTTTGTGTTGATTGGTGGTTACACGAGAGCTCTTTATTTTTGGTTTTTAAGATATGTACCAGTTCCATTTCTCTATGATTACTTGACTCGTATAAGCTTTCAAAGCTTCTAGATGTATCCGTTTCTAAGTGGCTTCCACTAAGGTCATTTTCGCTTGAGTTCAATGACTCGAGAGATTTTGATATGCCTAATTTGCTAGGATTTGGGACGCATGATAAAACGTCGTCGTGTGTTTCAGTGCCATCAGGGGATTCATGGTCCTTATGATCTCCATATTCACACCTACTTGTTTGAGGGGTCATTGATTGTACTTGTATCTCCTCGTATTTTTCAGTGGTTTCAGCGGTCGTAGGTTGTGGTTGTAAATTTACCTCATCTTTACTTAGGGTAGTTTCAGGGGCCAGTGATTGCACATGAG
The DNA here is from genome assembly GCF_910591565.1 of Cydia splendana. NCBI lineage: Eukaryota > Metazoa > Arthropoda > Insecta > Lepidoptera > Tortricidae > Cydia > Cydia splendana. The sequence continues at coordinate 15,107,305 of NC_085978.1, forward strand.
TCTGATGGTCAGGATTTTCGTCACAGGTCACAGGGAAGGGAGAAGTGGCGCCAGTTGTGGATTGAATTTCTTCTAGTTTTCCAGTAATTTCAGGGGGGTTTGGTGGTTCTTGAGTCCCATCTGGTTTTTGCGCGACTTCGGCGGCCGGTGAGTGCGCTTTCGTTTGGCCGGGATTATGGTCACAGGTCACAGGGAGGGGAGATAAAGCGCTGGTATTCGCGTCGGTCTTTGAGGCTGTCCTTTCAATGCATATTTTACATTTCCACTGTTTCCGGGATTCCAGTGATCTCAACCTGTGTAACTTTTCTGAAACGCCTGCGCAGTCATATTCGTATCGTTTCTTACAACTTGAACATGCTAACGTAGTTTTTGGGTCTACGGTTGATTTGCACTTGTAGCAAATTACTAAATTTGACGTATTTCGGCTGCATGTAATCGCTTTAATAGGCCTTTTAGATGCCATTATGTTAGTATGATATCTGAACGCACCTTTTATGGGTTGGCAACACTATTTTTTATCTGTGCAGTACGGTACGTCAAGCTGCCAGTTGTCAAAACTTCGTCCAATCAGCTGTGCGTGGTGTTCTTTTTACCGTTATAATTAACGGGGTTATTTGTTTATACAAATGATTTTTAAATGTAAAACGGCTAAAAGGGTGATCTTACCGTTGATATAAGGTGCCAAAAAATGTCACTGTGCAGTTCAGAATAGCGTGTATTCAATTGCGAGGCGTTATCTCAAACTTATGTATGCACGATAACCTTATGGGTACGTATTTATTAATTTTAAGTATTTAATTCACTACGAGCACTTTTCCTGCGTGTTTACATGGCCAGGGTTGCCAGTTCTTCCTTTACTTTATTTCCAGTTCTTACTTTATTTATTGATTATATCGATTCCAAGTACAAGTTGCATAGAATACCTTATAATTTGTAACTCTATATATATATGTATATATTTATATATGTTTGTCTGTGTATTTCTTATAATTGTATTGTGTTCGTACAGGTACGTAATTGTATCATCTGTACCACCTATTTTTGCACCGCCTACAACTTATCTGCTTTGCCTAAAGGTTGACTGGTAGAGAATGCCTTATGGCATTAAGTTCGCCTTTTGTACAGTGTGTTTTCTTATGTGTAATAAAGATTAAATAAATAAATAAATAATTTAATACCTATTATACTGCGTATATTGCGTATCTGGACCTTAATGAGGAATTGCTGGATAAACTTGAGCGTTTACAAAATGTTTGCATCAAGTATATATTTGGCCTCCGTAAATATGATCACGTCTCCAACTTTCGCTCCCAGCTCGAGTGGTTACCGATCCGCCGACGCAGAGATGTGCATGTCGTGTCGTTGCTGTTCAATATACTCTTCAACCCCCGTTCCCCATCTTACCTAACGGAAAGATTTAACTATCTGGCTGAAGGAAGTGATCACCGTTTACGATCTAGCTGTAATCTCACGCTTACTATTCCGCCTAATAAGACGCGAACATATGCAAATTCTTTTACGGTGCGCGCTGTGAAGTTGTGGAACGAGTTGCCCCTGTCGCTCAGGCGGTCCCAGTCTGTGGCGTCACTCAAGGCTAATCTGAAGAAGCTTTGGCTTTCCAATCAGCGTGATCTGGTTAAGTACTAAACCTTTATTTCTACTTTAAACTTGTATATATATATATATACATATATATATATATATATACAAGTTTAAAGTAGAAATAAAGGTTATATTGTATTGTATGTATGTATGCTAGTATGTATTTTATGTATTTTTATTCTATAATATTATTTATGTATTTTATGAGTTGACAATACGTTAGTTTACTTTTTCTAAATATTACTGTACATCCCGTAAGTTTGTCTATCTGACCTGACTGGAGTTTTCCTCTCATCTAATCGAAGGTTAGCTGGAAGAGATCCCTTATAGGGATAAGTTCGCCTTTGTACTTCCATTACTGTAATTTATTTTTGTAAACCTGTGTTGTGTACAATAAAGTGATTACTACTACTACTACTATACTGCCTACTATACACTCTAAATAAAATTCTATTGTATCACAATTTAAGGTTGACTCACGCTAGATCGGGCCGGGGCCGGGCCTTCCGGTGCTTCGTTTTCTATGGAAAGCACCACGTGATCACCGACCAGCCGTCATAGAAAATGACATGTCGGACGCCTCGGCACCGGCACAGCCCGGTCTAGCCGTGAGTCATTCTTTAATCAGTCAAAATCGCAACCATCATTATAAACAGCTGCAGAAGGTAGAGAGGCAATAGAGAGTACTCTCTCCAGGCGGGTGTTATGCCTGGGGACCGAAGTCCACTGAGAGTTGGTCGGAAGTTATATATATAGCAACTGACATTTAAATCTCCGTAAGCGCGATGTAGGTCTCTTACTAATTGCGTTCTAGCTCCCTAACGCCATCTGTTAGATTATTATGGCACGACGTTGGCAGTGACAGCTAGAGGGGCCCCAAACAGCGAACAACCTTTCCCTGATCTTTTCACCTTTAAACCGGGACTTTGTCTCACAAATCGGAAACTCCAGTATCGCGACATCAAAGTCCAATGGCAGTATCAGCATGAATGGCCGCCATTAGGCTCGGTCCACACTGACCGACGTTTCTTTCAATGTCTGACCGTCAATAGGACATCATTAACTGGGAGAAAAGGTGGGTTTACACGGCGAGTGTGCTGGTGCCAGTTACTGTACCTTCCATCGCCCACATTGTTAATTGTACATCGGTGGGCATTAATATGCCTTTTGTAATAAGGTCCACCGATGTACAATTAGGAGTGTTGCTGTTTGTACCGCTAGTAAAAATAAACGCATATACTTGGCTAATAATGTATCGTCTTTGTGTCGTTTTTAAAGACCTTTTAATACTTTGACGTTAATGCAAGACTATTTATTTTGTCGGCTGAAAATATAAAAGTTCTATGTCTCGCTTTCTGAATGAAGCTCCACAAGTGTGTTAAGTTTCAAAATAATGAAATAGCAAAACTTTAGTAATAAATGTGCATAAAAGTGTGTGATACAGGGATACCTACTTTTTCAGCAGAGTCTAGAATAGATTGTTGAGATAGAATTGCAATCCAGCGAGGTAATGCTGCCAGCGTCTACGGCACCTTGCCGAGGGGCGATTTTTTATTGTAGTTTAGGTTTTATTTTTATTAATTTAGTATAATTTTACTTCACAAGTTTTTATACAACATTTATATTTATTTAATAAAGATATATTTAATTTAGAAAAGTAACATTTATTGTTGTTTGCATGCATGTTGCACTTGCATTTGTTGTTGCATTTTATGTTATTTCACAGCATAACCAGTTGGGTTATGTAAAAAGGTGACCTAATACTACTCAATATTAAGGCCGAACTTGATCTAATCTTGAGGTTTGCTAAGGCAGTAAGTAGGTAGATACTCAGTAGTCTAGAAATACAAATAAGACTGCCTTCGATACGGGAATGCGTAACTTTCGGGCCAACTTGAACGTATACTGACATCAGAATGACATCTAAATGATGTTAATTAGTTATCGTGCATTTCGTTCGTACTTGTCCGTACATTTACTGGCGTGAGCGACACGCACGATACCTCAAATCTGATGTCATCGTACGTTCAAATTGGCCTGTTTCTCAATGGGGTTGGCAACTGTCAAAGGTTTGCATAGATGGCGCCATCATAGCTTGCCCCTTTTCTATGAGATTTGGCTTAAAGGGCCGGGTCCAGGGCATAAAAATCCATTAAAAAACAATAATTTGACACAATTCTAGCGATTGGCAGGGCAAGCTATGCTGGCGAACACACGTGCAAACGAAGCACCGTACGGGTCAACATAAGTCCGCTACTGAGCTGAAAGACGCGCAATGGCCGCCAAATAAACATACATGACCACAGCTATCAATAGTGGATGTATGTTTGTCATAGGGGCGTTTGAGACAGCGCTATAGCTGCTAGCATTTTACAATTATAGAATAGAATAGTTTTTTATTCGTAAACACACAGACAATAGAGATACATAGAAAAAACATAGTGAAAAATAAAGTGTCACGAAATGGCCCCACCTCAGCATGTTGCTGGCGACTTCCAGCGCTGATCTTCCGATGAGACTATCAAGTGAGAAATAATCACGGAAGGTAACAGACAAAAAAAAGAAACATAAAGGAAAGAAAGAATTATCATGAAGAGACCAGGGGAACTACTATTTCTAAGAGATATTAGTAGTAGTAATCAGTCTATTGCACACAACACATGTTTACAAAAATAAATTACCGTAATGGAAGTACTAATGCGCAACTGTTAGCAACATTAAAAAAAAAAAAAAAATAAATAAAAAAAAGAAAAAAAAATAACTACTTACTTACTCCGTTGGCTCAGCGACCCAAAATGAGACTTGGCCTCCGACACAAGACAGCGCCACTTTTCTCGGTCCTGTGCGACCTCTCGCCAATTGTTGACTCGAAGTTCGCGCAGGTCCGCCTCCACCATGTCGCACCAGCGATATCTGGGGCGTCCGATAGGACGTCTCCCTGCTGGATGACCCAAGGGCCTATTTCTCGAACGGTATTAGACTAATATTATTAGTCCACACACTGTCAAATCGTATGCGTTACCATGGCAACACACTAATAATATTAGACTAATACCGTTCGAGAAATGGGCACCATGTATGCTTTTTTCACGTTCCGGTCTTCATCCATTCTCTACGTGGCCCAACCAACGGAGAAAAAAAAAAGTTCTATATTTAAATGCCATTGTTTTTCGTTCCCATAGCGCCTCGTTTTCTTCAATTTCTATCCTTCGAAACGTGGTTTATCCAATAAATCTTATTTTTTCGTATAAAAAAACCTTAAATTTAAGACCCACTCCACCTGACCTAGGCCAAGGCCTTTCCACGAACTTTTATCCCTATAAGAAATCTCTTCCAGCAAACCTTCGAGTAGATGCGTGGAAAACTCTAGTCAGGTCAGATAGACGAACTTTATATGCGATGTACAATAATATTTAAAAAAGTACTTAGACTATATATATGTCGGACCCTGACACCAGAAAGACGTATTGCAGCGTTATAGTTCATTATTTTAGACGCCTGTATAAAATCGATTAGCAATGTTGAGCTACATTTTATTTGATTGTAACAAAATAAATAAAGTTGTGTAGAGAGTAACTCCGTCTATTGGCGCATTGTTGAAATAAAGTTGCGTAGAGAGTAACGCCATCTATTGGCGTGTTGTTGAACTGAGATGACAGGTAGAAGGCTTTGGAACGTCGAGAGGTTTCTCTCGAGTGAGCGTAGGCACGAGTTGGTGTTTTTGTCGGTATGTTGGTAGACTGGTCGAGCAGGTTTGCCAACTTGACTGAGGCGGGAGCGGAGAGGCTCCGCCGCTGGTATTTCTTCTTGATCGGACCGCGCTAGAGATCGGACGTACTCGTTAGCCAACCTCGTGCCTAACTCGCTACGTTCCTGAAGGTTTATACCTGAAGGATTATTCTGATAGCTTATAGAATCCCGCGTTCTTTAACCATTTAGCTAAGTGTTTTATTTCAAGTGTTATTTTGATTTCTTATGTTTCATTAGAAGCTTACTTTTGTGAAATAAAGAAATTATGTGTTATGTGTTGTTTTAACTTGTTTTGAAAAGATTTGTCCTCTGAGTTTGTTGCCGGTCCCATATAGGGCTAAATCTTCTCAGGTCAGATATGTAGGGTTGAAGCCGGCCTAGTTTGACTTGAATAAAGATTTAAACGGTTTTTTTTTACTTTCATATCGCTCCCTTGAGTTAAAAATAGCAATTAGTTCTTTTAAACATTTAGTACTGAAGTATAGTAGGCACTAGTATGGTTAACGAGTCCTAAGGTTTATTTCATGCACTGGTAGCATGGTAGCATACTGCTTTAGCTGTGAAGTAATACATCGAGATACTACCCCACGCGCCCACCGCCTTTGAGACCATCGTAATTCGACATATATATATATGTATATACCGTATACTTATAAAATACTTAAATAACATAACATTAGTACATTATTGTCGAGGCTCGGAAGTAGCTACTTGCAGGCTGAGGATTCGTTTTAAACGGACGACCTTGGGAGTCCGTTTAATTGAATCCGAAGCCAGCAAGTAGCCTTCCAGCCGAGTCATATATAGTGCTTTTCTCAAAAATGGTGCAACAAATATAAATATCATAGAAATATTTTACAAAAGCAACTTTCTTACGTATATATTTTCACAGAAAAAAGTAGAAACAATTGAAAAAATTAGCTTTGCCGCCTTTTTATTTTTTTAATAAAAAAATAGAAGTGTATTTTTCTGCCGAAAATACGCCAACCTATTTGAGACAGCTAAATAGTCGCGGTACTAATCATCTGTTTGGCTGTTTAATGGGCCTGTGCCTTCATTTGATATGGCCATTTCAACTTTTAAAAAGTTTGGAACTCGACAAATAATGGAATTTGTATGCAACATTGCAGTCCCAAAATCGAGACTGCAATGTTTTTAACTTTTTAATTTTTGACTGACCATAAACTACGCGCTTCGCAACCTATTTTTTAAACGGCAAAGTCGACTTTGCCGTCCATTTTTGAGAAAAGGATATTTATGTCCTAAGAGCCCATTCGAAGAGATATAATAGAATTGCTAACTGTTGACAGCAAAGCCGATCGGAAACCAAGAATCGTTCCCACTTATTTATTACCTATCTATCTTCACAAACAGGAAAAAGCAATTATCGAGCCCCCGTCGGGGTTCGAACCTGCTACCGCTAATGGGCAGGCTCTGATTTAAGAGTGCTTCGATACCCAGTTAAGGGAACTTGATTTTCTTTTAGTAATACCACTGTATATCTGGCCTATTCGGATTTCGAGATAATCACAAGATCTTGAGACGATTTAGAGATCAACTAGATCTACATTAGATATCGACTAGATGTGACTTGGATATCTAAGTCATAACTTGTCGAAATCGTTCAAGAGGACCTCCAGAATCACGGAAACGTCAAATGAGACATATCTATCTTACAAATATCTTTAAATTATCCGTATCGTAACTTGTTGAAGTCTAGTAGAAATCTAATTCATTTTCCGAATCGAGCCGTATATCTTGTATGTAAATAAATTACTTGATAAGTGTTTAAACTTTTTATTTAAATATAGGTGCATACAAACTTAATATCATACATACCTGGAAACAAAACATAATTAAATAACTAACCTACAAAACTTAAAAACTAAATCTAAAAATAAATAAAACTTTTATAGACGGGTCTATCGCGAAGCTATTTTATTACCTTTATTTACCGACGTTTCGACACAGGTTTCACTGGTCGTGGTCGCGGCTGACGCCCCAGCAAAATGTCAAAACTTTGTGCAACTATCCGACGAAACGTCGGTAAATAAAAGTAATAAAATAAATTCGTGATAGTCTATAAATGTGAGTTAATGAGTTCAAAACGCGAAAGTTAAGAAATCTTATTAAGCAAAGGCTTGTATGTTATTTTTAAGCAGACTGCCTCAAATGTGAAATAAGTATAGATAATCAACAAAATAACTAATTAAATTATTGCATTTAATATTTTTGATATATGTACCTACCTATGTTTTATTTGTACCTATTGTACATTTCTGAGGGGTAGACAATTAGTTTTTCATTTAGATGTCTTCTGGATCTGGATTTGATTTAGTATATACTACCTCATTTGATGTTTAAAGTAATACTTATTTTATTTTATTCGTTAGATTTCGAAACCTCAATCTTGTTGTTTTATACTAGTTTTTTTAAGTTTCTTTGTTTTTATATTGATGTTGTCTTGTTGGTTTATTCCAGTTTTATTTTTAAGTTTGTTTGTTTTTATATTAATTTTATAATAATAATCTAGTTGGGTTGTTAACAATGCGTCTGTTTTTTTCCCCACTTTCATATAAATCTTTACTATCTATGTAGTTAATTTGATTTGGGTAAATATTACTATATTTTTTATACTTTTACTTTACCAATTGAAATGTTCCATTGTTCTCTTTAACCATATAAAAAAAAACCTATAGCTACTCCAAAACCGACGCTTACCGTTTACAGTAACTGTAATAGTTCCGCGTCCGAGGGACAGGGCAGAGGGTAAGGGTACCGATGTTACCTACAAGTACTTTGTGTAGTGTTGGTCATTGTTCACAGCCAGGCACTATTTTAATGTAATTAGAATTTAATTATCAATACTCTTATCCACTATTTATATGTACCTGTAGAGTGTAGTCGTCATTTGGCTTTGCTCTCTTTAATCGTGAGCCGAAAAAGGGACACCTTCCTAAAAATAAGGGATATCGTTTACAGTAACTGTAATAGTTCCGCGTCCGAGGGACAGGGCAGAGGGTAAGGGTACCGATGTAACCTACAAGTACTTTGTGTAGTGTTGGTCATTGTTCAATGTTCACAGCCAGGCACTATTTTAATGTAAATAGAATTTATTTCATTATCAATACTCTTGTACACTATGTATCTACCAGGTAGTGGTCATTTTGCTTTGCTCTCTTTAATAGTGAGCCGAAAAAGGGACACCTTCCTAAAAATAAGGGATATCGTTTACAGTAACTATAATAGTTCCGCGTCCGAGGGACAGGGCAGAGGGCAAGGGGAACGATGTAACTTACACGTACATACTTTGTATTGTGATGGTCATTGTTCACAGCCAAGCACTAATATAAGCATAAGCAAATTTTCCATTTATACTTACTTGCGTACTTAACTGAAAAGTGGCTTACGTGGATTTTCGTCGAGTCTAGCATAACTTTATTTTTTATTTATTTACACAAAAGGTACATGCTTACAAACAAAATTTATAATACCGCCAAACTTTAACCAGTTTGTTGGGAATGGGAACTTGAGAACGTAAATTCTTTATTGTACATTTTTATATTGTCCAAAATAATGTAGCTAATGAAAAATAAATGTACTCTTCGAACAATAAGCTTGTACACTGAGCTGCGTAAATTGCATGGAGAAATTATGAATGAATTCATTGATAAAGGCGCCATGCACTTTTGCGGTTGATGATACAAAATGGTACAAAATCATTGGAGTAACGTAGCTAAAATGTTTGTATTATAGGTAAATACACGGAAAGCACCCATTACTCAGGAATTAATATTAATTCCTAAGGTATGGGTTCACTGGAAGATATCCCTCTTAGAGATAAGTTCGCCTTTGAACTACACATTTATGTTTCATCTGATGTAACGATTATTCCTTTCTTTCCGTACAATAAAGTGTTTACTTACTTACTTAATATTCGTCATAATCTTACCGGGATTCGAACCCGTCCTAAATTATGATTCGTTCTTCGATTATCTTCTGTGTCCTAAGATTCGTGGGTCCCACATTGAGTACGAGTGGCGAGTGCGAGCCGTAAAGGGCACGATGTCTTTACGATACGCCGCTGATCAACTGGACGCCGCAGGCACGGACTTGTCGTGTTTTGTTTGAAACAATTACTTGCTTACTTACTATAAGTCTGTATCTTTGGGTATTTAAAAAAGAGTAAACAAAATCTATCCTCAAATGGCTTCTTAAGCCTTAAGGGTAGATGAAAAATTGAAAACATTACGTGATCAAATAATGTAGGTTAAAGTCAGGTCGTTCAGTGACAGAACCAGGTGGTTTTGTATTTGGTTGGTTAATCAATAAATGTTATAACTACCTGAAAATGTACAAATTATTCGTTTACTTTTATTTAAGTACCCTAAAGATACAGAGTATAGTTTGGCGCAATGACCCAAAATGAGTCTTGGCTTTCAATTCAACACAAGAGCATGTCATTTTACACGGAACTGCGTGGATTCCCGCCAGCTTTCACTGACGCCGAGCTCCCGGAGATCTGCCTCTACTCTATCCGCCCGCCTACTTAGGATGACCCACAGGACGGCATCCAGTCGGTCGACCCAAGTATGCTCTCTTTACAGCACGGTCTTCACCCATTCTTTTAAACCTCGAAAGCTCGAATGATTTGTAGTTGTGATGGGTAACCCTAAACTCACAGTTTTTACTGGACAAGACTGATTACAAATCATAGCACTCGATATATTCCTCAGGCTGAGCAAACCAGTAGGTTAGATACAGGAACCACCACCGATGTCACTTTCTCTGTTCCTTCTCATCTGGAGATATAATGACAGCATACTTGTGATGTCATCTTTCTTTTTGGCTTGACAGCGCACTCTGATGACACCTTTTTGACGCTGCTTAGCAGAGAATGTTATAAGTAACAAATTAAGTATTTTGTTAACCGTGCGGTTAAGTTTTATTAACTTTGTATAGTACTTCAATAGAAAGCCTTGGAGTTTGTATAGTTATAGTCAGTCTTGAAATTTGAATTTTTACAGCGGCTTAAGAAATTATTGTGTTTGTCTGTACCTATTACCTTAGTGCGGCCCTGGCAACCCAATGGTCCAGTGATGGCGAATTTAATTGCGATACGCAAGTGGGCATTCACGAAACGGCGGGTGTATGGCCGCCCTTACGCCTGTAATGTGCCCATTCATTGTTGAACCGTCTTGGGTGACCTTTGATTTACGCAAATGTACTGTTGCGTTACCTAATCTTTGAGTGTTCGACGACTTGCAAAGTTAGACTGTTGCGTTACCTAAGATCTTTGAGTGTTCGACGACTTGCAAAGTCAGATTGAAACAAATGTGTTAGAAAATGTGTGCGTTGATGCCACGTGTAACCCATATAGGTACAATTAAAAATGTGTGGATGTGTTAACTAAAAGGTGGAACTTTTTCGGTTCAGATGACAGTTTAAAACAGGACAGTTCAAGAGCAATATCAAGAAACTTAATGTGCTAATATGCTAGTGTTTTATTTGAAAATTTGTATAAGTGGTAGGTTAATAAGTACAGTCGGTACAACATAAGTAAGTATCCACTTTCTGTACATCTCGTTTGGCGACGTAGGTATGTAACTACTAATATTAGGTACCTTAAGTTAGGGTATTTATTGTACATTGAACTAAATCAATACCTACTATTTTTTTAAACAAGACAGTTTTGTAGCAGTATTGAATCTAGTATAACGATTAGGATAACAATGTTAGTAGAATTAGTTAATTATACTCCAAAACGTAATTCAAGAGCAAAAAAAGTAAGAAAATGTTGCCACTGCAATAATTTGTTTGTAAAATAGTAAATTCCTTTTGATAAATAATCACGCTAAGATAATGTATTTATTAGTAATTTTACTCCTACAATTAAAAAAAGTACTTTTATTTACTTAATTTTACTTAAATACAAGACGCGCTAGTAAAAAGTGGCAACATTTTCTTACTTTTTTTGGTCTTGAATTACGTTTTGGAGTTTAGTAAGTCATAGTCATAAATTGTTTTAGAAGTCATTGAAATCCTCCTCAAACTTCTCTTAATAGAATAATAGTTAATCTATTCCCTCGCCATCAATAACAAACCTCTATCAAATCGAAATCACCAACTTAACTAATAAAATATCGACCCAAATTCACTAATAATAGCCTATAACAATAATTAGTTTGGCTATTACAACCCTAAGGGTCAAGACCGATTGTCCAAGGGGTTGATTAAGATGACCCTAATGACCCGCCCAAAGGGTTGAACTTTAATGCGGGTACCTGGTAGGGATTAACACAAGTTCGCTATTTGTTTTGTTTTAAAAAGTGTTAATTGCTCAAAGACAGGTTTTTGTTAATATTGGGGTGGTTTAAATAGGATTGGGCAAATACTGTAGGTTGCTTAGGTGTTTGTAGGAGTTGAGATAATTAAATGGTATTTTGAGTTATATCAAGCGAGTTATAAGTGTATGTTCTATGGAGAAGTAAACTTTGACATTACATTCCCAAATGTGGATCATGTTTTCGGTCGTCTTTTATTAAATTTAGTAAAATTTAAATCAATTTTAAAGATAAAGATTTTGAGGTAATCCTCGAAGTTGAATTTATAACATTATTAGCACACTGCACTTTGGGTGTGTGTTAGAATTCGGTATTCGGGCTTCGTCACATTTATAATTATGTCGTTTAACTATTTTAGTTTCGACCAAAAAGTAATTAACTAAATCGGCCAGCGAATGCAAATCGTTTCCAAATAGGTTTACAAACTGAACATTACTTACCTAATTAAGTTTCATGTACAAACAACTGTACAATCCGACGTTCCAAAATATATTACACGCCTCTCAGATACTGACAATAAAGTCGTGTAAATATATTTTTGGAAAGATTGCTGGTAAAGATGTTTGTGCACTCGACCATATCTACATGCTTATAAATACTGTTAAAATAATAGCCGCAACATATCGGTATTCAGTATTTCGCTAAGATCCCCACGTTATAGGCTGAGCATAGTATGGGGATCACTGTACTTCCTCTCTTGGAATATTAATTTCATGAAATAAATATATTTTGAATTTTGAAAGTATTTGAATTTTATATCATATCCAGCAATTTTAAAATTCTCAACTTCCTAGAAACATATCTTAGCATCTTTTATCGTTCGTCGTCAAAGTAAGCAGGGACGTAAAGATGGCGCTTAGCGTTCGGCTTCACAATTATTGTCTGCGCAAAGAACGAAAGGGTTAATTAGTGTGGACGAGAATTGAATTAAAACCTGACGTTGGACGTTAGGAGGACGGGCTGTTGAAAAAAGAAAAAAATTTAGGTATTTAGTGATTTGCCACATTCGTGACCACAGCTGGTGCAACGCAGCTGAAACGTCGGATAAGGTAAAATTATAGTACATTAGGTACGATACAAGTGCGCAAAGCAGGAAATTTTTAACGAGTGGCGATAAATTAAACACGACCGAAGGGAGTGTTTTAAATCGACACGAGTTGCGAATTACCTATCCGCACGTGTATTGTACAACGTTTTACAGTACATATGGCCCTTTAAATTTTTGACATACGCACGTATAGTGCTAGTTACCGCACTAGGGCGGTAAAGTAGTACCATATGTACTGTAATAGTACATTGTGCAACATGGGGCGTAAGTTGAATATTGCAAACGAGAGTAAGTTAGTTAGACTCGAGTTTGCAATATTATTACGCCCCGAGTTACACACAATGTTTTTCATCACACTTGCGATACAAAAATTTGGTATAAAGACAAAAAACTGTTAATTATGGCACTAGAAACTTCATAACTCCATAGGGAGAACGCTTTTTCTATAACTCCCGCTAAACCTGCGTGCAATTCCACATTTACTGAGCGAGTGTGATGAAAATAATATTATGTCGCGTTAGACCCGTTACAATCACTAAACATCGTTGCTTATCATGAATAGTGGCACAAAACAAAATGTAATGCCATTCGATCTTAAATCTTACCAGTAAAAGATAGAATATTAAATGCAATAGCATTTTATTTTGAGTTGTGCCACTGTTCATGATAAGCAACTGTGCACAAAACGCAAGAGTTTAAATTAAAGTATTATATTATTACAGGTACTCTCAATCTACAACAATGATGAATTTAAGCACGAATTAATAAATATAAAGCTAATCGTAAATATTACAAATGCAAAGAAAAAATATACGCTTAAAATCATCACTTTTTCGTCAGTTGAGTAAAAATGGCGCCCAACGTGGGGCTTTGAATTTAGTTATATGGAATGAAAATGTGAGAAATTTATTATATTCTGTTTGAACGGCATTAGTCTATTATTATTAGCATCTTATCGTGGACCATGTTTGGCGTTTAGTGTTCAATAATTTTGTTCGATACTCACAAAAAAAATGCCATTATAGATACTCTTCTCACATATAGATTATTGTAGATACTGTTGTATATCGAAATAAATTATGTATTCATATTCTATCAGCCGAAACACTTCCTCCGCTAGTTAATTGTCTTTAACCTCTTGTCTGTGTATGTTAAGGCTCTTTTGCATTTTTTATGCAGCACAACCGAGGTATAAACCCATAATTTTCGACCACTACACTACACACATATTATAAGGTTAATATGGACCGTTCTCTTGAATGTTCAGGTAGAACGTAAGTCAGTGAGTATACATTTTTTTACTTTCATTTGAGGTACAAATTACTAAAGTAATGTCCACAACACCTAACGCTATCACCAATGAATAACACAATAAGGCAGAGACGGATCGTACACCAAAAAAATGCAAAAGGACCCGACAATCTTCTATCTTGCAATTATTTTTATCCTTTAAGAGAAATGAATAGATAAAGTAGGGAATAATTAGTTTGTCCGATCCAGGGGTCCATTGTATGACTTGTTTTGCTTTTTGGACGTGTTTGATGTCTTTGTTTTCTATATTTATTTTATGCAGCCTGCATTTCAGTACTAGCCTTCAGATTTAAATATCAGATTTTATCTGGATATCTCATGGCTGTCAATGCAGTTAAAAGCATCACAAATTAGGCAAGCAAGTGATAATCATATTTAAGGATAACTCACGTTAGACCGAGCCGTGTTCGGGCCTGAGCATCCGGGGCTTACTTTTCTATGACATGACAGGCGATCACGTGCTGCTTGCCATAGAAACCGATGCGCTGAAGCTCCGGGTCGGACACGGCCCGGTCTAACGTGAGTCTTCCTTTATATGCTTCTATCGGCAGAATCCGTTAAATAACCATGTTGTACACTTGTACAGGTGTGAGGCACAAGTGTGTCACAGCGAGATAATATTCGAACTAATTAGTAGGTAAGACTAAAAACATAATAGTCCTGCAGAGTGTATTATGGTCAGCATAGTCACACATATCGCGCACGACAAGACATGATAAAACTCGTGATACTGTATCAAAAATTGACATAAGCTATTGTAACGGTTTACCGTTATTTCCAATTAAAATTCTACAAAATAAGAAATAAACTTAAACCTAAATATAACTATAAACTACTATAATACACATTTCATACTTATTATCTAAAAAAATATACACAAAAACCTTGAAAACTAATATATACAAAATAAATCTACGAACAAACAGAATTGACGACTGCATTTGCTATTAGGTAAAACTAGATGCGAGTACAAAGGACTACGTCACCCGGCTCGCGATATGCGATGTGAACCGGCCAGCTAATGAGACACATACGCGTCCGAGACATTGCTACCACGGCTTTGACAGCGAGAGGTCAAATCGACTAAATTCAAAGATACAATTTTACAGTCATGATGTGACAAATTTTTAATATGGTGTAAAATTTATTCTAATATTAAATGTGTTAAGTTCCAGTATTTCCCCAAATAGGGTGAGTGTTTTGAATATTTTGTAGTTTTAAGAGAAAGGTAATCATGTCATACATTACGTGATAAACTTAACCATAATACATCTGCCAAAGCATTAGGCCTGCTCTCCCAAGCCCAGCTATCGAAAAAGCACCGCCCACAGCGCATCACTCATGGTTATAGGTTATTGATCGGTTTCCAATCAGCCAATGGCGGCGCGCCGGCCCGCCCGTTCACGTAGGCGTGGACATCGGAAAAAGATATCGGGAACGTTTTTATTGGGAGGAAGGTTCTGGATCAAATAACGTAGAAGTATAGACTGCAGACTTAGTCACAAAGTTCAAATATTAGCGACCACCTAGGGCCCGATTGTTGTGTCGCTAATCACGACAAATTATCGTTCTGCCTCTACGAAGCATTCTCGCTACATACGGGGAAACCCACATCAGCTACGACGTAGCGCTACGATCGTAGCTCAGCGGTGAATGCGATGTCAGGCCTAAAATTGAAATGAATTAGTAATTGTTAAAATTAAACACTTTGTTTCTGACCAGAAGAAGAATATCGGGACGTCCGTTCTCACAGGACACTTTAAGGATATTGAGCATATATCTCTAAGTTGAGGAAAAAACAGCAAAAATTACGTCTGATTCTAACTTCATTGTAAAAGCGTTATTTAAGGCGTTTAATAAAGTAGTAAGAACTGAGTACTGGTTATACGAGTATATAACTATATCTATAACAAATATAAGAGCCTCGGTAGAGAGTACCATTTTGTACCATTTGGTGTTGAAGGTCCATGGGGTCCCAGCGCGCATAAGTTGTTTGCAGAAATCGCGAAGCGTCCGGTTGACGTAACTGGTGACCGAAGAGCTGGCGGCTACCTCACACAACGTATCAGCATTGCGATACAGCGAGGAAATGCCGCCAGCATCCTTGGTACAATGCCTCAGGGGCCTATTTTAGATTTAAGCTAGTTAATAATTTCGTTTAGTAGTACCACTGTATATATATTGTATGTAAATAAATTATTTAAAAATATCTAGTAAGTACTTGGTACTACCGGTCTGCTCCGAGCGCCCGTATTTCACTATTAGAATGAAAACGGATGACGTCACAAATTACGTTCAAAGAATGGAAAGCAGCGATCCGAGCAGCTTTATGACGTCGGCTGAATTAAACTGATGTCGGCGCATCGGACGGTTAAGCCGATGCAGTTTTTAATTAATTACTCGAGGAATATTAGTTTTAGCTATTCGTTATAAATTATATTAAATAACTAAAGTACTCGTTAGAAATCTTTAATTATCTTCTTCTCGTACTATATGCAAAGGGTGCATTCCAAACATTCAGTCATAATACGCGATGTCAATATTATACATATATAATGATCAGAATTTGATTACGGTATATAGATAATTTCAAAACCCGAGATTCAAAACCAAGTTGGCAGTTCAAAGAAGAGCCTCTAAAACCGCCAATATATATATCGACTATCGGTACAGAAGTGGGCGTCGATTATTGGAAACTAATTCAGAAAGGCGTGCCGATACATTGGTATCGATAGATAGCTATGGTATCGATATGGCACCACGCCCTCACGTAGAAAAAAGTGCAGGCAACGCAAGCATTCTCTTCCCGTAGTCTTGTTATATGTACTCGTAGTCGTTTAGTCATTTATTCAATATTGCATTGTCATGTTTGTACACAATAAGGCGAACAAATTTAAAAGGCCAGTTCATGTATAATGAGAAACTGGAGACATCAGCGAAGCTTATAACAATCGCAACTCATCTTGTCTTGTAATAGAAACAGTTGACAATCAACCGTCTCAGATCTCTACATTTCATCTAAAACTAAATAGAACACACGTCTTTAAAAAAAACCAACTTATATATAGAATACTAACGTAGAGAATAAGTTAGAGAGCTATTTATTATGTTACTAACCATGTATCATGTATGTAGGTATGTAGTAGTAGTAGTAGTAGTAAACTCTTTATTGTACAAAAAGACATATTAAAAATAACATAATTAGTAAGAAGTACAAAGGCGAACTTATCCCTTTGAGGGATCTCTTCCAGTTAACCTTTGAGTAGATGAGAGGAGAAAATGTAAAAATAAATGTAAATGTAATCTTCTGTAGGATGTAATCTTTGTTATTTGAAATAAATGATTATTGAATTGAATATCGAGTATCGATAGCACAGCTTTGAAGTGGGCGTCGATTATCGGAAACTAATTCAGAAAGACGTGCCGATACATTGATATCGATAGATAGCTATGGTATCGATATGGCACCACGCCCTCGCGTAGAAAAAAGGTGCAGGCAACGCAAGCAATCTCTTCCTGTCAAGACTTTTGTTATATGTAGTCGTTTAGTAATTTATTCAATATTGCATTGTCATGTTTGTACATAATAAGGCGAACAAATTTAAAAGGCCGGTTCATGTATAATGAGAAATTTTAGACATCAGCGAAGCTTATAAACTTGTCTTGTAATAGAAACAGTTGACAATCAAACGTCTCAGATCTCTACATTTCATAAACCAATCTAAAACTTAATAGAACACACGTCTTTAAAAAAATCCAACTTATATCGTATCGATAACACGGCTTTGAAGTGGGCGTCGATTATCGGAAACTAATTCAGAAAGGCGTGCCGATACATTGATATCGATAGATAGCTATGGTATCGATATGGCACCACGCCCTCGCGTAGAAAAAAGTGCAGGCAGCGCGCATGCCCGAACCGAACCGATCGGCATCGGACGGCGATAAAAAGTGGCAGGATTTAACGCCTTGCGTTCGGGGCGGTGGTGTGAGGCGAGATGAGACGGTCTTGCTGGCTGAGAGAACGTGTTATAAGTGGAGCTGGAGGTCGCGTTTGTTTGATGACTGACACACAAGTAAAAATGAGGTCATATTGAATTTAGATAACACATAAATTATCTACCTATTTGAATAGATCCTGACCACGCTTGCTTTGCACAAACTTGGCAGTTTGAGTTCAATATGTTGGAAAAAAATACTAATTTAACTTTAACCAAGTTGAGCAATGCTAGGTTAATCTATAAGAAATGAAATACATAGCATTGAGAGACAGAGAGGCAGTTGAGGTTTGACACAAACTTGTACCTTTGTAATTATTCGCTTTGTAGCCAATATTTTCATATCAACCAAATAGTGAGAATGAAATGTCTGTCACCCTTTCGTATGTGTGTGATTTACAAATACTATCCTTGTGCTTAAATAGCTCATTCACAAATGAAAACCTACTATCCTTATAACTTATAAGTAAAGATTTCACTCACGTAACTACGTGACATGATACTACGTACGTAAAACTGATATCGATACTGCGCAGACTCGAACCGATAACCGATGGGCCGATACGTGGACCGAGGCACGCCCACCGGACGATATTTTTATCACACGCCCTCATGAGGTGAAAACAGAAAAGGATGATCTAATCGCAGTAGACCCGTAGTCTTGAAAATGTGGGCATGCTTGATGCATGGACACAAAAACAATTGAATTAATTAGTTCAACTGAAATAGGAGCCATTAAAGAAAAGTGAAGAAACCCTTCAGTCGCGGAGGCCGGATTTGAAATAGGTATGGTAGTGCGACAATTTAAAAACACCAATCAAAATGTCATTAAATAATTACATTTATTCCCTAACTAAATTAGGTCAACTCAGTAATATATATCTGTGTACTTCTTTTTTTTATATCAACATGTGTGTTTGTCTATACTCATTGGAAGTTATAACTTCCACAAACACACATATATGCCTCACAATCAAATACATATCTGAATACGCAATTCTATCAGCACAAAAACTAAAAGCCTTACCTCTGAAGGCATATTTGAAGTTAAAAATGTCAACTTGATTTGATTTCTTGATCAATGTAAACATTAAAGAATATCGACCTGCGACCAAGAGGGAGTCACATTATCAATTTAACAAATTAAAATCGTTTGAATGATTTTAAGTATTTACCTTTCTTTAACTCGCTTTTCACTGTAACCTTTCCTTTTCACAAAGCATTTGACTAATCAGAATAAATGAATAAATATATTAATACCACTTAATAATCTTTTAAACTGTCAAAAACGAAAAGGTTAATTTACACCTGGAGATGCCTAAATTAACTTATTTCGAATAATTTGAAAAGGACGTATGTTTCTTACAAATGAAAGGGGTATAAGATTTTTTGTAAATGGGTTTAGAAAGTGACATTTTTAAGTAGGATTTATTTGGTTTAAGTATTTGCGGTGAATAAATAGGGAAGTTTTCTTGCGGTGAAAATTAGGTGAATTGCTCGAAATGCTTTAATTTTGTAAAGGTGACGTTCGAGTTAAAACATCGACTACATTACGCGATCGAAACGCAACTGTCACTGTCGCACTAATATGGAAGGGTGATAGAGAGACACAAAGCATTTCGTTGTCGTAGCGATAGCGATTGTCACCTTGACTAGGCCGGCTGTACCTATTGATAGAGTTAGATCAAGAAAAGTCTGTGGCGATTTTGATAGCTCACGCAGTGCAAGTGTTATTTTAAACGTCAAACTTCTATGAAATTATGCCGTATAAATAACACTGGCACTGCGTGGGCTATCAAAATCGCTGCAGACTTTTCTTGGTCTAACTCTAAAATGATTGATAAAATGATCGTGATACGCGACAGTGATAGTTATAGCGGAAAAAGTCACTTAGTCACTAAATTTTAAATCTGTTATGTGTACTCATTTTTAGGGTTCCGTACCCAAAGGGTAAAAACGGGACCCTATTACTAAGACTCCGCTGTTCGTCTGTTCGTCTGTCTGTCACCAGGCTGTATCTCGACCGTCGGATCTTCCAGCCCAGAGGGGAAGACATTATTGGGATTAGTCCGGTTTCCTCACGATGTTTTCGAAGAGCGGCTAGTAAATATCTAATGATATTTTTCGTACATACCTAAGTTCCGAAAACTCAATGGTACGAGCCGAGGTTCGAACCCGCGACCTCCGGATTGAAAGCGCTCTTACCGCTAGGCCACTAGCGCTTACTACCTCAAATTAATATTATATCAAAAAGAAACTAAAACGAATATTCAATACCAATGTCATATCAAAAATAAATTTTATATCAAAAAGAAACTACCTAAGTAAAACGAAAAGTCAATACCAATTTAACGCATTTGACATTTAACCCTTTCCCCGCGCAATCCATAATCAAAATAAAAACCGTGATATTTCACATAATATTACTTATAATTCATAATTATAAAGCATAATCACACACTCTAATGAGGCGCCCCATTTATATCACTTCCTTAACAGTGCTACAGCATTTTCGTTTTAAGTCCCGAGTTTATTATTATTTATTTTCAGTCTTTCGCGGTGGGGTTAAGTTAAGTCTTAATGGAAGGATTAATGGGATTGGTGAGATTTGGTAATGGGGTTGGAGTTCATATGAAACACATATTTTCATAATATTATGCTACCTAGGTATTAAGTCTGAAAGGTTCCTTAAAATCTTCTAATAACATTTTAATGACATAACAATATTTATTATAACAACATTTTTTTAAACAATGTAGATTAATTTA
This sequence comes from Cydia splendana, assembly GCF_910591565.1. Taxonomy (NCBI): domain Eukaryota; kingdom Metazoa; phylum Arthropoda; class Insecta; order Lepidoptera; family Tortricidae; genus Cydia; species Cydia splendana. Next base: position 15,128,126 of record NC_085978.1, read on the forward strand.
AACGGAATTACTTTTTACGTGCTTGCAATTTTTCCCCATTCAGTTGCTTGAAAGCTTTTGCTACTCGGCGATAGATGGCGCTACCGGTCTTAGCGTTAAGAGTTTTAAGAATGCTAACTTGATTAAAACTTTGTAATGTTTATGCAACGTTTTGTTACACTTTTTTTTCTCCTATTAGGATCGAAAGAGCTGGCGATTCTGAATAGAGATAAACATAAAAATTACAAAAACAAAAACTAGTGTAGTGTAGAAATAAAATGGCCTATCTTCCAAATTCCGAGTAGAGATAAGTTATCCCCATCCGTCATACAATTTGCCGATATGAAGATAACATATAAATTCTTAAAGAAAAAAAAGTGTTATGTATAACTTTAAATAAAATGACCCAGGTACACTCTTTTCTGGGCAGTCGTGTAAAAAGAGCGATATGGATTAGATATATCGTTGTTAAAGTGAAGTGTTCATTTGAAGAAACGTCACTTGTGACACTTACATATGTAATCCATATCTTATCTGCAGGGATGTTGCGAATATTCGCATCCGCATCCGCAACCGCGGAACTTCCGCATTATTTTCAACATCCGCATCCGCATAAAATCGATGCGGAGCTTATGCGGATGCGGATGTCCAACAAGTAGGTACACAGGGACGTCTTAACGGCGGCGTAAGTGCTAGGTCATTTCGTCATTACCTAAAACCAAATCGTCTAGATACTCTAGATCCAGAAAAGTCGGCACGCACAATAAAACGCACCTATTATTCTTGCTCAAATACTAAAAGTATCTTTTTTTAAATATAAATTACTATTAATGTAGTATTTGACGTTTTTTAAGTACCTAATCTTGACATCCGCATCCGCGGATGTGAGCCTTTAAATATCCGCATGCGCATCCGCATCCGCATCCGCAGATGTCAAAAAATCTGCATCCGCAACATCCCTGTTATCTAGGCGTAATATTTGACGTAACATCTTAAAGTTCGAATCGGGCCGTTAGAAGATAACCCAACACCGTTTCGTAAACATCCGTACTACGTTAATTTGTTACGTTTCTCTTACACGTTTCGACGTAGCACGCATTTTCTATTAGCCGAATTTCCTTGTAACAATTTATTGTGGCAAGAGGCAGGTGAAGACGTATTTATGGGGTATAAAAATAAGAGGGTTCTGTGGCCGTGGGAGGGTTAACATTAGGAAGTAGACCTTTATTGATGATGAGTTAATCGGACTACGTTTTTTCGATTTAGCTATTGATGAGTATGCAGTACAGTGGATACGAGTATATGATCGTGCATTTGAATTGATTAAAAATATATACACTTAATGTAACAGGTGTAAAAATTAAAGTGAAATATTTGAATATAGTTTTTATTTTCATTTTGCGGAATGAATTATATAGCTATAGTCATAATTAAAAAATAACACATCAAATAAGGACGTGTTTTACTAAGAAAACTAAATGTTTACAGTATTATAATTATCTTCGAGGGTTTCATGTCTCCCTACGGTACTCTAAAAATAAAGAAAAAATAGTCATAAATATGTCACGGCCGAGCCAGCGACAGTTTGATGCATGTGTAGGGAATTAATTCCTTTTTTCAGTATTTAGGGGATTATTTGTATTGCGAATGTCACCTCGAGAGGGGTTTTTTCGATATCGGAAAATAGGAAATGTACATTTATACGTAGTATGCTTAAAGGATGTCTCACGCTAGACCGGGCCGGGGCCAAGCCCACAAGCGCCTTCAGCTTACGCGGCTTAGACTCCTCGTGTGATACCTAGATTTCATATGTTCTCTAAAATAAGAGTATTGATTGTCTAAGTACCTACTTATAAAACAAGCCCTATTGAGCTTACTGTGGGACTAAATTAATTTGTGTAGTAAATAATATCCTGTAATATTTACTTACTTATTTCGTTTTTTTATTTACATTTTGATAGCTCAACCTAACCTTAGCTATTTTCAAATGAGAACCAAGAAACATTAAAACTTACTACCAACTTACACTACTTACTGCCAACAAGTACAGACTCCAAAATCGGCCATAAGTACCTCCTATTTTTCGCTTCTTCCGGACGGCCGCCATAACTCTAAGTATTGTTCCACAAGAAAGACCTTACAATTAAATAGGTACATGGTTTTTAATACTAATTTCAATCTAAAAACATATTCTTGTGACAGTAACAAGTAAAAACGAAGTATCGCAATCAAAACTTTATTACACCCAAGTCACCCAACAGCACAGACTCCAAAATCGGCCATACCTCCCATTTTTCGCTTCCTTCGAACGCGCGCCATAACTCTAAGTATTGTTTCTCAAGACCTTACAAGCAAATATGTGGTTTTAAATACTATTTATATTTCAACCTTAAGAAAAAAAAGCATATTTTTGTGACAGGAACAAGTAAAAACGATGTATCATAATCAAAACTTACTCCCAACAGCACAGACTCCAAAATCGGCCATACCTCCCATTTTTCGCTTCCTTCGAACGCGCGCCATAACTCTAAGTATTGTTTCTCAAGACCTTACAAGCAAATATGTGGTTTTAAATACTATTTATATTCCAACCTTAAGATAAAAAAGCATATTTTTGTGACAGGAACAAGTAAAAACGATGTATCATAATCAAAACTTACTCCCAACAGCACAGACTCCAAAATCGGCCATACCTCCCATTTTTCGCTTCCTCCGGACGCGCGCCATAACTCTAAGTATTGTTCCTCAAGACACAGTCGCAAAGTTCTCGCTTTGTGCCCGCTGAGTTATGGCCGGGCAGCGGATAAGTCTTACCGAGTTATTGTTTGACGATTTCTTTGTAATGCGGGAGCTTCCGGCGCTTAGTTTTTTATGGAAAGCACCACGTGATCACTGATCAGCCGTCATAGAAAATGACATGTCGGCCGCCTCGGCCCGGGCCAGGCTCGGTCTAGCGTGTATTTATTTCTAAAATTTCTGTATGGACTTCCTTATCTTTAGTTGGACTGGTTCACATAAAAAAAAAATAGGTACATATCGTTATGCCCAGTCTTTGTGAATTTGACGTGAGTCAGGACATATTGTGAGTACTATTTTCTTATTATTTTACTCGCTGGTATTTTCAGAATGCTTGTGTAAATTATGCTTGAACCAATAAAAGCAGGACAATGTTTAATGTCCATTACTCGTAAGAATGCGGGCTTCGTTAATTATGCGCGTAAATCTATGGGATCATTATCACTTCTTCGGGCACGTACAGGCTTGGATACCGGATATGTAGACACTTGTGATAAAATAGATTAAATAATGTGTCTTTAGAAGCGCTGGTGGCCTAGCGGTAAGAGCATGGGACTTTCAATCCGCGAGGTCGCGGGTTCAAACCCCGTCTCGTACCAAATAATGAATTTTACGGAACTTATGTACGAAATATCATTTGATATTTACCAGTTGCTTTTCGGTGAAGGAAAACATCGTGAGGAAACCGGACTAATTCCAATACTTAAGGCCTAGTTTCCCCTCTGGGTTGGAAGGTCAGATGGCAGTGGCTTTCTTAAAAACTAGTGCCTACGTCAATTCTTGAGATTAGTTGTCAAGCGGACCCCAGGCTCCCATGAGCCGTGGCAAAAATGCCGGAATAGTGCGAGGAAGAAGAAGGAATAATGTGTCTTTACCCATCAAGGAACAATTGTGTTCCAGACATTTAGGAGGAGTGCGCAAAGCCGAAGCCAACACGTAGATACCTTTTTGACATTTTAATGAGGGGTACACCGAGCGGATGCTGCCCGTACCCGTGACATGGGACGCACGCTGAGGCAGCCACCTGCCAGGGTGTAAGGAGTTAAGTACTAACGAGAGATGATGGAATCTAAAATGAACTAGGCTATTGGGTGAAAGCGATGGGCTTAATACTGGGCTATGGAATAAAAAACCGGACGCCGGCCTTAAAAAACTTGAACACTTCAAGACAATAAACAATACAGGAAAATAATAGCTTAAAAAAATAAGCAGATGACAGTTGGTCTTATTGCTACATAGCAATTTCTTATAATAATTTATCAGTGCATCAAACTCGCACACTTGAAATAAGACTCTTAATTCTTATACACTACATAGGTATTGAATAAGAAATAACTAGGCCTTGGGAGTTGTTTCTAAAAAATTATATCTTAGTATCTGCATATTAGTATTTAATAAAAGAATACAGTGGAAAAGTTTAGATAAATATGTAATTAACCCATTAACGGCTAGCGGTGCCATACGGCATCGCTTTTCCTGTGCTTAGTATTTCGCTCTCTAAAGATACAATAAGCAGAAAATGAAGGAGTTTTGTGATTAATTACATACTCAAGGATACCAGTTATCAATTTAATTACATGTTTTAAGCAACTTGAATTGTTCCTGCTGGTTTCAGGTACCCAAAAATTGAGTATAGAAAAAAATACAAATTTTTGGTGTTCATTCTAAGTAAACTGGTCAGAAATCGTTGGTTTTCTGGTAAAATATTTATGTAATGTATTTTATCAGGACGTGGGATGTATAATTGATGCAATGATATACATAGACTATTAAATTTTGATTTCAGATTTTGTATATGGCATGAGAAAATTCTCCGATGCCGTACGGCACCATTAGCCGCTTATGTGGTCTTATCACTTGATATGTGTTACATGTTCTATGTTTTATTTTCCCCTATTTGTTAGCGTTTTCATCATGATTTTAGAATCTTATCGGGCTTTTTAAAAATCTCGAATACAATTACTGTCAAAAAAGTAAGGATTTTGAGTTTTAGTGGCTATGTTGAACCTCTTGCCCATACAGTCTATCAAGGTCCAACCCACTTAGTTGGTTGTTACTTCATTAGTAACATCACTGGTTGTTATTAAGATATCTGGTGTGGTAGGGTGATGCTGTTTACATCTAAGACATCGTGATCCCGGTTTCCATTCCATAGAGAACTTCAGATAGAACCATAAACCGACTCTTCCTATACGCCGAGCCAGTGATTTTCTAGCCAATATAGTAGAATTGGGAACATCAAGCTACGTTGTGATGACAGTTTTTATCACTTGCTGGTTATTAGTATACAGACGTATGCAGACTTCTTAATAAACAGTCTGTCCTCAAGGGTTGCGACAATCTCAGACTGGTATCCGAGTTGCTGATGATTTTCGCTATGATGGTGTTGGTCATTACAATATTTGGTACCATGTGCTGAGGATGTACGTAGAATGTGCTTTGGAACAGTGTAAAAGCCAATCTAGATAACAATGTTGCAGGACTTTTTGCCAAATGTGATTATAACTTTCATGTTCAATAAATGCTGACAAATAACAACATGTTTTTATTGACACGGTAGAGGGCTAGCGATGCCATGCGGCATCAGTATTTTTTTTCTAAACTACAGGTCGGATTTAAATTTTAATTTCATATTTCTGTTTCTGAGGCCTAATATATTAATATATCTGAAAATCATCAAAATCGGCGACATAAAAATAATTCAGCCGCTAATGGGTTAAAATAAATAAAACAAACCCATTGGACTCGGCACATAACTGTCAATCAATGATCTATTGAATAATTTGAAGTGTTGTCGACCGGATTGTGACATCGTTGGACTAAACTAGCTTTACACCGATTTGAACAGAAGTGTCATTATAGAAGTCTTGATGAAATGAAACGAAATGAAATGAAATGAAATGAAATGAAATTTATTAATGTATGTTGAGAATGGGTTACATAAGCTTAAATTAGACTCTACCTTTTCAGGCGTACAATACATTTCAGGACGACACATGCAATCACATTATATAATATCAATTTAAAATAATTATAACTAACTTAAATAAATAAAATAAAATCAAAATAAATTAACATGTCATATAGTTGTCATTTAGAAATTCGTTTATACTGTAATAACATTTCTGTATGAGCCATTGTTTAACTAAGTTCTTAAATTTATGAAAATTATACTCCTTAAACATGTCCGGTAACTTATTATAAATAATTATACACATACAGTACGCATTTTTGGAGGAAAGTGCTAGCTCGACCGCGGGCTTGTATAGTTTGTGCTTGTATTGCTCCCGGACTTGACGGGGTCGTAGCTGTTGTACTTCCATAAACTGGGTTTTATACTTGTGCACGAATAATGAAGCCTCCAAAATATATAGACAAGGGAAGGGGAAAAAGGGGGAAAAATTGGTCGACATAAGTCCAGTTGCTCCATCCCAAAAATTGCTCTAATGCAGCGTTTTTGCACAAGGAAGGTCTCTGTCTGTACTATTTCCCCATAAAACTACACCGTAGCGGAGAGCTGAATCTACGTACCCATGATATGCAATTAATGCTGCTTATATAGAGGCAGTTCTTGCTACCCTCCTGAGTGCATATATAAAACTACTTATTCTAGAACAGACATTATCCACCTGCTTCTTCCAGTTACAGTAACAGTCAATGATTATACCCAGAAACCTTGTATGATTGAATTCTTCAATAGGATCGTTTTCGGAAAATATGTTATGATTTTGTGAGTTACATTAATAGAAATTTGTCAAGATGATAGATGATATTGCCTTAATTTGTCATTGCAAATGTCACGCATAGTTAGTTTGTTTTTTCATGCGTCGTAAATATTAAAATATCTGGGAGACCGAGCTTTGCTCGGAATACGAGTACATATAAAAACTCAAAAATGCGCAAAAATTTCCCAGAGATAAGATCTAGCTAGATCGATTTATCACCCCCGAAAACCATAATTTCATCGAAATCGTTAGAGCCGTTTCCGAGATCCCCGAATTATATATATAAATAAACAAGAATTGCTCGTATAAAGGTATTAGATTCGATTATAAAAAAAAAATGAATGACAGAATATTTACGTATAGGCGTAAAGTCGCGCAGTATGTACACATCTCAGAATAATACGTGATACATAAATCTCTGGAACGGCGCAATTCGGGATTCCGGCGCTTCGGAAAAAGAAGGGTTGACGTCCTTCGTGTGAGCATTGGAAGTGTTAAGTTACGGGACTCACTGAAACGATATGGATCTCATTTTACGGGATATTTTCCAACATTAAGCTATACTCGTACTCCAATGAAGTGAATAATATAGGTATGTATAGGTCATACTTAATACTTTAAAACTTTTACTACGCGATAGAGCAAGGCTCGGAACCGGTTTTTTCTTCATACACAAAATACCGGTATTATTTCGTTCTTTGGTTTATTATTTCATTTTTAATGGGACTATCTTACTACATATGTTACCTAGTGTATGTCTATGTGTTATAGAGTTGTTACCTAAATACATGATTCAGTCCTACGTAAAGAGCATAAATAATTAAAAATATTGGCCTATTTCGGGTTTTTCAAAAAAACCGGTTTCGAGCCTTGGGATAGAGCCTTATTTTTGGAATGTTAAACATCTCAATCACCAAAACATAATATGAGCCTGCCAACTATTAGATAAGTACTTTAGTACATATAAGGTAAACGTACTGGTGCTCGACGCGGTCAAACATCAAACATCAAACATCAACATTTATTCAGGAAATAGGCCACAAGGGCACTTTTACACGTCATCATTGAATTTACATACAAGGAAAAATAATAACATCAACAATTTTATAAAATAAAACTAACAATTCAATCTAACGTATTACAATTACTAAGAGATGTATATGGTCTCTTAATGTCGAATTACATAAAAAATACAGATACAAAACACAAAAAAAAATCTATAATATTTAGAGGTGTAAATGTCTCTAGGTGTCAGAACTATAAGATTATATAGTTTATCAAGTTATCCTTAGAGATGTATAGGGTCTCCAAGAGTCAATATCCTGTATAATTAATACATTCATTAAGAGAAAAGAAACATACGAGAGCAGAATGAGGCGTCTCACTGTAATTAATTAATAAAAATAAAGTTACTAAGTATAATAGCTTGTGTTAGCTTAAACAGACCAGTCTCCACAAACAGCCCCAGTACATGTCATCTTGAAACTTAAGTCATTGTCAATAGAGGTGACAGCAAGGTGTCATCTATTGGGCATTAGCATGTCGAGCACTAGTACGTTTACCTTAATCGATAGCAATAAAAACGATTTTAATTTCTTGGTTACAATTGTTACCACCTTCTACCTGATAACTGGGAAGAATAACTTCAAGAAACAAATGTGCCTTTTTGTACGATTGTGATGTGTTTTATATTACCAGTACAATTTGAAAGTACACTGACATCAGAATGGTATTTCAATCATGTGATTTAGTTATTGTGCGTCTTCCCACGCCAATAATACATGTACGGACAAATGGGCATTTTCACTTAAAAGTGTACCATATTTGTAATTACGAGGACTAATGATATAAAAAGCAAAAATGTGTCCCAAAAAATGTCAGTTTTGTAACGCATTTTCACATACATTTTGCATGGACCGTTACAAAACTGACACCCAAAATTTTTTTTCTTTTTTTTTTCTTTTTTTCTTTGTCTCGTTCGATAGTACCTACTCGTGATTCGGAGTCTAAATAACCCAAAAGTTGATGGTTTTTCGAAAAAAAAGTAAATAGTAAGTACCATTTTTTCTGAAAACCCCCAAGTACGAGCGAAATGCATACCGTAAAACGGAGTGAGTCGGTTTCGCGGGGATAGGTGGGTTATGAATGGGGAGAGAAGGTTTGAGAGGGGGGTGAGAAGGGTTTTTAAGGCTACTGCTACAAAAATAATGTATTCTAATTTAAAATGAAGCTATAGTAGGTAATACGCATAATAAAAAAAAATCGATCCAACAATCTTTCAAAATCACCTTTGTATGAAAACCCCTCTCACCCCAAATACGAGGCACTACGGGGTGAGGTGGGTTTTCCTCTTTATCGTCAAAGTTATGAAATGGAACTACCCAAAATAAAATACAAACGTCCGGAACACTTATTATTTACACCATTCAGTTTTCATATGTAAAAATAAAATGTTATCGAGGTTTGAATTTCAGTTTTGACCCTACTCACCCCATTTTACGGTAATAACTGAATGACATGATTCAAATATCATTTTGTTGTCAGTATACGTCCAAATTGATGGCCTGTTAGTTGTATCTTTATATAATTAACTGCTATAGTCAATTAGTTGCTTACGTGAACATCATTCGCTTCCGAAAATGAATTAACGGTTCGAAACGTTACCAACGCAATGTAATCCTCACCTTTAAATAGTTCTTATTACCTAGTTATTAAGCACAAAGACACATTCCATTACTTGTAAGCGAGAGGTAACGAACCGAACGTACGGCGGCAAACGACGGGATTATATTAAACCCGTAGACAATATACGATTATAATTTATTATGAATAAATGAAATATTATAAACGCATCGGCGAGCAGACCCGACAACGCCAGTGGCAATGGTGTTTGCTTTGTTGGGTTAGGGATGTGGTCGGATGTTATCGATGGAATATAAGTTGTCTTAGGTCAGCGTTTGTCTAAATACATAAGCGTATGTTAGCTGGAAGAGATCCATCAAAGGGCCTTTGTAGGTACATTCTTATTTTTATTATTGTTATATTCGTACCTACCTACTTGTATTGTAAAATAAATTGTTTATTATTCGCATACATAGATTTGCGAGTTGCAGGACGGATGGCTTTGATGATTCAGATGCACCGGCATCCCTACAGGACATAATGCTATAGCGTCTCAAGTTAAACTCACATCTGTTGTGGAAAATGTGCTAGATTTAATACTTTAATAATTTGATTAATGTGGCAAATTTTCCACGTTTGTTAGGAAAACCAAAATATCTGATCTGGCCCACAGCCCCACAAGGGCTGGTTTATCGTCATGTTAACCCATTCTTACGCCCCTAGCTGCGTATTTTCTTCATATTCGAGCACTTAATCGTACACTGCATTTATTCAGTATATTTCGTTGTTGATTCAATAAGGTTTGTCAATCAGGTTCAGTTACCGCAGGGTCATCTTCGCTTTTATCGTACCCGTTCTGCTCCAACGAACATCTTTTTTTGATGACAATCTCCAAAAAACCATCACGAGGCCTTTAACATCTTGACAGATGATTTATGCAGCGTCTGTATGCGAGGAACAACGTCTCTCGTGGCTGTATAAGCTAATGCCACCGGCATTTGCGACCTCATTTGTGGCAGCTGAAGCAGGGAGCCATGTCGGCATCATCAGGTGGATTGTGCCTCTTTGCGCGTTTTCGGGCAAGGTCTTCGAACCATACGGTATCATGGTACCCCTCCATCCATCGCGATATGGCCCGAGCTCCTCCAAGTGTCCCTATCGATATAAGGCTTAAAATATTATTGTAAGAATAGTTTATCGATAACTTGTGTCCCACCCGTGCCCCCTAGCTGCCTACTTCCTTCATACTCGCGAGCACTCGTTCGTGCACTGCCTTTGTCGGGAACAATTGTCGACAAATTAGAAACGAATTGAGTTATTTAATATCTCAGTAATACAGAATATTGTTTATGCCGGTAATGAACACTTTGAAGTGCGCGATTGTAATCGTGGATGGGATAAGCGGAATATCTTGGAATGAAACAAATTACGACGGAGTATAATATTAAATAGCTCTGCTGTACTTTAAAATGCTCTAATTAAAAAAAATCTTATAAGGAGAATTCTATTTTAAGCAGAATTCTACTTAAAATGATCTCTGACACGTTATAAATCCTTTAGAGATGACCACAATTAAGAGCGTCTTAGATAATGCTAATAAAATTAGTCCAACTGATTAGATTAGAACAACTATCATTTCACAAAGAACAGTCAAACTTAACATACTTCAAGCAACGATCTATTAACTTACTATCGAAAATAAAAAATGTTGATATTTGGATTAATATACTCGTAAGTAAATACAATTAGATTATTATTTTATGTACATAATTTTACTTTTTTTTCAAAAGGTAAAGCAAAATTAGTAAATACTTGTTTTAAAAAACAGTTTCAGTTGAAAAATACATAAGTACACACAATCCTTTCAGAGGTCACTTTTGTATCATTATGATTGCAGTTAGTCAAACATATACCTAATTGGTCAAACCAAATTAAATATTTTAGAGAAGATAGTACTAAATACTTTGTAGAAAATAGTACAAAGCCCAAATATAGTTTCCTATCATATAACATTCACAAGTTGGTGGCGATCCCCGCCCAGTAGTTTGCGCACGGAGGCGGGATCAGTTCGACAAATATTTTTTATCTCAATGATAAATCACAATAAAGCTATACCCGGGGCCGTAGTTCTGAACTCGTATCGTCGGAATTTTCCGTGTAGCTACTCTTTTCTATACTTGACAAGGTCACAGTAGGCCAAGTGTATCTTATCTGAGCTAGTTTTATTATGGGACCAACCCCGAATTCACGAAAAAATGCACTCACGAAATAATTACGAACTTCTAAAAATCTTAATTTCTTATTGGAATGATATGACACAAACTTGACAGAAAATTAAAATGATTTTTTCATCATATTCTAATAATTCATAATTTATTACAAATTAAAGACTCCAATCTTGTCAGTAGAAAAAGGCGCGAAATTCAAATTTTCTATGAGACGATATCCCTTCGCGCCTACATTTGCCGCCTTTTTCTACTGACAAGATCTGCTTGACCATCTATAGTTATCAAATTGGGATTTTTCAAGTTCGTATGACACCTGACGGTCAGAGCCTAAGTATTTTTAAATCTTAATTTCTGAATTAGAAGAAGAAAACTGGCAGTTGCAGGGATGTATTGCATGAACTTATGGCGTTTTGTATATAAATCTTATTCCTACTTTTGATAACTTAAAGTTATGTAACTTTTTAATCATATTTTTATATTAATACGCCTAAATAAAATGAAAATTAAAGCTGCTCTTAATTTGGTCAAGCAAAACTTCTGATGCCCTACTGTCCCTTTCTCCATTACACCATCCTTCGACAGTCGAATTCTAAACACACCCGCGAGAGATTTATCCGCACTACATCATACCCGCGGAATATGGAGCGGAAATATATCTATTATCTGATTGTGAACCCTTTCAACGGGCGGCAAGGGAGTACTTTGATTTGAGGGGTGTTCTAATATTGTATCGATCGACGTTTTTTTGTTTCTTGAGGTGTGAATTTAGTCAGGCACACTAAAATGAGGTAATGTCGGCCCTGGTACATTTTTCAGGGTTTTTTGAATACTTTGATTCAAGTTGGTATTCTATCAATCGATGTTTTTTTTTGTAAGTTGGAAAATTCGTGATTGCTAACACTAAATAGGTAATTATCGGATAGTTTACGAACCTTTTCAACGAGTAGCAAGGGAATACTTTGATTTGAGGGGGTGTTTTAATATTATCGTATCGATCAACTTTTGTTTCTTGAGTTGTGAATCTAGTAACACTACAATATGGTGTATTGATGTGTTAATAAATTCACACAATGTGCGGGAAATGGTGTATTAGGTAATAGGTACTCAAAATTGGGCGGGGTATATTCATGAAGAAGGGATAACTTTTAGTGATGTGTATGTGTCAGCTAACAGTTAGTCAAATGAAGTATTTTTTTAAGTCAAAAATGTACCGACTGAGATTTTCTTCAATATCTATTCCGTCGTTGAGTCTGACACGTTTTAAGTTCTTTAAAAATCCCAAAACCAAGAACTGATAATAAATTCACGTAGGTACCTAAATAATGTATTCAAGGCTCGTATTTTTATAATTTCACGGAGCACTGTTACCGTCCGAACCTCAAATTATCAAGAAAGGCTTATGGGCAAAGAGGAAGACCGGCATAAATTACATTTGAATATAAATTAATATGATCACACTATGGAGAAAAAATACTGACCACTTGGAAAACAACCTGATTTCAACATTAAGTCAAAAGCTTAGAGTTTACATTTGAATGCAAAATGTAAAAATGTGATTTTAACATAAATAGAAGGAAAGAGAGGCGTTTGTTTGATCATTTTAACTTAATTAAGTTCACGTTTGCTTGTGCATTAAATATATTGTAAATATGAATTGTTTTTGTTTTGAATTTGTATGCAAGTGTGGCAGAATGAGGTTAGACAGTGTGTTTAGAGATTAGTGAGGGTTCTAGCGTGCTATGTTAATTGTAGTAAGATAGAATGTTACTTCAACAATACAATGTAGTTTGACATTTTTAGGGCAATTTTATTAAAACATTAGGAATTTTTCCATAATTTAAGTATGGATTCAGTGTCAGTTTGTATATAAATAATTATGCTTTTATGTAAGTACTAGAAAGTAATAGTACTAAGTAATAGAAAATACACGTTATTCACTCTAAATTAAAACAATATTGTCTATTTAATACATACATTAGGTAAGGATTTATACAAATAAATGTGGTTAAAAAACAGAAGCTAATAACTATAGGAATTAAAATTAAAATAACTTGATGAAAATTAAAATTTTACATTACTTACGGCGCGATTCGGGAAATGAATTAGATATTAACTAGATATGAAATAGTAAAGATATGTGACGTTCCACGGCAAAAGGTACCTTATGGCGATTGGCGGTTGGGTTGGTTAACGCCGCTCCAATATTATTTCGGCCGCCATAAGGTACCTTTTGCCGTGGAACGTCCCATATCTTTAGTATTTCATATCTAGTGAATCTCTAACTCATTTCCCGAATCGCGCCGTTACTTTCTTGGTGTAAGAAGTCAATACATAATTTAGAATTGTCAGAAATAACATAACAAACAATAATGAACCTAATAACTCTCCACGGACTCAAAGTCTTGCCCGTTGCATAATTATAATTATTTTAATATGCAAATAATGATAATAAAATCTCGCATGTTTTCCCGGTTTTTGTTTGTTCATTATTGGGTTATACTTAATTATATTTGTAAGGGCAAGGGTTTCCCTGCTTGCCCCGCTCTACCCCAAAATTTTTATTTATGCCTGCGCTAATGCAGACGCTGATATTTTAATTATGTAAAGAATTGTGTGCTTTTGATATTGAAATTCATTGTTTTGTGTTGGAAATGTTGTAGTGGAATTTATTTTCGATATCGTTTTGTTTTAGTTTACTTACAATTAATTTTTAATTTACTCTTAGTTTTGTGCACAATTTCATAGACGTCGGACATGTGTTTTTTTGCAGAAATAATTAAATTTGACTCAGGTAGCATAAGTATTTGGGCGCTTATTTTTTTTCAAGTATCATTATCACCAAATATCAACCCATTGAGTAACAAAATACGTACGTAGCCTTATTAATGAGGGTTGGCAGTCAATGGGTTAAAATAGAACGCCTTTTACAATGTTATCTCAATCAGAACGACAAAGGGTTGAAAAAACACATAGCTAACCCCCCTTAAATTTACCGCCTACCCGCAAAGATAACCAATAACGATCCTCCATTTTTCTCAGATAACATTTTTAATCGTTTTTCTTGCTTCACTTAATACTGAGCGCAGTCTTGCGCACCGATCTGACTTATTTGATTACTTAAACAACGAACTAACTCATTATAACTTTAATACTAAGATAGGACTTTGTTCCGCTAAGCTTGACCAGTCAAATAGAAACGGAGGCTTGGTGCGACAAAGTCGTATGTCAGTGAAAGTTGTAGCAAGTTAGGACTGTGTGAGATGGAGGGAAGTTTCTGTCTGACTGGCTTTGGTCAGTTGTGATTTACCGACGAAGTTGTAAGAAAGAATAATAGTGAATTGGGTTGTGATGTCGCTACCTATTGTTTGAGTAAAATGGCTTTAATAGGTGCCTAAATAATTTGTATTGTGCAAAAATATTAGACAACAAGTTAGCAGTAGTTCTTAATCTCCGTTCCGTCGGCGATAGTAGTGTTAAACTAAAACACCAATCATGATCAAATAAAGGATTTCATACAATAAAACAGACATAACTTGGGAATAAATAAATAAATAAATATTTATAGGACATTTGTATACAAATCGACGAAGCCCCACGGTAAGCTCAAGAAGGCTTGTGTTGTGGGTACTCAGACAACGATATATATAATATATAAATACTTAAATACATAGAAAACAACCATGACTCAGGAACAAATATCTGTATCATCATACAAATAAATGCCCTTACCGGGATTCGAACCCGGGACCATCGGCTTCATAGGCAGGGTCACTACCCACTAGGCCAGACCGGTCGTCAAAAGAGGAAGCTTTACTACGACGCCGCCATTGCAGCGATGCTCATCTGTCAGTCCTAGCCGCGCTATAGTGAGGTGACCATTTCCAATACCGATTGTTAGGCTGCACACGCGAAAGATCATTATCGGTTATCAGTAGGTAATTATTTTATACTAGCCTCGAAACATACGAACGTTATCTTGCTATTTCAGTCAGTCTCGGTACAAAAAGTACTGACATTGACTGAAGTAGCATGACAAATACGAACGTTTCCGAGAAAATACGATGGAAAACAATTATGCATTACATCTGTAAGTTTTATGTCTAAAAACCGGGCAAGTGCGAGTCGGACTCGCGCACGAAGGGTTCCGTACCATAATGCAAAAAACAAAACAAAAAAAAAGCAAAAAAAAAACGGTCACCCATCCAAATACTGACCACTCCCGACGTTGCTTAACTTTGGTCAAAAATCACGTTTGTTGTATGGGAGCCCCATTTAAATCTTTATTTTATTCTGTTTTTAGTATTTGTTGTTATAGCGGCAACAGAAATACATCATCTTTGAAAATTTCAACTGTCTAGCTATCACGGTTCGTGAGATACAGCCTGGTGACAGACGGACGGACGGACGGACGGACGGACAGCGAAGTCTTAGTAATAGGGTCCCGTTTTACCCTTTGGGTACGGAACCCTAAAAATTAAAGAAGTTGCAACGAAAAAGATAGTAAGTAAACACATATAAACCCTTTATTATAATGTTTTTTCTAATCTAAAAATCTTCAAAAGCTTTCATTCTCAAACCCTTTTTCATTTATTTGAATTCTTGAGTGCTGCGTAAAGGCGGGGCACTGTGAGGGACAAGCATTTTTATACCTGAATATGCTTGTGCCGCACACTGGTGGAATCCCACCTTAACAATTTAATTCCCCAATATACAGCATAGGGGCTATTCATAAATTACGTCATTTCAAATTAGGGGGGGAGGGGTCTGGACATCGGATGATGGTAGCATGACGTCGGAGGAAACGGGGTCATTCGAAGCATGATTTTTGGATGATTTTAGGGGGGGGGGGTCGAAAATCGTCAAAAATCGATGACGTAATTTATGGACAGCCCCATACCGCCAATGGTATATCTATATATTCAGCGTTGTATATGATTGGTCTGCCTTACAGTAAGTAAATACAGGGTGGTTGAAAACTAGAGGCGCTATGGCCCGGTGTGATTGCACCCAAAGGCTATTACAGGCTAACTCGTACGGGGAAATGTACGCCGATTGGACATTCTTGATACTTGCAAGCATTTCGCATTAGACTTGGTAGTGCTTGATCGGCGAGCGTCAGTTTTAGCCGTTAATTTGACAATGTTCGCCATGACGAACATAACCTTAACCCTTTTTTGTATTTTTTACCTGGCCAGAATGATTAGGACTATTGAGGGTCAGGGAGGCTTAAATTCACTGTCTCGGCTTTTTTTTTGTGCCAAATTAAGTGGCTCATGAAATAGATTTCATTGTTACCCTCGTTACGACTTCTCTATGTGAGAACAAGTAAAATAACTATTAACTTTAATTTCAAAGCCCTTAGTATCGGCACTACTATGGCGCGATTGTTATGCGTAATATTTACCTTCGCGTTTAAACGTGGTAAATATATGCTGGGCGAATGCTAATAATCGTAAATGTTAGTGACCATAGTTTTAGAAATGACGCATACGATTTTAAATGTCTGAAATATTCTCTAAATTATAATATTTAGTTCGCTGCACTGTTAGCGTTATCTTTTTTGAGCTTAGTACCAAAATCTTATTTATTTATAAACACCTATCGTCAACAAAGCTAAACTGCATACAGTATCAGAATCTGAATTTATAGAAATAACAATATCAAATTATTAGCTGACGTTTCATGGATCATTCCTTTGAAAATCTGAAACTATTAGAAACCGCATTAGAATTACAAAAACATGCATACTACATTTGTACTAGATTTTAAGTTTTAAGTTTAAGTTTAAGAAGTTAGGCGATAAGACCGCCTTGTTACCTCTATTCAATAGTCTTTGTTTATGTTTCTGAACATATTTGTATTGTAAGCTGTGTGAGATGTGCAATAAAGAGTATTGTATTGTGTAGATTTTCTTAAACGATCAAGACTAGTCGGTCCCCTAGCAGCATGCAGACTCGTGACCCAAATGTTGTGATAGCTCCCAATAACAGCCCGGGGCAGTCAATTATCGCTCTATTAATTAATAACCACCTGGACCTGGCCCAGACCGCCTCCAGATTGGTTATTATGAGATACTGTTAACGAGAATATAGTCTAATCAGCTGAAATGTAGTCTGAACTGATGTTGCGTTGTGTTTTTAAAACTTTCTGCGCTAAATTGAAAATCTTGGATACCTAAACCTAAAGCTATGGAATAAGTGAAATAAATTAATAATGAAAAATATTTAAAAAGTGTTATTTCTTAAGGGGCCCACTGATTAACAGTCCGCCGGACGGTATCGGCCTGTCAGTTAGAACAAAATTTTGACAATTCCGAACAACTGACAGGCCGATACCGTCCGGCGGACTGTTAATCAGTAGGCCCCTTTACACTTCTATAATATACATCTTATTCTTTAACCAAAATAGTCACTTTCACTCAATATCTATTGCGATCAGATAACGCCTTCGGTCTTTATTTTGTTGTGATGTTTAGTACTAAAGTGTCATTCTATGGAACTTGCTAACTATGTAAACAAAAGTCACTAGTAAATTCATCATTCAGAGACAATTTCAATATGGCGGTTTGTTTACATAGTTAGCAAGTTCCATAGAATGACACTTTACAAATGTGCTACGTTGGTGCTATACGAGTGCTACGTCTTCGTAGAGCGTCTACGACCAATGGATAGAAAAATGTAAAATCTTAAAGGAAGAAGGCCATGTTGGTGTTAAAAAGGGTTTTTAATGGCTCAGATGTAGATATTCGGGCAAGCTAGTATGGCCTGAGATGGTGGGTCAAAACGGAAAAATGTGGACAGTAAGAAAAATATTTAGGTAGGTACATTTTACTCAGGCAATTATGATAGGTAATAGCTATTATAAAGGCCCGGTAAGAAAAATTGGATTTAAATTACATTTGTTTTATTATGTCCACGGGAAAGACGCATAATCTTAACTAATACCAAAGACATATGTAACTTCGTATAAGACGAATAAAGTCTAAGGAAAAAACGTGCCTCGGAATTCAAGTAAAAGTCATTCTCGAATAGATGCCGCACACACCTTTAGCCTATCCTCGGCTAGATGGCGTGACGACACCGTTTCATATTTAACAATTTTAACACATAGATATCAGTGAATGAACATGGATTAAAATGATATAAAAATAATAAAATCATTTATCCATATATATACATTTTTTGATAACTTTATACGTTTTCATTTTGAGTTTTAGTCGTGTGCCGATAGATGGCAGTAAATTTACAGTGACTACAAAATTTACAATGACAGGACCCCTCTATACTATCTATTCTTTTTGCTAATACTAAAAAGTTTTTGACCCTGGTGGAATTAATTTTTATAATTAAGTACCTAATATTCGGTAGTGATTCCGTACTACCCGAATACCTTATTGCTTAAAGGGGCCCACTGATTAACAGTCCGCCGGACGGTATCGGCCTGTCAGTTAGAACAAAATTTTGACAGTTCCGAACAACTGACAGGCCGATACCGTCCGGCGGACTGTTAATCAGTGGGCCCCTTAATGTCAAATGTGACAGATATTTATCGATCTAAATATTTCTTCAATTACGTACACGTAACAATCTTGCACGGCCTTCACATTAATCTAAACAGAAAAAACAGCAGAAATTAACAGAAGCGTTAAAAAAAACAGCTAAAATTTATTGACATCATAAAACAAACCAAAACAGCTAAATATCGCTAATGAGTGTAAACATGACTCGATTAGGCCCAATTATTCACTAACAAAACGTCGTAACCGACAATAATGTAAGTGTACATACGTCTTTATTAACATTGTGTTGGTACAAAAAACAAAATGGGTTTTTGTTGCAATAAATACCTATAATAATTTTAATTACTCCCCTTAAAGGACATAAAGCAGAGGAGATAAAAATGGTGTGCCATATTGCAAATGAGAATAAAATAAGCGGGCTACCGTTTTGGGGTTCCTTTGGATACAGTGAAGACAACAATGGTTCAGGTTTATTGAGAAAGTGTAAATTGTTTGTGATATAAAAATAAATAGAACAGCATTCGAGTAACAACATTAGAATACAATGCAATACACTTTATTGCCATCTCACACAGTTTACAATACATGTACAGAGATAGACAAAGACAGTTAGATTAAGGTAACAACAGACTGTCTTACCGCCTATGTGTGATCTCTTCCGGAGAACCTTTAGGTACCAAAGGCAAGAAAAAACGCTGTGCTGAGAAAAAATGTGAAAAACGTCGAACTCGAAATATTATCAAACAACACAAAACATTATTATGAATACATACGTAAATATGTAAACGTACATACTATAGTTGGTCAAGCAGATCTTGTCAGTAGAAAAAGGCGGCAAATTTGAAAAATGTATTAGGCGCGAAGGGATATCGTCTCATAGAAAATTTGAATTTCGCGCTTTTTTCTACTGACAAGATTTGCTTGACCATCTATAGTTATGACTGAAAAATCCCAGTTAAAACTAGCTTTCACCAAGTTCTTGCGGAAAACTAGTTTTAACGATAAAACGCATTCTTACTAAAAACGTTTTTTTATGGTGACATTTACAAACAAATAAGCATCGCATCTTGCACAGACGATACGTGCGGCTGGGGGGGCTGCGGAGAACGCCGCGAGACAGAAGCATGCCAAGTACTCAAACTTGAAGCCGGTTTACGATTTTGTCCCTCTCGCTGTTGAGTCGGCTGGTCCTTGGTGTTCCGAGGCGAAGGTTTTTGTGAGGGACCTGGGAAAACGCATGCGGGATAGGGGTTGCGATCCTAGGTCTGGTTCGTACCTGGTCCAGCGTATATCGTTGGCTATTCAGCGCGGGAACGCCGCTGGTATTTTGGGGACGTTTGTGCCGGGTACTTACCGGATTAGGATATAGGTTTATGGCTTGCTTGTGTTTTGTAATGACCAATTTCCTTTTAAATTTGACGATGCATGTTGCAGATGACATATGTGAACGTATACATTTTATTTTGACGAAACCTGAGGTGGATGAGCTATCTGTATGATGACGAAGCCTGCGCTGTGGATCTGAAGGTACCTATGCTGTTATTATTATGTTTTTCTTTTTTGGGTCAATAAATTATTTTTTGATTGAGTAAGCATATACAAATTGGTAGTACCTATAATTATGTCGCTTCACATACTTGGTTTCTCTAAGGAAGTAAGTAAGTAAGTAAGTAAATATTCTTTATTGCACCAATAATTATACATTTTACATACATGTAAAACTACAAAGAAATTTTAACGGAAAAATAGAACCAGGTAACAACAGGCGGTCTTATCGCTAAAGAGCGATCTCTTCCAGACAACCTTTGGGTAGCAGGAAATGTAGAACTCAAACAAAAGTCAACAGGTAGTGCACGGAGCAAAATATGGAGACTATTAAACACAAACACACATATTACAAAACTACTTATATTAGTATTACAACAAAACCTAATACACAAATAAATATACAATATATATATACATAATACATATTTATACTTACATATATACAATATATAAAATGGCAACTTAAGGCAGAGATAAAAAGTATACTTTCAGCTGATTTTTGAAAATGGGGAGAGATTTAGCTAATCTTAATTCTACTGGCAAAGCATTCCACAACCGAACAGCCCGGAAGGTAAAGGAGGTGTTATAAAATTTTGAAGTAGATGAAGGAGGAGCAAGAATATGAGTCTGAGAACATCGGATAGAAGAGAGATACTTGAAACGCTCTTTGAGATAAGGTGGTGTAGCGGGATTAAAGAGAATGCCATAAAGAAGGGCGAGGACATGAGAGTCACGGCGAAGTCGAATAGGAAGCCACTTGAGCTGAGAACGGAATTGTGACACATGGTCATATTTGCGCAGGCCAAATATAAACCTTATGCAGAGATTCTGGAGGCGCTCAAGCTTATTCAGCTGGTCCTCCGTAAGGTCCAGATAGCAAATATCAGCATAATCTAATATGGGCAGTAAGAGGGATTGAGCTAGCGCAATCTTAGTGGCGTAAGGCAAGAAATTTCGAAGTCTGCGGAGTGATGCACTTGCTGCAAACATCTTCCTGCTAACCTCACGCACCTGAGGCGCCCAAGAGAGACTCTGGTCCATCATCACACCGAGGTTCTTTACCTGGAGAGAGTAGGGAATCTGAATGCCGTCAAAGACAATGGCAGGTAGAGAACCAAAATCAATCCGAGCAGTAAGCTTTGAGCTACCTATTATCATAGCCTGAGTTTTAGTAGGGTTTACCTTGAGACCGTAACGTTTGCTCCAATCTAAAATGCTCTCCAAGTCGGTGTTCATGGCGCAGATAGTCTGTGATAGATCGGCAACAGAGCCCTGAGAGTATATTTGAAGGTCGTCGGCGTAAAGGTGGTAGGAGGACAAAATGTTGGAAGTGATGGAGTTTATAAAGATAGAAAAAAGAAGAGGAGACAACACGCCGCCCTGTGGGACACCAGCAAGCGTGTTGCACCACGAAGATCGAGAGGAATCCACCTTTGTACGCTGCCGACGCCCCACTAAGTAACTGTGAAACCAGTCAACTACTGCAGGAGATACATTAAGAGAACGCAATATGCCTAACAAGATGTCGAAGTCAACCGTGTTGAAAGCATTACTGAAATCCAGAAGCGATAATACCGTGATCTTACGATTATCCATACCAGCCCGGATATCGTCAGTAATTTTTACAAGAGCGGTAGTTGTGCTGTGGCCTGTACGGAAACCTGATTGGTATGGGTTCATGAGCGCGTGTCTGTTCAAAAAAGAAGTAAGCTGCTGATGGACTAGACGCTCTAGAACTTTAGAGAGGAAAGGAAGAATGGAAATAGGACGGTAGTCTCAGAAGGAGGAGGGACTGGACTTTTTAGGCAAAGGAATAACGTCGGCATCTTTCCAAAGCGACGGGAAAACATTAGAAGAAATGGAGCTATTAAGGATACAGGTGATAATAGGAGCTATGAGGTCAAGTAGAGGAAGGATCATGTTACGGCTCAGGTTATTGACTCCAACGGCATTAGACGAGATTGCTATTACGTTCTTCTTAACGTCACTGACAGTAAATTGAGCAAGAGAGAAAGGGGGATAGTCTGGAGTTGGGATATTTGAAAGAAAGTTAAGGGTGTCCAACTTAACTGACCCAGAAAAAGTGGCAGAAGAAGAAAAGTACAGGTTGAGCTGATCCAGGTCGACGGTATCACTGATTGAGTTAAGGGGTTGCTTCCCAACTCCAAGTGACTTTAGAAACTTCCAAACTTTGGCAGGGTTCCCATTTTCTACGGAATTGTGAATGTGTCGCCTCTGAGCATCTCGGCATATTGTACTGCAACGATTCCGTAAAGCATGGTACTTAGCCTTATTTTTGTCTGAAGGGTGTCCCTTGAATTTAGATTTAGCCAAGTTCTTTTTTGCTATTAGTAACCTAATGTCCTCAGTAAGCCAGGGAGCGGGAAGGTGCCTAATTTTTACCGGGCGTATAGGGGCGTGAACATCGTAGAGATGAGTTAGAGCAGAGTTAAAGAGCGATACCTTCTCATCCACTGAATCAGCCTCCAACACCCCACTCCAGTCGAACTTCGAGGCATCCTCACGAAGCTTTTCAACACACATCCGACTAAAATTGCGCTGAAAGAGTATTTTAGGTTTGGCCTTAGGGGGACGGATTTTATAAGACAAAAAAAGCAGATGATGATATGAAAAGGCGTCCGCAGAGTATTGGTCATACCTTGCAACGTGTTCCAGAGAAGAGACAAAAGTAAGGTCGAGAAGCGACGGAGAACAGTTAGGAAAAAAGTGTGTGGGACCGGAAGGCAGAATGAACATATTGCAAGCTTCAGTAAGGGATTTAAGTGACTTGGAGCGAGAGTCATTTTTTAGAAGACATGTATTAAAATCCCCCATAATAATATGATGGGTATATGATGGCATTAAATCCTCGAGAAGCTTTTCAAAAGACGCAAAGTAATTGACTTGAAGGGAGGGAGAATAAAAGACACCTAAAAGGACTTTAGAGTGAGATAGGCTCAACTCTAGAAATAAATACTCTGCTGTGTCAGAAGAAGGCGATTGAGCAGACATACATAAAATGGAATACGGGATATGAGAACGAAGATAAATGGCAACACCCCCACCTCCCCTGCCAGAGCGATCATTACGGATTAAACAAAAACCGGGCAACGAATAAGAGGTTGAAGGGAGGCAAGGCTTGAGCCAAGTCTCGGAGATCAAAATGGCGTCAATACGACTTAGTTCAAAAGTTAATAAAAAATCATTAAAATGGGCGGGAATACTTTGGGCATTTATATGCGCGATATTAAAGTTTTTGGGAACGTCAGAAAGTTGTTGGTCAAGTAAGTCATGAAGAGAGGGAGGGAGGCTATGAAAGCTATCATCGCAATCAGAGGAAGCAGAAACAAAGTCACTATTTTCGTTAGAATCGTTTAAGTTTGCCATTTACGGATAAATATATATAAAAATATATAGGTATTATCAAATTACAATAAATATAAGTATAACTAAGACTAAGAATGCACTAAAATAATTTCCAATTACCCGCCAGCAGTAACTGAAAATACGATAAAATTTAAAGCAAGTAACGAAACGCAATTTAGAAAGTGGCAACACTGATACATGCCAAGTGCCATGCCAAGGAACTAGGTTAGTTTGTTATAAGTTGTCTAAATTGGTGAAAATAGCATACAGTTTTTGTGATCACGACTTGTAACAACATATCGAAGGTGCATTTTCCTCAATATTTTTGGTATTTCGACTTTATTTTAGAAAATTCACCACAGAACCCACAAGACGCACGCTAAACTCGCACACATACTTTTAAAAGGTATTTTATTATAAATATTAGCCGTTGAAAAAGCAGGAACGGACTCGTGAGGTCATCAGGATAAATAAATTATGACGTAGTGGGCGGCGCCGTCTCGCCGCTTCCCGCAGAGTTAAGGTGGACCAGACATGGTTAACCACGTCCATAATTTAAATACTTGAATTTTTTTTATTGTCATTGCTTGTGACAGTTGTAATTAGAAAGAACAAGAAAAGTCGTCTGCAGAGATTTTGACAGCACACGCAGTGCCAGTGTTATTTATACGTCATAATTTCATAGAAGTTTGACGTTTAACATAACACCTGCACTGCGCGTCCTGTCAAAATCTCTGCAGACTTTTCTTGGTCTAACTCTAGCAATAATGCTAAAGAGAATTTTTAAATTTGAAATTTCCCATTAAATGTTCTCGGTATTTTTTTCTGCACGTTTATTGCCAAACATTCGTACAATTGTTTTCGATTTCTATGACACTTGAAGTAGATAAACAATAAATATTAAATGAAACAGTCGTCAACGGTTAAGAACATTGAGTAAAGGATGACTCACGCTAGACCGAGCCGAGCCCGGGCTGAGGCGTCCGACATGTCATTTTCTATGACAGCTGATCGGTGATCACGTGGTGCTTTACATAGAAATCGAAGCGCTGGAAACTCCGGCCCGGTCTAGCGTGAGTCATCCTTAATAATCCCTAATCTGAAAGGGAAGTGAAACTTGCATGGTATCTTTGTATGATATTTTTGGAAATTTTGAGAATGATCTGCAACTTGCACATTGCTATGTAATGTTACGTCAACAAATGCGACAACAAAGGGATCATCGGTTGAACTTTAAAGCCGTAACACACCATCGCACCGCACCAAGGTCATTGTGCGACGCACCGATATGGTTATGGGTGCGTCGCACAATGACCTTGGTGCGGTGCGATGGTGTGTAAGCTGCTTAAAAATGGCGAAGTCGTCTCGAGATTTTTTTGTGCAATTTAATGTTGTTTAAATTGTAATATTGGTTGCTTTTGTGTCTCATCATTCTCATAATGAAATCCAAATTTTTAGGTTTCTTTTTAAATTCACTTCTACACCTTCTTAACTTAACTCGAACGTGGTTTTAAAAAAAACTCCGCTTGTCTAATGAATTTATGGCCAGGAACTTGTCCTCGCCGTATTTTTTTCTCCAGAGACGCGATAGCCCGATAGCGATGGCGCGTGACGAATAGCGGCCGCCATTTTGTTTTAAACAGCTTTTCAAAATGGCCGCCGCGAGTCTACAATGTAAATAGAGTATTCAAGTTTCATCTTGTTTTAAACATGATCTCAAATATAAGAAATTCTGTTTTATGATTTATTTTGTTTTCTTGTATATAAGGACTCTTATTACTAGAGATTGCTTCAGAAATATTTTATGAAGATTGAAGACGTTACTCGTCAATGTTAATTTCAATCAAAGCTATTATTGTAAAGTTGCATTAAAGACTCCAAACACAAATCTTCTTCACCAAAATGTGTGCTTATTGTGCGAGTAGGTTGTGATATGGCAAACCTGCATGGAACAGTACCTAACCGCGCGCACTGGTCAGTAATAGTTATTTACAGTACATATGGTCCTATTTTCCCGCACTAGTGCGTAAAATAGCACTTTTCGTGCGTATGTCAAAAGTTTAAAGGGCAATATGTACTGTAAAACGTTGTACGATACACGTTCGTAAATAACTATTACGATAAAAATGCGGAAAAGAGGAAAGTCGAAACGAGTGGCGATAAATTAAAACACGACCGAAGGGAGTCTTTCATATCGACGAGTTACGAATTACTTATTCGCACATGTATCGCGCACGGAAAGTGCTGGTTCTCGCACTAGTGCGGGAAAGTAGGACCATATGTACCTACTGTAAAAAATATTTCTATGCGTCTACAGTAGGTACCTACAGGTACCTACCTACGTAATAATTATTTTGCAGCTGACTATACCTACACGATTATTAACGTGGTTACACTTTAACCAGTATTATATAGTAAGGTAAACGTACTGGTGCTCGACGCGGTCCCAGTACATGTCATCTTGAAACTTAAGTCATTGTCAATGGAGGTGACAGCAAGGTGTCATCTATTGGGCATTAGCATGTCGAGCACATTTACCTTACCTAGCGGTTATTCGTAGTCATCTCTAGTCTCTAATGCAAATTGGTAAGTCGTCTATGAAAGTACATAGTTTGTTCAATAATCCCCAACATCCAATTACGCCAAACTAATCAATACAACCGCACATCAAAAGCAACGTACCGCACGAAACTGCCGTCAGCATACCAGAAACCGACATAACTAAAAGTACCGCCAACATAACAGAAAGTACGGTCGTCAAATTAATTGGCAAATAAAACTTAACGCGGTCAATCCCAATAAACCGGTTACAGCTAGTTACTACCGGTTCAATCGGGATTGCCAATGGGTATGGATTTGATTTGAACTTTAAGGTAACTGGCGAAAGTTGAGTTTGGCTTGATGTGGTTATGTTTAATGTTGTAGATTTATTTGTATTTATATTTATGTAATTGTGAGGCTAGAGACGTTTGCGTAGGTAGGTACGGATGTAGTGCATAAATATTTTCCATCGTATTATTATACGGAAACGTACGAACGTGTCTTGCTATTTCAGTCAGTCTCGGTACAAAAAGTACTGAGGTTGACTGAAGTAGCATGACAAAAACGAACGTTTCCGAGAAAATACGATGGAAAACAATTGTGCACTACATCTGTATGTTTTTAGGGTTCCGTGCCCAAAGGGTAAAACGGGACCCTATTACTAAGACTCCGCTGTCCGTCCGTCCGTCCGTCCGTCCGTCCGTCCGTCCGTCCGTCCGTCCGTCCGTCCGTCCGTCCGTCCGTCCGTCCGTCCGTCTGTCACCAGGCTGTATCTCACGAACCGTGATAGCTAGACAGTTGAAATTTTCACAGATGATGTATTTCTGTTGCCGCTATAACAACAAATACTAAAAACAGAATAAAATAAAGATTTAAGTGGGGCTCCCATACAACAAACGTGATTTTAAACCGAAGTTAAGCAACGTCGGGCGGGGCGTCAGTACTTGGATGGGTGACCGTTTTTTTTGCCGTTTTTTGCATTATGGTACGGAACCCTTCGTGCGCGAGTCCGACTCGCACTTGCCCGGTTTTTATTCTAGTTTTAGTAATGTCAAAAGAGTAGATATTTTTCGTCATGAAGGTGTACTGAAGGACAAACTGGTGTACGCTAATATTAACCTTTTCAACGCCGTGTCAAACACAATAATAGTTGTCACGCGGACTCCACGTCACCGAAATGTCAAAACTGAAATTGAACTTTATGGATATGCACGTAGGTCTATCTTGCTCTGTGGTCTGTGACCGATTAATCAGTCTTTGGCGTTGAACCTGCGGTACGAATATATCGGTCATTGGCGGCCAAAAGGTTAACCTACATGATTATCAAAGTATAAAACTAAGTAACCTAATTAGACCCAGGACATAATTCCAGGTATCACCATAAGCAGCTAATCTGTTTCTGAAGCGACACGATAAGTTTAACGCCTCATAAATATGGCCGCGCTCATATCTCATTAACTTTTATGATGTGTCAGCTCATAAATTGAGATCGAGTACTTTCATAGTCAACAGTGAGTTGCTGTAGGTATTATCTTTCAATACCTCATTATCTTCAGTTCGCAATGTGCTAAAGCGAATTCTCAAAAATTGCAAATTTCCCTGTTCTGGGTTTTTTATTGTAAGCCTTATTCTTACAGTTAGTTTCGATTTCTACACTGACACTTGAAATATACGCCAATGAGGGGCGTAAATGTTAAACGAAACAGTCGTAAACAGTTATTAGACGATAGGTATAATAAAAAATCTTCTAAATTTTGTTCATGCAGACAGCTAGCAAATAATAATAATTATTATATACCTGCATACATCTCCCAAGAAACACAGCACACATATTACTTATACAAACATACTGAAAGCCCACCCTGTGAGCCTTGTTCTGGGGATTATTATGCTGCTTTCAAATATAAAGACGATGTTCTTCTTGACAGGTTTATAATTAATATTCGTTTTACAAAGCAAGTTTCTCATTTAGCCGCCATACTTCACAAGTTGACAGGCAAAAGCTAAGAGTCACAGATAACATATATCAGCCCTACGCACTGTCATTAGAACTAATATTACAATCATCGTACGTTGGTACACTGTATTAGCCATATTGTTTTATTAAGCCGTTACGTTGTTAAGCTTGGAATAATACTATATAATATAAACTAGTACAGAATATAAAATGCTAATATTCGGCCAATCCTGAAGTACAACGCGTCTCTGCGTTTTAAAGAGTTAAACATAAGTAATCCACATTATACATACTTAATGCACACCAGAACAATATAATCAATATTACTCAACTTATGAACTATATCACTACAGGCATTCCTCAAATGCCTGCAACGACTCACTCTTATAAACTACATCAATACATGCCTTCACATGTTATTGACTCACTGTTTCTTACAAACTACATCAATGCATGCTTTTACATGTCATTGACTCACTGTTACATCAATACATACATTCACATGTTATTGACTCACTGTTACTTATAAACGACATCAATACATGGATTCAAATGCACATGCCATTGACTCACTGTTACTCATTTAATACATCGATACATGGGTTCACATGTTAATGACTCACTGATACTTAATACATGGATTCACATGTCATTGACTCACTTTAAATCACTTAATGCATCATTACACGGACTCACTGTTACTCACTGAATACATCAATACATGGGTTCACTTGTCATTGACTCACTGATACTTAATAAATGGACTCACATGTCATTGACTCACTTTAAATCAATACATCATTACAAGGACTCACTGTTACTCATATAATACATCATTACATGGGTTCACTAGTCATTGTCTTACTGATACTTAATACATCATTATATGGATTCACATGTCATTCACTGTTAATCACTTAATGCATCATTACATAGACTCACTGTTACTCATTTAATACAAAATACATGGATTCACATTTATCATTGACTCACTGTTATTTGGTACATCAATACATGGATTAACATGTCATTGTCTCACTGATACTCACTTAATAGATCAATACATGGACTTACATGTCATTGACTCAGTTACTCATTTACTATATCAATACATGGACTCATGTCAGTTACTCACTGTTACTCATTTTATACAAAAATACATGGATTCACATATATCATTAACTCACTGTCACTCGTTACATCAATACATGGACTAATATGTTATTGCTTTCACTGTTACTCATTTACTATATCAATAGGTACATAATACATACCATTGCCTCACTGTTACTCATTGAATACAAAAATAAATGGATTTACATATCATTGATTCACTATTATTCATTTACTACATCATTGCAGCTCTCCACCTGCAATGCCTCACTGTTAATGTATGTACCATATATAGCTCACTCAAATTTAATAATTGCATGTCTTTTATACTGAATCACTCTTTATTGTTTGACATATTACCAAATTGCTATATTATTCTTTATAAATTCGCTCTTATAACTCCTGTGTTACAAATTATTATACAATACCTTTTTTTTTAACGTCACAAAATGTATTATTCTTTATAAATTCGCTCTTATAATTACTCTTGTGTTACAAATTATTATACAATACGTTTTCTCATTAAGGTCACAAAATGTATTATTCTTTAAAAATTCGCTCTTATAATAATTACTCTTGTGTTACAAATTATTATACAATACGTTTTCTCTTTAAGGTCACAAAATGTATTATTCTTTAAAAATTCGCTCTTATAATAATTACTCTTGTGTTACAAATTATTATACAATACGTTTTCTCATTAAGGTCACAAAATGTATTATTCTTTAAAAATTCGCTCTTATAATAATTACTCTTGTGTTACAAATTATTATACAATACGTTTTCTCTTTAAGGTCACAAAATGTATTATTCTTTAAAAATTCGCTCTTATAATTACTCCTGTTGTTACAAATTATTATACAATAAGTACTTCTCTTTAAGGTCACAAAATTCTCTAACTCACTTTTTTTTTTAAATGATCATGGATAAGTACCTATATATAAAATAAATAAATATTAGGGAACATCTTCACTGGTCAGGTACTTAACTATCTCTTAATAATATAAGTTTCTCTGTTTCACTTCATAACCAGTTGTATTGAATTGAATATATCTTTCACAATTTCATTATATTCATATTACTGTTACTCTTGTAGTGATCTCATCACAATTTCAACACAAAGATAATTAGGTAATATTTTAAACAGTCACATGCATAATTTAAGTTTTTAAGTCTCTTGACTCTCTTGTATTCCAAATTCCAAGTTATTATCACAAATATTAGTTTTGCTAAGCATTTCAATTTTGCAACAGCTATGAATACTACTTTATTTTAAATTATGATTAATAAACCTCAAATTGATCATGATCACACCTTTTCACTAGGCTTGTGCCTGCTCATTCACTACAGAGAGTGCTCTGCTCTCGGTCAAAAGAACTATTTCGGTCTTTTAGTTCCTATAGTTAATGACTGACTCAAGCTTACTTTTCACATATATCATCATTATCTTTTATTTAATAACATCTTTAACATTATTAACATATATCAATTGTTGTGATAGTAAACATATTTACCCTCTGCTTTCACTCTGAATCACTATGTATGTATACTAGTATACTTATCTCCCACAAAAAAAAATATTTTAAGCCTTAACACCTTGTTTATTAGTTTAGTACCCTCTCTATTAAGTTCTACATCAACTTGTACCGGACATAAAATTATATCATTGCGCAACTCTAGGTATGAAATCATATTTACTAACTGTGCTGCAAATGGCAATTCAACCATTTATTACTTTAAGGGTCTAGCAAAGTTTATATATTCCTAAATCATCCTAAAGGACACATACACATAGAGTACACAACAGTCAGTGTTTTAATAATTTGTAGAGTATAATTTACTTTCATAAGGCGCTAACTGACTGCCACTAAAGTGCCTGCAATAGCTTGTGAGCCCAATGAATAGGCTACATTCCTACTAGTCAAATCAGCTTCTTTTTTTAGAACTGTCAAAACGATTTTTTTAATATGGAATTTATATGAAAACAAATATAGTGACGTCACGGTAAACTCACCTACTTTTTATATTTCAATCCGATTTATGAAATACAAATTGTGTTTAAAAATAGCTGTTATCTATGTTTTTCTAATAATTATCTGGTGCTTTATTTCATGCACGGTTTGAAATAATTTATATTAAGTACAGGAAACATCCCTGTTGTACATAATCCATCAGGGGTAACCGTGTACAACACTGCAGTCTATACATAAACATTACAGGACTTGAACAGGAAAATATTTTTACTAATTTCATACAAACATAAGTCATCAATAATTTTAACGACATTCTATAACATACTACAGTAATAAATAAAACTTAAATTATCATTCTGACATTGTCTACTTCTATGGTCACTACTTTCCTACCTACATGATTAACTAACAAATTGCATAAACCCCACAATAAAGTTATTAAGGTGACATGGACTGACCGGGTCCATGAGTAAATTTCAAACATCAGTTCTCTCTCTCTTTCTCTCAGGATGCTTGGTAGCTCAGGCTTTCAAAATCAACTTATGCCTGGTATTGTACCCTGCTAATATAAATTTACTTGAAATTATTACCTATATTTTTTTTTATATATGTTACCTGAACCAGCCTTTTTACTGAATATCTTTTTTTCGCTAGGTGGCTCTGCTACCGCCATCATCCAAAATTACGTCTCGCATTTTTCTCTTCTTCTTAGTCGGTACACTCTTGCCAGAGTGGTCGTGGTCATCATTGTGAATCTCGATGAGTGATGATCTTGCTAATACGGCGCCATTCGTCGCGGACTGCAGCTTTCCGGGTACATTCGTAAACCGAGCACTTAGTTGCGGCCTTGATCTGGTCTGTCCATCTCATTGGTGATCTACCACGTGGCCTGGTGCCTTCGACCTTTCCCTGCACTACGAGACGCTCTATGGAGTCATTACCACGACGAGAAACATGGCCGAAGAAAGTCAGAATGCGTGACTCCACTGTGGTTGATAGGCGCTGTCTGATGCCGAGTTCTTTTAATATGGAGTCATTTGTACGAAACTCTGTCCACGATACTCCTAGCATCCGTCTCCAGCACCACATCTCCAAAGCGTCAACTCTTTTCTTCTCGGTTTCACGAAGGGTCCATGTCTCCGACGCATAAAGGAAAATGGGGAATATTAGGCAGTAAACGAGTCTGGTTTTCGTGGTCTTGGTAATGTTCCTATTACCCCAAATCTTTTTCATTTTGTCCATAGCAGACCTAGTAATCGCCATGCGCCGCTCGCATTTTTACTTTGATATAAAAAAAACTACAATGTTTCGATCAAGAAATATCAACGTCAGTGAATTATTATCAAACAAACTTTATGCACAAGTGTTATTATAGTGAATCCCGTGATATTTGTGGTATAAACTTGCCGAAACTTGTGATTTCTGAACCAAAGCAGGGGTGCGAAACTCCTGACTTCGGTCAAACTCGGCTCCGCTCGGCTCAGCATTGCTCCGAGCAATTATTAGGGTTGGCACCACTTGACTTCCTTTTGCGTGCACGACCACAGATAAGATAATCACTTGATTTTTGACAACCCTAAATAGCCGAAAGGGATAGTGCCATATATTAGAAAGGGACGGCATGATTCGACCCTGAAACGCTGTCAAACTTCGGTTTTGTAGGAAGTTTCCTTTCTGTTTTGACATTTAAGTGCTTACTTTTTACCCCATTATAAAATTCCATTCATGCACAGACTACCCTATTTCCAACTCCTGTAACTGTGATTCAATACAGAATACTGATGTAATAAAATATCTTGGTCTATTAAGGTAAAGGCACCTATTACCGTGGTAGTTAAGGAACTTTTCAAAAGAGATCCAAAAATTAAGGGTATCAATGCTGTCTAACAGCCAGGAATATTTTTTTTTCATCAGAGCATTTAATGAACTTTCCGTTTCACACGTTTTTGGATTAATTTTCGGTTATTATATGTATTAAAATATTTTTTGAAGCCAAAATGACCAAATCTTCTATTACCGTGGCAAGGGACAGGCTGTGATTCTATTATCGCGAATTGAGCTTTCATTACCGAGGGTACAATTGGCATGATTTTTCTGCACTCGTTAATAGAAACCAAACTCAAAATTCGAAACCTAATACCGAGGGTTAAAACAATAATAACGACGTGGGTTCTGTATATTCTTTTTGTGTCATTAAGTTTAATAATGATACAAAAATAAAAAATAAAACTATAGGAGTATGTTTAAAAATACCAAAAATACAATACCAAACAGTCACTCGGTAATAGATAACTCTTTAAGAGCCTATTACCGACCCATTCGATATTTCTCTGGGTCGGTAATAGATTTCTATACATTCTATCACCGAGGGTAATCTGATCATACCATCGGTAATAGGCTTAATTTGGAGTTTGATTAAACCTAATTCCGACCCATAAAAAGAATAAAACACAGATGGTTTTTCAAATCAAATCAAACACGTATATTACAAGCTTCTTGTAAAGACAAAATCACATAACCGGCAAGTAAATTTTAGGTTTTATCTCAAAATAAAAAAAAGTTGACAGATTAAGGGTTCCCATAGAAACAAGGAAATCGGTGCTGAAGTTTTTCTTAAAAATTAAGGGTTAGTTGAATACTTTCCATACCACGGAAATAGCTCTTTAATATTGTGAATAGATCAAGATTGGAATAAATAAAATAAATTATAAAACTGATAATTTGTACCAAAACTAAAGAGTAGATAACAAAACTACCACTTTTTCTATTACCGTGGCATACCACGGAATTACTTACCACAGAAGTAATTGGCGCCTATCACCGCTGTATTTTATTTTCCATTTTAAACGTATTTACCGGTTATAAACTAAGTTAAAAGTAATTCAAAATCGTGTAGAAAACAATACACAACCTCTTAAAAGGCATTGCACTAGTTTATTTGCCATAACTATTACGTAAAACACTAAGTAAGATTGGAGTGCACTTACCTGTGGCGTCACGCGTCTGTATGGAATAATCGGTTCTTGCGCCGCCGTCGCACAAACTGACGAATCGCGAGTTTTTTGTTACACTTACACAAATTCACACTATTGGGCACGATAGACCAATGAATGAGCTTGTTTTGTGTATGCTTTATTTCTTAGGGAATAGATCTGTTTGCTTGCAAAATGCGTATTTGTAAACACCGCGGTGTTAGACGTCGATTTTGATACCCGCGTTAATAGCCGCCGTTACCTTAGTAGATGAAAAACTGAATTTCAAAAACCACATTCACAAACTCTCTGCTAGAATAAGAAAATCCATATTTATTTTTAAAAAGCTTCGTAACACTGCCGATGATTCTGTGCTTAAATTAGTTTACACCGCGCTCTGTCGGTCTGTGATTAGCTACTGCATCACAGTTCACAGTTTGGGGAAGTGCGGCAAAAGACCTCTATGCTGGAAATTGAAAGGGCTCAACGCTCTGTTTTAAAATTGATGCTTAAAAAACCCTTTTGATGTCCAACCATAGATCTCTACGCCGAAGCCAAGGTCTTAACTGTATGTCAGCTATTTTTAATGAAAATCTCTTTACACACACACAAATTCTCAAAATTGTTGCCTTGCTATAGTTCTTTAATTAATAAACGCATCTTTAACTTACCAATTCCAGAAGTCCGTTCCGCCTTTGGGAAACTTTTTGGGGAAAGAGTCAGAGTGACTACTTACAACGCTTTGCTTAAACACTGCAACCTTAAATATTTACCATTATAGAAGCTAAAATAATCTTATTTAAATTTTTACATTCACTTACTTATGCCGAGACAGAAGATATTGTAGTTAAAATACTTTAAGTTTAGTTTCCATACCTTGCAATAAGATTGTATATTTTCTCTTACTTGTATTTAAGTGAAATTGAAATTGTTTATTGCATATCACATAGCAGCTTCGTGCTTCTCTTTAAGTTTGTTATTTGTAATTGTAACTTTATTGTGTAACTAGTTCAATAATTTTAACTGTAACTGGTTCCCCTCGATACAGGCGTAGCCTTGTGTGGAGACCTGGAGACCCCTGACATATTCTGTTGTGTGTTTTTATTGATAATAAAATTTATGCTTATTCTTATTTTTATCTCACTTATTACCTAATGCCATTTTATCATGATAATAATTTTCTATGCCGTGTGAAAATATCTGATGGCAGGCCTCGCTACCATCTATGTGAATGAGATGAATGACTATTACAACAATCCATATCCAGAGACCTACTACTCACTTGTCTATATTATGGTGCATACTGATATTTGATATAGTACTGCCTTGCCTTGCACTTGACTTTTCCTTACTTTTTCTGTCACACTTTCTACTACAACCATGGAATCTTCCCATTTTTCACTTTTACTGTTTAAACTGACAATATGAAAACAAATCCACATACACATAACATGATAGTTACAACCAGTAATTCAGAGTGAAATTCAAAAGTAACAATTATGTACCAGAATTTCCTTAAAACTGATTTCCATTCACAATCAATACGCTCACGAGAAGCCAAACACATACTATTAATCGCTTGGTACTATTACAGCTATTGGAGTTACTGTAAGCATTTCAATAACAAAAAAAAAGAAATTACGCACACGAACAAAAGATAAACAGTAGAAACTATTCCCCGATTCTGGCCCCACCTCTCAGTGGTCACCGATCCTGACCCCAGGGCCGATCCACCACCCCCGTTGAACCTAAAAAAAAAAAAAAAAAAAAAAAAAAAAAAAAAAAAAAAAAACTAGCCCCCCATTTGAATTGATTACGCTAGGTCTCAGCAGTGCCCGGCGCCTCCTTCAGGTACTTACGAAATACGCTAATTAAACAATACACCTTGCTCACCACGGTAACAATAGGCTTATCGACCCTTTTCTATTGTTCGATCTCGACTCGGGCGCGTTATTGTGTTACCGAGCATACTACCTGGATGGACCCTTCACCCACCGACGTCTTCATTCATGCCTTCTTTATGTGTGTATTATACTGTAGGTGTTTGTGATAGGTATTAGCGATAGGTATTTGCAATAGGTATTAGCGATAGGTATTTGCAAATTAGCGATAGGTATTTGCAATAGGTATTACCGATAGGTATTTGCAAAAGGTACTTATTTGCGATTTATTATCTTATTATCTTACAACCTCTTGGAGCTATTTCGATTTATAAGGAATACAGTTCTAACCTAACCTAACCTAATTAGAATTTACACAAGTAATCCGTCGGTAGCCTAAACTAACCTAAACCTTCTTTTACCAAACCTAACTTGACCAAACCTAACTAAAATCAACCTAACTTCTCATTTCAAACTAACCTGCTTTCACCTAGTCTTCGTTCAAGTTATGTTTTAACCTAAATACCTAAACTTCTTACCTATCCAAACTAAAGCATCCTACATATCGTATACATACTTACCTATATTGTGCATATTGTATTGTGTTATTTTATTTAGTCTTACCTATTTCTAACTCATTATTTTTGTCTGCGATAAATGCAATTCAACCTAATGTAGCCTTTTTTATTCTTAAACTATTCTATCTTCTTAAACTTAGTATGTAAGTATGTCTCATTATCTAATACTATACAGTTTATTTTCACATACATTTTTATGTTCTTTGTAACACGATAGAAAGTAAACTCGTAGCTACTTGTTTCTTTGTATTATTAAAATAATAACTAGGCGTGTGAGGCATTTCTTGTGCACTTGTTTTCATTGTTATAACAGCTTAATTGCTTTATTGATAGACGTCTATTATATTTTATGCTGACAATGGATTATTATGTGGATATAATTTGGGTTTGAGTACAGGGAGCGTCTGTTTAGATGAACTTGTTGAGACATGTTACTTTGTATGATTTTAAAAAAATAACGAGACGTGTCAACTGGTTTCAACATGATTTAGTCTAATACGTCGGCATTTCTTGTGTGTTGGTATTCATTGTTATAACAGCATAATTGCTTTATTGGTAGACATCTATTATATTTTATACTGACAATGGATTTATTGTTTCCTATTATGCTTTTGAATTTGGGTTTTAGTAAAGAGAGCGTCTGTATTAGATGAACCTGTTGAGACATGATTTGAACGATACTGTATCCTGCTCACTATCACAGTATAAAAGCCGAAGAGAAATGGCTTTGAGTAAGTATTACTGTCGTGGCAGTCCTCTGTATCAGAGCTCCTTGTATCTACTGCAGTATATAGAAATATAGTGTTAATTCAACAGTGAAGTGTTTAAGTGTTTATAGAAAGACCCAACAATGGATGTAAGTATGTCTTTTATTACCGTAAATTACTTTGTTTTGTTTTCACTTGTGTTCTTTGTGTTTTAATTATCAAGATCGTAGACAGTGTGTA
Source organism: Cydia splendana (assembly GCF_910591565.1). Classification (NCBI taxonomy): domain Eukaryota; kingdom Metazoa; phylum Arthropoda; class Insecta; order Lepidoptera; family Tortricidae; genus Cydia; species Cydia splendana. The sequence continues at coordinate 15,165,870 of NC_085978.1, forward strand.
AATTATTGTTTTATATTGTTTCAGTTCACTGAAAATACTTTCAAGAACTATTACTACCCGGATGATAATAAAGACGAATCAAGCGATGAAGAGGGTACGCTTGGTCTCAAAGTTAAACAAGCCATCGCAAAGAAACGTTCAGGAAACAATATCGATAGCTTCTTTGAACGACCTAAAAAGCAGTCTAAAGTTGTGAAACGGTCTTCAAATGTGAGCAAAAGTTCACCAGACGGTGTTGCAAACTTGTCATCCGGACAAGACGACGGGGCCTATGCATCACATTTGATTAAAATCGAGATATATGATATGCATAAAATCAAAAACGTCCCACCCATGGAACACTGGAAGCATGCGGACTTCAGATTGAAATATTTTGCGTTGGAAGACGATTTGGAGCTACAAAATACGCGAAATATTATTTATAACATAACAAAGCAATTAGCTTCTAAGGACAGTAGTGTGAAATATTTTATAGATAATAAGAAACAGTGATAGTTATAATTATTAATGATAGTAGTAGCTTAATGATTGTGTTAACGTATTTCTCATTTTTTACCTCTCCTTAAGTACATTTTCCATGTAACAGATTATTTTTATTGTATCACATTACAACAAGTTTTAATTTAATACTTCTCATTTGTAAAGATTACAGTCCCCACTCTTAGAAATCTTATACCTGTAGTCAACTATTTAAATGAAAGTAAGCACTGTATGATTTCTCATTTCATAATGGACTCTTTGAGTTGTGATGTCTACGATCTTGAACTTATCAGGCTCTGTGAAGAAATAGAAGAAAATGAAGATCTATGCGAGGCTGCCCGTCTTGTGAGCCAACTACATCGAGAGGCGTAAGTAAAAGTATTCCTGTTCATACATGTTTATAACTCTTATCCAGTACCTGTTTAACAAAGGATGGGTTCCTCCTAACTTGTTGTGACCAGAACTTATTGTTAGGATAAACGTGGGGTGGGAGAGTGCTGGTTATATAAGCGGGGTATCTCGAGTTCATATCATTCAGTGTTTTGGTGCCGTGCTTGTACTGTGATATCCTTTGCATAATGATGTTTACTTACTATCATATTGGTCTCACTTTGCCTCGTGATAAGATTGAGGAATTAAGTAAAGAATTTATTTTAGCATATTTTCATAGAAATATAAGAATGTGGTATATATCAAACAAATTACCTCAATCGTTACTGGAAGATTCTGATATTATACCGTATTATACACCATGTGATGGGCATATCAAAAATTCCAAGGGGAATACTCAGTCATCAGATGTGATTGATGGAGTTTTGATGATGCGGGCCTATTGTCAGCAGTGTCGAAAAGACTTACGTTAGTATATACAACCAACTGTTTTAGTAATTATTTTTATTTTATCTGACATTAAGATATTTATGTTTATTATGTATTGTTATAGATCTTCTCAAATAGGACGGGGAGTAAAAAGGACAGCTGCAGTTTTGGAGACCGAAGAATTCTTGGTGAAGAAAAACCGTTCAGCAGCTGCTGAACCTGTAGCATCAACATCATCCGAACCAGTTCCCGATGTCATTGTGAGTACAAATAATAATCATGAAATTGAATGTTCTGTGTGTAATAAGTTTGTTTCTAAAAGATATTTTAAAAATCATTTAAATAGTAATCTTCACAAAAATAATGTTTTAAGGGCTGACATTGAATGGGTTAATGTTCAGTTAATTGAAAATGCTTTTAAGAATAGGGTGGCCACTTACAGAATACTATTAAATGAAAATGTTCACCAACCATTTACTCCCGAATCCATTTTACTAGGAAATAAAGATAAAATCTTTGCATTATTGGATCGTTCCCTCACTGATCACCATGCATTAAAAGTAAACTTTATTTTGAATGCGGATTTTACTCAAGAGAGCAAACAAGTAAATAATACATTTGATTTCCAATTATGTAACAATGTAGTTGATGTTAGCAGCGACAAAGATGATATTTTCGAGTCAGTTGTTAAAGATATATTAACAAAATTATTTAACTTTGAGAGAAAGGACAGTGGATGGAGTTTAGTAAAATTTAACTATCTAGATGTCAATGTAAACAAATTTAATCCATTGCGTGGTTCTTCCTATATCGAATTACCACGTGATATTCAGAACAGAAAAGCAGTTATTAATGTAAAAAATAATGATCATGAATGTTTTAGATGGGCTGTATTGTCAGGCTTGTATCCACCTACAAGTCATCGTTCAAACACTGCGAAATCTTATATAGCGCATAAAAATAAATTAAATTTTAGAAATTTAACTTTCCCACTTAAGGTTGGAGATATTCAGAAATTTGAAAAAATGAATGATATAAGTATAAACGTTTTTGGTCTTGAATACAATTCGAAAAGTAAAAAACATGACGTAGTAGGCCCATTACACTTAACAAAGTGCAAAAAAGCTACCCACTTGAATTTATTGTACATATCCAAAGACAGTAAGGGGCATTATTGCTATATCAAAAATTTATCTAGGTTAGTATCTAAACAATTATCAAATACGCAGCATGCTGCACATATTTGTGATGGTTGTTTGTCGAACTTTACAACTCGCGACAATTTAATGAATCATCAAAGAAACGATTGTTTCCATGTTTGTACACATTTACCTTCAGAACAGGATAAAAAGAAAAACTGGTTCAATGAAAACGTTTCCTCCAATATACTTACTTTCGATAATTATGAACGTAAATTAAGGGTACCTTTTGTTATTTATGCTGATTTCGAGGCCTTTCTAAACCCGATTCAAACAGGTACAATTAATCCTACTACATCCTCAACAACAAATGTACAAAAACATGAGGTATATAGTTTTGGATACTACATTAAATGTTCTTATAATGATAAATTGTCAGTGTACAGAACATATAAAGGCAAAAATTGCACCCAGGAATTTATGAAGTATATGGAACAAGACTTAAAGGCCATTTGTAGGAGAAATACTTTTGTAAAAACTCCATTGCCTTTATCTAATGCAAATAATCTGCATATTGCTCAGAGTAGTACATGTTATATTTGTGATAAAAATTTAAACGAGGATTCAGTCATTTCCTATAATTACCATACTGGTCTTTATGAAGGAGTGGCACATACCTTTTGTTCTGAAAAATACAGGGCACCTAATTTTGTACCTGTATTTTTCCATAATTTGTGTAACTATGATAGTCATTTTATAGTGCATGGGCTTGGTTTGGCGGAAGGCGACATTGAACTGATTCCAGAGAACAAAGAGAAATACATTTCATTTTCTAAGAGCTTACAAATAAATAATCGCACAATTAAATTGAGATTTGTCGATTCACTTAAATTTATGTCCAGTAGTCTTGACAAATTGGCAAAAAACTTGTTGCCTGAACAATTTCATGAATTAAAATTGAATTTTTCATACGAGGAGGATTTTAAACGCTTATTACGAAAGGGTGTCTATCCCTATGAACACATGTCATCATACGATTCTTTAAACTTAACAGCTCTTCCCTCTAAAGATGATTTCTTTAGTTCCTTGTCTGATAGTCACATCTCAGAAGAGGATTATGATCACGCAAAAGATGTTTGGTCTCATTTTCAATGCAAAAATATGGGTGATTATTCTGATTTATATTTAAAAACTGATGTTCTATTACTAACTGATATATTTGAAAATTTTAGAAACCTTTGTCTTAAGACGTATGGATTAGACCCCGCTCATTATTATACTGCTCCGGGATTAAGTTGGGATGCAATGTTAAGAACTACAAAAATAAAACTAGAACTCCTAACTGATATCGATAAAATAGCTTTTATATCAAAAAATATTCGAGGTGGCATATCACAATGTAGTAATAGATACGCAAAGGCTAATAATATTTTTTTAGAAGATTATAATCAAAATATCCCATCGTCATTTCTTATGTACTTTGATGCAAATAACCTTTACGGGTGGGCTATGTCTCAATGTCTTCCTACCGGTAAATTTGAATGGGTAAATACAGATACTGACTTTAATATATCTGATGACGCTGATCATGGTTTAATTTTAGAAGTTGATCTCGAATACCCTAACGAGTTGCATGACTCTCATTCAGATTTGCCATTTTGTCCTGAAAACGTTTGTTTGGGTAATTCCAAAGAAAAAAAATTAATTCCTAATTTAAATAAAAAAACGAATTATGTCATTCATTATAGAAATCTAAAACAGTGTTTGAAGAATGGTTTGAAATTGAGTAAAATCCATCGCATTCTTAAATTTCAGCAGTCTATGTGGTTAAAAAGTTACATAGATTTGAACACCCACATGCGATCACAGGCATCATCCGATTTTGAAAAAGATTTCTTTAAACTAATGAATAATTCAGTGTTCGGTAAGACCATGGAAAATGTTGCAAAACGCGTAAATGTCAAATTATTAAATCACTGGGAAAATCGAGGAAAAACGCAGGGGGTTCAATCTTTGATAGCGAAACCTGAGTTCCATAGTTTATCCATATTCTCTGAGAATTTAGTGGCCGTTCAATTGAATAAAACTAAAATATTTTATAATAAACCGATTTATCTGGGATTTTGCGTATTAGATATATCGAAAACTTTGATGTATGACTTTCACTACAGCTACATGAAAACCAAATATCCAGACAATCTTAAGCTTCTTTATACAGATACTGATAGCTTAGTATATCAAATTTTCACGGAAAATTATTACGCAGATATAAAATCAGATCTTAATTTATATTTTGATACATCTGACTATCCTCCTAACAATAAATATGATTTGCCGTTAATAAATAAAAAGCGATTAGGGTTTTTCAAAGATGAAAATAATGGTAGAATTTTAAAAGAGTTCGTAGGTCTGAGATCTAAAATGTATACCTTAGATGTTGAAAAATATGATGAGAATGATGAGAAAACTGAAAAATATGGTGTTTTATCAAAAGCTAAAGGAGTCAATAAATGTGTTACAAAAAAATTTACTCTTGACAATTACAAAACGTGTTTATTTAATAAAAATTTGCAACGCGCTCAAATGCTAAGATTTAAGTCTATAAAACATATAATATTCACTCAAAAAATAAATAAAATATCATTATCGCATGAAGATACAAAACGGTACTTATTAGAAAACTCTTCTGACACTCTAGCGTGGGGTCATTATAAAATACCGCAATAATGAAAAAGTTTCAAAGTTGTAATATAATCACACAGAACATTCGAATTCCAAATTATTGTTTGTACATTGTATATTTTTAAGGTATTACTTGTAAACATGTAAAAAAATGTATGAATTTTATTTTATTGTATCTTTTAAGGTATTTTTGTAAATATGAAACAAAAAAAATAATGTTTAAAGTGTAATCCTAAATAATAAAAAAAAAAAATTTACGTAATCATTTTGTTTTTTTTTTTGTCTACTATATCTGAGTTGTTTAAATAGTAATCATCTTTCTGAATATTACCATTTAAAGTCCATCCGTTAACATATCAACACTCACCCACACACATACACATAGATTACGATATCTAATAATGATTCACTTTTATCATCCTTTCACTACCATTGTCGCAGGTCCTAGTGGGTGTGGTAAAACGCAATTTGTTACAAACTTTTTGAATAACTCCAAAGAGATATGTAATGTTGAATTTGATGAAATTATTTGGTGTTATGATGAAATGCAACCTCTCTACAATCTGGAAAATGTAAATTATAGTCAAGGAATACCAGATTTTTCAATTTTTGATGGGAAGAAACCTAAACTTCTTATTATAGATGATTTGATGAGAGAATCAGATGGACGAATCGTTGACATTTTTACGAAGGGTAGTCATCATAGAAACTTAAGTGTTTTTTATATTACACAAAACGTATTTCATCAAGGTAGAGGGCAACGTGATATTTCATTGAATACAAGCTACATTGTATTTTTTAAAAATCCCAGGGATAAAACTCAAATACGCTACCTGTCACGACAAGTTTACCCAGAAAACTCAAAGTTTGTGGACGAAGCCTACAAAGATGCTACAAAGGAGGCTCATGGTTACCTCATGATTGACCTGAAACAAAATACAAATGACATATGCCGTTTTAAAACAAAAATATTTCCGTTTGATGGGCATTGCACAGTGTATGTACCTAAAAAGGGGTTTAAATATGATAAAAATCACCATATTTTAGTCAGTTCTACATGATGCATGCAAGAGTAAACACATATAAACATTTACTTGAAGCATTGCAGTTGCTTAAACCCAAATATCGTACTGCGTTACTTAAATCTTGTGACGACGAAGAGATCAACATTATTTGTGAGTGCATTTATAACGTCCTAAATGGGAAAATTCCATTAGAAAAAAAAGAAAAGACGAAACTAAAAAAATATAAAGATATTTTAAGAAAATTAGTTTCGAAAGGGAAACATAAAATAAGAAAAACTGTTATAGTTCAAAAAGGAGGTGCATTTCTACCTATTATTTTAGGTGCAGTTTTAAGTGCTTTAGTGAACTCTTTATCATAAACAAAATGGAAAACACAAAAAAAATGTTATTAGTTGAATCAGATTTTATTGAAAGGCTGAAACGGAATGAGAGTCCACCCGAAAATTCCTCATCTCGGCTAGATGGAGAGATGCAAAAAATCCTTAAAAGTAAAATGAATGATCGCGAAAAGTGGACGTTATATTCTCAAGCATTACAAAGATTTCTACATTTTATTGAAACAGATCGAAAACCGTTTAGAATACCCATCGTGATGGAGGGGGTAGATCAAGTCATCAACGAAAGTAATGATATTATAAAAACAAAAGTGAACAAAAAGGAGGAGATTGAAAATAATGAGTCAGTTACAGATAATGTAACTGAAGCAGCCACACCGTCATCGTTTAATACACCACCTGGCGAAATAAATCAAGAACTAATGCCAATTAGTCCGTCAAAAATTATAAACATATTACCTAAATCTTATGAAAAAAAAACTCGAACGTTGTTAGATTACATTGTTTCAAGTAAACCGAAAATTTGGTGGAAACAGACTGGTGAAGTTGTTATAAATAACCAAACCATTCAAAATAGTAATATTACTGATTTGGTAAGCGACACCGTTAGATGTCTTAAACGTCCTAAACCAATTGGATGGGAAGTGTTTGCTTTACTTTTAAAAGATATCGAAGTTCCTAGGTCATGCATAGGTAATCCTACAAATTTAGCATTTATTAATGGTACTCCTTTGATTGAACCCTTTACCCCCTCCACATCTGTGAAGACGAGAGCCTCAACAGATAAAGATAATAACACTTCTACGCCTCTTGCTACACGGGAGCAAAAGCGATCCGGAAAGAAAATAGAGTGGGAAAGATGGACTCCTTATTAGATATTAACAGAATCTATTATGACGTCTCTAATCCAGCTGGCTATAGCAGTTTAAATAATTTATCAAAGGAAATGAAAGGTCAAATGAACAAAGAGGAAGTGAAAAAATGGTTACAATCTCAAGATACGCACACGCTGCATAAACCTATTCATAGACGATTTACTAGAAATAAATACATTCTCTCGAACTTTAATGAACTTTGGCAAGCTGATTTAAGTGATATGAGTACTTATAGTCAATATAATGATGGGTACAAATATATTCTTTGTGTTATTGATGTGTTCAGTAAATATGCTTTTGCAAGAGCCATGAAGAAGAAGGATTCAGCAACTGTTAAACAATGTTTTGAAAGCATATTTACTGAAGCCAACTCTGTTCCCCGTCACATCCAATCTGATAAAGGTACAGAATTTGTTTCAAAGGCGGTTAGAGATTACTTTAAGAGCAAAAATATTAATTATTATACCACTAATAACCCCGACATTAAAGCAAGTATAGTAGAAAGGTTTCAAAGAACACTTAAAATGAAAATGTGGCGTTACTTCACTCATAAGAATACATATAACTACACAAATATATTACAAGATCTTCTACATTCTTACAACCATAGCTATCATTCTAGCATTAAAATGCGCCCAGTTGATGTTAGCTCTAATAATATTATGACTGTTTGGTGTAATTTATATGATCGCAAAAAAGATAGGCAAATTTCATTAGAAACTAAAAAACTAAATGTAGGTGATCATGTTAGAATCACTAAATATAAGCATGTGTTTCAAAAAGGTTATGAAAGTAATTGGAGTGATGAAATATTTATTATTGATTCGATTATTAACAGATCGCCACGAGTTGTTTATACAATAAAGGATTTAGAAGGTGAACCCATCATTGGTACATTTTATTCTAAAGAATTACAAAAGGTAACTTACCTCCCCTCCAACGAGTATAAAATTGATAAAATAATACGCTCGCGTCGAGTTGCTGGCAGAAAGGAAATACTAGTTAAGTGGCAAGGTTATCCTAATAAATTTAATTCTTGGATACCTGAATCAAACTTAAAGAAAATATGAGTGAAAATAGTTTTTATCTAACTTTGTTAAGTAATAGTTCATCAGATTACTACACGGATAACACGACTGCACATTTCTTAACTAAATTACCAAAGACCATTAAATTGGATGGAGAATGGGTAGTTGGGTTGGTGGAATTTCAATATCCTTGTTCCATGTATAATGTTCAAGAGCACGAAAACATCATTTATTTAAAGAAAAAGGTGTTATCACCCACCGATAAAACTACAAAAATAGTGGATATAAAAACTCATATACCAGCCACTACATATTATAATATAGATCATTTTCTTCAAGCGTTTAATGAAAACCCACAGTTAAAAAATAACGTAAAATTTCGATATGATGGATTAACAAAACTGGTTGGAATAGCAACAACAAATAAAGAAATAACATCTATCATTACAACTCCGATACTAAGTCTGCAATTGGGTTTTAAACCGAAAACAAATTTAAAACAAAATACATTAGGAAAAAGCCCTGCAAATTTATATTTAGGTTTACCATCTCAAATATTTGTTTATACTGATATAATACACCCACAAGTAGTCGGAGATGTTATTACTTCATTACTCAGAATAATACCTTTAGATCCAACTAAGTTCATTTATGGAGCTTATAAAACTCACATCTTCTCACCCGCTCATTATGTACCAGTTTTACGAAGAGAGTTCGATACCATTGAAATAGATATAAGAACAACGACTGGTGTCAGAGTACCATTTCAATTTGGATCTTCTTGCGTGAAGCTACACTTTCAACGAGTAAAATGATTTACAACAGATCGTCAGTCTCTTGTCCTTACGAACATTATTATTCACACCAAGCCGGCTCTGGGATAGGTATTGTCTATAAGGGAGTTCCATATCAACGAGGACATGGTATAGGCAGTTTTTTGGGTGGAATATTTAGATCAGTGCTCCCTTTGTTATCTAGCGGTTTAAAAACCATTGGAAAAGAAACCTTAGGGGCAGGGGTTGGTTTGTTAACTGATATGGTAAATTCTCGTCCTATGGATAGTTCCATTCGATCACGATTTAAGGAAGCGAGCGCTAACCTAAAAAGAAAGGCTGATGAAAAAATTGATTCTCTCATGTCAGGATCTGGGTATAAAATGTCGAATAAAAGAAGAGAACCGCTCATTACTCGAAAAGCATCGCGACGAAGAGGAAGTAGAAATAATAATAAAAATAACGATATATTTTCAAGTTAAATAATGTCATTTCTACACAGTCATTCATGTGAATGTGCAAAATCTGAATTAGATATATTTGCCCTTCCATCAACTCAAACAAGTATTGAAAGCGGACATTGGATTCATTACAAACCAATTTCATCTTTAAGTGATGATGGCCCCATTGAATTTCAAGTACCTGGATCAGGAGATGACTACATTGATCTATCACACACAATGTTACATATTACTGCTAAAGTATTGAATCAAGATGGGACAAAATTAAAAGCAGATGCCGGAGTTGGACCCACCAATAACTGGTTACATTCCCTTTTCAACCAACTTGATGTATATTTAAATCAAAAACTCATATCACCCCCAAACAATACATATGCTTACCGTGCTTATATGGAAAATCTTCTCAACTATGGACCGGCAGCCAAAAAAACCCATCTTACTTGTGGGTTATGGTATGAGGATACCCCAGGTTTTATGGATACCGTTGACGCCAACAACAAAGGATTTCAGAAAAGACTAGAATTTATCAAAGAGAGTAAGGAAGTGGAAATGATTGGACATTTGCATGGCGATATATTTAACCAAGAGAAATTCTTGACAAATGGTGTTGAATTGCGTATTAAGTTAGTCCGATCAAAAGAATCATTTAATTTAATTTGTCATCAAGATAAAAAACTTAAAGTACAAATAACAGATGCTAGTCTCATTGTTAGAAGAACAAAAATCAATCCTAGCGTTTTGTTAGCCCATCAAAAAGTATTGGCAACAACGACTGCGAAGTACCCCATTACGAGAGCAGAAGTTAAGGTTCTCACAATACCAACAGGGGTCCAGGGTAAAACATTGGATAATATATTTCTCGGACAAATTCCTAAACGCTGTATTATTGGATTTGTATCAAATTCAGGTTTTAATGGAAATTTAGCTTTGAATCCATTTAATTTTCAAAATTATAATATGAATTCATTTAGCTTGTTTGTAGATGGTCATGAAATTCCTTCTAAAACATTACAACCGTCATTTAGTTCTGGTTTAATAGCGGCGGCATATCACACCTTATTTTCTGGAACTGGTATTCATTTTCACAACGAAGGTAATGGAATAAGTAGAACAGATTATGGTGGAGGATATTGTTTGTTATGTTTTGATTTAACCCCTGATTTATCTGCTAGTTCAACTTCACACTGGAATCTTGTTAGACATGGAAGTGTTCGGATAGAAGTACGCTTTGATTCGGCTCTAACTAGCACCATTAATTGTATCGTGTATGCAGAATTTGACAACATTATTGAAATAAACAAAAACCGTGATGTATCTGTAGATTATAATAGTTGAAAAACATAATTATATAAATACAATGTTTTCTTTCGTTTACTTTATTTTGTTGTAGTCATTGTTTGCAGCATCATCAAGACATAAATTGTTATTAATTAAGTAATTATGGATACTAATGAGATTCAATTTTGTATGAAGAAATTAAACCCACTTTTTGAATCAAATGTTTTTGCTGCTAACAAAATACCTATTTGGGTCGATCTACCTGTCTTTATTGTTAGTAATTTGGACCCTGACACGAAACCAGGCTCCCACTGCGTTGCCATACACATTGATGTTACTGGTATAGGAGAATATTTTGATTCCTTCGGACGGAAACCTTCAGGTTACCATAACTTATTTTTAAAAAGAAACACCAGACAGTGGTTTTATAACAATAAACCTCTTCAAAACCATTTTACTTCAGTTTGTGGTGAATATTGTCTAGTTTATTTGTATTTTAAATATCATGGAAAAACTATGACAGATATGCTAAGTTTGTTTTCTGATAATTCTGTATGTAATGACCTTATATTAAGGAATATGTTTAAAACATTTTTTGTGAAATAAAATAATATGTGTACTTAAATAAGATTTTTTATTTTTTCATATAATACAAAGACCTTTTAAACCACACATTTTTTTTTTTTTAATCTTATTATTTACAAAATATTTCTTAACATTCTTTGTTACTTAAAAAACGAGACGACGCAAAAAAATCTGTTACATGGAAAATGTACTTAAGGAGAGGTAAAAAATGAGAAATACGTTAACACAATCATTAAGCTACTACTATCATTAATAATTATAACTATCACTGTTTCTTATTATCTATAAAATATTTCACACTACTGTCCTTAGAAGCTAATTGCTTTGTTATGTTATAAATAATATTTCGCGTATTTTGTAGCTCCAAATCGTCTTCCAACGCAAAATATTTCAATCTGAAGTCCGCATGCTTCCAGTGTTCCATGGGTGGGACGTTTTTGATTTTATGCATATCATATATCTCGATTTTAATCAAATGTGATGCATAGGCCCCGTCGTCTTGTCCGGATGACAAGTTTGCAACACCGTCTGGTGAACTTTTGCTCACATTTGAAGACCGTTTCACAACTTTAGACTGCTTTTTAGGTCGTTCAAAGAAGCTATCGATATTGTTTCCTGAACGTTTCTTTGCGATGGCTTGTTTAACTTTGAGACCAAGCGTACCCTCTTCATCGCTTGATTCGTCTTTATTATCATCCGGGTAGTAATAGTTCTTGAAAGTATTTTCAGTGAACTGAAACAATATAAAACAATAATTTACACACTGTCTACGATCTTGATAATTAAAACACAAAGAACACAAGTGAAAACAAAACAAAGTAATTTACGGTAATAAAAGACATACTTACATCCATTGTTGGGTCTTTCTATAAACACTTAAACACTTCACTGTTGAATTAACACTATATTTCTATATACTGCAGTAGATACAAGGAGCTCTGATACAGAGGACTGCCACGACAGTAATACTTACTCAAAGCCATTTCTCTTCGGCTTTTATACTGTGATAGTGAGCAGGATACAGTATCGTTCAAATCATGTCTCAACAGGTTCATCTAATACAGACGCTCTCTTTACTAAAACCCAAATTCAAAAGCATAATAGGAAACAATAAATCCATTGTCAGTATAAAATATAATAGATGTCTACCAATAAAGCAATTATGCTGTTATAACAATGAATACCAACACACAAGAAATGCCGACGTATTAGACTAAATCATGTTGAAACCAGTTGACACGTCTCGTTATTTTTTTAAAATCATACAAAGTAACATGTCTCAACAAGTTCATCTAAACAGACGCTCCCTGTACTCAAACCCAAATTATATCCACATAATAATCCATTGTCAGCATAAAATATAATAGACGTCTATCAATAAAGCAATTAAGCTGTTATAACAATGAAAACAAGTGCACAAGAAATGCCTCACACGCCTAGTTATTATTTTAATAATACAAAGAAACAAGTAGCTACGAGTTTACTTTCTATCGTGTTACAAAGAACATAAAAATGTATGTGAAAATAAACTGTATAGTATTAGATAATGAGACATACTTACATACTAAGTTTAAGAAGATAGAATAGTTTAAGAATAAAAAAGGCTAACATTAGGTTGAATTGCATTTATCGCAGACAAAAATAATGAGTTAGAAATAGGTAAGACTAAATAAAATAACACAATACAATATGCACAATATAGGTAAGTATGTATACGATATGTAGGATGCTTTAGTTTGGATAGGTAAGAAGTTTAGGTATTTAGGTTAAAACATAACTTGAACGAAGACTAGGTGAAAGCAGGTTAGTTTGAAATGAGAAGTTAGGTTGATTTTAGTTAGGTTTGGTCAAGTTAGGTTTGGTAAAAGAAGGTTTAGGTTAGTTTAGGCTACCGACGGATTACTTGTGTAAATTCTAATTAGGTTAGGTTAGGTTAGAACTGTATTCCTTATAAATCGAAATAGCTCCAAGAGGTTGTAAGATAATAAGATAATAAATCGCAAATAAGTACCTTTTGCAAATACCTATCGGTAATACCTATTGCAAATACCTATCGCTAATTTGCAAATACCTATCGCTAATACCTATTGCAAATACCTATCGCTAATACCTATCACAAACACCTACAGTATAATACACACATAAAGAAGGCATGAATGAAGACGTCGGTGGGTGAAGGGTCCATCCAGGTAGTATGCTCGGTAACACAATAACGCGCCCGAGTCGAGATCGAACAATAGAAAAGGGTCGATAAGCCTATTGTTACCGTGGTGAGCAAGGTGTATTGTTTAATTAGCGTATTTCGTAAGTACCTGAAGGAGGCGCCGGGCACTGCTGAGACCTAGCGTAATCAATTCAAATGGGGGGCTATTTTTTTTTTTTTTTTTTTTTTTTTTTTTTTTTTTTTTTTTTTTTTTTTTTTTTTTAAGGTTCAACGGGGGTGGTGGATCGGCCCTGGGGTCAGGATCGGTGACCACTGAGAGGTGGGGCCAGAATCGGGGAATAGTTTCTACTATAAACACATGAAACATGCTCTTGTTAGTACATTCACGACACAAAACACGCTATGTTATCTTATTCTTTTATTATGTGGACGTCAGTAAGTAGTGTAAAGTTTGTTCAAATAGGTTAGTTTTCCTTAAACGGATATCACTTTCTCCAACTCCCAGATTTGTTAGTGAATAATCACTTCTCTGACTGCCAAAACACGGTGAAAACAGATGAAAATAATTGGAATTATCAGACCTCTGGCTCCCAATTTATAGAAATAGCGTCTTTTCCAACTAGCGGGCGTCGGTTTCAAAGCAAGCTGCTCCAACATATCCCGGCTTCTGAATTGAAAGCCCACCCTGTGAGCCTTGTTCTGGGGATTATTATGCTGCTTTCAAATATAAAGACGATGTTCTTCTTGACAGGTTTATAATTAATATTCGTTTTACAAAGCAAGTTTCTCATTTAGCCGCCATACTTCACAAGTTGACAGGCAAAAGCTAAGAGTCACAGATAACATATATCAGCCCTACGCACTGTCATTAGAACTAATATTACAATCATCGTACGTTGTTGTTGTGTATTAGCCATATTGTTTTATTAAGCCGTTACGTTGTTAAGCTTGGAATAACTACTACTACTACACTATATAATACTACTTAATACTACTATTAATAATACTACTTAATAGTACTATTACTATACTATATAATATAAACTAGTACAGAATATAAAATGCTAATAATACAGAATACATATACACGTAGAAGTTATCTCCCGCTGTGACATCGAAGAGGGTATTTAAATTCATAGTCTTATGAAGGGGGGGGAGAGGCGTGACTGTACACTTTTTGGCTTCGGCTAAGCCGGATAGCCACTAAACTGTGCGAGAGGAAGGGGGTAAGTAAAAAAATTCCGTTTTTAGGAACATTAAAAAAATCCTGCAATAAGTAACGTGATGGTCATTGTTTTACTTAATGATTCAGATTTGGTTATCATTAAACTAACCTAAGTAACCAACTGGAATGTGAACCATGTGAATGGAATAGGTAAGGTAACGTAAGTTCAGTTATATCTATCACTATATGTCTTAACAGACCAGCAGGAGTATTATGGATGGTTTTATCCACATAATAAAATTAAAACCGTCACTTTTTAACACTGTGGGATTGAAAGTGACGGACACCGTTTTATCATGCTGTCACGTAGACATGACATACATGATATCTGCTATAAAATTCATAGGTAATGAAAGTAATGTACCAATAATAATAATAAGTGTGAATAGCGTGGAAGCTATGGTCTGTCCTTTTCGTTTCTTTAGAGGTAAAAATAGAAGTAGGAAAGATAGGTAAAGAAAGTTAACCTAACAACCTTCGTGCAACTATTTGACTGACGACAGTAACTCAGTTCGTGTCATGTCATAACTCACTTTTTCAGTTTACCAAACTAATTTGTAGTGCTAGTGTTATAAACCCATATTACATTCTCAAATCATCTCAGATGCTGTTTAGCAAAAATGGTTATCAAAAATGTGCCAACCCACATTAATTTCTTGTTGCAAAATGGATGTGGGTTGACGTTGTCACATTATTGCATATCATTACGGATATGATGGTCGTTCTTGTCTACGTGACAGTGTGATAAAACGCTGTCCGTCACTTTCTATCCCATAGTGTTAAAAGTGACAGTTATTTTATCACGTGGATAAAGCCATCCATAATACGCCGGCAGCATCCGTATATGTCTGTCCAAATTCTTGCCAAAACAAGAATCTGACTTTTTAAATTTAATAATTCTAAAACACAACGTACTACACTTCACCCCCCGGCCCACCGAAGGAGTTAAAATGCTATAGTTCGTGCCACGGCATAAATTAGCGACAGTAACTCGCAAGAAGCCGGCGCGCATACTATCACCAGTCGAGATTAACGAATTTCCACTTAATATGCGCGCGGCGACGCAAAAATTGCGCGGACTTTCGATTAGCGGTTAATTGTGAGATAGGGGGTTTTGGCGCGGACGCTTTAGTCATTCTTGAGTATTATTTAGTATTCAGGTTTTAACTAATAAAGCATTAAGTACGTAAATTGAGGAGAATACTGTTAATTAGATTATAGTTTGAATTGAAGGATTATCGTTCTTAGATTTACGCTTTTCGAATGGAATTAAATTTCAATAGTTCTATGCGCCAGTGCTATAATAAGTCTTTATTAAACTTTTGGACGCTAATGACCGATATATCCGCACCGCAGGTTCAACGCCAAAGACCGATTAATCGGTCACAGACCACAGAGCAACATAGACCTACGTGCATGTGCATAAAGTTCAATTTCAGTTTTGACACTTGGGTGACGTGGCGTCCGAGTGACAGCTTTTGTGTTTGACACGGCGTCGATAAGGTTAATAAATACGCTAAAATAACTTCATGCGCTTTTTGATCTTTATTTAAAAATATATATATAATAAGTTAATAACTATGATACTTTCTGTACATAGTGTTGATTTGTCTATCTTGTTTATATTTTTTCTCAATTGCCAAAGGTTGACTGGACGAGATACCTTGTGAGAGTCAGGATGGTGGGTGTAGGTAGCTAAATTTATATATAAACAAGGAAACATTTTTTACCATTATTTTTTCTTTATTTACCTAAATAAATTTCATACCTCCTGTAGAACAATTATACCTTCCAGTAAATTTGTTCCCAAATAAAGATAGTACCTACACCCAGCCTTTTAAGGGGCCCACTGTTAACAGTCCGTCGGACGGTATCGGCCTGTCAGTTAGAACAAAAATTTGACAGTTCCGAACATCTGACAGGCCGATACCGTCCGGCTTAGACCGAATGGAACACAGTGCGAAACCTATAAGTAATATAATTCTCTCTTTTTGCGAGTTCCTATAATTGGCTCTGTAATGCTGTCTAAAAAGTTTAATGTATCATTCATAGCTGTTGGAATTCCTTGTATAAATAAATAAATAAAAATAAAAAGAAATATCGACCACGATTGTAAGGGCTGATTTAGACGGCGCGCGAACTCGCATGCAATTTTAGTTACATTGCGGACTGTTGGTTACGTTCAATTCAACCGAACGATCAAAACCCGCAATGTAATGAAACTCGCATGCGAGTTCTCGCATCGTCTAAATCAGCCCTTATTCTTCAGTTTTATGCACCTATTTTTTTATAGTTTTATGCATTTGTTTGTGTTCCAGTAGCAACAGTGGCGACATTGAATTCCCTCGCACACGCCATCACAATTAGGGCGGTGGCCAATAAAGCGAGGATCTCTTTACGAGGCTGGGCTCCGCCGGCCGCTATTAGGCGATCGCTATTAGCTTTGGCTGTGGGGTCTGCGAATGTATGGATGCGGTATTTTTTAAGATATCCCACACTAGCGTCTTGGTGTCGGCGTCTTGTCAGCGCTATGAAAACGGTGTTGCTCCAGCGTCGCGTGAAATCGACCATAGAATTGACTAGACGTCGATGCTCGAGACGCTGGTGTGGGGTCTACTAGTGTAGTAACTACACTACACTAGCGAGCCGGCGAGCCAGTCGCAAATAACTCACATACTGCTAATAAACCGAGGATTTCCTAAAGAATCTCGTCTCTGTTATTAGAATTAGCTTTGGCTTTAGGATCTGCGAATGAACCGATGCTTAAGGGGCCCACTGATTAACAGTCCGCCGGACGGTATCGGCCTGTCAGTTAGAACAAACTTTTGACAGTTCCGAACAACTGACAGGCCGATACCGTCCGGCGGACTGTTAATCAGTGGGCCCCTTATTATAATGATAAGCTTATGTGCCAAGTCATACACTAAAACAAAAAGAGGAAGGTAGGTAACTGTGCTTACCGTAATTTCATATTTAGCTTTTAAAATGCAGTGGATTCAGCTAGCAAAGTTCTTGAAAAATCGTAGCGTTTTTTAGATTATAATAAGGTTGCAAAATATATGAATAGCATTCTAAAGGCATTTCTCTAGTAATTTAATTGATTCGAAATCTTATTAAACACAACTTTATCTCGATGAAAAAACCATTGTAACTACGGAATGTTAGTTTTGATCGAAGTTACCGAGGGGGTAACTTCTTTTTTTAAATAACTGAAATAAACTATTTAATAAGAATGATATCCGGAAATGAATTTCCACACATTTTCTTACAGTCGGATATGATAGTTACTCCAATGCCGTGTCCACACAAATCACTTTCCCACATCGGCGAAATCGTCCATATCTTTGTAGCACGTAAACTGCGTGCGATCGTAAAAGAAAATGCGTCCGAGTGTACAGACAATTTGCGGTATCGATCAATTGCGTGCCGACTGTACGCTAATGTTGGGGTTGCTTGTTTTTACTACTCTGGTATAGGTTTGGTAGTTACACTAGGTATACGTAGAGGGTTATCTTGTGGTGACGTAGATATAGGTAGATACACTTTCATCTTTCCACCAGAGATATGCGAGGAAGCGTAGCGAGGAATAAAATTGATCATAACAGCAGCTGCCATGAGCGATAATCATAGTTAAATGAAGTGATACCTTGATATGTACATTAGGCTACTAGGCCAAGTTTGGTATCGTCAGTGGGGAGACACTCCTGACTTCGGGCAAACTCGGCTCCGCTCGGCTCAGCATTGCTCCAAGCAATTATTAGGGTTGACACAACTTGACGTCCCTTTGCGTGCACGACCACAGATAAGTCGAAAGGGATAGTGCCATAAGTTAGAAAGGGATATCATGATTCGACCCTGAATCGCTGTCAAACTTCGGTTTTGTAGGAAGTGTCCTTTCTGTGTCCGTAACGGTAGTACTATTACTTATTCTGTGGTATCGTTTTCATATAAATTGGGGATGCCGAATTCATTTATGGTATTACATTGATACCATTCCGAAGTAAAATCATATAAAAAGTAAAAAAAATATCATTTTTTAAATCACGCTTAAACCGCTGAACCGATTTTATTGAAATTTGGTACAGCGATAGTTGGAGTCCTGGGAAAGGACATAGCATAGTTTTTATCCGAAATATTATCCCATTAAGGGTGTGAAAAGGGGCTAAAAGTTTTTATGGGGAATCAATAACCGCTGAACCGATTTAGATGAAATTTGCTATGGTCTATATCTTTGATTTAGATGAAAATAATACCAAACGTGACTTAGAACCTAAATTTAAATATATATTAACCTCACACGTCGCTGAAGGTGAAATACAACATAACATACAACACACGTCCTAAGTTCTTACTTTGTTTAGTCAAAGCGAAAAATAAAAATTTAGGTATATGAAGAAAATAAGTCCAAATTATTTTAGGATGAAATTTCTGTAACATAGACAGAAATGGACGGGCAAACAGACATGACACCATATGGGTTCCGTGTTTACCATTTTGGTGACGGAAACATCAGGGAACTAAATTAACCGATAGTACCCATGTTGTAGAGGCACTACATTGCTCAATCAATCGAAAGTCCACCTTCCCGATCCCCTCCAAATAAAGCCAATAGCCAGATAACCTATAAAACAGGTCATTAACCCCGGACAGCCGTTAACATTATCGCCGAACTATCGGCATTGTCCGTCCGGCCTTTGTGCGGATCAATTGTCCGGAAAATCGGCTAACCAACCGGAAAATATATCCGGAACCTTTTCCGCTAATGGAGCTTCGGTTGGCGATCGCTTACACTGCGGACTTTTTAAAGAAAAATATTTTGTGAAAATAAAACGTATTAGGGTAGATCGATGCGAATCAGATCACAGGGCGAATCGGACCAGGCTACAAAATCTGTATATTCAATCAGATTTGGGTAAAGTAGGTAACTACGTTGGATTTAAACTTCTCATATTTCTCTTAAATAAATAATGTTTAAATGGTTGATTTGTGTAGAATAAACAAACATGTTCATAAAACTTGGCAAACCTTTGTTGAACACTGTCCCTTTCTAACCAAACACAAATGTCAAAATGACGGATACGGACAAGCGAATATCAAAAGCTTGTTAGACTTAACATGGGTTTATGAATAACGCTAGTAATACACTGATTTAAACTTTCACGATTATTAAACATTATCAAACTGCACAACGGGACTTAATCGCGTATTTAAGTTTTAAGATTTACCTCCGACGTTTCGAGGACGGCGTTGTCCCCGTGGTCTCGGAGAAGACTGGCTCAAGTTGACATCAACATCTTCTAGCCGCGCGAGTTTTTCGAACTACCCGCACTTGGTCTTGTTTATCAGTTTGAACGTTTTGCGCACTAGGGATGTCACTCTGTCGACACACAACACTAACGATATTCGATTTATCGACTGTCATTAGTAAATGTAAGCGGAAACGAATATCGACAGTCGATAAATCGAATATCGTTAGTGTTGTGTGTCGACAGA
The DNA here is from genome assembly GCF_910591565.1 of Cydia splendana. Taxonomy (NCBI): domain Eukaryota; kingdom Metazoa; phylum Arthropoda; class Insecta; order Lepidoptera; family Tortricidae; genus Cydia; species Cydia splendana. The sequence continues at coordinate 15,186,232 of NC_085978.1, forward strand.
GTGACATCCCTAGTGCGCAAAACGTTCAAACTGATAAACAAGACCAAGTGCGGGTAGTTCGAAAAACTCGCGCGGCTAGAAGATGTTGATGTCAACTTGAGCCAGTCTTCTCCGAGACCACGGGGACAACGCCGTCCTCGAAACGTCGGAGGTAAATCTTAAAACTTAAATACGCGATTAAGTCCCGTTGTGCAGTTTGATAACGCTAGTAATACATATTTAAACATTTCATTACAGTGTCGCTTAAGAATACTAATATTACTAAACCTGTGGAAAACGGTTTCTTCACAGTTTCAGCAGATGCAAAAATGTCTTAATAATAGCGTATAGAAGTGGTATGTAAAATTTTCCGAACTCTATTAAGATTCAGATATATTTGCTAACTTCTAACTCTGCTATGTCTAACAATCCGGCGACCATTGCGTTTAACTGTTATAGACGCTTGCCTGAAATGTCTTAGGTATATACTTAGGTTTAGATTCCATTCGAACCATGTATTGTGTAAACACAAACAATTAGATCAATATTACAGAACAGCAAAAGCAGCATTAAGTAAAATCAAATTAAACACTGTATAATGTTGGACATAATTATGACAGGACAAAAAACAATTTTTTTTTTAATAAATTTTTAAATTAAATTAAATATTGGGGACATCTTACACAGATCAACCTAGCCCCAAACTAAGCAAAGCTTGTACTATGGGTGCTAGGCGACGATATACATACGTATATAGATAAATACATACTTATATACATAGAAAACACCCATGACTCAGGAACAAATATTAGTGTTCATCACACAAATAAATGCCCTTACTGGGATTCGAACCCAGGACCATCGGCTTCGCAGGCAGGGTCACTACCCACTAGGCCAGACCGGTCGTCTAAATTTAAGTTTACACACAAGTTGACAGTATTACACCAAAGCACTTTTATACAATTAAATCAAAATATTCACAATATATTAAAGGTGATATCCCTATAAGGAATCGTGAGAGTCAGGATGGCAGGTTTAAATAAAGGTAAAAAAGGACTTTACCAAAAGTGTATAACCAATTTGTACTCCTACTTAGTAACTCCTTTGAATAAATAAGTACATCCCCGTACTTCTAGTTTGTCGAATGGTGAACATTTTTCGTTCCATCAAATTACATTGAACAGTACTAATAATTTACGGCCGTATTCGAAAAATGCTTATAAAATGTCACAGGCGTCACAGCGATACGGTACCGATCTGTCAGTGTCAAAAGTGACATTTCTTCAACCAAAAACGTCACTTTTGACACTGACAGATCGGTATATTATTACCGTGACATCTTATAAACATTGTTCGAATACGGCTGTTAGATTTACAATGATTTTCTGGATTTAGGTATTCTTTTTGTGTTTGCTTCTCATAGTTATTATTATAGAGGCACCATGTCTCTACAAAACAGACAGAGTTACGGAAAGAGAGACCTAAGCCCTCCTACGTGTACGCGCTCAACGCAGCTGGCCAACTTTATTGTCATACGTGCAATTAGGGTTTGCACGACGGATCTGAAATGTATTGGGAAGATCCGCGGATCCGGATCCGGATCCGGATAATTTCATACATTTCGGATCCGGATTGCAAACCCTGCGTGCAATAGAGTATTTAAGACCAAGTTCGGCCTGGCCAGCCACATAAGGGCCCACGCTAGACAATGTATATAATGTTTATTTAGGGTCGCCGTCATCGAAAACGATGAGGACTATATATATATTGTATAGTATTTATTGGTCTATACTGAACAGAATATACCATCAACATGAGATATAAAGATACATTATCTTATTATATTTTTATTACAGAACTCCCATTAATCCTACCTGTTTCCCATAAAATGGCATCATCACACATTTTATTAGGCGAATCTTGTATTTTACGATAATACCCATAATTATTATGGCTGCCCACCCCATAGCTTGAGCCGTGATATCATTTTGATGCCATTAATAACATCGTATACTCAGGGTGTCCTAAATATATAATGGCAGAACTATCAGATGGAGGTACAGGGTGGCCAAATAACAAATATACACTTTAGTTTTTGTAATTTTATTGTATGAAATATCAAAATTATTAAGTATTTCATGTTAAATATAATATTTAGGGCCGATAGTTAAATTTGGAAAATAATGTCAGATAAATGTCCATCTCTAGTACTCGTAGCATGGCAGATGTGAACCCTATTCATCGCGTTTTTCATCACATTTCCATACATTTCCTGCTCTTCGCGCTACATCATCTTGGGACGGTTGGCAGTGTGTTTTTTTTTAAACTAGCGACCCGCCCCGACGTCGCACGGGTTCACAAATTATACACTTAAACCTTCCTCAAAAATCACTCTATTGATAGGTGAAAACCGCATGAAAGTCCGTTCAGTAGTTTTTGAGTTTATCGCGAACAAACACATGTACAAACATACAGACGCGGCGGGGGACTTTGTTTTATAAGGTGTAGTGATGATATAGAAGGCTAATTTTATGAATATTATAACTAATGAGTATTGTAATGTTGTAGTTGAGTCCTATGTAGTTTAATGTGTCAGGTGTTGTAGAATCATTTGTAAAAAATACCTTCATAAAGCTAAAAAAAGTATTTCTAACCTATTATCATGTTTCTTTTAATTAAATTTTTTGTAATATTTTGTGTGAATGTTAATTTATGTAGTCGAGGCCTACGGCCCGATTCTATCTTTAAGATACGTCAAATATTACGACAAGATACGTTCACGTGTCAAAAGTGACGTTTCTTAAACAAAGGGCCTGATTCGGATTTTGAAATAGACATCTATTAGACATCTTTTAGACATCACCAAGATACGATAACGATATGTTTAAGATCTAACCTGTCAAATTTGACATTTGCGCGATTCTGGAGATACTGTTGAACGATTTCCACAGGATATGACTTAGAGATCCAATTCACATCTAATAGATATATTAGAGTCTGGCTAGCCAAATTTTGTTGACAGATATTTCCTTGTTGTATCACCAATTGCCTATGCTTTTAAAAAAAGTTAAAAGTCTGTTGTCAATTTATGTCATTCATTCAAATTGTTCCCGGTTTATAAGGCGTTTATTTTAAATAATACTTAAATATTATTAATAATGACTATACCGAGTGTGGTCCGCAAACTACTATTTAAGCTCGTAAATAAATACGACAATGTGCGAAATCGACGTGTAGCGTTTTATAAAGAAAAACTGCAATGTTTACAAGTCGTAAACAATTTAGTAGGTTGGTGCTCTATTAATATTTTGATACTTTAAGTATTAGTTCTAAACTTCTAACATTTACCTATAACTTTGATTACGTACGTGAATTTATTAATACCTGAATCTCATAAACACAGGACAAGTGTGTAAAAAAAAACGGATAAACTAGAAGTTCTGGAAAATATCAATAAGATCAAAACATTGGAACGTAAACTTATGTGTTTGTCGTTGACTGTACTTTAAGAAATTATGTGAGCTGACTTCGAGTGCACGTCAGCGTATAATTGCCTAACTTATTTCCTGAGGTACCTTACGTGTGCACAGAAAATCAAAATTATTTTCTAGTATCAAAACTATAATTCCTACTACACGAAGTGTGACCAGCTCAAGATTTTTTGTGTAATATTTCAGTAGCCAGACTCTACTCTATCTAACGTAAAAGTGACATTGGTTGCCCGAATTGCGCTGCAAAAGAGAACTAGTTGATATCTAAACTATAACGTATCTAGAATGGATCTAGTACGTGTCGTCTCTTGTGAATATCTTGAAGTTCGAATACGGCAGAAAAGCGACACTTTTGACACTGAATATCTAATCCATATCGTATGTAGTGTAAAGTTCGAATAAGGCCGCTAGTCGACGATTAAACGCCGAATATTCACCAAAAAATATTGTAATTTTCGTTGAAATCCAGGTTCAATAACTACCGTGTCGCTACACAAAAGTGCAAACAGGTAGTTAATTCAGGCGCACTGTACCTGTGTCCCTGCACGAGCATTACGGGGCGCCTGGAGCGTGTACACTCAGCCGCATTTTTAAGGTGTAAGTTTTGGATTTTCCTTTCGTACATATCGTAGCGTTTTGTGATTTAAATAAATAAATCTTAGGGGACACTCTTACACAGATCAACCTAGCCCGCGCTGTCGCCACCTGCCGGCCATATCTGACCTGATCGTAACAGACGCGTTTTGTTAGAGAGTGAGTCTTCTGTACCTAGTACTATTATTTATTATGTGGCCAAGGCGACGATATACATACTTATATAAATAAATACACATATATATATATATATATATATATATATATATATATATATATATATATATTTAGAAACCCCGGCTCTCGTACCAATAGGTTTTTTTTCTGAATTTAGTGTACGAAATACCATTTGATATTTACCAGTCGCTTTTCGGTGAATTGAAACATCGTAAGGGAACCGGATTAATCCCTAAGGCCTAGTTTACCCTCTGGGTCGGAAGGTCAGATGGCAGTCGCTTTCGTAAAAAACTAGAGTCTACGCCAATTCTTGGGATTAGTTGCCAAGCGGACCCCAGGATCCCATGAGCCGTGGCAAAAAGCCGGCACAACGCGAGGAAGAAGAAGACATCATAGTGCATTGCAAGTTAGTTTTGTTGTTTAAGTAAACTATTCTTGGTGTCTGTATCACACGTTTTACGTCTTTGGTAGGTAAACAGTAAAATGGAACAATTCAGTCCGACTGTACTTCACAAGGCAAACAAAAGAACGGGCCGGTGCACAAATCTTAATCTTAGCATTCATTATATGGAACAAAATGGCGAACCTGAATTTATTCTAGGTTACCTCGTAGATTATGAGCAGGTAGCTTCACTGTGACCGACTTGAGAAAAGGCGGTGTAGTATTTTTAATTAACTTATTGTTTATGGGTGGATATGATGGTTGCACCTGTAGCGTCTATTGTGTCATGCGAGCCATGCGACGACAAAAGCGCCATCTAGTAGCATCACTAAGCCCGACTTTGAAAAAAAAAATCTGTTTGTTGAATTTAACAATTGCTAATCTTTTATTTACAGTATTAATTTACAAGTCAAGAATTCAATCCAAAACCGCCCCACCCACAATAATACAGCAACCGACAATTCGGGTGTATGAGGACGGGATATTAAACGATCGGCCCAAGGCATTTCTAATCCAAATAACCCTAAAATGAGACAAATTGTAAATATAAATGAAATCACTAAACTTATGAAATTATAGTACCTAGATAAAATAAAAAGATAAAGATATTTATTTGCAAAAATGTAGTGGTAAACATAGTTGGACAGTAAGTAATTTAAGTGCGTACATTTAGAGGTGCGTAGTATCTAGAGGTAAAATATAGAAAAGAGGCATGTCATTTAATAAGAAAATGTACTGTACATATTTCGTATAAGATGGTCAACAATGAATCAGTTGTACACAATGAACCAATAATGTAATTTGGAATGATGGCGCCCAAAATTCATGCCACCAACAACAAATAGGTAATCCTTTAAAAGACTCCTCACTGACGCGTGCGTGTCAGTTTCAGAAGCCTCTTGCGCCTAGTGTTAGAGTCGCCTAACACTGGGACGATGTACCTACATATGGGATCCAGAGGCTTAGTATATAATTTGTTATAATTTAGTATAGGTTTAAGTAATTAACATATTAGTAGGGGGTGTACCTATACTAACACTATGGACATGGTGTGAAATAAACCTATTGCATTTTATTGTATAAAACTTGTTTGGTATTGTTACAAGGCAAGAATCGAACCCGCAACCGCCCAACCCATAATAATACAGCAACCTACAATCCAGGTGTACAAGCAATCACAGCGCCGAGTATAATGAGGCAGAATATTACCCGATCGGCCCGAGGCATTTTTAATTTTCCGTGAGATCACCTCCCTGTTTTTTTTGGTGCCTTCATAAAAGGGGGATATGTCTACTTGAGTCGGGTATGGATTTAATTTCGGGATATATACTAGTAGTACAACTGAGTGGGTATTTCCTGAGGCTTGGGAGATTTCTGCTTTTTTTTTGTAATTTATTTAAATATTATAGTCTCATAGTCATGAGTTTTGCTTATATAAGTAGATAAGTAAATATTTAGGTACTTATTGTATCTTTGTAATTTTAAATTAGGTTTGTAGCAAAAATCAACATTATCCTAGTAATTCCGCGCATAGGCTTAAAAAAACCGGTAAGTCTCTTGGTGTAATGGGAACAAAAATTTATAATAAAATACCCGAGCTAATCAGAGCCGTTGACACCGTTTGTATTTTTGTACGTAAACTTAAGAATTACTGCATAATGAACGCCTACTATTCTGTTAATGAGTTTCTGGACGAATGAAATATGTCCAATTCCCCGTGTGAAATGCATCTTTTTAGGTATACTTAATTCTGTGAATGAATTGTGATAATTTTTGTATTGTAATTGTATTGTAGTTAACTTGAATTATATTTTATTGATCTCCTAATATACTAGAATTTAAAAATTGTTGTCATTAATTTTTTACGTGAATTGGAATAATTTATTAACATGTACAATTTTAATTTATAATAATTTTTGTCATCATCATCTCAGCCATAAGACGTCCACTGCTGAACATAGGCTAATTTTTAAGGCATAATTTTTGTAATAAATTTTTATTATGTAATGGACGGTGTATGATTAATACCAAGTAAACGTCTATCTATCTAATTTGACTAAAAATCCACTACTTACTTTATCAAAGTTTTAAGAGGTTTAATTTTATCAATAGATACCCCTCGGTTTAATTTCTTGTTAAAAGAAGGTTTTGTCGGATGGCTTATAATTATATTGTTTTGTGCTGGTAAAACTTGCTTTCTTTTTTTAATTTCACCTCTTATACTATTAGTTTTTTTGTTCAATTAAGACGAATAAGTATTAAAACTCCAATAAAAACACCCTCCTTGCCTTACCCACTTTACATTGATCTTAAAAACCTGTCAATTACTATAGAAAACAATACCTCCTAGTGCAGGGGCCAGATCTCGAGAGCTATCGTGGCCCCTTGATAGGCATCGATCACTTTTGAGCACTCTTCACTGGGTCTGTTTTTCTTGTGTTTGTACATTTGTTGTGAAAAGAAATTGGGAGACATCGAAATCTGTTTTGACAGTGCGTTCGGGAATTGTTGAGATAATTTTACTATAGCCGATCAAACAAGTTTGTCAGTAGAACAGGGCGCGAAATTCAAATTTTCTATATGGGAAGGTAATTCATCGCGCCTACATTTTTTAAATTTGCCGCTCTTTTCTACTGACGGAAATGACTTGACAGAGTATAGGCACAATTAATGACATTTATATCCTGACAAGATTTTATTTGGGTTTCGCCATCTTGCGGATTTTCAGTGGTACTAATTTATGTACTGGTATACTGGCAAGGAAACTGTTTGATAACAAGTGAAAGTCATCGAATGTCAGCGATGTAGGTAAACAACAATAACAAAAGATTTCGCAATTTTAAAAATGTTTTAAACGATATTACCACAAATATGTCAAAAAAAAATCCCAAAGATTCAATTATTTTGAATACAATTAAAAGTACGGAAGGTTGCATAGCATTCCAATAAACAATGTTTTGAAATTACTCGTTGACATGACTGGTAGGTACCCTGACATTTTATTTGACTATACATGACGTAGGTACGCACATTACTGCCATTATGTAAGTTGCTTGTAGCGACACTATAGTGAGCATGCATGAACTGTAGACGGCAGCACAGAAGCCTCGATTGGCGTGAAGCATTTTATGTCAAGTTTCCATTTTTAAGATTTAAGCCACTAGATGGCATACCCTACTATGCGAAATAGAGCCAGCGTGAAGTGTAGGGGGCAGCACCTGCTTAGAAGCGTGAATTGTTTTCGCTTTCGATTCAGGTCACGAGATGGCAGACCCTCCAACACGCAGCACGGTCTTTATATCAGGGCCAAATATAATCTTGTCAGGATGTACACAGGCAAAGTGGACTAAAGTATTCGTGTAGACAGTGTAAAACTAATTCTAGCCAAGAACGCAAAGCAGGGTCGTGTCAAGGGCAAGCGGTAGGTAGGTCAGCAATGTGCATTACTGCACTGAAGTGGCGGACACTCGGACTTTGATCTTAAAATGCTGGATGTGACATTTTCTTTTAAATATCCACTTAAGAACATGTTTTTGAAGTTATATCTGTAATCGTAGATTAAAATTCGAAAGGTCCAGGCTTCTAAACCGGAGGTTGTTAGTTCGTTCGTTTTAGAAAAAACGTCACAAGAAAGGCAGGATCATTAAAAAATGTCGGGACATTAGTATAAGGTAATTAGTTATAAGTATAATAAGTTTTTTATACTGTAAATATAAGTAGGTACTACTTTTTTGTTTTTTTAATCCTAATATTCTTTAATGTAATTAATTCTGTAAAAACCAATAAATATAGAGATCCCACTAAAGCAAAAAAAAATAAAAGAGTCGGTAACTATTAATTTATAAATTTGTTAACTATACAGTATAAAATATTTTATTCGATTAGGTATGTATCGATTGAGCTTATAACCGTCTATGTATGTATGTAGGTATATGTCATTTTATTTGAATATTTCTTCTGTAACCGAAACATCGCCCAAATCGTGTGACTAATTTTCACGTTGTATTTTACTGTGTCAATAAAAATATCACGATTTATAAAATATTGTGATATTTTTTTCGTCAGGTTCTTACCATCCAAGAATAGAACAGTAAATACGTGTATGACCCATCCAGACATCTAAGTCCTGTCTCGGACAGTGGTCGGACGTAATGGAACGATAGTGTCGTGCTGTAAATGAGTTACAGCTACTGTCGGTAAAGACGAGGTGAAACTTCTACGACGCGATCGTGACATGTCACGTTTTCAACATTTATAGTGCTAGTTTTCAAAAAGCTTCTACAGACAGGATGTCATTTTTCACCACAAGTCATCATCTCATCATCCCCATCCATCATCCATCATCCTAGCCGTTTTCGGTTACAGCGACGGCTTTGCTACAGCTGAGAGCGTCGCTGGTGCGCTCTCAGGTGACTGACGTAGCCAATCTTTGCATCAAATGTGCGGCCACATTCGGAGTCGCCTTTAAGAGCTTACCCCTCTGCCGAAAACCTTGCACAATTGTGCAAACTTTTGTATGGACTCGTTTATCTGTCATGGCTATTTGTATGTTACGTACAAATCATGTACAAATAGCCATACATTTGATACATTTGACGTGCCCTTCCCCCGCAAAAATCGGCAGACTGTTTTGTACAGAAAATGACTGCCATGGCGTCTCCAGTTACTAAATACTCAAAGACCTTGATAGATTTATGTAGTTCTGCTAGGTTTTAATGAGCAAATTTATAGACATCATTGAATCTTGGACTAGGTAAATGTATCATTTTATCAGGATCAAGGAGGAATATGAGGACTACGTTTGTATGAAAAAACGATTTCGTCTTAAGAGTGTTGGTTTTTAGTACCTACTTCGAGTCCTACTACTTTTAAACATCTGAATTAGTTGATTTTCATCACATAGTACCCACACATATACATAGCCATAGCCATGGAATGGAATAGATAACAAGCAAATACACTGAAAGTACGACGACGACAAATAAACGAAATGTCAGGAGGGGCACTATATTTGTCCCTCTATTATTGTGAGGATTAAAAATGTCGTTATGATATTAATTTTATCACTGAAAAGCTATTAAATGCACCGATAGTCAGTTCAAATCCGGTTAAATGATTTGTTGTTAGCACTAAAGGTTCAGGCGGAGTATGTCACTTTCTTAGGACGTCACATTCTGAGGACGTCACATTCTGAGTTCGTCACTTTCTGAGTACGTCACTTTATGAGAACGCCACTTTCTGAGGACGTCACTTTCTGAGTTCGTCACTTTCTGAGTACGTCACTTTCTGAGTTCGTCACTTTCTGAGTACGTCACTTTCTGAGAACGCCACTTTCTGAGTACGTCACTTTCTGAGGACGTCACTTTCTGAGAGCGCCACTTTCTGAGTACGTCACTTTCTGAGGACGTCACTTTCTGAGAGCGCCACTTTCTGAGGACGTCACTTTCTGAGTACGTCACGTTTTTTAGCATAGGTACGATATCATCATCATCATCATCATATTTCCAAGCAGATGAAGTCGCGGGTCGAAGCTAGCTCAATATATTATTTACAGTCCGTTAACTCTCAGAATGACCTTCGGATTTTAGAAAGATACATCGGGTATCGGCGGTAACACGCGAAGGTGATACTGCTGTTCTGCTTTCTTACTCACTCGCCAAAAGTTAGGGATACCTATTGTCTCAACGTAAAACAAGCCCTAATTTAATGACGTTATGCTTAATATTTGGTTGATGACTATATTGCGATTTGACTTTTTGTCATAATCTAAATAAAATAGAATCAGAATTTGAAAGCAGAACGTCACATCATTTACAACTTCTGGCTGAAATTATACAGAGTGGTAATAATAACAGTCACATATTTTTTGTAGGTAAGTATATTTTTTATAGTTTGTGTTTTTTATTTTATCTCTAGTTTTAATTAAAATTTACTTTAACATAAAAAAATAAATTAAAACAAAAATTTTCAATTTAATTTGTAAATAATTACACAGTACTTAAAAGTCACATATTTTAATATGAATTTAAATATTTACCTACTAGTTATGGTGGTATTAACTACTCTATACAGGGTGGTACAAACCTCGATGTCCAAAATTTTTAAGTGAAAACTTCTTTAGCGGCGTTGTCCACTTTTTGTGATGGGGAAAAAATGTTGAACTCGCGACAGGTCACGTGACCGTAAGATTCGTAAGACGTAAGACGGACACGTGGCCTGATCGAAAAACTGTTACAATGTCATTGAGTTTTCACTTCTGCCGGCACTCCCGGAGTGCAACCCGTTGTTTTTTTTTTAGATTCTTCACTACGTGGGCTATCAGATTACTAATTTGGGAACTTTCCACCTCGATTCCTTTGACCGGTGACTCTGTCAAATTATGACTATTGTCACTTTTTTTTTTCAACTCGCAGCCAAGTGAGGATGCTGATTTTTTTTAGCAACTGCGTCGTCTGTAAAGGATTATGTTATAAAAAGAAACATTCAAAAAAGTTCAATAGTTTTTTTAAATAAATTAATTGGTTTGGCCCGGAATTTCTTAACAAAAGTTAAAAGTTCAAAAATTCATAACTCGTAAACTACGAAAAACCGGCTAACATACATATTCTATAATTGAATTAAGGATTCTAAAAAAAATTTTGGACGTCGTGGTATAGACCACCCTGTATAATTTTGAGTGTTGGATTGCAAGTTGCAACTAAATCAGTACGACGCTGTCATTTTCTATTACGCGAATACGTCCGATTTTACCCGAAAAACGAAGTTCATTCTGAGAGTTAACGGACTGTAAGTGGTCAAACAAATTTGTCATTAAATAATAACAATAAAAACTACACTCATCCTTTTCTTTTGGGTGCTAGTACTAGTGTAAGACAAAGATAGTATGTTTATCTCTGTCTATGTTTGAAATGAGACAGTCCTTTGACAAACTTTATAACCTTTTTGTAGTTTCGGATTTTAAATAGAAAAAAATCAGCGATGTCAAATCGGCGACATGATAGATTTTTATTGTCAGGCTAAAAGTACAATGTAATATTAATTTAAAAATTCATCGTGTAACCTATATAGGAAGAAAACAAACAAATAAATTACATTAAATATATGCAGAACATGAGAACTATGAGAGTATGGGAGTGATCCATACGCAGAAGTGATTGATGGCTGAACATATATTCTGAATATGCCGTTGCCGATATGAAGAAAAATCCTTTGACGCCTATTCTCCACAGGTGACACGAGAAGAAATATTGTCTGAACCAAAACTGCAAGAGCTGATTTTTATACGCAGATATCCAAAATTTACACCATCATCTGAAAAAAAGACGTGAGTTTATGGAGACATGACAGAAGACGCAGTATGTTGAAGAATATGTTGCCACGAAAGGAGCGGCAGTCCGTTTAAATGTAAATATGTGGGAATGACCTTCTACTGGTGTCAGCGAGCTTGCCGTGATACCTTCACCAGCTAATCACAGTGGCGGATGATAAAATCATGGTTCCTACTGTGCGAAACATTTATGTGTATTGAATCGAAGCTGTTGCCGGCCTAAATCCAATCTGTGGCTAAATGTTTTGGTGCTTGTAGTTTCTAAGTATTCTGAATTAAATAATGATTTAAACATAATTAGATTGTTTTTATATTATTTATTTCTCCATTTTCACTTTATTGCACGAAACAGGACGTTTTGCCAAATGGAATTCTCTACCAGTCAGGCGTAAGCAGTGTTGTCACATCTACCAATTTTTAGGTAGATCTACCTATTTTACCTGCGTCCTACCTATCTACCACCTTCGACGTCAAATCTACCTATTTTTTTTTTAAATATTACGGTACAAGCAATTTTCCTCCATGCGTGTAACAAAACGTTACTTACGCGGCAAATTTGAAAAATGTAGGCGCGAAGGGATATTGTCTCATAGAAAATTTGAATTTCGTGCCTTTTTCTACTGACAAGATTTGCTTGATTTGCTTGTTCATAAATATTTTTAATACATTTTTGATAATTGTACTCTGACAAGCTAGCGTTTCAGTAGAAAAATGGGGCAAATTTAAAAATATATGCAAGGGATCGATATTTCATACAAATTTTGAATTTCGCGCCTTTTTTTTCTGACTAAAGCTAAGTAGGTAGATCTACCTATTTTTCATTTTAAATTCTACCTATTTCTACCAATTTTTGCATCGTGTTCTACCACTTAGACAAAATTGTATGTGACAACACTGGGCGTAAGGCAAACAGAGATTGGTATTGGTATGTAAGATATAAAAGCGACCGTATGTCGAACAGCTAATCTGGTTGCTGGCAGTATACGTTTTTCGTGCAGGTATATTATACTGTAAAATCGTACCTATGTTAAAAAACGCGACGTACTCAGAAAGTGACGTCCTCAGAAAGTGGCGTTCTCAGAAAGTGACGTCCTCAGAAAGTGACGTACTCAGAAAGTGGCGTTCTCAGAAAGTGACGTACCCAGAAAGTGACGTACTCAGAAAGTGGCGTTCTCAGAAAGTGACGTACTCAGAAAGTGACGAACTCAGAAAGTGACGTCCTCAGAAAGTGGCGTTCTCAGAAAGTGACGTACTCAGAAAGTGACGAACTCAGAATGTGACGTCCTCAGAATGTGACGTCCTAAGAAAGTGACATACTCCGCCTGAACCGCACTAAACACGTTGCCAAACTAAGGTAAACGTACTAGTGCTCGACATATGCTAATGCCCAATAGATGACACCTTGCTGTCACTTCTGTTGACAATGACTTAAGTTTCAAGATGATGTACTTGGACTGCGTCAAGCACCAGTACCTTACTTTTGACATCTAAAGTAGTTAATATGTAGGTACATAATACCAGGCGTGGCTCACTACGCGATTTCGTCGCTTTGCTACAGGTAGCTAAACGTACATCCGTTCCACACCAATTTTGGTGGCTAGCCATAAGCCGCGCGTGGCGCTGTCGCCACCTAGCGGCCATATCTGTCCATCGTAATAGACGCGTTTTGTTAGAGAGTGAGTCTTCTGTACCTAGTACTATTATTATTATTTATTCTGTGATAATACTAAACAAAATTGTCGGCCCTGGCATAAATCTACAAAATCTACACATCTATCCATAGCCATGGATTAGATAGCCTGGTAATGGCAAGCAAACAAACTGAAAGTACGACAAATGTCCGGCGGGGCACTATATTTATCCCTCCTTTATTGGGCGCGCTGGTCACTTCGGAATTCGGACTATTTATTTATTGTACGCCCCGTGACATATGTTGGACAGGCGTGGAGACAAGTGTTTGGTTTTAATAGGATTATTATCCGGTATGAAATCTGGCATAGGAATGAAGTTTGACAAGTGGTTACCTTTTGATACGGACTTGCTTGTATCTGTCTTTTTTTTAGATAAAACTAAGTTTGTTTGCTTACAATTTTTATTGAAAGCAAAACTGTACCATCGCCTACACTGTTGACTGTCCATCGGTAAAACTCATTACAAAAGGCATAAAGTCCATCGATGGACAGTTAAGAATGTTGCTTTTTGTATATACAAGATTTAAATTCAAGATACCATTGACCGGGGTGACTTTCGAATGCAGGAGCGACTTTAAAATTCTAGTCTTTAAGCCATAATATATATTTATGCGAGATTTTTTACAGTAGGTGAATATGAAATAGTAATCTAACTAGTTACAGGAACATTTTCAGTAAATAATGAATAATGGTAATTCTATGGCCGTTTTAAATCTATCAAAGTAAAAAAAAAAATCACCCCGGTCTACGGTATATGTAAAACGCCTCTTTAAAAAATAATTCAGAGAAGCTTGATAATAATCCGTGTAAAAATAAACTTTCATATTTTTGGACACATTAAGGACTAATGTCACATTTATTATTTGTCAGTTGACAGACGTAATGTGGGAGAACAAATTTAGGAACTTATTTTGTCACTTAGCCACTCACATGATTGATATTTTTCAGTGACCTCTATTATTATAATAAAATAAGGGTGACAGCTGGTAGCTACAGTTACCAAAAGCAAGTGAGTGGATAGAACGTTATCGCCACATTTAGTAACCTGCGGGCCTATTCTGGATGGCTTTATCCACGTGACAAAATATCCGTCACTTTTTAACAGAGCGCGATTGTGCGCGAGTGACGGATACTGTTTTACCACACTGTCACGTAGACAAGAACGACCATCATATCCGTACTGTGCATTTAACTGTACTTACACATTTATGTTTTATCTGATGCAGCCATTATTCCTTTCTTTTCGTACAATAAAGTGTTTACTTACTTACTTACTTCACACATAGCCCCTATAGGGGCCCACTGATTAACAGTCCGCCGGACGGTATCAGCCTGTCAGTTAGAACAAAATTTTGACAGTTCCGAACAACTGACAGGCCGATACCGTCCGGCGGACTGTTAATCAGTGGGCCCCTTATGTTTAAACGAAGGTAGCACTTTTGCTCGAGCCTGTACAACGGAGTATATTAAACGGCGAGAAGGCCCGCATTTGGTTTTTATACACCAATACTTTGCCGCATTCTTCCGACTTTTGTATATTGGCTGAATTTGTCCATAGACTACATGATTTTTAGAACAGCTTATCAAATAATAGTACATTAGGCATTAAAAAGCCTTGTGCTTCCTGGCTGTAGGCTTAAGAGTTAGCCCAGGAACACGACGAGACTCAATTATGACTTTTGTTTTGAGAAGTTGCCGTTTTTAAAAAAAAATTTCATGCAATTATGCATAGTTGTTTTGAAATGACCCAGAAAACGCTTTAATAACAATTAATCTCAATTTAATATTGATTAGAAATTACTCCCAATGAATCTAACTTGTACAATTTACTGGTGATATTGAGATTCGCTGGAACTGACATCAAATCCAAATCAAGTTTAGTTCAAATGAATAATACTCGAATACGAATGTCGCTTCCGATCACAATGTTTACATTTTCTGCGATTAGTCTAATGACTACTATTACTGTCAACTGTCAATATGTTATGGGGCCTAAGAAGACCTTAGTACACCGACAAATGCCAAAATACCAATGAGTTTTTCGGAACTTATTGTACGAAATATCATTTGATATTTACCAGTCGCTCTTCGGTCGTGAGGAAACCGGAGTAATTTGGAATTAGTTTACCCAATAAGACCTAGTTTACCCTCTGGGTTGGAAGGTCAGATGGCAGGCGCTTTCGTAAAAACTAGTGCCTATGCCAATTCCTGGGATTAGTTGCCTAGCGGACCCCAGGCTCCCACGAGCCGTGGCAAAATGCCGGGACAACGCGAGGAAGATACAGATATATTTAAGCTTCGATTGGCATTTTCTGTCAACGATTGTCACCTAGGATAGACCCCCAGGGGTGCCCTGTCTACGACATTCCTGGCCCGCATTCCCGTGTCGCTCCGACTCTAATAAGCCCCCGGGCGATAAATCTCACGTTATTGATTCCCTTATTCTCCTTTATTTGTTTACTGGACACCGTTCTTACTGTCCGTCTTAAGTGCTTCGGAAATTGTATCAAGGAAATTGATGATTAGTACGCATTTGTTGTTAAAATTGTTTTTGTTTTTATTTCTAGCGAAAATGTTGTTCGTGTATTTTTAATTTTTTATATATTTTTTTAAATTACTTATCACATTTTTAATAACATGATGTAAGGGTTTCTAAGAGGGGCTGATGGTACTGTTATTGGTTATTAATATTGTTAAAAAAATATTAATTTGTTGACTTAGTGCTTTAAAAACTCATAGTTTATTTTGCATCTTAAGAGTTTGTTTTATATGGTTCTCAACCTCTCGATATGTTTACAATTATAATCGGAGATCAATCGATTGTTCTTAAATATTTATGTATTTTTTTAATAATAAAAAACCGGGCAATTGCGAGTCGGACTCGCGCACGAAGGGTTCCGTACCATAATGCAAAAAAAAAAACAAAAAAAAAGCAAAAAAAAACGGTCACCCATCCAAGTACTGACCACTCCCGACGTTGCTTAACTTTGGTCAAAAATCACGTTTGTTGTATGGGAGCCCCATTTAAATCTTTATTTTATTCTGTTTTTAGTATTTGTTGGTATAGCGGCAACAGAAATACATCATCTGTGAAAATTTCAACTGTCTAGCTATCACGGTTCGTGAGATACAGCCTGGTGACAGACGGACGGACGGACGGACGGACGGACAGCGAAGTCTTAGTAATAAGGTCCCGTTTTACCCTTTGGGTACGGAACCCTAAAAATGACAGACGTCTACAACAGTTGTATTTGTAGTGTGCACCATATATGACACACACACTCTCTCACATGTACCCTATATATATATACCCTAGCATAAGTATCGTATATCAGAATAAACCTATACTCCTGAGATAGTGTTTGTCTTTACGTCCCACCTCACATGGCGATCCTGACAGTGCGGCCTTGCGCTGCAACGTTGTGGCAAGGATTATCGTCATTTAGACTTATTCCGCAGCAGGTATTTCCGGAGCGGTACGAACTTCAAACCTTCATGAAGCTTCATGAAAAGAGGGTTCTCCCATCTTAAACACCGGCTACGCATAACCCCCCCGGTGTTGCCAAGTGTTACCCCCGTGGACGACGGTAAGCTTATCGTCAGGCGATTCGTCTGCTTGTCCTATACATACATACATATAATCACGCCTATTTCCCGGAGGGGTAGGCAGAGACCACGGATTTCCACTTGCTACGGTCCTGACTACCTCTTTCGCTTCCTTCACTTTCATAACATTCCTCATACACGCTCGCCGGTTTAGGGTGCTCTTGACCTGGCCTTTCTTCAGGATTTCCCCAATCTGATCAGAGAAAGTCCGCCGAGGTCTACCCCTTCCAACTCCCACTTCCACTTCTCCCTTATACACCTGTTAGCCTTCTTTCACTCATTCTTTCCACGTGTGCAAACCATCTCAACATACCTGTCTCAATTTTTGTCACTACATCTACATTCAGTCCACACTTTTCCCTTACCACACTGTGCCTAATTCTATCTTGCAACCTCACACCACACACACTTCTCAACTCACTCTCATTCTTCTTGCTTGTCCTATATCATAAAAATATTCTATATTTTTTTTGTAGAGTTTGAATTATGCTTTAAAACTTTAAAATAGTAAACGCTGGCTTCTCGCCGTTTACTACTGGTTTCCATTTTGTGTTGGTTGCCGATACTATTTCATAGACATAACAGAGGTAGAACATGTAAACGATAGTCAGTACCATTTACCCCAGCCCGATTAAATCGAGTGCGCAAAACTGTCGATTTATGCCGCGCCTGTGCCGAGTGGCAGTTACCTATGTCGGTAACACGAATTAATGATGATTTTATGCCGGCGGCCATTTTGGATTTTGTTTATAGGTTATGTCAATTGTATCGTTGTGTTAATTGTAAGGGTTTTTATATCGATATAGTATGGATTATTGTATAAAAATGAAGGCGTATTTATTACATTCACAAATATTAAGGGTGGTGTTTTAGGTACATAATATCAATGTGTAAAGTGTCAGTTAGGTACCTATGTCGGTAACACGAATTAATGATGATTTTATGCCGGCGGCCATTTTGGATTTTGTTTATAGGTTATGTCAATTGTATCGTTGTATCGATGTAAGGGTTTTTATATCGATGTTAACGATTATATAAATCCACATCCAATGACTGTCTGTCATTACGACTTAGTGGGAGGTGGGAACGCGAGCTAAGGTATTTTTATCGTAATTAATATGAGAAAAGATATCAGTTTCCAAACAGTTTTGTACACATGCGTACTCGTTTTGTCAATCTACTTGTTTCGTCCTTGTCATACAATTTTTGCGAAACGACCTAGGGACAGCCGTAAGTTTTAATTTATGACCCATTTTGTACCTTGTGATAGTGAAAATAGTATGAGGTCTCTAGCGACTTTCATATTGGTTATCACTTTGACAAAGTACAAAATGGGCCATACGAGTAAATTACTTCCGACTGTACCTATTGGTAACAAGAATTAATTATGATTTTAATCAGTTGGACCGGATTATGGAATGTAGGTACTTTGAATATTAAATAACATATATTATACTCTGGCACACCCAGCTTGTTAGTAGAAAAGGCGGCATATTTAAAAAACCGGGCAAGTGCGAGTCGGACTCGCGCACGAAGGGTTCCGTACCATAATGCAAAAAAAAAAACGAAAAAAAAAGCAAAAAAAAAAAACGGTCACCCATCCAAGTACTGACCACTCCCGACGTTGCTTAACTTTGGTCAAAAATCACGTTTGTTGTATGGGAGCCCCATTTAAATCTTTATTTTATTCTGTTTTTAGTATTTGTTGTTATAGCGGCAACAGAAATACATCATCTGTGAAAATTTCAACTGTCTAGCTATCACGGTTCGTGAGATACAGCCTGGTGACAGACGGACGGACGGACGGACGGACGGACGGACAGCGAAGTCTTAGTAATAGGGTCCCGTTTTACCCTTTGGGTACGGAACCCTAAAAAATGTAAGCGCAAAGAGTTGACTTCCCATAGAAACTTTGAATATCGCGCCTTTTTCTACTGACAAGGTGTGTTTGAGTATAATTAGTATAACGTACTTTTTTATGACGTGGCGTGAACCGTACAACCAGTACAACAACTAAGATTGCGTGTAACTGTTTTGTGTTAACAGAACCTATCCGACTATTAGGACGCGTGCACTTAACATCGACGATCGTCCACAACTGCGACCGACACAATTTCAAAAAGGTCATACTTTCAATCAAAACATACTTGAAAATGCGACCTCAGCTTCATACCAATAAAGTTCAATCTCGAAGAGTTGCCGAAAAGGAAATATGCCCTTGAAAAATACTTAACAACTGTTAATGTGGGTTTGTCTATTAGCTTTTATAGTTCGCTCCCTTTTCCTTATTTCTTGTTTTGCTTTCGATGGAATCAAATGCCGTACCTAATAGAAGATACTATAAATACTTTCTTCGAGACTTCTCGCCTTTTTCTCACTTTACCAATTAAAGAGGGGCAGGTAGTTTATCTCGCAGGCGAGATACTATCGCGCCCGTCCTGTGCTAGGTCTACAGTTAGATGTCATTCTGATATCAGTGTAAGATCGAATTGGCCTGAGGGTCTACCGCGAACCACGTTCGACGTGCTGGCTCCCTGTCACACTTACGTACGAATTTACTAGTGCGACAGAGTGGCAACACGGCGAACGTGGTTCGCGGTAAAGGGGCCCACTGATTACCAGTCCGCCTGCAGTCTCTGGCCTTATCGGGCGGCCTGCCGTCCTAGACCAATAACGTCCACAAACATAAGCGATTATTGCCGGCCGGCAATGGTCTGCTGCCACCTCTGCGACTACAGACGAGTCGTCAGTTTCCCACCGTACGGCCGTCCGCCGGCAATAGTCTGATATAATTTTGACAGGTCCCTACAAATTGACAGTTCGCCGGACGATATCAGCCTGTCAGTTGATCGCAAAAGGCCACACATTAACAGTTCTACTTCAGATTTTGGACTGACGGCTATTCGAACTACGGCTCGTCGATTCCGGTCAGCGTCGACAGATATCTGCCGGACAGTCCGTGGCCTGCAGGCCAATTTACACACACATTATCAGATAGCCGGCCGGTGGCCTGTTGGCCGTCATCTGCTGTCAGTCGAGAGCCTTCAGTTTCATGTTTTTCAACTAGTTTAATTTTTTCATCAAAATGGACAGTCGACGTCAAAGATAATGTTTACACTTTTGGACCTTATTCCTTTGTAATAAGGCAAAAAATGTAAACATATTTTTGACTACTATAGTGAAACCTGGTTAAAAGGGGATATTACTGCAATGTTCTGCCGCCAGAGTGCAGCACTACCGACTCAGTAAATTCATAGACTAACTTATACATACTGTGCCTTAAACTGTTTTTTGACAAGTTTTCACAGACAATAAAATATGACATTGATGCATCAAGGCGGTTTGTTAACAAGGGCCTACCGGTAAACGCGAAAATCGAAATTTAGTTTTCTGCCTCTTTATCGCTCGAATATGCAAGAGTGATAGAGAGATTAGATAACGAAATTTCGATTTTCTTGTTTCGCGGTAGGCCATGTGATTGACGTGACGTGTGATGTGTCAATGTGGTTTGTTTACTGTATGTGCCACAAAGGTGCTACCTACGCACTAGGTTGTTGTCGAATATATACAATGGCTCGCTTTTCGTATATAATATACTTGCGAATGATTACATCGAGGATGAATGTGTTACTGAGTTTCATAGGATACTTTCCCAAAACACAAATTACCGTCCCCGCGACGTACTTTTGATGCAGGTTATGCATCTAATCGAGTCCGTTCCCGCCGAAGAAGAATTAATGATATATTAAATATGTAGTAAAAACTACAAGGGTTGCGAAACTATAAGGGTTCCTATAAGGGTAGTTGAATACGGAATCCTAAAAACAGGCAAACAACCTCTGTAAAATATAACGATGCGAGCGGAACACTAAATGCCTCGAGCTATCTCGGGCTTGGCCAAATTATTTATTATAAGGTATCAAAGAAAAAAATCACTCGGGTAACGGCCAAGTAGACCTAATATTATGTAGAAAAGGTTTAAAAGAGTAGAATGAATATAACAAAAACATAACAGTAAAGTATTTTCATTTCTTTCAATTTGGTATACATAGATAGTACCTAAATAAGAGCCGGTGTAAGTAAAAGTATGTTGAATCCACCGCTTGCAGCTTGTGATTCCATATCCTTTTTTTGTAATATTTGTCACATATTACGAGAATTTCGGGTAGGTAATATCGCCACGCCACGCTCTGTAACTCCGAACACAGTTTGCTCCAGATATTCTCTTAACTTAAAACGGAATGAATTAATGATGTCATAATTCGGATCCCACTTGTAGCTGAAGAATTTCAAGCGTAGGTCTTATCTCTTGTCTAAGCAGGTACCTCCATACTTGCGCTAGTGTTTCTACCACGTGTCTTTATAGCGGAATCAAAACGCACAATAGCTAGTCTTTTCATTGTTAGCTGCCGTGAACGCCATCGAAGGTATACCTCCCGGCGTTGTCTTGAGAACTATTAAAATTTTAACCAGTGTTGTTATATTGGGACGCTAATTTCCCTATTTGAATCTTTCAATGTTTGCTCCTTTTTTACTCGGTTACTTACTCTTCCAGCAATCAATAATCAAGTCTGTATTTTCAAATATATAAGCCATGCAAATACTATAATAACATGTCACATTTAAAATTAATAGAGAAAAAAATAAGGTTTATGTTATAATTCTCTCTATGACATTTATTTTTGACTGACAGTAAACAACAGTTGCGAGGTAACAACATGATAAATAAAGAAAAGTCTTGACAAACTAGATACTATGCAACCTTCGCATTGTTGTATTCATGCCTTAAAATTAAAATGATGCCTATGAACCAACTATGAACTCTAACTACTAGAATTAAAGTTGAATTTTACTAACGTACATATCTGTTTTTTTTTTACTGATTCTATTTCAATTTGACAGAAGCCCTACCGTATTTAAGGTTAATAAGGTCTACTGGCCTTAAAATTGTGTATGAAATTACAAGCAAATATCAGCGTCATAAATTAAGTATTGGATCCGTGATGTTCGAAGACAAAAAGTCGTATGCTTATTTTAGGGACTATGAACTCTTAAGTACTAGGAATAAAGTAGAATTTACTAATGCTGTAACGTGTGTCGATCGCCGGCCGGCTACCTCATGATGTGTGTTTGACTGGACTCGAGGCCACGGACTGTCCGGCGGATATCTGTCGGCGCTGACTGGAATCGTCAGGCGGCCACACACTATCGGTTCGTGTAAGTCGTCAGGCCGAAAACTGACAGAGAACTGTTTAGTGTGTGGCCTTTTGCGGTCAACTGACAGGCTGATATCGTCCGGCGGACTGGTAATCGGTGGGCCCCTTAAGGCCCTCTCATTGTCGTTGTCTCTTGCACTACGGCGTAGCTCACGTAGCATGGTAGCATGATATTTGAATGCTTTCAGTTAGTTAATCATTGGCCTGTGGTTGTTCGCACTAAAACACGTACGGACAAGTCCGATCGAAATTATTGTGTGTGTATGTGTAATGTTTAACAAACTGTATCTCAAAAACGGGTAGAAATATTAACGTGTTTGAGTGAAAAATAAATTACGTAGCCTAAACACACACACATTTAAATAGAAATAAATAATACTAGGTAACTTTTTCCTTCCTATTACATTAGTCTAAGTACATACATAGTATAATAGGTACAGTCTCCCTCAACACTTATTAATCAATCTCAATCTCAATAAATATTGTGAACCGCATGTAAGTTTCAAAATTTGCAATATTTTACCGGTCAGTTTAAAACATAAATACTTACTTGCGGTCAATAACCATAGTTACCAAGAGCCTAACTCAGCTGATTCCTTAACACCAGTTAAACATACATACATCACAAAGGCTGTGACTTCAGGTAAACTATCCGTTCCTAGAATTAATAATTACTACGGGGATAGAACCCTTAGGAAAAGAATTCCATACTTACTTAATAGTTTGCCTGAAGCCATAAGACGTGAAAATAATAAGCCTAAATTTAAAACTATGTTAAAAAAACACTACCATAATAATATATTGTAATAATTTAAACATTAAGTACATACAAATTAAGTTAATAACTAGAGACTGATGACCCCGCAGTCAAACTCACTGATGAGTTTTGCGGGGCTATGCCTATCTTTAAGAATATCTTGTATTTTATTAAATAAATAATAAATAAATAAGTTTTAGGTAAGCGGTATAATAATATACATATGTTCTCTGTGAGATACGTTTATGGAAGCATCTGTATTTAAGGCCATTAATGTTATTTTAAGTTTTATGTTCATCCCATGCATAGATGTAAGTAAAATGAGGTAGATATGGTACCAGGCGCATGATCGTGAGCCATTAAATATAGGTTCCGGAACCTATATTTAGTTAGTCGTATGGGTGACGCAAACCTGTCAAGTTGTCAAAATCGTTGGATCAAATTTTAATTTTGTCAACTATGAACGTCACACGTCTATTGATCCCATGTATGTTTTTCTGTGTTATCTCCTCAATAAATAAATAATAAACAATTCCCCGTTCGCGTAAAAGTTCTGCGTTCTGTTCCACCCGATATAAATAAATAATATGGATTTTACTGCAACAAAGTACAAGTATATTTATTGCATTCCATTTCTATCTTCTTTCACTGCCCTATAAACCTCCTTTCTTATCTAATATCATATCTAAGTCGTACCTTTACCTATAAATCCACTGCTCTATGCTTTATGGGTACTTTACGACAAGTTCAAGGGTATGTTATGGTAATATAGCTTCAACGATCGCGGAGCAATGAGGTTACTAGGTATAGTGGTAGTTCGGAGTTAGATACTGAAAATGTTAAAGAATAATTTGGCCAAGCCCGAGATAGCTCGAGGCATTTAGTGTTCCGTACGGCTACCATCGGTTTGGCATTGACATAAAAGATATCGTGAACGTAATTTACTTCCTATAGGTATATCTCTTTCGCACTAATATGTCAGTACGAGCGAGATGCATAGAAAGTAAATTACGTTCACGCCCACGGTAGCGTTTATGTCAATGCCAGGCAACCACTGACATCTTGCAGGCTTCGGGCCTTCGGCCCTACGCGGAGCTCGGCCTTCGGCCTTCGCATTTAGACACTTGTATTAATTACCTGTGTTTAGGACTGACCTCCTGGATGCTTCGGGCTTTCGGCCCAATGCGACTTCAGCCTTTGGATCTTGCGATTTAGACACTTTGTACTTAAAAATACTTGGAAAAGTTACGGGAGGCGCGCGTCTGTCGGACGCTTCGGATCTTCGAATCGCTCCTTCGGCCTTTGCATTTAGTTAGATTCTTGTACTATTACTTTGTGTTTAAATACCGAAGTCGAGCATCTCGCGAATGCTTGATGTATTATAATAATTTAGAGTAAGGCCAAGCACGCACCACGATTTTTTGTCGTGCGATAATTTTGTCGCAGAAATGCAACGTATGTGTTTATATGTTAGTGCGCGCATATGCGACAAAAAAATCGCAGCGATTTTAAAATTGTGATTTGTCACATTTTTCCGCGATTGTTCGCGACGCGATTGTCGCAAAGTGAATTGCAGCAAGCGGAGTTGTATGGCCCCGCGCGCACTATGATAATAAAATCGCACCCCGGCCGGACCTCAGTCGGCATTTCGCTCTCCAAACCCCAACATCTCGGCACCTGCATCTCCAATGGAGTCTCAAAATGAGACGCTAGATGTTGACCATTTAATTATGGAAATAGACGGGGATCACCTTTGTGTTATAAATGCTCAAAGTCATACAGCAATCGCATATTAAAGACACGTTTCATGACAAGCGACTGGTACGAAATCCATGTTGAGAATGAACAAATCGTCGACTTTTTCATCGCAGTGCGCGCAGTGAATTTTCTGCGATATATTACAGCGCGATTGTGGTGGTAGCTTGCAAAATTTGACCGGAACATATAACAAACATTGCAATTTAAATAAAAGCTTGTAAAAAGTATTCAAAAGGAATCCTAAACTGTACGCAAACAATACTTGAACAAAAGAAGGATCGCCGATACGATATCGGATCGACACGCGAGCGTTGCATGCGATTGACTGCAGTCGCGGATTGATTTAGTGCAGTCTGTTGAGGCCAGGTTGGTTTGTGTGGAAGAGGCTTTTTATTCCAATGTTTATAGGCTTTTTTATCATTGGCTCTCGACAGCTTTATGAATTTTATGATATAGAAGGAAACCGGGCAGATTGCCTGATGGTACACTCGACGTCAAAAATATGTTTAGATTATTCGCCTTATTACAAAGGAGTAAGGTGCAAAAGTGTAAACATATCTTTGACGTCGACTGTACCTGCGCAAAACCAGAAGCTTCTTCTTCTTTCCCTGTTCCCCTTTTTAGGGTTCCGTACCTCAAAAGGAAGAAATGGAACCCTTATAGGATCACTTGTGCGTCTGTCTATCTGTCCGACCATCCCTCCCTCTTTATCTCCGAAACTACAGGGTCTACAATTATGAAAAAATATACAATAGTTCTTTACCTATAGATGTCAGGAAAACCTATTAGAAATGTGCAGTCAAGCGGGAGTCGGACTTAATTACTTAGTTTTTGATCCGACACCTACGGGTTTTTTTAAGACATTTTATTCACGTTCCACATAAAAAAATACATTGTTAAAAATTGGGTAATGTACGGAACCCTTAGAACGCGAGTCCGATTCGCACTTGACCGGCTTTATTGAGGTCGGGCCTCCTCACTCTTCTGCGCTAAGCTACTCTGTTTTGGGTTGTCTCTTTTGACATTTGGAATCTTTTGAGATCTTTTTCTGTTTGACCACCAGGTCAGCGGACGGCGATCAGTTTCTTGAAGATTTCAAGGTCAAAAGGGTCCGCAAATAACGCCGCGGGCGACATCTTATTTTACAGTTCCGCTGTGCGAGGCAGGAAGTTTCTGAGGAAACGCACGGTTGAGAATTTTGCTCATCACCATCTAAGTGATGAAGATGCAATGCCGTGTAGAGTGATGGTGTGAGACGACAGGGACTCCCGTCTGTGGAAGGGTATTTTTAGGGTTCCGTAGTAGGGTGATTCACTTTTGTATGGAGAAAAAAAAGTTGTAATATTTTTCCTGACTTTGCTCACCAATGGAGTCTCCCCACACAAAAAACTATCTATTTCAATTTTCAAAAGAATCAAATAACGTTTAGAGGTTGCACAAGTTGAAAAGGCAGAGTGAGAACCCCATACATTGCGTGAAAATGAACTATGTTCTAAAATGACAAAATATAGGTAATGAACTGATACTAAAATCGAATGAGAAAACTGAATTTTGCGTCTAAAACACGATAAAAGCACTTTTCCTTTGGAAACAAGTGGAAAAACTGAAAAATCTTAATTAGAACATTTATCGAGTAACCAAAATCCAAGTTTATTACTAATTTTAAAATTTATTTATATGTAGAAGGTTCAGTATCACACTACTCTACGCTTTGATGGTAGCCGCTTAAACCATTTTCTACCCTCCGATGTAGAGTCGTTGGTTATTTGAAAAATTTTTGTTGATGTTGTGCAACCTCTAAACGTTGACCGATTTTAATTTCTTTTAACGTATAATATTTTTTTATCAGTTAGAACAAGAATTCGAGCAAAGTCAGATGAAAATCGAAAATTCGGAAAAATGAAACACCCTATTCCGTAGGTACCCAAAGGGTAAAAACGGGTCGGGTGTCCGTCTGTCCGTCTGTCTGTCCGCCAGACTGTATCTCATGAACCGTGATAGACAGTTGAAATTTTCACAGATGATTTATTTCTGTTATAACAACAAATACTAAAAAGCACGGAACCCTCGGTGGGCGAGTCCGACTAGCATTTGTCCGGTTTTTTTATAACAGCTCTATAACAGTCCTTCTCCACACAACCAACCACTTATCAAAGCCAAGTATGCTTAGAATGCTGGAATGCAACGCCGCTATCGCCGTCTTTGTCTATGGCACATTAGTAATATACACCATTCTTTTCCTGATAAGGGCAACCTTCCCAACTGATTTATTGGTCTTTAGTTGCCAACTTGCCACCGATGTTTTCCCTTGGTTTTAAAAAGGGTTGAATATCAATTCAGTTATTAAGCCCGATTTACGACCCGTATCGGCCGTATCGAACTTTAAGATACGTCAGTTAGAGTTAAGGGGCCCACTGATTAACAGTCCGCCGGACGGTATCGGCCTGTCAGTTGTTCGGAACTGTCAAAATTTTGTTCTAACTGACAGGCCGATACCGTCCGGCGGACTGTTAATCAGTGGGCCCCTTTAGATCAAGAAAGCCCACGTAGTCCATTTGTTTTTTTAACGTCATAATTTCATAGAAGTTTGACGTTTAAAATAACTGCGTGGGCTATCAAAATCGGCACAGGCTTTTATGGATTGGATTAGATAAACGATATGAATTAGACACGTCACGCTCGGGGTGCCGACCGGCTCGGTGTACGGCCCTGTCGGCTATCTAATGCTTGTCAACAGTGTTGTAAACGTCGTGAGCAAATGTAAAGTATTTATGTACGCGGACGATATGTGCTTACTAGCTTCAGATACAGATATATCGGTAGCCCATAATAACATTCAAAGTGACCTTGACAATGTAGTGAAATGGGCCCACGATAACGGTATAATTATCAATTTATCAAAAACGAAGTGTATGCATATATATTCCCCATACAATCGTAAGGCGAAAACTGTTAATTACAATGAGTATGGAATTATAGGTCACGGGTACGAATGTCTGCACAACCGAATAAATAATATCTATAGCTGTAGCTGTGAACCTTTAGAATATGTTAGTACATACAAGTATTTAGGTATGCATGTAGATAACAATTTTAACTGGAAAACACATGTTACTGCAGTTTGTTCTAAACTCCGTTCAGTCCTAAGCAAGTTATATCACTTAAATAGATTAATTAATAAAAAGACAATGCTCGTTGTTTATTACGCGTTAGTGGACTCAATCATTAATTATGGTCTAAGTGTTTATGGTCGAACTTTTCATACTTATTTAGACGAAATTAAAAAAATA
Organism: Cydia splendana; assembly: GCF_910591565.1. Taxonomy (NCBI): domain Eukaryota; kingdom Metazoa; phylum Arthropoda; class Insecta; order Lepidoptera; family Tortricidae; genus Cydia; species Cydia splendana. The sequence continues at coordinate 15,214,560 of NC_085978.1, forward strand.
CAGTTAAGATCTATGAAATACCTAGTTAATAAAAAAATTAAAAATAGGCTTAAAGGGAATTACGACAAATTGTACAAGATATGTAAAATACTTCCTATACATCAAAAGGTGCAATACTTGATAGCAGTAGAAAATTGTTTTGATGATAAATTTAAGGTGTTGAAACAAAGTAGATATAGAACAAAGAGCATAAGGCTTAAAAAAATTGTACAAAATACTGCTAAAAACTATTATGGCAAAAGAACTGATTTGTTTTTGATACCAAAATTGTATAACGAAATTAACTACCTAAGGGAAGAAAATAAATGTAGTAGGGCTAAATTTAAAACTGAGTTAAAAAATACGTTATTGGATAATATACCCTAACATTTAAACTGTACTAAAATATACCTGAATTTAGTTGTTAAGTTAAGTTTAGTATTTAGTGCATAGCATAATATGTATGTCTGTGAAGATGAGCGCGATCTCGCCAACAAACTGCAATTGCAGTTTGGCGAGGAATATAATGTTTATAAAAGTGTTGTGTACTTTATGATAAATAAATTAAAAAAAAAAAAAAAAAAAAAAAAAAAAGATAATGACGTCAGCACCTGATTGTCATTTGTTTGCATGGAGATGGACGACTGAGGGGTTACCATCAGTTTCTCACTGACATAAACGCCGTCGAGAACGTAATTTACTTTCTATACGTCCCGTTTGCACTAATATGCGAGTGCGAGCGAGATGTATAGAAAGTAAATTACGTTCTCGACGGCGTTTATGTCAGTGACAAACTGATGGTAACCGTACGGTCGACTGTGTACCGTGAGTGTCTGAAGTATTGTGAGACGATGGATGACAGGCCTTCCACAGTCGGTGTATAGGTAATAATAATTATGTTATATGATGTGATTTGTTATTTCTGTTCTTCTTGTATCTTGTACCTACCTTGTGTTATATTTTTCTTGTAATGAAATATTTTGTAAGCGTTTCTCGGCGCATTGGTATTTTTACTGTAATGCCGTGTAAACATAATTGTATTAAATAAATAAATAAATATCAGTGTCAAATGTGACGTTTCTTCAAACAAAAACGTCACTGTTGATACTGACACGTCTAATCCATATCGTTTCAAGATCTATTAATTGACGTATCTTAAAGTTCGAATCGGGCAGTTAGTATTTTCTTGGTACGAGTGGTTGGAGTTGTAATAGGCGTCCATATTTATTTCTTTATGTTTATGCTATGCTTGTTTGCACCAGACGTGGCATTAAACGAAACGTGGCATTAGTTGTGGAACGAGTTGCCCCTGTCGCTCAGGCGGTCCCAGTCTGTGGCGTCACTCAAGGCTAATCTGAAGAATGGCTTTCCAATCAGCGTGATCTGGTTAAGTACTAAACCTTTATTTCTACTTTAAACTTGTATATATATATATATATATATATATATATATATATATATATATATATATATATATTGTATTGTATGTATGTATGCTAGTATGTATTTTATGTATTTTTATTCTATAATATTATTTATGTATTTTATGAGTTGACAATACGTTAGTTTACTTTTTCTAAATATTACTGTACATCCCGTAAGTTTGTCTATCTGACCTGACTGGAGTTTTCCTCTCATCTAATCGAAGGTTAGCTGGAAGAGATCCCTTATAGGGATACGTTCGCCTTTGTACTTCCATTACTGTAATTTATTTTTGTAAACCTGTGTTGTGTACAATAAAGTGATTACTACTACTACTACTAAACGAATGCATTTGTCAAGTAAGTACTGAAGACCTTTATTTTGTTGTAGATTTTTTTTTGTTAGATTTGGATAAAATTTGTTCGGTTTGAAAGCCTCGGGATAAATACGCAATCACAACTTGTCCCGAAAAAAATTTCCTATTCATGGTGATATATTTTGATTGCTGTATACTCTAAATAATATGCTTTTACAGAGTTGACAAATGGCAGCGTACTCACGCACCTTACTCACGTATGAAAGTCGTCAGTTTAAAAATAACACACTTGTGTTATTTTTAAACTGACCTATACTGGGACCACTGTCCCAGACGACTGACGACATTGATTGTTTTTTACTGGCCATCATGTTTAACTATACTGGGTCAAGCAGACCATCTTTAAATTCTAATAACGGTGAAAAGGGATGGTATTCGAATACTGACACCTATTACACATTTATTAAAAAAAAATAACGCAACCTCTTGAAACGATTTCATATTCAAATATTATTCCGAAGACTCCTGCAGCGCTCCAATTTCGAAATATCATCGTTCGGAATTCAAAAACCGTTGAGTACTCGTCAGGAAGTGATGCGTGGTCACGGGTCGAGTGTCTCGAATAACGATGCGATCATTCACGAATTACGATCCTATGTCATGATCTTAAGGTTGGGAATTGAGTGTAGGAACGTAGGTGGCTTGCGAAGTGAACATAGTCGCGACTTTTTTTCGAGTTGTTCAGATCTAGCCAATACTTTATACAGACTGATGTTTTTTTGTTTTAGTTTTTGGTATAAGAGTGCATGTGATATTAATTCTAGCTTTACAGCGCTAAAGTTATATAAGTATACATTGGAAAACTTAATCAAATCGACGTATACCCTCCTAAGTCCCACAATCGTTAATTTCGTTTTTGAATTTTGAATCTTGACTTATTTAATCAAAGTTAAAATTAAGTTTTGGAATTTATAACTTTTTATATAATTAGGCTTTAGCCATTATAAGGGCTGCTGGGAATCAGGAGGCTTGCTGCAGGACTTATTGCCCACAAACAACCACAGGTTACTTTGAAATAAACTCCACAAAATTACGAAATTCAAATTTCGAGTAATGAGAGAGAAATATTAAAGTACTGCAAGTTCATTTACAGCATGGTATAATAATATACTCCGCCTGGTACTCTATTCCGAGATTCGCGAATGACCTAACTGACACAGGCCTACGTCATCATGCTGTTTACAGGTACTCAAACTTTAAAATGTGGGAGAATTTTAACCAACGGTGAAAATTATTTTAACGGCATTAATTTTAAGTTATTCATGTAGAAACATAGTAAAATAAAACAAATCTAATGTATTAAATTAAACTTTATTTATCTACACAAGACAAACGTTTGAAAAATTAATTCACAGTTACACATTAATTACCAAGCTTACGGCGTGAAAAGTTTGGAAAACACTGCGACTGCTGACACTGAGCGAGAAGGAAATAAAAATTAACACGCGTTCGACAAGGATGACGGTCAGGGCATGAAGTTATCTAGATTCGAATTGTCAAATGTGACAGCGCTATCCTGTGTTGCCAGTAGTGTAAACAGAATTACCCGAACGTATGTAATTTATTTCGTGAATCGGAAGACATTGCTAACGAATAATTAAAAATGACGTGTTATTGTAAAATTTAAGATAAAATACATATAAATGAAAATTATAAAATTATAAAGAAATATTTTAACTTATTAACCATAGGTATAATGTACCCATGTAACATGTTATGTTGAAATAAAGTGGCAATGTTATTGTGAGGTAGGCCTGTGTCACTCTGGCAATAGAAGACCCATAGTCTAATAAAACATGGTCTTCTATTCCCAGAGTGACACAGGCCTACGTCACAACAACATGGCCGCTATATATAGCGCTATCGCATATTATCATATAGCGCTGTCGCATGATGACGTAGGCTTGTGTCAGTTAGGTGACCTAGAAAAGACGGGAATGGAGTACCAGGCGGAGTATATTATTATACCATGAGAAGACCATGTTTTATTAGACCATGATTTACAGAGAGGAAGCGTAAAAAAACATTCTGTACAAGCGATGGATAGTGCATTTTCTTCCTTGCCACTTCGAGACAACTACTGTTACTTATGTTATTTTACAAAAACTGCTCAAAACGAAGCTGACTAAAATATTCATGATTTGTACAGCAAACTCTTTAGATTTTTACAGAGAGGGAGCGCCAAAGAGACAACCTGTACAACCGATAGGCATCGCCGATAGTGCCTTTTCTTCCTCAAACACTCACTATGCTGACAACACAACCACCCATTACTTTGAAAGAACACCACAAAATGACGAAATTTCAAAACTAACAACCAAATTTTGTAAAGCTAATTAGTTTTTTATAATGAGGAAGCGCCAAAGAGACTACCTGTACAGTGTACAACCGATAGGTATTATGAGTGCCTTTTCTTCATGCCACGAGAGCGTTTCTTTTATTTATTGGCAGTTTTATTTATTGTGACCTTTTTGCCACTTTTGTGTTATATATATTATACTTTGTATGGCGGTAACATTAAGGAAAGTATGAAAAATGTATGGAAATTTTAGGACACTTTATTTCTCCTATAAGGATGAAAAGGGCTCGCGATCCTGACTAGAAATAACACAAAAGTGGCAAAAAAGTCACAATATATAAAAATGGCAAAAAATAAAAGAAACACTCACGAGACAACTACTGTTATTTTACAGAAAACTACTCAAAGCTACGATAATTCAAAGCGAACCACAAAATTTTTATAATTTACACCGCAAACTCCTATAGATATTATTCAAAGAGGAAGCGCCAAAAGGACACCCTGTACAACCGATAGGCATCGCGGATAGTGCCTTTTCTTCTATAAATATTAACTAGGCTGATTTTAAAACAACTACCGAAATTTTAGAAAAAAACTCCACAAAATGACCAAATTTCACAGAGAGGAAGCGCCAAAGAGTCACTGTGTACAACCAGGTACAGTCAACCCATTTGATTCCTATAACGCGGACTATAGAACCCTGTTGCTTTGACTACCTACTAGATACATGACATATATCACTTAATAAGCACTGTCGTAGAAGATACCTAAACAATTTGATTCATTATGACATATAGTGGCCTAGGAATCAAATTGGTTGATTGTACCTATCAGGATAGTGCCTTTTATTCATACCACTCCGAGACAAACTACGTTTTTGTTACAGAACATTTCTCAAAGCGACAAAATTTCCATAATTTGTACAGAAAACTTGTATCAAAAAATCTTTAGATTTTTTTGCAAAGAGGAAGAGCCAAAGAGACACCCTGTACAACCGATAGGCATCGCGGATAGTGCCTTTTCTTCGTGCCACTTCGACTAACGATGTCATTCGCCGTCCTGACGAGTTATTGAGACTTTTTTCAAGAGAAACACCCCCCTACCCACCCTGAGGCAGGGGGGTGGGGTGGATGTTGATAAAATGGAAGTGACTGTATAGATAGATCTGATTTTGAAAACAAAACTATGTTCGTGGTTATGACGTAGGTATTCGTATACAACATAGATCTGCAGTGTACAGAATAGATCAGAGGGTGTATGTATACCTTACTACATTTCATTAAATTGTCGAAAGAGCATCAAGTGTTGGCTTTGGATCCACGCACCAAATGTCCGGAATACCATTGTTACTTAAACTGGTAAAATATATAAAAATTGGAACTAATGGCTCTGTTAGCTATAGGTTTAGGTAGACCTCGCGAACTCCCATGGCTCCGCCATCGCCATTTAGAAAAAATCCGAAAAGTCAATCCATCAAAAACTTTACTTATTGACCCGGCTCAGAAAAATTCACGAGTATCGGTTGAGAAACGACCTGGCCCCAATTTCACCACGGTGACAGGTGCGACAATTGTTAAACATCACTGTTGCTGACGTCATAGGCATCCATGGGCTACGGTTACCGCTACCTATCGGGCGGGCCGTATTCCTGTTTGCCACCATCATTGTATTATTAAAAAAAACTTTATTATATCGGAAAAAAACAGATATTTCTCTTGCTAAGTTTATGACAATTGTCACAAGAAACACGACAATTGTCACGAAATTCCGACATATAACTCATTTCCTGTCAAGAATTACCTACAATTCTTCTAAATCTTGACAATTGTCAGAAACTTCGCAAGAGAAATATCTGTTTTTTTCCGGTATAATAAAGCTTTTTTAAATAATACAATGATGGTGGCAAACAGGAATACGGCCCGCCCGATGGTAAGTGGTAACCGTAGCCCATGGATGCCTGTGACGTCAGCAACAGTGATTTTACAATTGTCGCACCTGTCACCGATGTGAAATTGGGGCCTGTAGACGAGAACACCCAGACGTATGAAAACATTTCTGTCCAAGCTGAAACGGAGACCAGTTCGGTTTCAGTTCAGTTTATTAATTCAAGAACAATTTACATCGTGTTTGAATAATCAATATAATACAATTATTAATAACCTAGTGAAAAAAAAACAATAACAAAAACGCATGCAAAACATACATGATTATTCAATAAATAAATACTATTATGACATTAAACGTTTCAACAATCAGCCAGAGCAAATTCATAAATTAAAAATATATATATATATATATAAATAATCATACAAAAGTAACTTAAATATATCTAAATATTAAAATATTTTAATCTAAAAGGCCTCCGCGGGCTGTACCGGGTGCAAAGGTGCCCATTATACTAGCCGCGTTACCACGTTGGATAGCGATGGCCAGCCTTTGCACCAGGTACGAACCCGCGCGAGCGTCAGAGGTCCTCTCCCTGATTCTACCTCCCACCTCCCTTATAAAAGCTATGGCGTCAGACCCCCAACACCCCGTTACCTCGAAGGCGAGTGGCACAAAATAATAATTCGCCTCAAGGTCGGAGTATTTTATGCGCTTTCTTAACGCTGCCAGCTCTGCCGCAGCGCCTGCTGTCTGCACCGTCCGGTTTAGGTGCGAGGCGGCGAAAGTGCTGACGCACGTCGCGTCCCATAGTAGGCACTTTCCTTTCTGCCAGGGCACCAAAGTTAACCCGTCCGGCCGTTTGCCATCGGTGCGACAGAGGCCAGGTGGTTCCAGAACACACGGTATGTTCGCGGATATTAGGGCCCTCCGGACGATGTCGTTAAGCGCGTGGTGTCTGGGAAATCTCCCTGAACAGCGACAGCAACTCAAAGCGTGATGGCCATTAGCTTCCACCGTGGAGCCGCAGATGCATTTGTGAGGTATACAAACATCGCAGCCCAGGCGGAGAGCTACAGCCACACGCATTGAGTCACTGTCGAGAAGTGTTCCCAGATGAGGGGAAGGCAAAGCCTGTAACCACGCTCCCGCTTCTACCTTTGACACCGACCGGAGTCTTGCCAAATCCACACCCGTAGCAGCACTCAAGAGACGGGCAAGTGTGTTTCTGGCACCCGTATCATCCCAGGCTCTCTGCACTTGCAGAGCCTCAGGCACAGTCGCAGTTGGGTAACGAGCTGACCATATTGCCAGCGCATCGCTAACAAAAGGGAATTGTAGCCCTGTCTCCATGGGAATGTAACATTTTAGAGACAAGGTCAATGACCCCATGCGCTGATGCTAGAAAGGCTGGCAGGCCTACGTCCCCTGCGCGCCGTAAACCCAGGCCACCATGACGTACAGGCAGAGAAGCTTGGGTCCACTGGTCATCAGAAAGGGACACATTTAAAATGGTTTCTGCTGTATCCTTTAAGGTGTCGTCAAAAGAAGACACCTCATCAGGACACAACCACGTCGGGGTGGTTCTTAAAAGGTACGTTATTTTTGGAACCGCAAAACACATTCTAAGCAGAACAAGGGCGACGTGGGTACCTATATTATTGAGGCGCTCTCGGGCGCGCAGAAGAAGCCGTCTCCTGGTCTCTATTGCATCCGGGATGGCGTCTGGCAATATTGGACAGCCCAGAAGGTAAAACGTGGTACGTGAAAGTTCTTTGAGACCAGGAAGCAGAGTCTGAAAAGAATACAAGGAAGAAGAAGAAGTGGGGCTGCAACAGAAAAATTCACACTTTGTCGCGTTCACCTCCAAACCCATTTCCTTAAGACGGGGAAGAAGAAAATCCAAGTCTTGCTTTACGGTATCAGGTCTCCCTCCCAAGGTCCCGTCGTCCAAATACCATGTATTAAGGGGTGATTTTAAAAGCGGTATTATTTTATGAATGGCGAGGCTGAAGGTGAGCGGTCCGAGTGGATCTCCCTGTTGCGCACCCACCTGGGAAAGGATCAAAGAGTCGTTGTAGAATAGGTTAGAAGGGGAATGATAAACTTGGTACAGAAAAGGATATAGAGACGGTGAATGTTGTTCTATTTCGCTCAAGAGGACGTCTCTCTCCACAGAATTGAACGCATTTTTAACGTCTAACTTGATGACAACGCAGTCTGTGTTTGCTGGGTTTGTTACAAATGTGCGAGTGGCATGGATAGCGGCCTCACATCCTCTTTGTGTACCAAAGCCTAACTGATGTGGCTGGAGATACCTAGCCATCCGTTCCCTTACCGCACGACACCCAAGCTTTGCTACTAAACGCCTAAAAGTGCTTCCCACGGCAATTGGCCGTACACCCCCCTCTTTTTTAGTTAAAGCGCACAGAGAGGCTCCATACAAATACGGACAAACTTCGAGGTTTAATTGTCCGCTGAGTAAAAAATTACAGAGTTTAACGAGACACTCGAGCAACCGTTGCCCGTTATCGCCAGCCGAGCTCGACGTCAACTCTTTTAAATGAGCTGGTCGAATTCCGTCCAATCCCGCGGCTGACCCATTATGAAAAGTCCCTAGCGCTTGAACCACTTCCTCTACGTTAACGGTCAAGGCTTGAGTAGTCCTATCTGGCTCACGAGGGAAAATTAAAGGGCGGGACGGAGGCGGGTGTTTTGTCTGTAGGGAGGCAAGAGTCTCAGGGCCCGGAGGTGCTAAAGAGTCGTCTGACATTAAAACGCGAGCGGCGCCCCTCACATCACCTTCGAAGACTTTATATTCTATTGTCTTTAGTAAAGAGGGCATACGGGGGGAAACTGCCGCGGCACTTGCGTTTTCAAGCGAAGTAGACAAATATCCGGCGTCAGTTAAGTTGTACTTTACTTTAGATGTGAGATTGCCCGGGGCCTCGACGTCAGGTGCTCTTAGTGCCGTGTATGCAAAAGTAAGTAGCGCGCACCAATCGGTAGTTTCATTGGTCTCAATGCACTTATTAATAATGTTGCATAGTTTTTCGGCGGCTAGATTTCTCGCTCCCCGGGGTATGTGACGGAGCACCCGTACTGAAGTTTTAAGTGTGCTGAGGCTCCTGAGGGTGTCTCCAGACGGTTGCGAGCCCTGTGGGCATGTAGTGGCGCGGTCGGGCTGGCTGGGGGCGTCAGGCTGGATGGCGCGGGGAGCCACTTGGGCAGATGAATGCTGGTGGGGACGCTGAGGAGCCACGCTCTTGTGTATACGAGTTATGTGTGATTTAAGGCCCTGCGGCGTAAATTTGCGAGACAATCCGGGGCAGTGGGGGCAAATCAACGTATGGGAGGAGGAACTCATCATAAATAATGTAAAATTATGCTAAATTATGATTCTAATTAAACTACCTAAATATAAAACTTAAAACAACATAAAAAGGGATATAAAAATATTACAATAAATAAGATATTATGGTAGCGCGATGATCCTGTTGCGATCTCACCGAAAGGGCTACCTGCTAAGGCTTGAGGACGGTTCTGCCATGCCTATTATGTCCATATATCTGTAGTAAGGCGGTATGATTATTATGTGTATGATTATTTATGTACCATTAACCTTTTGTATAATAAAAATAATTGTTTTTCAAAAAAAAAATATATATATATTAATAATAAGCATCTTTATCCCCACTCAAGCCTATCGAAAGACCGGGATTTATAGGCCCGTGAAATCTAAGGAGATACAAATAATAATAAGCATTATATAAGTTAATGTCAGCAGCAATAAATAATAAGAATTTCATTAAGAATCATTAATGTCATAACAGCATTTTTGTAACAAATAGGATTTCAATTCATTTCTAAAGGTTGCGGCGCATTTTAAAACTTTTTAATCTGTAGGCAACTTGTTAAACAATCTGACCGCTTGACCTTCTGACCTTCACTAACGCTCGTGCAATTATTTTATTAGGCCGAACGTTCGGTTTCGGCCAAAAAACTACCGAACCTTTCAGCCGCGCCGAAACTGTATTTCCGGTAGTGTTCGGCCGAAGTATATCTTAGTGGGAATTGTCTCAGGATGTGGGTTGCACTTATTAATGTATAAACCTACTTACGTCCTCTTTTTGTATTATCTGCCTATAGGGTTGCCAGATCGAAAGGCGCTATTATCGGGAAAAAATATCAATTTTTCGGGATTTTGGGACTTAAGTCGGGAAAAAAAAAACATGAAATTAAAGTAATTGTATTAAAAACAACGATATTTTACATTATTGGCACTACGTCAGCTGCTCTGCCCATAGAGCCCTTCCCCGGGACTCAAACTATCTCTATAGGTACCAAATTTCAACTATATCGGTTCAGCGGCTTAAGCGTGAAGAGGTAACAGACAGACAGACACACTTTCGCCTTTATAATATTAGTATGGATAACGTGAAGCTGTTTTTCGGGACAATTTTCATTTTGTCGGGAATCGGGAACACATGCTAAAAATCGGGAGAATCCCGCCAAATCCCCACCATCTGGCAACCCTATCTGCCTATGTCTGTTTTTTTGAGCAGTATGTCAGGATCGTAGCAAGTGGAAATCCGTGGTCTCTGCCTACCCCTCCGGGAAATAGGCGTGATTATATGTATGTATGTATGTGTGTTTTTTTTCCATTAAAGAAAATAAAAAAAATCGGTTTCACCAAGAACTACGGACACTACTTCTATTAACTATGTCACATCCAGCACTATATCTCCTCGGCCACCATCTGACTATAATTATGTCTGGTAAAAGATTGAATAGTCGCGCTGCGCATTTCCTGAAGGGCGAACGGATGATCGACGCAGTGGCTCGTTAGGTGCAATTGGAACTAGGACGTGGAATGACGGGTTGTGACGTCTTTATACGTCATGCGAGGGGGGTGGATATAAAGCGGTTAGAAGAGAAAGAAGTTGAAACAAAGGCAAACGCATTCGATATTTGCTTAATGACTCGAGTATATATTTGCACAACGAAGCACAAAAATATATAACATAATATTCTTAAGAGAAATAGGGGCTCCGGGTGCGTATCACTCACTATGACATTTATTTCAGTTTATAACAAACATGCTTAAAAAGGTGACAGTCCATTTCCAACGACAGCAGCACTAACATTCATTTTACTATGGAAATTGACAATAACACCGACGCGTTCGTACTAGTAGTGCAGCTGCGGTCAGAAATGGAATGTTACCCTTCAGTGTATACATTCGCCCATGATACCGTTTTCTACAAATTACTTATGTTTTTATTTCGTATTTAAAATAATATATTATTATAGGTACCTATCTACTACAGTACAGTCGATGCCAAAGATATGTTTACACTTTTCGCCTTATTACAAAGGAGTAAGATGCAAAAGTGTAAACATATCTTTGACGTCGACTGTATATCATTTATAGAAATTAATCCAAAGACATAAACGTCCATGTCCGTCCGACAAAACAATATTTAGCGGCAATTAAATCTACCTATATGAGTGATATTTTGCCCGTGAAACCAATCTCTAAGTCATTAAAAGTACACACTGTATCCACAGTATTATTTTAAAAGTTAATTAGTTCAAATCCGCATATGCCTCGCCACAGCTAACTAGTATCCCATAAGACAAAACCCCCTTGCTAACATGGCAACCATAGTCTAATAAAACATGGTCTTCCATTCCCAGAGTGACACGGGCCTACGTCACAACAACATGGCCGCTATATATAGCGCTATCGCATATTATCATATAGCGCTGTCGCATGATGACGTAGGCCCGTGTCAGTTAGGTGACCTAGAAAAGACGGGAATGGAGTACCAGGCGGAGTATATTATTATACCATGATGGCAACAACTTCCGTCGCTACCAATGACCTTTTATTTATGTAGACGTGTGACGTTCATAGTTGACAAAACTAAAATTTGATCCAACGATTTTGACAACTTGACAGGTTGGCGTCACCCATACGACTAACTAAATATAGGTTTCGGAACCTATATTTGATGGCTCACGATCGTGCGCCTGGTACCATATCTACCTCTTTTTACTTACATCCATGGTCGCTACATGGCAATCGATAGGCAACAAATGACATCAGACGCAACCCAGCCGATGTAATCGTCCGTGACTCCCTCGGTCTACTGCAATTAGAATTAGAACACCTATAGCTATGTAGCTGTTATAGGTCAGCTATAAGTCAGTAAAGTGTATTCATTCTTTATCTTATCTAGGGATGTGCCAACTAGTCGCCGACTAGTCGGGAAAGCCGACTATCCGGCCACATTTGTAGTCGGCGATTAGTCGGCGACTAGTCGGCAAAAATGGCCGATTAGTCGGCACTTTATTAGTGAAAGAAAAACAGAAACAAAAGAAATCAACTGTCAATATTTACCATATGTTTTATGTTTATTTTACTAAAATACCTATTCAGGGTGCATACGAAAACTTTTGTTCATATAATTGACCGTTTGATGGTTATCGTATGTTGGTGGGCTGGTGTTTTCCTCTACAGGTCGATTTCAACTGATTCTCGTGTAATTTCATGTGCAAGTTCGATAGTATTTTTTTTATTATTGTTCTTTTTTTTATGGTGGAGTCATGAGGAACTATTAATGGTATTGCAAAATTTAGAGACTTAGTCAGGGCACGTTGCTCGTAAAGACGCTGGCTGACCACAGGGGATAGGTTCTTAACTGGCGACTACGTACAGGAAATAGAGACTTGGGAATACCTCCTACAAGCTGTACTGACGGTCTGCTCAGGATCGCAAAATAAAAGAACTAAAGACAGAAATTTAACGAGCATTCTTGTGATAGGTCTTTGAACCTGTAGAGAACACCTTTTAGCCAAGCTAAATTATGATGAATAGCGCAACCAAAGGAGCAAAACTATTGTTTCCACCTGAACTTATACGAAACGAATGATCAGGCCGACTAGCCGACTAGTCGGCCGACTAATCGGCCATTCGAGCGCCGATTAGTCGGCTAGTCGGCTAGTCGGCCAAATCAATAGTCGGTACATCACTAATCTTATCTAGTAAACAAACGTGACGTCAAAGTGACCAACAATACGATTCATAGATAATCAGACATCGTAATGTCAGATGTTTTTGAGGTGATCCGTTCGTTACGTCGTATTGATGAAAATCTTATTAGAAATGACATTTTTCAGTGGTTATTTGGTTGATTTCAATACTTTGTGAGTTTCTTTAAGTATACAACAATATTTTAGGTGATGATTAGGTATTGTGTAATTCCAGAGAAAAGTGTGATAATGTCTTCGAGAAGTATTTGTTTAATTGACAGGACAAGTAAGGATAAATATAGGTATATACTGTATAGTTATAGTGTTCGTTTTATTTATAGTGTAGGCTTAAAGGGGACTGATTAACAGTCCGCCGGACGGTATCGGCCTGTCGGTTAGAACAAAATTTTGACAGTTCCGAACAACTGACAGGCCGATATCGTCCGGCGGACTGTTAATCAGTGGGCCCCTTACGAGTGAGGATAAATTCGACCTACATCTCAAAAATTTCGCACATTTGTATTCCCCGCGGCTACAGCGCACCCATAACGGCGTCATCAAGATAAAAACGAACAAGTTCGTCTATCAACACCTAAACGGAATAAACTGAGCGACACATCAGCGGGCTCAGCACGGTTCCATTTTTATCGACTATCACTATGCGCGTCCCTTTCGCACTTACATACTTGTTAGAACGTGACAGGCATGGTGACAAGGGATAAAAACGCGACCGTGCTAAGCCGCCAGCAGCGGAATAATTATTCAAATGTTATAGAGCTATCGCAGAACAGGTACGGATAGCAAGAAAATTTAAATTAAATATATTTAGGGTAACATTCCATTTCTGACCGCAGCTGCTATACTAGTACGAACGCGTCAGTGTTATTGTCAATTTCCATAGTAAAGTGAATGGTAGTGCTGCTGTCGTTGGAAATGGACTGTCACCTTTTAACTGGCCACTCACGTATTGTAAGTCGAAGTTAACATAAAAATAAACCTAAAATAGTGAACCGTTTTAATATATTTAATTTACGCCTGTATCTCGCAGAAGTTTTGTTATTAAAATAAAAATTACAATAATTAAAAGTATTTCGGGGTAATGTTAAAAGTTCTCATAATTGTTTAAGAGGAACGCTTCTCCATACAAACGTAATCATCTTTTCCTCTCTCGATATTGAGATTATGGAAGACATTTTACATAATTGGATGTTATAATAATTAATTATTAATCTTAGCTAATTAATTATTAACGAGCGGTGGTGGCCGAGTGGATATGACGTCCAACTTTCAATCCGGAGGTCGCGGGTTCAAATCCTGGCTCGTACCAATGAGTTTTTCGGAACTTATGTACGAAATATCATTTGATATTTACCACTAGCTTTTCGGTGAAGGAAAACATCGTGAGGAAACCTGCATACATCTGCGAAGAAATTCAAAGGTGTATGTGTAGTCCCCAATCCGCATTGGGCTAGCGTGGGGACTATAGCCCAAGCCCTATCGCGCATGAGAGGAGGCCTGTGCCCAGCAGTGGGACGTATATAGGCTGAAATGATGATGATGATGAATCTTAGCTATGCTCCTTCGTTTGATTTTATTCTATTTTCTGATTCTCATAATACGAGTAGGTAGGAGAGAAAAAAAGAATCCGTACAAAATTTTGGAATCTCCTAACTCTTATAGTAATTAAAAATCAAAAAAAAACCTTTCCAATTCAGCTAGAAATACGCTACAGAGAACTCTCAAGCAAGTAGCTTGTATATTAATTACATCATTTGAAAATTATTAAATAATTTTCTGCTGACGCTCCCCAGTATATTATCGAGGCCGATCTCGAGTAAAAATATGATTATCGTTAACCTCCTCCGACAAACGAGGTACAACTGTGTACCCATGGTATAATAATATACTCCGCCTGGTACTCCATTCCCGTCTTTTCTAGGTCACCTAACTGACACAAGCCTACGTCATCATGCGACAGCGCTATATGATAATATGCGATAGCGCTATATATAGCGGCCATGTTATTGTGACGTAGGCCTGTGTCACTCTGGGAATAGAAGACCATGTTTTATTAGACCATGTGTGTACCTAACTACAGGTACAGTCGACATCAAAGATATTTTTACATTTTTCGCCTTGTCACAAAGTAGTAAGGTGTAAAAGTGTAAACATATCTTTGACGTCTTCCATACAGTGAGAATAGTTATTTGTTTTACAAGGGGGCAAGTTGTTGTTTAACCGCTCGTGCTAATATTGATACCCGAGCAAGCGAAAGATTCGGAAATTGAACCACAAACGTAGCGAGTGGTTTGAAAAATGGAATATTGAGCGTTGCGAGGATTTCAAAGCACGGGGGTTAAACAAAATTAGCCCCCGAGTGAAACAAAATTTTTCACCACACCAACCCGAAGCAAATTTTAAATGTAAAATATCAAACAAAATCAAGCCAAATCAAATTCAAATGAATATTATTATTTTATTAAACATTTATCATCTGATATCATCATTTAAAAGTCAATTCTACCAGCAAACATAAGAAAACAACTCAACATTTGCATTTGATTACTTTGCCTCACATGTGAATTACTGATACCTAGCAACGTTTTTGAAGAGCAAAGAAAGCCTTTCCGAGTTGGTATGGTGAAAAATAAATTAATACATTCTGGCGTTTGGAAGTTTTATGCTGATGACAGAAATTTGAAAAATGATGCCAGTTTTGTTGATTTTGTATATCGTCATTCATTTTAGTATGGAAATTGACAACAAAACCGACGCGTTCGGGCCGATGCAGTAATGTCGGAGTACGTGCAGCTGCGGTCAGAAATGGAATGTCACCTTTACAGAAAAAAACACCATTTTCCGTATATGACCCTTGTATTGAACCCACTCACGTTTCCAAGACAAAGTAATCCCAAGTCACCAAGGGAAATAAAAAATCAATAGCCGGGACCGAACCTGCATATTGCCGGTGGGCACGCCAACCGCGAATCAGCGGTAATCTATACCTATCAATCATTGTAACTCGATTTAAAGGGAACGTGGTTAAAAAAGGATGTAAGTGCTGTAAATGCCTTGCCCTGCTAGATGGTGTACTCAAATTACTGCATCTATACTTGGTCAAGCACATCTTGTCAGTAGTAAAAGGCTGCAAATTTGAAAAAACGCGCGTTAGCAACACTGTTTTCGAATAACAGGCCTATTCGGATTTCGAGATAATCACAAGATCTTGAGACGATTTAGAGATCAACTAGATCTACATTAGATATCGACTAGATGTGACTTGGATATCTAAGTCATAACTTGTCGAAATCGTTCAAGAGGACCTCCAGAATCGCAGAAACGTCAATTTTTTTTTTTTTTAATTTATTTAGAACACAAACAGTCACATAATGCAAATGGTATTTTTAGTACAATGTAGTGTACTTAACATACTTAAGAAACAGACCTGGAGGTTCATTAATGAGTAGGTAATACATAATGACAAATAAATTTGACATATCTATCTTACAAATATCTTTAAATTATCCGTATCGTAACTTGTTGAAGTCTAGTAGAAATCTAATTCATTTTCCGAATCGAGCCGTAAGTCCCACGTTAAGATCAAGAAAGTGTTGTGGGTACTCAGACAACGATATATTATACAAATACTTAAATACATAGAAAACATCCATGACTCAGGAACTAATATCTGTGTTCACCACACAAATAAATGCCCTTACCGGGATTCGAACCCAGGACCACCGGCTTCGTAGAAAAGATGTTTCATCATCATCATCATTTCAGCCTATATACGTCCCACTGCTGGGCACAGGCCTCCTCTCATGCGCGAGAGGGCTTGGGCTATAGTCCCCACGCTAGCCCAATGCGGATTGGGGACTTCACATACACCTTTGAATTTCTTCGCAGATGTATGCAGGTTTCCTCACGATGTTTTCCTTCACCGAAAAGCTAGTGGTAAATATCAAATGATATTTCGTACATAAGTTCCGAAAAACTCATTGGTACGAGCCAGGATTTGAACCCGCGACCTCCGGACTGAAAGTCGGACGTCATATCCACTCGGCCACCACCGCTCGAAAAGATGTTTACCAATGCTAAATTGAATCTAGCACGTCTCCTCTCATCTCCACCTACCTACCCTACCTACGGCCTCCTAGCCTAGTCGGTAGCACAGAATAAATAATAGTAGGTACCTACTAGGTACAGAAGACTCACTCTCTAACAAAACGCGTCTGTTACGATCAGGACAGATATGGCCGCTAGGTGGCGACAGCGCCACGCGCGGCTTATGGCTAGCCACCAAAATTGGTGTGAAACGGATGTACTTGTAGCTACCTGTTGCAAAGCGACGAAATCGCGGAGTGAGCCACGCCTGTCGGTACTGACCCTGCCGCTTACCGTGGGACTAGGTCGATCCGTGTAAAATTGTCCTATAAAATTTATTTATCTCAGCCTTAGTAGAAAGGCAGCCTCAGAGTTTCAAATCACAAAGATGCTGTTCCATGAAATCCTCGCGTTAACCCGATATTGCCATGACTCACTTTGAGAAGCCTGGCAATCTAGTTCCAAGAATTGACTAGTTATCACGGGAGTGACTGTCACCTAACCTTCCAACCCAGAAGGAAAACTAGGCCTTAGTGGGACTGGTCAAGTTTACTCACAATGTTTTATCAAAACTGACCAATACCTGCGATTCAAAATTGGACTGGACACTTTCTGTCTTTTGACAAAAAATAGAAAAATCCTAAGTATTCTGTAAATTTCCCGCAAAAAAGTTACTTAAAAATGTTCAAACATTATGTCACCGCACGGCCCTAAAACAAAACAATATCCAATAAATTCTCATGAAATAGAAACCAGCATATTTCATGGAAACCCCATTGAACGCTGACGCAGGCTAAAACGCCGTATATCACTTAGGGTTTCTAATTGAGAGATATATATTGGCACATTTTTCAGCAAACATTTTTGCAAACGAATGATGGATGTCAAAAGGCGACAATGTGAGATGCTGTTGCGGAGTATAACGTGTTAACTGACATTTAATGGGTACATTGTTTTTTTTAAGCAGCCGTATTAGCAATATCAATATAACGAATTTAATTGATGCAGCTAGTTTAAAAAAGAGATTATAAATAAAGGTAAAAGTGTTTTAAGTCCCTTATTTTGAGTGTTGAGGCTATCATTATCATTACCACAATATTTCAATTTAGTTACCGCTTCAGCTTAGACGTAATTTTATTGCAGTGTATTCTGCATTGTGTTTTTCTAGATGTTTTCTTAAATAATATTTTCATTATATATCAACATTGAGTCAGTATCCAACACTCGGACATTTACTTTGCAAATAATCGTCTAAGTTTTATGGAGAAATCAAAAGATTGTGAATAAAAAAAAAATAATATAAATCATACTTACTTATTGAAGCCTTTTAAAGTTAATAGATTATTAAATACGCCCAACTTATTTCTAAGTAAAAAATATACTATGTTTCTAATACAATCTGTATTGGTAAATCTCTAAACAAGTGTACCTAATGCAAAAATGTTACACTACTTAGTTACTTAAACCAATTTAGAGATCCACCTTCACAACGACATCAATATCATATACGTGATGCTAGTAAAAGGGCGTGAAGCCATTAGTCGATCGGGCATCGAAAACGCGGGTGATAGGTAAAAATGTGACCTGACTAATGCTTCATTGGTGCGATGCTTGTTCGTACTGGGGGGCGTTGCAAACTCGGTATAAGACATGAAAAGGGTTGATTCCATAGTTAACACATTCAGGGCCAAGAACCCGACTGTCGGGTACACTGTTCGTAGCGACTACGCGCTACATACGGCTAAACCGTGGCAACGCGCTACGAGCGTAACCCGTAGCACTTAGTGGCAATGAATGTGTTAAAATTGTTCATAATATCACCTCGGAAAAGTATGACTTGAAAACTTTGAAGTTAAACAAGCAAGTTTTTGCACTATTCAGCGACTTACAATTATATTCTGTTTTTATTACCTTATTTTTATTGAACTTTATGTAATTTCAAAATAGATTTTCGGAAGATTTCTCCCAAGCCGTTCAAGGGACTATGTGTCGGCCTTGGCCGCAAAATATAATTATTAATTATGTATGAGATTAACAGGCCTATTCGGATTTCGAGATAATCACAAGATCTTGAAACGATTTAGAGATCAACTAGATCTATATTAGATATCGACTAGATGTGACTTGAATATCTAAGTCATAACTTGTCGAAATCGTGCAAGAGGACCTCCAGAATCGCGGAAACGTCAAATTTGACATATCTATCATACAAATATCTTTAAATTATCCGTATCGTAACTTGTTGAAGTCTAGTAGTTTTCTAATTCATTTTCCGAATCGAGCCGGAGGTCTCAGCCTAGGGTTTTGTTTTTTCTCATTTTCTTTAGTATGTATTACTGCCGTATTCGAACTTCAAGATATTCACAAGAGATGACACGTACTAGATCCATTCTAGATCAAGGACCGGAAAACCCCTCTTTACGCTTAATCCTATCAATTCGGTAACCCAATCGATTCGGTTACCGTATCATTCGGTAACCCTATCATACTGTTACCTGATTGTAATGGTAACCTTATTGAAACGGTAACCCTAACCTTTAACCGAGTTAATCTCAAAACCCCATCGCGATAGGGTTTTTGTTAAGGGTTTTTAACAGGTTTTCATTCAGTTATGGTAACCTTTATTATCGGTTGCTTACTGGTTTGCTACATTAAAGTAGTTTTAGTGATGTGCCGTCAGAACTAAAAAAAATACTAAAAAATGTGTTTATTTTATTTACTTTATTTATATTTTGTGGATTTTATTGATTTTACTTATTAAATTTATTTAATTTAATTTATTTATTTAATTGATTTAATTGATTTAATTTATTGAATTTGTTGAATTTATTTATTTTTTTGAATTTATTTAATTAATTTAATTTAATTAATTTATTTAATTTATTTCATTTATTTAATTAGTTTAATTTGTTATATTTGTTTAATTAATTTAATTTAATTATTTTATTTAATTTATTTAATTTATTTAATTTATTTAATTTATTTAATTTATTTAATTTATTTAATTTATTTAATTTATTTAATTTATTTAATTTATTTAATTTATTTAATTTATTTAATTTATTTAATTTATTTAATTTATTTAATTTATTTAATTTATTTAATTTATTTAATTTATTTAATTTATTTATTTAATTTATTTAATTTATTTAATTTATTTAATTTATTTAATTTATTTAATTTATTTAATTTATTTAATTATTTAATTTATTTAATTTATTTAATTTATTTAATTTATTTAATTTATTTAATTTATTTAATTTATTTAATTTATTTAATTTATTTAATTTATTTAATTTATTTAATTATTTTAATTTATTTAATTATTTTAATTATTTTAATTTATTTAATTATTTAATTTATTTAATTTATTTAATTTATTTAATTTATTTAATTTATTTAATTTATTTAATTTATTTAATTTATTTAATTTATTTAATTTATTTAATTTATTTAATTTATTTAATTTATTTAATTTATTTAATTTATTTAATTTATTTAATTTATTTAATTTATTTAATTTATTTAATTTATTTAATTTATTTAATTTATTTAATTTATTTAATTTATTTAATTTATTTAATTTATTTAATTTATTTAATTTATTTAATTTATTTAATTTATTTAATTTATTTAATTTATTTAATTTATTTAATTTATTTAATTTATTTAATTTATTTAATTTATTTAATTTATTTAATTTATTTAATTTATTAAACTTATTTAATTTATTTATTTTAATTATTTTAGTTATAATATAATAATATTTATAATAAGAACATTTAGATTACAATAGATTAAAAATTATAAACTAAAATAAACCTAAGAATGAGTAAAACGAACTTAACAAATAAAATATTGCCCCCCACTCTGGTTGTCTCCCGGATCAAATGTGCCAAAAATACTGGCGGCATTACCCCGCTGAATGGCCAGTGATATTTGTTGGATAAGGAAAGAACCAGAGCGAGGGTCGCAGCCCCTATCCCTTAAGCGTCGCCCTATATCCTTAATAAAGGCTTTGGCCTCGGCACACCAAGGCCCCGCCGTCTCGACGGCAACCGGGACAAAATCGTACACCTGTTCAAGGTTCGCGTACTTGCTGTGCTTCAACCTAGCAGCAGTTTCAGCCGCTGCACCTGCCTTGTTTACCGTGCGCGTGAGATGAGTGGGAGCAAAAGTACTCACACACGTGGCATCCCAAAGCAAGCTGCGGCCCTTCGCCCAAGGAACAAGTGTAAGACCATCCGGTCTCTTGCCGTCCAAACGACTTAGGCCCTGGGGCTCCATGATACATGGGACGTTCGCCGACACCAAAGCTCGCCTTATTAATTCATTAATGGCACAGTGCCTAGGTATCCTACCCACACACCGCAAGCAGCTTAGCCCGTGGTGACCATCCGCCTCCATAATAAGAACACACCACACAAGTAGGTATAAAGATAAACAAAGGAAAGGCAAAAAAACTTGTTTGTGCTGGAGGCTTCATAGACCGCCCATGCCAACCTCGGTTATTCAATAATAAGTTGAATTTAAGTGTGCGTAAAGATTACAATCGTTTGAACTGGTCGAAAACCTCATAATGAGGTAACTGAATAGACTGGGTTTTTATTTCGGTTACCGGTAACAGAGGTTAACTCGATCTGATACGGTTACCGAATCAAAGTGTTACCTTATTAAGCGGTTACCGTTATGGTAGGGGTTTTTATAAACACCTCTAAAATAACCCTATGAAAAACCCCGGTTAAGGTAACCGGTTCCTGTCCCTGTTCTAGATACGTTATAGTTTAGATATCAACTAGTTCTTTTTTGCAGCGCAATTCGGGCAACCTATGTCACTTTTACGTTAGATAGTAAGATATCTATTAGATGTGAATTGGATCTCTAAGTCATATCCTGTGGAAATCGTTCAACAGTATCTCCAGAATCGCGCGAATGTCAAATTTGACAGGTTAGATCTTAAACATATCGTTATCGTGTCTTGGTGATGTCTATTTCAAAATCCGAATCGGGCCCCTAGTCTTTGCCCGTTCTAGTATATGACATGATTTCGGTAAATGATTTTCGAATTTTTGACTTGAAGTCACTATCGCCAAATGCGCACAGGCACAAACCCCAGCCCCATAAATCCCGATTAGTCAAGTGTTTGGGCGTCACAACACACGCGGGCAGAGGAGCCGCTTGATTTATCGCTGGCATCAATAACGCTGAAGATGCCGCAGGTTCGATTTTTGGGGCTTTTTGAATTATATCGAGTGAGCTCGCTGGTCGTTATTGATTTAGGAGGGAGTATAGTACAGTGTATTATTTGGTTTCGTGGGTATTTCTATGATATCTATAAAACAAATTTCGTTGCATATAGATACTGACATATTTATGTGCTTAAAATATTGTAAAACTCACCTATGAAATAATGTTTTATTTAATAATTTAACTATTTTTCACCCCTTCGGGATTGAAAATTTTACACGACTTTGCTCCTGAGCATATGATATGACTGTGTTTAGAAATAATTTCTGCCCTCCTAAGCTAAAAAGCGGTATTTGCATTAAATTTTCATTGAAAATACGTCCTTTTAGCTTAGGAGGGCAGATTTCTTCTATTTAACCTTTGTACCGTGGGACCAGTTATTGAGAATTTACTCATTATATGATTTTTTTCTTACCGTCTTTAGGTACATACAAAAAAAAGCAGCATGGTCACATTAAGCATAACTCCATTTTTGCTCAGTTAGAGAATTTATTCATACATATAATTATATATACATGTGTAAATATTGTAAACACTCCCTGAATTCTCAAGACTCACCCAATATGACAAAGGAAACACCAATGCTTGTTATAATAGCCACCATGAGGGACAGTACGCTGTATCTCATGCACACTAATATGCTCGGCCCTGGACTGCTGCGCTAAACGGACTTCAACGGGCCCTTCAGGAAAGAATCGGCTTGTGAACGTCACCTCGCCTTCTCCACAGAACAGTTCGATAGAGCTCGCGTCCACAAAGATTCTCCACTTCAACTGTCCATCAGGCTTCCATTCAGTACGACGAATACCGTCGGTGCCTCCACGATCGAGAGTCACCTGCCCTTTATCTGCATCGTAGGAAATCGATACTTGAACCGGACCAGATTCAATGTATAATTTAAGATCTTTAGAACCATCAGCATGGACATTAATTTCTCCAGCTTTGTTTCTTAAGATATAATTTCTTGAGTTTCTGTATTTATAACTTCTTACAGGGAGCAAGGTGCGACCTTTAGCTCTTGATATTCCTTCTACTGGCTTCTGAATTAAAATGCCGTCGGAAGAAAGCGTCAATTCTCTAGGTAAAGTCATTAAGCCAGTGAAACCATCATAGCTCTCAGGATAATTCCTTTCCCACATATCCATCCATGCCACAACAATTCGGCGACCATCGTTGTCCAAGAGAGTCTGAGTAGCATAAACATCGTGGCCGTGATCGAGTTCCTTGAATTCAGATGTAGGAGTAAATTGGTGTGTCGAGTAGTCGAAATCGCCAAGTATATAACCAGTTTGATACAAATTTTGATACTTATCCCCCTGGGCTGCGACTCCTTGAGGCGAAAACAGGAGTACAAACTTCCCGCCGAGCTCAAAGAAATCAGGGCATTCCCACATGTAACCCATGGTGCCATTAGATTGATCGAGGATAGATTCTTCTTTCCAAGTAGTCTTGTCAGTGGATGAGTAAAGAAGAACGCGGCCTAAGGTGTCGTTGTTGTAAGAATTCCCCAAAACCATGTAGTAAGTGTCCCCATGCTTCCAAACTTTGGGGTCACGGATATTAGGTTGTCGATCCTCAGCGGGTATGATCGGGTTGCCTGCGTATTTAGTAAAAGTGACTCCGTCTGTGCTCGTTGCGTACGCTTGCTTATTTGCGGTGCTAGGCGTTTGTCCTTCTAAGTTGATGTTGCCGGTGTAGAATACATGCATAGTGTCGTTTTCGACAAGAGTGCTACCAGAAAATACTCCACCTGCATCGTACCACTGGTCAGGGTACAAGGCGATGGGGAGGTGTTCCCAGTGGACAAGGTCGGGGCTCTTGGCGTGGCCCCAGTGGACGACTGTAGACGTGAAGCTGCTGTTAGGGTTGTGCTGGTAGAAGAGATGGTACTCGTTGTTGAAGACACTGAAGCCGTTGGGGTCGTTCATCCAACCGTAGGGTGGAGCCAGGTGGTAGCGGGGGTAGTACCTGTCTTTCACATCTTGACCTTCCGTTATAATACTGAATGACAAGAGTAAGGTTACAGTTAACTTTAAAACTGTGTCCGCCATATTGGTGGAGCACAGACACCTTGCTCTGATTGAATGTGATACGCTTTCCTCTGCGCAGGTATTATATAGTGGCTTTGTCGTGTCTATCGGATTCTAATCTTACGTATTTAGTCTATTTGAATAATTTTCTCTGGTTATGAATTTCAAAGGAAAGACGTATCTGCATTGTATCTGATCCAGCGTCATCAGGCCGATAAATAACGTGAGTTCAATATTGTATGCACATATTATTAACTGCTTTTTGCCCGGAATTTGTCTGCATAGGATGATGAAATGCATTGTCATCCGACTTACATAAATGTATGCAAATTTTCAGCTTTATTGGAAGTCGGGAAGTGGGTCAAATTTAACTTGCAAGATTTGAGCCGTGCAAACAGATACATCTTACATCCTACGTATGTACCTACATTGCAAGTTAAATAAAAGTTTTTATATAAAACATAATTTTCGTATTAAATCAGAACTAGTCTATAGGTACTCGGAGTAAATAGGAAGTAGATACTATAGTATGTGATGTGTCGGTAGCTATTGTAATGCAAATGTCAACATTCGTGACACTTGTCGATTTGAAAACCTTTCACAGGACCTTTGTGGTGTCATTTATGTTATCTTTGTTCCTGCTGTTTGTCTTCTATTCTGTATTTACCGTGGTATTAACACAATAAATAATTGAACCTATATATTACAATGGTTTCGAGAACTAGAATAGATAAACTGACGTACGCGTGACAGACCACGTTATGGTACAAATCCTACTTATATACTTTTCACATCTTTTGTTATACCAGTAACATTATTGAAAAATATTTATGGAAATATTTAAATACACAGAGCTTGGCTGGATTCAAACCCAGGACTTCCAGGTCTGCCAGCTTTAAAGGCAGTCACTAACGACTAGACTTCGAATGCCGGCTGTTACCCTCCTGAGACCCAGAAGCAATTGTTTTGTTTTTAAAATTGGAAGCCTTAGTTACACAATAAAAGTTCGAAATAGATTTTGGAATATGTACAAAAAATTGTACGCCTGGACTTAGTAGGTTAAATATCCATATTTGTGTAATAAAACTTTATGACTTATTTACTTTACTCGCTAGTTTCAAAGCACCTATGTAAACCATAGTCCCAAGGCTTTAAAAAACTTTATCGTATTTACTGTAAAAAGTCAACATGACAATACCTGGACAAAATTGAACATTTAAGACAAATATCGCTAGCTTACGAACTATGTCATGGATATAAAACTGATAACTACGGCCCGACTGCAAGACTTATTTACATAATTTGACTAGTTATACAGTGTGGAAAGGTAAGTCGGGCCCTGGATGGAAACTACCTTAAATCCTTAAGCTGGCTCATTTTACTTAAAGGAGACATTTCTTTATTTTTAAAAAGAAACAAAATTGCATTCCAAGATTTTCTAAAACTCGCTTGCCTCGCCCGGGACTCGAACCGACTAAAAATTCCAAAAAATAAACACTCGCAATTTTATTCTACTAGTCGATACAGTTAATGTTAATGATAACATTTCTCTAAGAAACATTAGGTCTGTCTTACAAAATATCCATAAAATCTAGTAAGTATTTAGTACTCAAGATTTTTTTAGACAGGCCAAATTGAAGAATAAAAGGTCTTTGAATGCAGTTTTATTTCTTCTTAAAAATAAAGGAATGTCTCCTTTAAGTAAAATGAGCCAGCTTAAGGATTTAAGGTAGTTTCCCTCCAGGGCCCGACTTATCTTTCCACACTGTATATGGGCTTTACTCGTATTTGGTTGGATTTCCGATGGCAAAGAAGATATCTGATATTTTTCTATAAATTTACCTACACATTTGGGTAACACAGTAATTGCGTGGTGTTTTTTTAGTCTTAGCTTAATGCCTCGCTTGATTCCTCCGATTTTTTTCTGAAATTTCCGAAAACTTTTCCAATTTTTGGAAAATTTCCGTAACTTACTCATCTGTACTAGACACTTATTAACGCATACTTATCATCTATGCTTGACACGGCCACTTAGGTGCCCCTTTAATCTTAATAAAAATCATAACAGAATATCAACTATTGGATCTAATCTCTCAAAAAACCTTTATTAGCTAATAATAGTTTGTCCTTATCTGACATTTTGACTTATGTATTTGTAAGAAAGGGATAAAACCTACTTTAACTAAATCAGGCCCGTAAAGTTTTATGAATTAGGGGGTAAGACGTTTTTTTTTACTATGTCGCTTCCATGTAACATTAAATCCACTATCTTATACCAAACAACAAATTCCCTAGTGAACGATTAAGAATTTTCAACTCCAATGTAAACTACTAGGTCGATGGCGGCACGCGAGGTACGTTCGCCATCAGATATATCGGAGCGGCCGACCTGCTCATAATATCTGAACATGCACTCTAACGCCTTGACAATAGAGGCGTGTTTACATATTTGTGAGCACCTCGGCCGCTCCGATGTGTCTGATGACGACTGTACTAACAGCAGCTATTAACTGAACATAGATGGACCTTAATGTCTTTGAAATAAGGGTTGGGAATGATCAATTAGTGTTGACGATGTATGTATCGGACCTGCTTATTAACTAATAAAGAGGGCATGCAAAGGTGCTTATTAACGGAATTTGGAAACAAGGTCGTATTGTGTTAACAAATTAATAGTTTTTTATGAGTTACCTTATTTAAAGTATATTTATAATTTAGTCGCTCATTTAATTTAGGTCGAATTTTGCGCGACATCTATCTAGTTATTGTTGAATATAATTATTATGTTATAAAGCAAAAACGTGCACTACCTGGTAGTATTTCTGCTTAAAATAACACAAATCGAAATAATTTTATTTGTTCCCTATAGTTAACTAGTCGGAATTAAAATTACCCCCTGTATACAGATGGAAATTCAAAACAAAATAAACTTTTCCAAACAAAATCGATGAATCAAACCTATTTAACCCTACAATTACCGCCACGCCAATCGCCGATGGTTTCACATCATTTTAACCCTTGCGATGAAGCAATTATCGAGCTCGTTACGGTAATGGGTTAACTTTCAGTCACGCACGCGGATTCACTTTGTTATGACTGTTAAAGGGTTGATTAACGAGATTTTTGGTGCGGCAAACGGAAATGTGGATTGTGACGTCAGAGGTTCGGCGATAGATTACGAACTCATCGTACTATCAAAGAGAATTTGAAATAGAGAGTTACTGTCATGGTAAATAATGTAGCTACAGTACATTAAAACAGAAGATTAAAACTGTTAGATCGCCGTTTGACTTGGATCATTATTCTTTCACTGATATGTGTTAACTTGTTAAATATTAATATTAACGCCATCTACTCGAGAATCTATCTATCTTCTATATAATAATCTATCTTCTGTCGAAAGATGGCAGTAAATTTACAGTGGCTACATAATTTACTTTGACAATCCGCCTCTATACACTCTATTCTCTTTGGTACTATTGAACTGAGTCTTGTACCTTGACACAATGTAACAATTTTCATTCATGGAATATTTTTAGCGTCTCTCATTTTCACTTTAATGCAAACTACGACGACTACGAAACGGGAACAAATAAATTATTTTGGTTTGTGTTATTTTAAGCAGAAACACTACCACGTAGTGCGCGTTTTGGCTTTATAAAATATTATACCGGGTGTGGCCTGTAACATGAGCAAAAAATTAAACTGTAGGCTGTACTCCTCATACTGACCAACATTTGTTCAGCGACTCTTAAAAATAACTTGTGGATTGATTTTTAATACACTTTAAAGTTTATTCTAAGATGTGATGTATTGCGAATTTTGTTATGTTTAAGGCGTGACAAGCAACGTCAATCACAATGATATGGCGTGGCGATGGCGTCCATTGAAGATAATATTTATTTTGTATGAAAAATAGGGAGTTTAAATACTTCATAATTTTTAAAAGTTGTTGAACAAAAGTGTCACGGTTTGAGGAGTACAATCTATGTTTTAATTCTTTGCTCATGTTACAGGCCACACCCGGTATAGGTATTTATTTAAGTGGGCAATTTAAAAACGTAATAAATCATAGCATAACAATGACAGTTTTAATTTCTTTAATTACTATGATTTCACTATTTTTTTCCAAAATAAATTCATTTTCTCCATTTTGGAGCATAACCAATTAACCACCATGAGTTTTAAGAATGAGTTATATTTTGTATAATGTGTGTATATGTAGGTAATACACGTACTTGTATACGTCAATAAAGGTGTAAGCGTGTATAAACGTAAAGGTAGACACAAATTTCCCCAGTCTTCTCTATCGGTTAATTCACAGTTGAATTTTGTACACACTTTCCTAATTTCCCACCAAAATATTAAACAAGCCCTTTCCCAATCCTAAATTAAAAGGTCACAAAGAATTATTAAAGGGCCAAGAAAACTACTAGAATATGCGTCCACCGGCGGCGTTAATAATATAATAGTGCGTATGACACTCCGCCCCGGGGGTACATATTTCAACCGCGTTTGACCAACACTAGAATTTGGGAAGATATGGAGAAGGTAATATGGTAACAGAAATACATAATCTGTGAAAATTTCAACTGCCTAGCTATCACGGTTTATGAGATATAACCTGGTGACAGACAGATAGACGGACAGCGGGGTCTTAGTAATAGGGTCCCGTTTTTACCCCCAATACAAGCGACCCAGTAAGAGAATATTCTAATAAGACTGACTGGGTCGTTGTAGAGATCCTTCGGGCAGCTCACCTCCAGCGCTACATCGAGCTGCTAAATTACTCGTACATGGACACATTTGACATTATGAATGTAATTCATTCATAAAGTGGCTATGCACTTCTGCAGCTGGGTGTACATCTTTGGGCTGATATTAAGAGTAACGTGTAAATAAATGTAGCTAACGTCAATAATATAATAGTGCGTATGACACCCCGCCCCGGGGGTAGGTACATATTTCAACTGCGTTTGACCAACACTGGGACGCGAGAAGAAACGGACGAGCCAATACGCGAACCGGTATTGAATACAACATGACATAGCATAGGTACTAGCAAAGTAGGACCAGTTTAGAGCGTTTTCACATTATCCGATCCGATATCGGATGTAGGATCCTACATCCCCGTAGCCAGGCCGCGCGGCGGCGCGCCCGAGCGCCGTCTATAGCGGTCACGCACACCACAACAAACATTATGCCTAATACTACACACAAATAAATATTATCGATCCGACAGCTGACGGGGAGCTCCGACATGGCTGAATTTATCGGAAGCGCCTTTCCGATATCGGGTGTCGGAAGTTGGCAATGACAAAAACAGCTGCAGGAGAGTGCCATTATTGGCATTCAGACCGCCTTTTTTGCATTATCTATAATTCTTCGGTAATAATTGTTTATTAAATGCAAAAATAAATACAGAGAAACACATATATCTTACATTTTACTTCCTTCCGACATCAGATATCGGATCGGATAATGTGAAAACGCTCTTACGGTGGTGATATTGTGAATCATGAAGCATAATCACGAAGAATTTTATAATGACATTACGCCTGATGCCTCCTCCATTCTTCCCACATCGCCCTGACCCAATAGTGGACAGCGACCCTTAATAAATATTTATCCCTCGCATTGTACCGAATTATGACTCCGCTAATTTACTCCTAATTATAATATTTATACGTTTGTTTAGGTTCAATGGGATAGTTGGGAATTTGTTTGTCGTAAAATCCCCTGGTTTTAGTTTTCGTACGTTGTTCTGTCAAAATTTGGGCAAACATTATTTTGGGTTTAATTTTAGTGTATTTTACTAACTACTATATTTAATATTTTAGAGGTGAAAATACCCTTACGATGTAGGTAAGTATATTCATTCTAAAACAAATAAATTCGATATAAACTAACGTAGGATTTGTACCTTTTGGTTCATGTTAGTTTTCTGAAAGAGTGATTTGACATAAATAAAAAAGAATATAATTATTTTTAGTCTCATAGGAATCATTTCATTTTTTAATTTAATTTTATTATTTAGTTTTATATAATATTAACTCTAATTTTAAGTTTAGTAATAATAAGGCTAACCGCGATGAACTTTACGTATGAAATAACCGTTTTTTTTATAGCTTTCTTGCAGCTTTTCAATTCTTGAATGTCATTATACACAAAAAACATTTTTGTAAGCACGTGACAGACTGGTCAAGCCCATATTCGTCATATATTAAGTAAACACTATTAACCCTTCCACGATCAATGCATTAAAGGCGCTTATTAAAATTGACAGGCGCACCTGGGGGTTGGGATTGA
This sequence comes from Cydia splendana, assembly GCF_910591565.1. Classification (NCBI taxonomy): domain Eukaryota; kingdom Metazoa; phylum Arthropoda; class Insecta; order Lepidoptera; family Tortricidae; genus Cydia; species Cydia splendana. The sequence goes on from NC_085978.1 coordinate 15,245,248, forward strand.
TTCATTTGTTACATCGCAGTTAACGGGTTAAACGGGGTTGAGGTGTGGTTTTCGGAATTATAGGCTACGGTCGTAACACTGTTAGGGTAATTATGTTTTTTTTTTTGTTTTAATTGAAGATTGTTGGTAATTTGCGCTACCTATATTGTTGCTAATGTTACCTACCTACATTCTAATGCTATCGTCGTAGTCGACTGACTTTTAGGTAATCTGTAACGTTTTAAATACCTAATAGCAATATCTATAGTAAATTAACTAGATTTTGAGTAGCATTTTCATGTTTTTTCATGACAAATAAAGGCTTATTTCAACCTCCTGTCTGTGTATAAGGATTCTGACCTATTTTTTTCAATCGGGAACGATTTTTTCTGCTGTATCAGATCACAAGCCAGGTTTGAACCCTATACTTTTGACCACCAAGTAGTTAGGTACAATCAACTGTAAAAATATGGGTGCACAAATCATCTCAAAACATATGTCCCATAGCTCTTATGTCAGCGAATTAAGAACTATGGGACATATTTTTGGATAAGTTGGCTACACCCATATTTTTACAGTTGACTGTACAATACATGAAAGGTCAAAGAAAATGGTAATACATTGTTGTTGTAAGTTTTAACACACAGGAACATAATTATTTTCTGAAGCAGTTCTATAAGCCGTTATATAAGTTATATATTATATGAAAACTGTCACCACAGAGTAACAGTGTCAAATGAGGAAAAAAGAGCACACTAACGACAGAAGTTGTGGGCAATCGTTTATCATCCGTAATGGTATTGTGATGCTGGCCGTACTACGTTTCAATAGAGGAATAATTTGTACGGTCAGCAAATGTGTTCAGTGACTCATATTAAAGGTGAGAGTCCATTTCCAACGACAGCAGCACTACCATTCATTTTACCAAAGACATATGTAGCTTGATTTCATTAGTATAATAAGAGCTAAATAAATATTGTTTTTTTTTTTTTACATTGTGAATTAAATATGCTAGTGTCCAGTAGAATTGACACATGAGACAATGATGTTCTCGCTTGATTAAATTGTTTAATTTAATTTTAGTTTTGGACACTTGGAGACCTTATACATCTCTAAGTATTTATTTATTTATATATTTTATTTTTATTATTGATTGTACATAACTATATTTTTAATGTTTCTGACACTTAGAGACCTTTACATCTCTAAGTCAACTTAGGCTAGTAATTATGTGAAGCTATACTGTCTTTTTATGTAACATACGAGCACAAAATGCCGTGTCTTACAGCTACATGTTATTACTATTTTAATATTAATATAGGCCGGTAGCTTGAACATGTCATGCTCGCTTAAAAGTCTTTGCTTACGGTGGCGTCGTTGATCGGGTCGCCACTTTCCCGAATGAAGGTTGAGGGAGGCGATGGCTGAGATACGCGTCATACTCGTGAACGGGTGCTGTTTGTGGAGACTGGTCTGTTTAAGCTAACACAAGCTATTATACTTAGTAACTTTATTTTTATTAATTAATTACAGTGAGACGCCTCATTCTGCTCTCGTATGTTTCTTTTCTCTTAATGAATGTATTAATTATACAGGATATTGACTCTTGGAGACCCTATACATCTCTAAGGATAACTTGATAACTATATAATCTTATAGTTCTGACACCTAGAGACATTTACACCTCTAAATATTATAGTTTTTTTTTGTGTTTTGTATCTGTATTTTGTATGTTAAGAGTTTTAGTCGTGTGTCGATAGATGGCAGTAAATTTAATGGACTGTCACCTTAACAGGAATAATTTTCACGGTCAGCAAATGTGTTAAGTGACTCATATTAACTCACATTTATAGACGGGTTTATCGCGAATTCATTTTATTACCTTTATTTACCGACGACCAAACTTTTTCAAACACTTTTCGTCGGGTAGATGCCGTAATCGCTGTTTTGACATTTTGCTGGGACATCAGTTAGCCGCGACCACGACCAGTGAAACGTCGAAACGTCGGTAAATAAAGGTAATAAAATAAATTCGCTTATAAATGTGAGTTAATAAGTGTTCAAAACGCGAAAGTTTTAAATATTCTGTTAAGTGACTATTTTAAATATTGAGCATGGTTCTAACCTACTTGCCAGTTAAAAATTTTCAATCTAGGAAGCAAGACATAGTTTTAGAGCGCGAGTATTTTATTTAGTCCTACTTCTGACACGATTTTATATAGTTAAGAAAGTATTTTTTTTTTTATGTAGGTATTTATTTTTGTGAATATCATGTGTCTTCAATTTCGTATAAACCCCAGACTACCTATAGGTAAAAATACCATAAAGCTAAGGAAAAATTGTAGTTTTTGAAAAAATAGTTATTTGTTTTACAAGGGGGCAAAGTTGTTGTTTAACTGCTCGTGCTAATATTGATACCCGAGCAAGCGAAAGATTCCAAAATTGAACCACGAGCATAGCGAGTGGTTCGAAAAATGGAATCTTGAGCGTTGCGAGGGTTTCAAAGCACGAGGGTTAAACAAAATTTGCCCCCGAGTGAAACACAAAATTTTTCACCACACCAACTTGAAGCAAATATTAAATGTAAAATATCAAACAAAATCAAACCAAATCAAATCCAAATGAATGTAATTAAAAATTTATCATCCAAAATCATCATTTAAAAGTCATTTCTACCAGCAAACATAAGAAACCAACTCAAAATTTGCATTTGATTACTTTGTCTCACATGTGAATAAAATGCAACTTTGCTATCAGTTTTTAAAGTGCAAAGTAAGCCTTTCCGAGCTGGTGTGGTGAAAAAAAAATTTTTATACAAAATTTTAGATTTTGATACATGCTTTTATCGCTCACTGTACTATTCTTTCAACAGGCAACTAGTATTTATCAAGGCAATTCTAACAAACCCAAACACAATTAAGTTGCGTTGTTTTATCACAGAGTTCATATGGCCACCTCTTGTCTCCATCGTGAGATCAGCTCGATGGTACCATAATATTGCATTGTCACCCGACTTACATACCTATTTTCAGATCAATCGGAAATCGGGAAGTAGCTCATATTTAATTTGCAAGGTTTGATTACAGACAGACAACGGGACAGGTGAAACTTATGTAAAACAAGAGAAATACGCTCCTAATTTACTTTTTGTTTCTACAATGTAACACTTTAACTCTCGCGTTTTGTACACATATTTAAATACACAAACGGGTCTACCGCGGTATAATTTCATTGTTTTTACCTTAAATTTCGACGTCAACTGAGTTGCACCAGCTGTGGTCATGGAAAAACAATGAAATTATATCGCGGTAGACCCGTTTGTGTAATAAAATATGTTTATACAATGCTCAATTAACTTGTGGTTTGCATTAAGCGATAATAAAGGTAGTAATACCCAGCTTTCCTAAAACCAAATCGAGTAGATATCTAACCAAACATCTTGTTTGTATTTGGCCAGAATAAGTTGATTGCCTTTTTTCCCGTCCGTACAATGGGAAAAGTAAGGGCGGCGGCACGTGAAAGTTGCGTCATTATCGAGAGCCAGTGTGGCCGCGTCTTAATCGACGGACCAACATCCTTGTTGCCTCTACTATTGGATACTATGTGCATTTTTGTTCGCTAACCGTCAATGAGTAAAAATTATTGCATTGCTTTTATATTGCATAAATTAATCCATAAGAAATAAAGTGTCATGCTATAAGTGAACTTACTACTAATAAGTTCATACCTTTATATTATAGTTAGTTTCTTTTAAATACTTATTCCATGTAGAACAAATATATCCAAAAATGTATGTTATAAACTTTTATAGGTAACTGAGAAAGTAATTTTGTGTATCCGTGATTTGTAAGTGTTTGGTTTAATGTACAGCATATTACTTTGTATATTGTATATATATTTTAAAATAAAGAACATATAAAAACAAACTATTGGATATTATTTCCCCATAGGTACTTAATACAGTGGAGAATATTACTTAGTGTGTCCTCAGAAAGATTACCTACAAAATTGCGAAATTTGTACTTGAAATAAATTCGGATACTTTCTTATATTTTTGTATAAAAATAGGAATATTCCATTTCCAAAATGGAAGTTTCATTTCATTTATTTACTGCAATCCATGGTAAGGAATTTATTCCTTTGTTTCCTGTGAAAGTTTCTTGAAATTTCCGATAACTTCTCCAATTTTTTGTATACTTTCCGCAACTTTCGCATCTGTAATATTACCGAGTTTTCTCAAGTTTACATACCCTTGAAAAACAAATATGTCAATGGATTATTTGGCGTACGTATCTAGGTATATTGTTATTAAAATACATCCTGACGTTTCGAGCGATTTTGAGCGTTCGTGTTCAACGGAAGATGAGGTAACTATCGCAATAATATGACAATATTTCCACCCACCCAGTTTACTCATTGAAATTTTTCATATTTAGCCTAGCATCAAAATTATACGAATTAATAAAAAAACATAAAACTTGCCAGAGTTATACCAAGGTAAGTTTGAACGATTTGGATAGCACACGCAGTGCAAGTGTTGTTTTAAATGTCAATCTTCTATGAAACTATGACGTATAAAAAAATAACACTTGCACTGCGGATACTATCAAAATCGTTGCAGACTTATCTTGGTCTACTAACCACCGATCGAGTTCTTGTCGTATAACAATAGTAACGCCCTACTAAATTATTTATAGACCCGACTTTGTTATTGTTTTCACTTCCAAGACGTATTTATACGACTTACAACGATAACAGCTGTAATGTGCAAACTTAGCCGCATTCGGGTATTTATTGATATTTACGGGATATCGGGAGTTTGAGACTATTGGCTCAATTCGGGAAATGAATTAGAGATTAACTAGATACGATATAGTAAAGATATGTGACGTCCCACGGGTAAAGGTACCTTGTGGCGGTTGGCGCTTACGCTATTATTAACGCCGCTCCAAAATTATTGCGGCGCTATGCGACATAAGAGCCGGCCGCCATAAGGTACCTTTTTCCGTGGAACGTTACATATTTCATATCTAGTGAATGTCTAATTCATTTCCCGAATCGCGGCGCCGTTCGCCATAAGGTACCTTTTGCAGTGGAACGTCACATATCTTCACTATTTCATATCTAGTGAGTCTCTAATTCATTTCCCGAATCGCGCCGTTAGCCGCATTCGGGTATTTATTGATATTTACGGGATATCGGGAGTTTGAGACAAAGTTCGATACGCAGTTAATCATAGGCTCTCAACGGGGGGAACAATCGCTAATGGATAGGATATGGGTACGGAGGGTCTTTACTTTGTATCTTCAATACTAGTGAAATAGTATCTGTATAGGTTTATTTATAGATACCGTAAAACCTTCCAACTAATCCCAAAGCTCCCATCACTACACCTTACAAAACAAAGTCCCCCGCCGCGTCTGTATGTTCGCGATAAACTCAAAAATACTGAACGGATTTTCATGCGGTTTTCATTTATCGATAGAGATCGTATATCGATAATTCCTGAGGAAGGTTTAGGTGTATAATTTGTTAAGGTTCTGTGTAAATTGGTTGAATTATGACGATGTTTGCAAATGGGTGTCGGAAAAATCACGCTGTCTAGGAGAGTGGTCCAATAAACTCGAATGTCTTCGTTCAGGGTGTGAATATACAGCCAAATATCATAGAGGGCCCCGAGACAAAAAAACTACATAAAAAAAAATTCAAAATGACCGACTTTTTTTTAATTTTTTTCAAGTTGGTCCGAGCGCGCTGAGATTTGGCATGCGGCAAGCCTGGGGGCCCAAAATTACCATGTCAAAAATTTTTTTGGAAAAATCCAAAATGGCGGCGGACACGGTCAAAGTCAAATTTCCAAGTAGGTTAAGCGAGCCCGAAGGGCGAGCTTCAGGCCGGGAGGCCGAAGGTTGACCCTGACGAAAGGCCAAAGGCCCGGAGCCTCCACCCCGAAGGCCGAGCTGCATGAATGCGGTGCTTCCAAGCGTTCTACCAAGTCAACTGTCTTGATGAGCGAAGCCGGCGGGCCGAATGCCCGACGGCGAAGCGTCGAGGCTTGCGAAGGCCGAAGGCCGAGCTCCGCGTAGGGCCGAAGGCCCGAAGCGTCACACGAGAGGGGGAAGTTGGAGCTTAAACACGACCCAACACTTTTCCTATTGGGAGTCCCGTTTTGGGAGTCGGGGTTGAGGCTCCGGGCCTTCGGCCCTCCGCCGGGGTCGGCCTTTGGTCCCCCGGCCTGAAGCCTAATCTACGCCTAATCTACTTGGAAATTAGACTTTGCCCGTGTCCGCCGCCATTTTGGACTTTTCCAAAAATTTTTTTTACATGGTAATCTTGGGCCCTCAGGCTCGCCGCATGCCAAATCTCAACGCGCTCGAAACAACTTGAAAAAAAAAAACTCGGCCATTTTGGTTTTTTTTTTAATGTAGTTTGTTTTGTCTCGGGGCCCTCTATGATATTTGGTCGAGCACCCCCCACCTATCACGCATCGTTCAAAAGTTGCCATACAAACAAATACTACACGCGATTACATAAATAATATTGACTAGGTTCGAATCCCGGTTATGTATGATAGATTAAAAAAAAAATGAATGCCATTATTATTAAATCTAAAATCGACGCCATGGTTCCTAAGAACAGATTTCGTTATCTCTAATAGTTTCTGACTTCTCCATACTGACCCATTTGGATTGATCATCCTGTATATTGAGTTTACTGTGGGACTAGGTCGATTAGTAAGATTACCACTTAACATTTACTTGTGGGTATATATTCTACAACTAATAGAAGGGCCATTTTCCGCCTAGGTCCACAAGGCCCGGGCCTAGGGGCCCAGGCAACCTAGCAATGGTTTTGAGATGGATAAGGGGGCCCCGCTAAATTCTAAAAGCCATATAAAGTGCCTAGGGGTCCTAGGTCTCTAAATTCGGGCCTGACAACTAGACTACTATTAGGTTACTACTAGATGTTACTAACCCTAGCAAGCCGAAAAACATGCGTACGAAAGAGATAGCGTAATTTATGTCATCTAATGTAACTTAATAACCGCTTTTACGTTCTTTTAAAAGCATCCCGATATAGTAACGTAAGGCTTCTAAAAATAATCAAATGTGATAAAAATATTCAAAATGGCGTCATCAAGAGAGTCTTTTAGCCCGATTCAATCTGCCCACAATTGGGCCCACGCTTGAGAGCCCTAAAAGCTTACTTACGGTCAAGCATTAATAAAAAGATGTTTGAAAATAAGCCCCATGGCAAGTGGGAGTTGGAAAGGTAGAATCTTGTTTCAACGCCACTTAAATCTATCGCAGAAACAAACTACATACCTACATATAATTACAAATGATAAACATTTGTCTTGTGAAATTAATTGGTGGATTTATTGCTTAGTACTTAATGATTTAAAAAATAACAATTTCGTAAAACCGTTTATAGAGATCTCTTTTTTTATCCAATTAAATTCATTTTTGACATGAACATTTGGTGTCTTAACGCCTAATGTATAGTTTGTAAAACTTAATAACTTGGAATGCATCATTAATATGATATATAACAGGTACAAAGATGACCCCAAAGATAAAATTGGTTTCAATGTTTTTTAAGCTACAAAACCTTATAGTATTAATTTTCATGCCTATTATAACTATACGTACTTAACTTAACTTGTCCGAGAGATCAGTGCCAATCATATTCTGTCAACTTTTCATAACATAGCGAAGCGTTTTTTAATAGGTAGAGCCGTATATCGCCATGTTTAAAAAACACAGTTCCTCCCCATTAAAATAACCAAACAAGCCATGACAAGAGCCATAAACCGTCCACAAAGAGTCTCATCAAAGTCTAAGCATTTGTTACTCGGATAACGCCGCGTTTTTAATATCTGGAGGATAATAAATAGGTTAACATTCGCCTTATGAAGGAAAAACCTATTAACGACGCAAATGTATCAGGGGAGGTATTAGGTGGCGTGCGATATGACGTGAGAGTCGATAACGCTGCGTCTTACGTAAGCGAACAACTCGCGAAGCTGACGCGGCGCGGCGCGGCGGACCCAAGGCGTTCGCGTTTGCAACGAGATCGCCCACGTACTCGTAGGACACTTCTATAGGTATCATAGGATTGATTCACCCCGCGCAGCATCGCTTCGCTTCGCGTTCGCGTGTTGTTCGCCTACGTAGTACGCTGCGTAAGGCCATAATATACGTAGAAGAAAAGAATTTTCTCAGAAGTATCTTCTCAGAATAAGGTAAGCGCAAACACTTAAACAGAAACTGATGGTTGTAAATACCATTTGTTTTTATTGAGAAGTTCAACAGCGTTTACATTAAATAATATACAAAAAACACGAGAACTTAGAGATATAATTGGAAGTTAGATTTTGCATAAGGATTTTTCTGCACTGATTTTTATTTGTTCGTTAAATTTCATTTATTGTATCGGCTCTCAATGTAAATTGAAATATCCTTGACCTATCCTTGACTTGAAAATGTCACATTTAAAGATGTAAAAGCTATGATTATGAAGATTGTCGTTTATAAGCATAATTTGTCTGATTTATTAAACCCATTCAACATCAAATTTGGACATTTTGAATCGGTCCTGTGTTTTTGAATTGCACAGAAAACTTTATATTACTGACTTCTATTACTATCAATCTTTACGAAAATTTACAACTTGTTAATATCGTCATTTTTCTCACATATGCTATCTTAATTTCATCGCCCACGTATCGCACGACACTGCAATAGCCCCCCTTAAACAGCCCAAAAGCGAAGCGACAAAATAAAATATCTATTACTATTAAGCATAATGATGGGCCGTCTTAAACACGACTTAATATCAGTAGGGAAAAAAATTAGTGTCATCAACTCGGCACGGTGTTTATATTTTTTGCGGCGATATTTATGATTTCGCATGCGATAAATTTGCCTGTAGGGGAAATGGGGGGAGCGGTTTGATGGTAGGATCCTGTATTCGATATTAGCGTTGGGTGGTTAATGTGAAATTGGATTATTAGGTATGCTATGCGTGATAGATGAAACTGTCGGCCCGATTTGAACTTTAGGATACGTCAAATATTACGGCTAGATACGATATGGATTAAATGGACGTTTCTTCAAACAAAAGCGTCACTTTTGACACTGACATATCTAATCCATATCGTATCTAGACGTAATATTTGACGTATTTTAAAGATCGAATCGGACCGTATCACAAGGCTCTGTAGAGGTAAGTAAGTAAAACGTACTAGTATTTGACAGCTTAATTCCAATAATTGACTGCTCTCTTGTCCCCTGAGTTAAGATTGAAGATGGCAACTATTGGGACAGTGTCCAGCACTGAGACATTTACTAGACACCATTACAATATAGCGTGTGTGTAGCGGGGCCTTTTTAAAACTAGTTTAAACTAGTGAAAACCCGTTTTCACTGAGGCATTTACTGAAAACTAGTTTTAACTAGGGAAAACGCGTTTTCACTAAAAAGGGTGCTTAAAGTACCTAACAGATTATATAAAATTGTATTCGGCACCTGTAGGCCTAGCACATGATTAGCGCGACAGTATCTCGCTGTGAGATAGAGTACCCGTCTTTTTGTAGTCTACATATTTCGCCGCGAGATACTATCGCGCCAATCATGTGCTAGGCCGGCAGGCGTGCCAAAAGTACGTTTATTTGACACCATTCTTTTATAAAATCTTTTACATCACATCCAATATCTATACACCACGTTTTAATGCCATCTCATAGAGGCTAAAGACGATCAACATATTCTTATTCCTCGGAAGACAAATGATCGACCACTGGATTCCAATCCATTTGTCCCCTCGTCGATCGCGTGAGACGAATTGTGTGCGGTGTTTTATCGTATGCCTAATTCTATTGTGTGTGGACTAAGTCTAAAGAGAACCAGTTTTTACGTAAAGTGTCATTTTATGGAAATATATAGTTGCCCTTATTTTTCGCAACTGATGTTGCTAAAGTGTCATTCTATGAAACTTGCTAACTATGTAAACAAACCGCCATATTAAAATTTTCAAAGAATGGTGAATTTACGTAGTGGCTTTTGTTTACATAGTTAGCAAGTTTCATAGAATGACACTTTAGCAACATCAGTTGCGAAAAATAAGGGCAACTATATATTTCGCAATATATCTTATATTTCCTGATACCCGCCGGGTATCAGGAAATATAAGATATATTGTCGCTCAAAAATTATAAATATAGTAGGTACGAGTATATAGTTGCAGGAAAATATGCAGATTTTTTTTTCAAAAAAAAAACTGCCTATTTGCCTGCAACTATTTTATCTTTGTTTGATTTCCGAACATCTCATAGTATGTATTAAAATAGTATTACTTTTAACTTGTTTAGTTTCTTTTCGAAACCTTCCTTACATGCTTGGATTAAAATTAAAATATGTACTTACATATGTTTATGTATCTACCTACCATTATTATAACCGTGACGTTTATAACTTGAACCAACCCCTTTCTCTCAAATCGGAGTTTGAACTTTTTCCAAATACGTTCGTAATGCGATTCTGGCAACAATAAATGTATTCACATATTCTTACCAGTGATATCGCTCGTTGCTACAATCGGATAATTTTAAGGAAATTAGATTGAACTACGGTAAAAAAAAGCAGTTAATACTTAAAAAAAAATAAGATTTTTCGAAAAACAAGCAAACGACCACAGAAACTTGTGTCGAAACGTCGGGAATAAAATTAATAAAGTAAATTCGGGATAGACCCCGTTTTAAATATGTTTTAATATGTGATCAAAACGCGAATATTTTAGATGTGGTGTTAATACGTCCAAAATAGTAATTTACGATACAAGTGCGGAAAAGAGGAAATCGAAACGAGTGGCGAGAAATTAAAACACGACCGAAGGGAATGTTTTAAATCGACACGAGTTGCGAATTACCTCTTTTCCGCACGTGTATCGTACAACGTTTTACAGTACATATGGGCCTTTAAACTTTTGACATACGCACGAATGCTATTTTACGCACTAGTGCGGGAAAATAGGACCATAATTATGTACCGTAAATTTTATTTTCAGACAGCTTTTATTAAATAGAGATCTTCAAAGCGCACTCTTCCACTAATCACAAACACGTTCCTTTTTGTTTCCCACCACGACATCCAGAATACGTCTCCGTCGGGCCGTGAACAATAGCTATTTTCGAACATTCTCACCCCCGCATTAGTATGATATACTGCGGGGCGTATTGAGACGGCGGATGAAATATCGGCGCCGCTGATCCAGTGATAAATATGCTGGAGTTGAGAACCGATTTCGAATGCTAAATACAAGCTTGCGTGGAAAAGTTTTTTTCGCGGTCTGGCAGTAGGATCAATGAGACAGGCTGTATACATTGGTGTCGCACAATAAATATAAAATTTTGGTTTTGTAGGTTTGGTTTTTTTCGCGATACTGCAAAATGGGAAGGTTATTTGGCACTCTTACCTATGGAATCACCTCTTTGTCAGCTAATTGAAGTTGTTAACTTAATATTATAGTCTGTATGTTTGGGTATTTAAATAAAAGTAAACAGAATCTACCCTCAAATGGCTCCTTAAGCCAGTTGAGGGTAGATGAAAACATTACATGATCAAATAATGTAGGTTAAAGTCAGGTCGTTCAGTGACAGATCCAGGCGGTTTTGTATTGGGTTGGTTAACCATCATGGTATAATAATATACTCCGCCTGGTACTCTCTTCCCGTCTTTTCATGGTCACGTGACTGACACAAGCCTACGTCATCATGCGACAGCGCTATATGATAATATGCGATAGCGCTATATAAAGTGGCAATGTTATTGTGACGTAGGCTTGTGTCCCTCTGGGAAGAGAAGACCATGTTTTATTAGACTATGGTTAACCATCAAATTTAATGTTATGACTACCCGAACTAAATGTACAAATTATTTGTTTACTTTTATTTAAATAGGTACATAAAGATACAGAGTATCAGGTAAGTTTCTTATTTCATACTAACCAAAATTTTATTTTACAACTATCATTACCATTTCCCACAAATTCATACGGTAATGATATGTCGTCACTAACCCACAATTAGCCAGCAAATCGGATCGCCGTGACGGACGCTCATCGGATTCCGTCAATCAATTACGCGATTAGGGCAATTAACTTCCGTCGCGTCACGGTGACGTGTCGGTGACGTCACGTGTCACGGGTAATGTAGTTTGAATTTTAGTTGGCTGTTTATGACGGTGTACTGGGCATTTAGAATTCAGCAGCTCTCAAACTTTTTTGGCGACGGAACCCTTTTAGAAAGCGAAATATTTGAAGGAGCCCCAAATGAAAAAAATTCGTTTGTCACTGTGGACCAGATATACCCACAGAAGAGCTGTTTTTTAGGGTTCCGTACCTCAAAAGGAAAAAACGGAACCCTTATAGGATCACTCGTGCGTCTGTCTGTCCGTCTGTCCGTCTGTCACAGCCTATTTGCTCCGAAACTACTGGACCAATTAAGTTGAAATTTGGTACACATATGTAAGTCTGTGACCCAAAGACGGACACGTAATGAAAAAAAAAGAATTTTGAACATAGGGGGCACTTTTTGGGGGGAAATGAGAAAATTAAAAAACAAAGTTTTGCAAACCATATCGTCTTATATATTAAACGAAAGGGCTTATTTTGCCGATCTCAAATATATTTTTTTATAGTTTTATATTAAATAGTTTAGAAGTTATTTAAGAAAATAGGCAAAAAATGACATTTTCCCCCCGCCTTAACTCCGATACTACTGGGTCTAAAATTTTGAAAAAAATACACAAAATAGTTCTTCATCTCTAGATGACAGGAAAACCTATTAGAAATCTACAGTCAAGCGTGAGTCGGACTTAAGGAAAAAAACGCGGTTGGGCTGTTTTAGGGACACAGCCGCAATGTTTTACGTAAAACGTGGTATGGACAGCCATTGCGAATGCCGAAGGCCGACCTACGCTTATGGCCGAAGGCCCGAAGCGCAGAGGGTTTTAAAAACGGGCGGCCGAAGGCCGAGTTGCGGGAGGTTAGTGCTCAAACACAGAACAAAATTAGTACCTACCTCAAGCGTCTGAAACTCATCATCATTAACTTAAGAGATATTCTCTTGTCGGTGGTGTATGTTCCAGCTTTCCCTATCACTTGCGCCAGCTTTTTGACTTTTTGATACGATACGACCCCTACTTTTTCTTTCACTTGTTCTAAAAAGCTGCGTCTAGGTTTTCCTCTACCCCGCTTGCATCCTATCCGCCCCTCCAGGATTAGTTTTAAAGAAGTGGTCGTGTCGTATTAAGTGTCCAATAATCTGAAACTACAGGCCTAAATTTTGGAAAGAACACGAAATATAGTTCTTTACCGAGAGAGGTGCGTCTCCACGCTAGGTCGAAGGATGAGCTGTAGGAGGGTAGCCAAACAGAACAAATAATTGGTTTAAGTAGCTAAATGAGAAGACCGAACTGTCGTGTCAGACGTATATCTGTTATCTTGAAATAACAGAGATACGCTTAACCAACGCAAAAATAATATAGGCACTATGCCTAACATAACACTTGAACAAAATTTTGGTTAAAATTCAACAAATTTACTAAAGTTATTGCGTAACTAACTATCCTCTGACAGCTCAGTTAAAAAACAAGGAAATGCCTGGCCGTGCCCCTAGCCAGCCGTGTGTTGTAAGTAAGTTGAATGTAAGAACTTGGCTTTGCTCGCTCGTTCGAAAATGAGTGCAGTACGGAACCCTTGGGACGCGAGTTCGACTCGCACTTGACCGGTTTTTTCTTATTATTACCAATATTCTCGCGCAGCCCCAACAGAAATCTATCTCCGAAACTACTGGGTCTAAAATAAAAATAAAAAAACTCAAAATAGGTCTTTACCCTATAGATGACAGGAAAACCTATAAGACATGTGCAGTCAAGCGTGAGTCGGACTTAATTACTTGGTTTTTGATCCAACCCTACAAATTTTTATTGAAAGACATTTCACTCACGTTTCTACATTGTTAAAAATTGTGTAATGCACGGAACCCTTGGAACGCAATTCCGACTCGCACTTGTTTTTCCTTTTACGGTAAAAATCAAATTATGATTTCGTATGTACGATCTGAAAAACTCATTGGTAAGAGCCGGGATCCGAACCTATGACCTCCGGCTTAGAAGCTTTACGCTTGATTACTCGTGCGTCATATTTTATTTGTTATAAGAATTTATGGTTATTAGAACTTCTCTTTGGACTAAACTAAACATATTCCACTTGAATTTTTTTTTATGATAACTTTGGAGTAAGAATTGTACCAGTATAAAAGACTATAACACAAATATCTTGGTTTAATCATACAAGCTACAAAGCGCAACTGCCATAAGAAGCATAACAGCCGATTTCCTCCATAAAATTCGCCCTAAAACAAAAAAACATCACATTTTCAAACCATCAGAACCCTCCGCACCCTATTCTCTAACCAATCGAAACTTAGATATGTATCGAACGTTTTCAAATTGGCTCAATTCCGCTCGACATTGTAGGCTAAGCGCTAACACCGGAAATGGTATATGACAAGGTTCGGCAAACTTTTGAGAAGAAGAGCGAACCGCAGTAGAAATCACCAGTTTTACAAATGTCAAAGAGCGGCAAATGGTGTTTTCAGTTATACAAAGACATTGGAAGATGCCATTTTTTAGTTGCTTGAAGAGCCGCAATCGTACCCAAAAGAGTCGCATGTGGCTCGCGAGCCGCGGTTTGCCGATCCCTGGTATATGATAATGAGAGACACAAAACCGCTTTAGTTAGTTTGCTATTGATAAAAGTTCAAAACTAAAAACTCAAGGTTTTTCAGCGAGCTACAGAGACTACTATTTTAAGCGTGAAATTAACTGATAGCATTAAAAATACAATGCGTAGTATTCAATCCAAAATGCGAATAACTACCCGATTCGAACTTTAAGAAACGTCAATTATTACGGCTTGATACGATATGGATTAGATATGTCAGTGTCAAAAATGACGTTTTTGTTTGAAGAAACGTCACATATTGACACTGACATATCTAATCCATATCGTATCTAGCCCTAATATTTGACGTAACACTGGCGTAGCTGAAATTGTCGCCAAGCTTAAATGGGACTGGGCACAACACGTCTGCCGTATGACGGAACCGTCAAAACCCACCCACCGTTAGGCGACCCAAAAACTGTGAAGCATCACGGTAGCTGACCATTTTTTGGGACTAGCTCTTGGTATATTAGATATGTATCGAACGAACGCAAATTGGCTCAATTCCACTCGACATTACCAAAAGCTTTGGCAAAAGATATAAAAAAGCGAGTCAAGTGCTTCCATGCGTTCAAAGAATGTGGGTGTAGATAGATATATGCTTATGATAGGTGCTTTTATTGTATTGTTTTATTTATTTTATGAGATTTTTTTGTAGGTATGGTAATGAGGGTGATATTAGATGAATTGTTAGTTGCAAATGAAACAGTCGTCAACAATTAAGAACATTGAGTAATAATCCCTAATCTGAACGGGAACTTTGTAAGTGCATCTAGCACAAGAATTTTCCAGAAATTACGGAAATTTTGAGCAACTGCACTGCAACTGTAATTGTTCAGCGACTTGCACATTGCTACATTCATCCATAGCCGTTCGCAAAATTATCCGAAATAACTAACACTTAAAAAAGCACTTTATCCAAGGAAACCTGTTTCAAACCATCAATAAGAATAGCATTAAGAATATTCAAGCCATAAGGCGGCGCCATTAGCCCCCCCAATAAAAGTGAGATATCAATAACGGGATATAAATTTTAATACATGCAACATTTAATAATATCTTTCGGAGCGATTTGAGGGGGATTCTGTATGGAAATTTCGCTTTGAACGGGCGGTTTGGGGAATCAATTTGGTATTGCGTATTTGGAGAATAATAAGGTTTTTGTGAAAGCTATTTCTGTACTGATGACATTGTAAAATTACGCTATAGAAATAAAGCCAATCACTGGTAATTATACAGTCTGTAACTAAACGTAAAGCAATTACTCAAACCCGTTAATGTTTAGGTCATACTGAGCAACTTTTACTATGGGACCAACCCCGAAATCGCGAAAAAAAAATTGATTCTCCCATAGGAAATTTCAACATCAGACCAGCAAAATGGATTAAACAACCAAATTTTTTCCGCGTTTTCGGGGTTGGTCCCATTGTAAAAGTTGCTCAGTATGACCTTAACATGTTCGGATTTGAGTAATTGCTTTGCGTTCAGTTACATTATTTTATATCCTGAAATATCCTGATTGGAGTGGATGCCAATTACTATTTACCTTAAGAACAAAATGCAAGTTAAGTCAGGTAAAAGCGTACATTACTTATGTACTTAATCAGTCGTACATTGTGTCTCCTTAATATTGAGGTGGGAAGTGGGATAATTACATACATGTATATATATATATATATATATCTATATATATATATATATATATATATCTGCTGTAGGTAAAATAACTTAAACAGGAAAAGCAAGAGCAGTAGTATTTAACTTTAGGTTATCACATGTTTATGAGCTTATTAATAGGTACCACAAGTCAATTTTTGAACTAAATAAAAAAACCTTTCCAAATACAAATTACAATAAAATTTAGTTTACTACTGCACAAAGAAAATCATTTGATTAATTCGCATTACCGGCCCGATTAGAACTTTAAAGTGACGTTTCTTCAAACTAAAACGTCACTTTTGACACTGACATATCTAATCCATATCGTATCTAGACGTAATATTTGACGTATCTTAAAGTTCGAATCGGGCCGTACGATTCTCTTATCTTCACTCATTTGTAACAAATAAACTACAAGCGAAAAATTCCGAATAAATTCCCTCGTTCCGTTTAAAAAGTTGTATCTCGTAAAAGCTTAAGCTTCCGCCGGAAGTAGTCTGAGTTCGGAATTCAAATTCGAAAAATACGCTCCTTTCCTCTTCCGGCGTTTGATTTCTCCCGTGATACGACGTTTCCTCCGAGATGCGGGAGTCGGGGTAAGGCAGGTTGATTCGGTGCTAAGAAAAAGTAAAAAAAATGTTGCCCGAATAGAGATGGGTCGCGGGTATTTACCCAATTTACCCACCCAGGTAAATACCCTTCTACCCGGTATTTACCCGTATCTACTCAAATGGACGGGTAGATTCATTTCTTGTTGCACATGTCGATTTGTGTTAAAGTGGAGATATAAACCGAGTTAATGGCTGTAATTATTGTGTGTCATTTAAAATGAAATGTTATTTACCGGGTAAATACCCGCTCTCGGGTATTTACCCGGGTAGTTACCCATCTCTATGCCCGATAGACGGAAAAAAGACATAAGGACTTTGCCCATGACTGTCCCCTTGGCTGACACATTTAGACTTAGACCAAGAAAAGTCTGTAGCGATTTTGATAGCCCACGCAGTGCAAGTATTATTTATACGTCATTTGATAGAAGTATGACGTTTAAAATTACACTTGCACTGCGTGGGCTATCAAAATCGCTGCAGACTTTTCTCGGTCTGACTCTAGTTATTTTGTATCACACGCTGCTTGTATGTTTCTGAAATAATTTCATGAATAAATTGTAACAAAATTTGGAAAACCTTACAAAGCTTCTTGCGCTGACACATCTCGGAAAAGACAATATTCATAATCGAATTTAAACTGTTGTGAGACATACTAACATTGAATAATTTTATTTGCGAGTTTTTGGTAACCGTAAAATTATTCAATATTCATAATTGCATGATAGCCTGGATTGCAGAAAAACTATCTTTGTACTTACCTAATTATATCAGGTGGGGTAACATGAACATAATTTACTTGGCCCGGGTCAAACAGAAGAATGTAGAAATTTCATACATGATTTCTTTCATTTCTTCATATGTGTTCTTCTGTTTGATTACTATAGGGACGTTCCCTATAATCGGAAGTCTGTTCTCCTATGAGTATTCTGTCAGAACATCAATAGGAGCGAATATTTCTACATCACCGCGAACACCCCCGCCCGCCAGGCGTTACCAACACGCGTTCCAGAACGAAACATTGCGTTCGAAAATTGGAAAATTATATCCCACATAAATTCGCGTTGAAACAAGATGGGGTTATCGAGAACATTCGACGGGTAATCGGGCCATTCCAAACAAAAGACGGTAGTTTGAACAGGATTATCGAGATATTTCGCTTGTTGGGGGCGATTTGGAAGATTTGGAAGGGTAATTTGGTTATTGAAACAAAATGTACGGTCCAGGTGGTTTTGTCGGTGCTTGGGAGTTAGTAAGGATGGACATTTGAAACAGGATCCATTGAGCTGTTGAGACAAGAAATTGGACAAGACCAAGATTTTTACTGATTGGTCCAGAGAGGTTCAGAGTTAAGTTCTTGAGAAATATATGTAGGTACGTAGTATACACGTGAATGTTACATACAGTAACACAAATTATTGACAAATAATTAATCACCTACATTAAGAGACACATACATTAGAATAAACTCTACAAGTAGATATAAAAAAACAAATGTCAAATAATAAAATAATAAAAACAATTATGAATGAAGGAAGCAATGTCTAAGTTTTAAATCAAATGATTGTATAATAAACATAAATATTCAAAACACAAAAATAAATGTTCTCCCAAATATAATGCCGAATTCCAAACATATCAAAAATAAACACCGAACAAATCCCGGTCCCAGGTAAACGTACATATCTCAGAATGTACGAAATTGAGCAGTAAACGAGAAATAATAAATTCCTGTGGGCCGCGGATTCAATATAAATAGTGGCGTGCCCTCGCATCAAAAATCCCTCTTCTCTACTACATTTGTCTGTATTATGGAGGATGGTTTGATATTGATAGGGAACCAAGATCTAATAACAAACTAGTTATTGGTTCGTGACATGCTGAAGGAGGAATCTTTGTTACTGAAGATGGTCGACCACACCAATCAAGTAAGAGAAATAAGTACCTACATAAACATAAAGATTAACAAATAAAAAAAATGTTTTTGTATAGTACCGTACCGTACAAAACCTACTATCATGGAGCACTTGCCAACTAGCAATCTGTGTCGAACAAAGTCGTAGTAGGTTCAGCCAAAGGTCAATTGCTGCATTGGACAACATCAAACTCATTTAAATCAGACCTCTGTTGACCGACAACCGTGTCGCAGGCGCGGTTAACAAAATACATAACAGTGTTGCTACTTGGCTTTATTTCTTGCTTGGCTTTGGTATGTATAACATCATCCATAATTTAAAAGAAGCAAATCAATGTCACGTATGATATGATACACGCTCTCACCGGCTCCGTCATATTGCTCAGAATATATCATATCGTGCGTGCCATATATTATTCTTAGAACAAATCTTTGTACTGTGGCTGGTGGGTGGAATAACTATTATATTTTGGGATTTGACGAATGCTTCTTGGGCTCACTATTATTTTTATTGTTACACTTTAATATCTACTAGGTACTGTGCATTTTAAATAATATATGTTATTGCGTAACTTGGTTTTTATTGTTACCTTATCATTTATTTTTATAGCTATTATATAATTTTTAATTACATGCCTACCAGTAGGTATGTAAAATTTTAAGGACAAATTATTAGATTTTTTTTGGTTTTATTCAAAATCCTTGCACGGCTTGTAAGTTTTTTAACACAAAACATCAACACTTTCCAAAACATGTGCTTAAGTTTTAATATTTTATCTAAAACACTTATTTAAGCACATTAACGATTTTATTGCTTTCTGAATCCCAAATAGATTCAAACGCAAATATTTATCCTCCTCGCACGACACTTTACCTTTTCCAATAAGGAATTCCTCAAACATCTAAAAGGACATCAATCCCCAAACAAATCAAGTATCGCAGCAATTCAATTCCACTCAAGGGCATATGTGAGGGAAACCAATCAATTTGAATATCGCGTACTGAATCGCTTCGGGTTACCGACTCTTCGACTGGCAACGAAAGGGCATATGTAAGAATTCAGAGTATTTTAACAATCATAAAGAGCCTTTGAGGCCTAATCATAGAATCAATTTTCGAATTGTTAATTTAGGATACCTATTCATAGAAAAGAAAACTATTAGTAATTTGAAACTCAGAAACACCCCGTACCCGTTTTGGTTACTCTGAGCTCTCGAGGTTTTCTATGGCATTAAAAAAAGTTGTTGAGATGATCATTCGGATAAATAATACAAAACTTATCTAAACAATTGACTGCTAGAGTTTGTGCGGAAAGAGAAAAGTCGTGGAATGTATTGGGCCCAATACGTTCCACGATTATTTACTTTCCGAACAGTTTCTACATACATATGATATATTATCAAAGATTCGATGGCAAACAAAGGTAAGTCATAGGCTTTACTGAAGATTGTAAGCAAATCAAAACGAGGTTCCCAAGTTAATACATTGTAAAGTCGACCAGTACCTTCGAGATATCAATTTCAGTTAAATGAAATGTATCCTTAAAGTTCTTGCCTAATATCAGTAATATGGAATCCGTCAAAAACACCTCACAAGGAACACATGTCAAACATGTGTCTTTCTGTTTACAAGGCCCCGGTGGCGCTTCCACAAATTGAGACTGAATGCCACAAATTACATTTGATGTTATTTCACAATTTCTTTTCGATACATTCCGTTTGTTCAGGCTTAAGTTGGTTTAAGCTTGTTGGAAATTGGAGCTTAGTACGTTGGAGTTAGGGTCTGATTTAGCTTAAAGGAAGAGTTTCTTTGGTGTTTTTCTTGGATTGAAAACATACGCAGCATCAAGGTGTATTCATACTTCTGAAAAATCTTGTTTATTCTTATATGCACTAATGCAAACGTAGCTTGATGGATTTAAAATTTCATAACCATTCTTCGGTAATCGTCATTTCCTTCTATGCCAAGACATTCTGAACATGAGTTTGCACTCATTCAAAGGTTTGCCCATATCAGATCTGACCTGAAAAGTGTATATCATAATGGTCTCTCGTTAGACCATTGAAAATTTTCTGTGCGGTTTATACTTGATTTACGTCACCATCGTAATTTTTCCACAGAAAAATTTAGGGAAAGCGTCTCTATTTCAGGTTATTTTCGGATAATAACTCAATTTCCTACGAAACTTCCAAATAATATAAATCTTTAAGCAATCGATTCTTGATACAAGCGCTTTATCACATTACGTACTCCCGTATGTTCTGCGGTCGGCCTAATGTTCGATTGTTGATGTACGTATATCAAACGTGATCTTTTTGTGTCGCTGCTTGTAATGGGAAATGTGTTTAGGCGTAGTGTGGGGAAGGGGCTTAAGGCTGTCTGTACACTTCCCACTTTTCGAAGCAACTTTCGATTTATTTTTTTGGTGGTTTTCGTTTCATTTGCGTCCTGAAGGTCTTCATAAGTACTTAGAAAAAATCAACTGCTGAAGAAAATTTCTCTTTACGTAAAGAACTCTTCTGGAGCATTCGAATATGATTTTCTAGTACATTTTTACACACATGTTAAACTTTTTTTCAATAAATCAATTAGGTATCTGAAAAATATGAGTTGATTCGGTGAATTAACAAAATACGGTGGTTATTGGTTTGAATTCGCATTCGTTTTTCATAATGAAAAGGGAAAAAATAGAACGTATTTAATCTCAACTTTAGAAGATCGCAACTAAATACGTATTCACGCTGTAAAATAATAATGTTGAAATGTGCAAAATTCTTACAAGTTTCAGGTTTCTGATTGTTAACATTATTTTTGCCGAGCAGCATTCTAGTGTGCTACATTACGTCGTAATCCTTACCAGTTTTATTCACTTCAATAGTTACCATCACCTCTTGGCATGCCCCGCGTGCTTGTACTCCTGCTCTGAATCTGACCTGAGAGACGCCACTCTCCGGGCTGTCAGTACCGCTGCTTTCAGGGCATCCACTGTTTAGGGGAACCTCGAGAAGAATAGTCACTGTCAATCTTTTTGTCTTTAGGTTGGTTCAGTTGATTGGACAATCGCACGGACGCACGTGTTCAAACAGCCTTACCCGCGTAAGGAGTTCGAAGGGGTCTCAAACGACGTGCGTTATTGATGTCTCTTTTTTGGCGACAGATAAACATGTCTGATCTGGTAATGTCCCTGATTTAACTTCATGTTTGCGTATGTTAATGCTGCGTTTGAGGGTGTAACGTTGGTATCGGGTTTGGTATTGGCAAAGACATATGTAACTTCGTATAAGATGAATAAAGTCTAAGGAAAAAACGTGCCTCGGAAATCAAGAAAAAGTCATTCTCGGATAGATGGCGCACTCACCTTTAGCCTATGCTCGGCTAGATGGTGTGACGACACCGTTTCATATTTAACAATTTTAACACATAGATATCAGTGAATCAACATGGGTCAAAATGATATAAAAATAATAAAATCATTTATCCATATGTATAACTTTTTTTGATAATTTTATACGTTTTCATTTTGAGTTTTAGTCGTGTGTCGATAGATGGCAGTAAATTTACTGCGACTACAAAATTGACTATGACAGGACCCCTCTATACTATCTATTCTCTTTGGTATTGGTAAGGGATGACTGTGGTTTATATCGGTTATTTGTGTAACAAGAGAGCAAAGTTTCTCGTTGAGTTTTTGTGTCGTTGATTTTGAGTCCCAAGAAAGCATGTTCTATTGAAGAATAATGATTACTACGCTTGTAATACTGATTGATGTAGGACCTTAAATGCACCGAGACATTTAACAGACAACCTACAGCTACCTAAATTGGGAACTGAAATATTTCCGTAAAAAAAGACTCCACAAAACGCTTGTCATTCTAATCACGATCAAACCTAATCAATCCCACTTTACAAGGCCTTACTGCTCACTTTCACCCCCTCCCAATTTCACACTTAAAAAACTTCGACACCAACTTCCT
Source organism: Cydia splendana (assembly GCF_910591565.1). Taxonomy (NCBI): domain Eukaryota; kingdom Metazoa; phylum Arthropoda; class Insecta; order Lepidoptera; family Tortricidae; genus Cydia; species Cydia splendana. The sequence goes on from NC_085978.1 coordinate 15,268,170, forward strand.
GTAAAACAATTTGCCCCAATCATGGGGTGAATTTACATACTTCCGGCAGAAAAAACGAAGTGACCAAGGGGAGAAGGGAGTTGATAGGATTTTGTTTCAGCGATTAACACTTCAAATGATGTAGAAAAAACGGACAAGTGCGAGTCGCGCACGAAGGGTTCCGTACCATTACGCAAATAGCGTCTAGCTATCACGGTACATAAGATACAGCCTGGTGACAGACAGACGGACAGCGGATCGGAAGGTTTGATTTGACAAGCAACAGCTATTTTAAAGGAATATTAGAGTTTTCTTTGTCAGTAAATGTAAACCTATCAAAAATCTGAAGTTTGTGAATTCCAAACAGGAGATAGTATTGAATCGTGGCTCGTAACAATGTGAGAAAAATGTATGATGTGTCATTTGTTATTTTAAATCGCACTTCGTTGAGCAGCTTTTACTACGAGACCAACCCCGAAATCGCGAAAAAAAAAATTGGGAGTTTCATACATTTTGGCTGGTCCATTTTCTATGGGAGGGCAAATTTCTTTTTTCGTGATTTCGGGGTTGGTCCCATAGTAAAAGTTGCTCAGTATAATCCCAAAACCTCCCTGGCAACGGGAATGTAGTTATTTTTTAGCCGCCGTGTACATATATATAAATCGTGATCGTGAGGTAACTATACCTTGCGCGTCGAATGATGGTCCCTATGACTATACTATAGAGTTAATGATTAGAATTAGAAGGTTCGATGGTATCTGTAACCGACCGTTAAAATAATTAAATACTTATTATAAAAATATGAACGAAATTTAATGTACTTAGAAGGCGACTTAGGAATGGACTAGAGAGTGGATATTAATATAAGCTGATCCTTAACTGTATCCATTTTCGATTGTCGAATTAGGGCCCTAGAGACAAAAACAGGTTGACGGGCAAGACGTTGGTAAACCTTCACTTACCAAACCCTAGCCCTAAGTGACTCGTAAATACGTTTTATACTTTACACTTGCGGGGGCATATTGCGGGCAGCCTCGTAAAAATCCACACGATCCGCAATAAAGCATATATCTGCCGCTGCCGAATGCGAGCGACGTGACACGGGGTGTTGTGAGCTAAGAAACGACAGACCTGGCAAGATCATAGAATACTCTACTGTAGGAATGTAAGGACGCAGACCAATATGCATAGACATCTCTCCAAACTCCAAGGCGCGGGTGTATAAAGGATGACTCACGTTAGACCGGGCCGTGTCCCGGCCGGAGCTTTCGGCGCTTACTTTTCTATGACATGACAGGCGATCACGTGATGCTTTCCATAGAAAACAAAAGATGCGCCAGATAAAATTAAACTATACTCTGGCAAAACAATTTGTCGTAGGCAAAGGCGCGACAATGAAAAGTCGTCTTTAGCTACTGACAAAATCGGTTTGCCTGACGATATTAATATTTTGTACATGCATCAACTGTCAAATGAAACCGGCGAGATGAGAGACAACCCACTGATCCGGCGATCTCTGAGAAAAAAGGGATGCAGCATTGCCTCTTCTATCAATTCCTAGGCCTACCCATCATTTCGTCTAGGTAAATACAAAGGTATAAAAGTGAGTGATGCGTCCACGTTCGCGACCGGTCCGTCGACGCGTCGGCTGATGCGTCGGCCGTGAGAGGAATAAACGCGTAATGCGTTCCATTTACTGGGATTTTTGCTGGATTTGTAGATAGTTTTGAGAGAATACACTAGTGGCATGTACCATACTTATCGTCACTTCAAGCCTAGTTTTAAAGCTACGACAAACAAAAGTAATCCTAAAACAAAAAAATAATCTAAAGAGAACTATAGGCAGACTTATACACGGCATGGCAGTTTTCAAGAAATTAAGTAACATACACAAAAAACGTTAAAAGACGCAAAAAAAACAATGATCAAATAGAGAACAATGTGTCTAAGGTCGACCAGGATCATTGTATAATAATATACTCCGCCTGGTACTCTATTCCGAGATTCGCGTATGACCTAACTGACACGGGCCTACGTCATCATGCTGTTTACAGGTTCTCAAACTTTAAAATGTGGGAGAATTTTAACCAACAGTGAAAATTATTTTAACGGCATTCATTTTAAGTTATTCATGTAGAAACATAGTAAAATAAAACAAATCTAATGTATTAAATTAAACTTTATTTATCTGTACAAGACAAACGTTTGAAAAACTAATTCACAGTTACACATTAATTACCAAGCTTACGACGTGAAAAGTTTGGAAAACACTGCGACTGCTGACACTGAGCGAGAAGGAAATAACAATTAACATGCGTTCGACAAGGATGACGGTCAGGGCATGAAGTTATCTAGATCCGAATTGTCAAATGTGACAGCGCTATCCTGTGTTGCCAGTAATGTAAACAGAATTACCCGAACGTCTGAAATTTCTTTCGTGAATCGGAAGATATTGCTAACGAATAATTAAAAATGACGTGTTATTGTAAAATTTAAGATAAAAAACATATAAATGAAAATTATAAAGAAATATTTTAACTTATTAACCATAGGTATAATGTACCCATGTAACATGTTATGTTGAAATAAAGTGGCAATGTTATTGTGACGTAGGCCCGTGTCACTCTGGGAATAGAAGACCATGTTTTATTAGACCATGACCAGGATAAATGCCACTATGGGGTTATTACGTAAGTATATTTGAGTTTTTATTAATAACTGAATTACAAGAACTCCCGTCATCTAAAAGTCTGAGCTACTTAAAGAATATAATTTTTAAGAAAAAAAAACCGACTTCTATGGGGGCCGGTGAAAGGTTGTAGATTGTGCACTATGTAGAAAAGGAGGTAAAACCACCCACTTCCCTAGTAGCATTTTCGTTGGGGCCCACGGTGCCAACGGTAGGGAAAACGTTGGGATGAGGTTCGTTCCGTAGCCAACATTAAAATTTGTATTGGCCCACCATCGCATTTTCCAACATTCGCTGTGGCACAGATGCCCAACAATGGGCCTTTGTGTATTTTGGTACCGTTGGCTAAACAACGATAATATTCGTTGGCCCAATGATGACATATATCGCATTTACCAACATTGGCAGTGGCAGTGATGCCCAACAATGGGCCTTTGTGTATTTTGCTACCGTTCGCTAAACAACGATAACATTCGTTGGCCCAATGGTGACAAATACCGCATTTACCAACATTGGCTGTGGCACGGATGCCCAACAATGGGTCTTTGTGTATTTTGGTAACGTTGGCTAATCAACGATATCATCCGATGGCCCAATGATGACAAATATCGCATTTACCAACATTGGATGTGGCACTGATGCCCAACAACGGGCCTTTGTTTATTTTGGTAACGTTGGCTAATCAACGATATCATCCGATGGCCCAATGACGACAAATATCGCATTTACCAACATTGGCTGTAGCATTGATGCCCAACAATGGGCCTTTGTGTATTTTGGTAACGTTGGCTAATCGCTGGCTAAACGCTGGCTAACGCAAAATTGTGGAACTCGACTCGTTTTACGACGATATCATCCGATGGTCCAATGATGACAAATATCGCATTTACCAACATTGGCTGTGGCACTGATGCCCAACAATGGGCCTTTGTTTATTTTGGTAACGTTGGTTAATCAACGATATCATCCAATGGCCCAATGACGACAAATATTGCATTTACCAACATTGGCTGTAGCATTGATGCCCAACAATGGGCCTTTGTGTATTTTGGTAGCGTTGGCTAATCAACGATATCATCCGATGGCCCAATGATGACTAATATCGCATTTACCAACATTGGCTGTGGCTTTGACGCCCAACACCCATTGTTGGGCGTCACTGCCTTTGTGCATTTTGCTACCGTTCGTTAAACAACGATAACATTTGTTGGCCCAGTGGGGACAAATATCACATTTACCAACATTGGCTGTGGCACTGACGCCCAACAATGGGCCTTTGTGTATTTTGGTACCGGTGGCTAAACAACGATAACATTCGTTGGCCCAGTGAGCACAAATATCGCATTTACCAACATTGGCTGTGGTACTGATGCCCAACAATGGGCCTGTGTGTATTTTGGTACCGGTGGCTAAACAACGATAATATTCTTTGGCTCAATGATGACATATATCGCATTTACCAACATTGGCAGTGGCACTGAAGCCCAACAATGGGCCTTTGTGTATTTTGGTAACGTTGGCTAATCAACGATATCGTTCGATGGCCCTGTGAGGACAAATATCGCATTTATAACTATAGCCGGTCAAGCAAGTTTGTCAGTAGAAAAAGTCGCGAAATTCAAATTTTCTATGGGACGATAACCCTTCACGCCTACATTTTTTAAATTTGTCGCTCTTTTTTAATGACGGAAATGGCTTGACAGATATAACACCATAAACAAATAAATAAATATCACATGAGCATTTTAACAGAGGCCAGGAGCTGCGTGACGTCATCAAAATAGCTACCAGTTGAGTTTGCTTGTGGCGTCACTAGATTTCGTTACTGTCTCCAAACATAGAACTTATAGTTATTTTCTCGATTATTCCGGATATAATCAATATAATCATAATATTTTTTTAAAGTAACTTATAAATCTAATAGCTATAACTATAAAATGTATACATTAATTTAAAAAATTGTATTTTACCAACATTTCCTCAATTTAAATCTCAAAAAACATAAATCTCGCTTACGAAGTTTCGAAGTGTGGTTAGTATATATACAAATTAGAGTGTATAGTAAGTGTACTTGCTTCGGCAGTACATATACTAAAATTGGAACGATACAGAGAAGATTAACAACAACTGCTGCCTAGGGCCTTCATGTGGGTATACAACCAATGCCTCTACCGTAGTGTAATTGTAATATTTATCAGCAAAGGCCCAACGTCGTATTACACAACCACTTACCTAACGTAGGGTAACTGTAGGACTCGTAAACAAAAGCCCATTACATAATTAGACTGTAGGCCCACTATAAATTACACAACTATTTACCTACGGTAGTATCGTAAGAATCCTACACAAGGCCCCAACGTTTAAAGTTACAATGTTGGCCCTTTGTGGGACAAGCTGTGTTGGGCCTTCAACCTGGTGCACGACTACCTACCGACCTACCTAACTTGCCGTTGGGTAGTTGTTGAATTTGCAAACAGAAGCACAACGAAAAAAATGCCCTTTTTTATTTTTTTGCAGTTGGCCCTACAGCAAGCCATACGGCCAAATGTAACAATTAACCAACCATCAAACAAATGTGTATAGGCCCAACCACGTCCCAACCAAAACCACCACCGTTGAATAATTGTATGATTTATTTAAATAGGCCCAACGAAAAAATTACTCTAATGGCCCTCTGTTGGGAACCTTCGGGAGGGCCTTTGTCGAGGGCCCTCCAGCAAACCGTACGGCCAAATGTAACAATTAAACAACCATCAAACAAATGTGTATAGGCCCAACCACGGCCCAACCAAAACCACCACCGTTGAATAATTGTATGATTTATTTAAATAGGCCCAACGAAAAAATTACTCTTATGGCCCTCTGTTGGGAACCTTCGGGAGGGCCTTTGTCGAGGGCCCTCCAGCAAATCGTACGGCCAAATATAACGGTTGCCCAACTAATACGTAAACAAAGGCCCAACCAAATCCCTACAAGAAAATGCTATTAGGGTTGTCTACTAGCATTTCGCTTCTGTAAGGGTCGTAGTTCTAGCCTAACCTAACCCACTTCTCTGATAGCAGTTCGGTTCTGTGAGGATCGCAGTTCGAACCTAATCAAACCCACTTTTCAAGTAGCATTTCGTTTCTGTAAGGCTCGCAGTTCTAACCTAACCTAACCCTTGTTCCGTTGTGTGAGGATCGCAGTTCAAACCTAACCTAACCCACTTAACGGCGTATGCGGTGCGGTGTACGGGGGTTTGAGCGGGATGGGCTAGTAAGATTGGCATCATCATACTTTATACCTACATTTTATGGTAGGTAATCATAGTGGTTTTCCGGGTCAAGGTCCGGGTCCGAGTCCGGGTCCGAATCCGGGTCCGAGTCCGGGTCCGAGTCCGGGTCCGAGCCTGGGTCTTAGTCTAGGTCCGAGTCCGGGTCCGAGTCCGGGTCCTACTCCGGGACCGAATCCGGATCCGAGTCTGGGTCCGAATCCGGGTCCGAGTCCAGGTCCCGGTCCGGGTATGAGTCCGGTTCTGGGTCCGAGTCCGGGTCCCAATCCAAGTCAAAATCGAAATTCGAAACCACTAAACGTGTACTATGCATCGTTGAAGAGTACAGGTCATTATCAGCAGTTCCACTTCATCAAATGCCACAGTTTTTAATGTAAATGCTTGATTTTATGATGAAAATACAATAAAATCTATACGTATGCCTTTAATATTTGAGAAGTTCCCTCGATTCCTTATGGATCCCATCATCAGAACTCGAGCTTGACAAAAATGTGGCTTAAAAACTTAATTTGCTTAACAAACATAACGAAGAGGAAAAATCGCCAAACGTGAACTATGCGTCGTTGAAGAGTTCTGTTCTGATCATCATTAGCAGTTCCACTTCATCAAATGCGACAGTTTTTAATGAAAATGCTTGATTTTCTGATGTAAATACAAAAATCTCTATACGCATGCCTTTAAGATTTAAGGAGTTCCCCCGATTCCTCATGGATCCCTACATCAGAACTCGAGCTTGACAAAAATGTGGCTTAAAAACTTAATTTGCTTAACAAACATAACTAAAAGGACAAATCGCCAAACGTGAACTATGCGTCGTTGAAGAGTTCCGTTCTGATCATCGTCAGCAGTTTCACTTCATCAAATGTCACTTTTCTGGATGTATATGCTTGATTTGTTGATAAAAACCCAAAAATCACTATAAGTATGCCTTTAAGATTTGAGGAGTTCCCTCGATTCCTCATGGATCCCATCATCAGAATTGGGTTTTGACAAAAACGGGACCAATCTGTATGCATATACATACAATCAAAAAAAGAATTTCAAAATCGGTCCAGTAATGACGGAGATATGGAGTAACAAACATAAAAAAAATAAAAAAAAAACATACAACCGAATTGATAACCTCCTTCTTTGAGATTTGGAAGTCGGTTAAAAACGTAAATGAAGTCGGTTAAGTAGAGTGTCTTCCGAACAATCGTATTTGAGAAATACTGAAATAGACGCAATTACTCCATGCCGTACATGCATTTAATCCATATATTCATATCTCGTCCAAATCGGTGGCCCGCCTTGTAGACTGCCCAGCATATTTATCGACGTCTTACAGGACGTCTGTATTTCCGTCCAAAAACAAAAAAGCGTCACAAATCATCTTACATCCCAAACAAACCAAACCCCTATTGAATTATTCATTTATTCATAATAATTTTCCCATTCATTTACCAAAAGTTATCAAACCGAGTGAGGGACGTAAAAATTTTACTGTCCCTATTTTCTGGCCGTAAAGTATGGTCAATCCCCGCATATAAGTAGGGCTGTTTTTATGGACCTAATAACGTGGCCACCCTAGCGCCGCAAGGTGCACATATTGCTCACAAATTGTGAGACCATTGTTTTATGGGGGTTTGACAAAGTGAAATAAAAGTGTTATTGGTTGTGTATGAACTCCGGTTTTTATATGGGATGCGCTTATTATTTTGATTTAGGTGGGTTTAGGAAAAATACATAATTTTCCGCCTACTTTTCTAGACCTATACTCTGTATCTTTAGGTATTTCAATAAAAGTAAACAAAATCTACCCTCAAATGGCTCCTTAAGCCAGTTGAGGGTCGATGAAAACATTAGTCAGTTCGTTCAGTGACTGATCCCGGCGGTTTTGTATTTGGTTGGCTAACCAATAAATTTTATAACTACCCGAAAATGTACTAATTGTTTGTTTTAATAGGTACCTACCTAAAGATACAGACTATTACATAATTACTGGAATGTATGATTTTGTTTATGGCTAGCTTATTTTGTACCTACTCATGCCATACCAGCGTATTGTACCCTAAATTATAATTATTCATAAACGAAGTATACCTACTAAATATATTAAATTTACACACTTTGAAGTGCTTGAGAACACGTGCTAGTAGATCTGCCAAGTCCGATCGCCAGTAGACGGCGCTTGCACAAAGCGTGCTGCATAAAGGACCGCAGGCGCCTACGTCCGAACTTTCAATAGTACAACTTGTGCTATTGTTCTACACACAGTACAGTGATGATTAGTAGCGTAAGATATTCCGGTTTGAGGCCAAAGCGGTAATCGGCCATTTTGATGCACTATTTTTTTTTCAAATTTTGGTATTTTTATGTCATTACCAGAATCACCAGCGCATCGATTATAATAGTAAGAAAAGTGTCCCTAAATTTCCATAGACTTGCATACAAAGTTTATGAAAAATAATAGTACAAATTTAAGTAAAATGGCCCTAATCCTTAGCACCTTGTCCCAGAGGCCAATAAAAAGTCCATTCAATATATTTTGAATGTTCATTTTGATAAATAAAAATTGCATTCGTCTTAGCAAGTGTTAATTTGTGGGCGGCTAGAGAATAATATTATTAGCCTTTCTTCTTTCACAAATGAAATGCATACTTACGTATGTGTTTAATGTGTCTGTAAAATGATAAAAAAGTGTTTTAATATCAATAACTAAATATTGAGTCACAACAAATTACTCACCACTGAATATTAATCATGATTGATATATCAACGATAAAAACCGTTCAAGTGCGAGTCGCACTTGCGCACGAAGGGTTCCGTACCATTACGCAAAAACGGCAAAAAAATCACGTTTGTTGTATGCTGGGTTCTTTTTTTAGTATTTGTTGTTATAGCGGCAAACGAAACAAATCATCTGTGAAAATTTCAACTGCCTAGCAATCACAGTTCATGAGATACAGCCTGGTGACAGACAGACAGACGGACAGACGGACAGCGGAGTCTTAGTTATACCCCCGTTTCTACCCTTTGGGTACGGAACCCTAAAAAGTAAAACAGTAATTGGGGAATCACCACCTCAGACGACAGCTACTTACATATACAATTTATGTATGAAATTCAACAAATATTTATAATTAGTATTAAATTTCTCAGAGGTTATATTGTAATCTTTCGTGCAGATACCTATTATTATATTGGCCCGAGGGTTAAATTCCCTCAGATGAAAAAATATGCCTTTTTTTACAGTCTTTAGGTAGGCTCTTTATCATTTGTCACCATGCTTGTCACGTTCTAACAAATATGTAAGTGCGAAAGTGACGCATGGCATGACAGGTGATAAAAATGCGACCATGATAACACAATGTTCTTTTATTGCCACATCCTTCTCTTCTGCTGTGAACATACTGTGGCCGTCCTATTTACGCCAGAAACACCTAACGTATGGGAAAATGGACCATTACAAACTTTGAGCAGGTTTACATGAAAGATATCCCATGTAGTAATACAATATGAATTCTATTCTGCATTTACCAACCTTCTTCTACCTAACGTTGTCTGAAGGGGTATCGTGTTGGGTCGTCCCATTCGTTTTTCGTCAAGTTCTCAAATTAGTCCTATTCTGCTTTTGTCACCCATTCTACATTCGTCACAATCGTCGGTGGCTTTCAATGTAGAATGCGTGACGAAAGCAGAATAGGACTAATTTAAGAACTTGACGAATAACGAATGGGACGACCCAAGACGATACCGTCGAAGGTTTTTTTACAACCCCTCTGGTGGTGTAGGTGTCCATGAGTAACGGTAATATCTTACCATCCGGCGATTCGTGTTCTCGTTTGACTATATAATATAAAAAAACTCAGAATCAAGATGACAATTTTTTATTTATGGTATCAATCGATCAGGTTTGTTTTTAGGATGAAATGTCTATATGGGACCCATTACATTAAAGCAATACAAAAGTCAGAAATTATAGTCAAAGTCCAACAGTCGTACTTTACTCACGAAACGCTCCGAACAAAACGATAAGTGTGTAAAACGGCCAAAATATTACCAGTTCGCCGGACGATATCAGCCTGTCAGTTGTTCGGAGCTGTCAAATTTTGCGTTTAACTGACAGGGTGTGATATCGTCCGGCGAACTGGTAACCAGTGGGTCCCTTTACCAAACTTTTACAGCATTTCTTAATATACCCAGTGGAAATAGTATAAAAGCTCAGAATTCCCAGCACAAGTAAGTAATGAAATGTTTATACCTGCCATTCGGTCCCCTGATTTTTACAGCGACCTTTACTGTCGACACCTCACCTTAATGTGGCACTGCACTACCTGCGATTGTCTTATTGTACGTTTATGGGTGTCATTGGAAATGTATGGGCGGCGTGACGGATTTACGGATCATAGGAAAATATGATGCATTCGGTATTCGTAACAGTCATCTTTAATAATCTACACATTAAGCATTTCCCGGGTTTATGAGGGCCAAAACGTACCACTTTAATCAAATATCGACTGCTGCCGATATCGTTATAAAAATGTGACTCATCCTTTTACCTAGCTAAATAAGAACGCTGTTCCTTTACCATCTGTTTGCAAACCTCTTTGATTTATTCTGACGTTGGAGAAATCAAAAAATACGTACAAAATGTGGATAGTTCTTGAAAGTAAAGCTATCAGAATTATCTCTAAACAGTCAAGAACCATCTTGTTTTGTACCAAAAACTGTCACCACAGTTTCATAATTTTTCTGTCATTAGGTAACCAGTGCATCTAAACATACTTTCAGGTAAGTATCTATATTTCTTATACAGCTCAAATTTGCCACAATATACTCCATCATACGTCCATATAAAATCTATAAAACCAGGACTGATAGTCGTAAAATCACTAAGTGAACTCCGCAGTTAGACGCCAACGTCGCGGTGCAACTGTCGAAGCACTCGTAAAGTGAGAGTAGATCTATAATCCAGGAACTTTGTCACCAGTACGGGGTTCCATATGGTAGGGTAATTACTATACTCTGTATCTTTAGGTATTTAAATAAAAGTAAACAAACAATTAGTAAATTTTCGGGTAGTTATAACATTTATTGGTTAACCAACCAAATACAAAACCACCTGGATCAGTCACTGAACGACCTGACTTTAATCTACACTATTTGATCATACATGTAATGTTTTCATCTACTCAACTGGCTTAAGGAGCCATTTAAGGGCAGATTTTGTTTACTTTTATTTAAATACCTAAAGATACAGACTATAGTCTTTTAGGGTTATAATTTATTATCACCCAAATAAAAAAAACCGAAATTTTCGCGATATATTTATGTTGCGTTCGGCGACTTAAGGCCTGAATACATGTTAATCAATGTTTAGTACGACTTCATACATTTGCTACCAAACGGATTGAGGTACGTACAGTCACCTGCAATAATATGTTACTTTTTGAAGACTCTACAAATAAGATCGTGTCAGATATTTTTGCAGCCTTTGTTGTGTAACATATATTATTACGGGTGACTGTACTATCTATAACAGAACTATCGAAGTTCGAAATGACATTGATATATATATTGATATGTATATTATTATAATTATATATCATAGGTCATAGTTTTCAATTGTTTGGTCGTGTTAAATATGTATAACACGTGTGTTACAACAACGCTTGCAGCATTTAATTATTTTGTATGAACAAAATAAAGAAAATTAATCATGCCATTTAATTTTCTCAAATGTACCGATTTAGTTAACATATTTCAATAAAAACACCGCGTATAAGCGCCTGAATAATATAACAACGCAAAGTTATGTCGATGTCGGCGGCCGATCGTAAGATCAGGCATATCGTGAAATTCCTAGGCATATCGTGAAACGTGAAAATCTTTGACTCGTTCCCTGAGTCGACGGAGCCCGGCTCCTATTTCTGGGCAGTTTGCCCTTCGGGCATCTGAAGCAACCTAACGAACCTATCCTACCTATATACTGTTTTAATGTGACTATCGTCAAAACATGACACAGGAACATTACGATCTGCCTGATCTTACGATCGGCCGCCGACATCGATATACCCAATCAATTTATTTATGTAAACAATAGGAACCTTTTCTGCATTCAGACATATATTATGTAAGTGATATAATTCGTTCTATTGCATATAAATTGTATTTTATACAAGTAAAAAAATACTGTTTATTTCACAAAAAAAAAACGATTAAAGAAAGTTTACAAACAAAACTCGTAATCTATTATTTATTATTATTTATTAAGGGTAATAAAACATACTACATTTTAACGAGTCCAATAAAATCATTGTAACAATTATATGCAAATGTATATGACCTGGAATTGCGAGTCTGCGGCATCCACCAATCGGGTCATACTCTTGTTTGCCACTGTCAACGGCATGGTATAATGGAATGTGCCCGATCCAACCTGTTCTTAAAGTTCAGTTCCGGGTATAACAACATTGCTGCGCAGCATTTCTGTATGAAAACTGGCATTGTCGTCCTCTATTTCCTTACTTGCTTACTTACTTGGTTGGCGCGATGACCCAAAATGAGTCTTGGCCTCCAACACAAGAGCACGCCACTTTGATCGGTCCAGAACGGTATCCCGCCAGCTTTCGCCGACGCCGAGCTCACGGAGATCTGCCTCCACTCTATCTGCTCAACGGTATTTAGGATGACCAACAGGACGGCGTCTAGTTGGTCGACCCAAGTAGGCCCTTTTGGCTGCTCGATCTTCACCCATCCTTTCGAGGTGTATTTCCTTGATAAATTGAATTGCTGTCACTACCGCATCACTCTCACAACTGGATATAACTCCGTCACTCATTTTATCCAGGAGGTTTAACAGTGGTTTTCACCGAATATATATTCAATTAGGTTAGATATTGAGGGGAAACGTTAAAACCCGCGCAGCGGTCATATCATCCATCGTAAGATTCGTGAGACGCGTCATATCTTTTATTCCCTTCCAATTTTTTGGCTTCACACCCCCGCTTAATCTAGCAATCATCATCATCATGGTGGCCTTTTGGTGATCCAATCTTGGATGTAGGCCTCTTGTCTTCTTCCACTCCTGTCGATCTTATGCCCAATTCATCCAATTCCGACCTCCGTGCCTTTGGATGTCGAAAATAAAATCTGATTCGGATGTCTTACTAGCAATATCTCGTTTCATTATCTTCTAACAAATCTATCTTCTGTGTCTTTTCCTTCTTCTCTTGTGCCTTCTTCAGAGCAATGAACCTATTAGGTTTTACGGGTTCCAACTCGATAATTTCACTGATTGGGTCTGGATTTGGCAGAGGGGGAAGTAGGTTCGATGGCTCTTGGTATACCCGTGCCTGAGTTTTTTCCGCTGGAAGAAGGAAATAAAATATTAATTTTATCGGACATTATTAGACAATTTGACCTACAGCGATATCGAAAAGTAGGAGTCCATTGACAGCAGATAGATTTTTTAAAATATAATTTTGTAAAATTTCGTAAAAGACCAGATATACGGTCGACGTACTTTTATGGACGATGACTATAGTTATTTAGTTAACGTAAAGTCATTACAGTATAAAAGTGGAGCGACTTCCCTAATTTGGCTGATCCGAGTTAGCATCATAATGGCACATAATGGTCGACAAATAAATATTATGAACTATCATAAACAAGTCGGGTTAATGTACTGGTACTTAAATTGAAAGAAATCTCAATAAGGATTTTAATAAGTCAATCGTCGGTTGATCAACTCAAACAAAAAATAAAGTAAGGAATAGCTTTGGACAGACAATCTCAAGCTGCTGCTTATGAGCAAAATATAAAAAAGAATAGACAATATATAAATAGTTATAGTACGATTTGGTTGTAAACTTTACAATGCACAGTTTAATATCAGTCTATGAGGAAATATAAATAAAACTGTAAATCAATCATTATTACCTATTCTAAGTTTTATTCTCCATTACTTAACATTAATTCAAAATTAATCATAAACTTTACTGAAATAATATTGGTAGTATATGAAAACCGGCTTATTTACTTCCTACTCTTGCTAGTAGAAATTCTTATAAAACTGTAAAACACAATGAAAAATATACAATTGTCCATTGTACAAATCTACAATTTTAATTGAGTATCTTGCTTTTATTTCCAATAGAAGATTTACAGTCATCTACACTCTACACGTATATCGTCCTAAAATTTGAAATTTTCAAAAATAAAATGTAGGTATAACATACGTTCAGATTTTGTTGTTTTCCTTTCAATTTGTCCAGACTCTCTGTCCATGATTTGTTCTTCTTTAGTACACAAATAGTTCTATCTTTTTTACTCCTTTTCGTGTACTTTCCTCTTTCTGTTCTTCTTTCGGTTTATTATTTCTGTTCTGAAGCTGTCCTGGCGAATTGATGTCACGAAAGTATCTAAATTTCACTAAAAATGCACTAAATATTTAATTTTGAAATGACACTTTCGGGAGTCCTACTCACGTTAAAATTGACAACGTTAAAATCACCAAGTATTAGAAGTGGCGATTAGCGTGACAGAGTCAAATACATTGGGCATTAAGTTATTTTGAGTGTTGTGACTGACTCACAGTAATACCCTTTGAAGAAAAATGGCCGACGCATTTGAAATATATCGCGCGAATTCTAAATGTGAATTTCACCGTTGTATTTTAATTTGAACTTCTCAATGCGTTCGATTTGCAACACAGTGTAATTACAACTGAGTCATTTTGATCTAGTTTCCTTATTATAATATCGACTTAAGTAAAAAGGTTTTCATTCTAATTTAAACCATAAAGTCTTTAATTTAGAGTTTCTTTTTAAAATTCAATAATTGTTGATATCGTTTGTATGATAATCTTGGTTACCAACTATCTTGAATTAGGTGATTTCCCGATTTTGTAAGTTGAATGAATTTAAAAGGTTTCTTTGTGTCCAGTGACAAGTTCATAGTAGGGGGAGTCCGAGAGACTAGCCCAGGAAGCATATTCTGATGGTTATGAATTTGATCTGGTTTGCTTATGGATACGATCTGTCATTGTCAATTAAAGTGACGTTTCTGATTGAAGATAAGTATATCATTTTTGACACTGACAAATCATATCCATAACAAATCAAGATCAACTTCATAGCCTGTTATTACAATCAGAATAAGCCTCCAGGTCCTACCTGAAAGGACTCCCCCTAAAAAGTACCTAGGTATAAAAAAGTTATTCTATGTAGGTACAGGTAAGTTTTGAAATTAATCACTATAAAAATTGTCTATTTTAATCAGTTTGATTAGATGTCGACGTTTTGTACAGCTAACCAATTCTTTTATAGAGATTTACGGCTCGATTAGAACTTTAATATAGTCAATTAATAGATCTAGAAACGATATGGATTAGACATGTCAGTGTCAAATGTGACGTTTCTTAAAACAAAAACGTCAGCGTTGACACTGACACATCTAATCCATATCATTTCTAAATCTTTCTTATCGTGCGTGGTACGTCTTAAAACGTCGTCATTGGCAAAATCCCTCCTGCCAATACACACAAGAGGGGAAAGCCATTAAAAAAAAAAAACTAAATCTATTAAAATTGACGTATCTTAAAGTTCTAATCGGGCAGTTCGATGTTGTTAGTTAAGTATAGTGCAGATTGATTAGCGAAAGATGGCGCGGATTTTATATGCGAATTTTAAAAGTTGAATCAGATAGGCGTACCGATCGTCGACCTTGGTCCGGTCCGATGCTAGTTCGATCGTGTCGATGGTGGTTTACCGTACGTCCGTTATGGACGCAATTATAAGTAAGATCGAGAAAGAGATATACTGAACGGACCAATTTTGCGGTCCGGTACTAACACCTGTCCTACGGGCTTTTTTTTGGAGCCTATTAATGTGGGCAAAGGCCTCCCCTCTTTCCCGCCACCTGGATCTATCTAATGCACACTCCCGCCACTCCACACAGAATGTATCGAGGTTGTCCCGCCATCTCCGTTTGGGTCTTCCTCTGCCCCGAGATCCATCCTATGGGATCCAGTCCTTGGATACTTTGGCCCAGCGTTCTGGGTGCATACGGCATCGGTATATGTGCCCTGCTTCGAATGAATCTAATATATAATATACAATTAGCGGATTTATCTCTAGTTTTAATCATTATTACTCATTCATTTAATTTTACATCTCACTAGATATTAAGAGGAAATCGTTGATTACCAACTACGTATTGTTAAGACATTCTCTAATATTATATAACTTTACTAAGAACCAAGTTAAGGGTAAGTTGCACAATGGCGCGTCCAAGCGCACCGGCCGCTCGGAGACTTCGCTTTAAGTTTACAACTTAGTTGAATGTGATTGAATGTATGACCATACTTGTACGTATTTACATATGAGAATGTAGGGCTGAAAGGTATTAAATATAAATATAGAACCCAAATAGATTCGAGCTTGTCTAGTTTTATGTAGTAGGTAATAAGTAATAGGTGTTTTCAAAAACTTTTTGTCTATACAAGGTGTAATAAAAATAGTGGGGATCCGTTGGGTATGTTCGGTATCGTGTTCTGATCAGGAAAAAGTAAAAGAAAAATTTTTTGTGACAACAAAAATTTTTCGTCTTTGTATGGAGGGTTGGCCGACTCGGATAACCCT
This sequence comes from Cydia splendana, assembly GCF_910591565.1. NCBI lineage: Eukaryota > Metazoa > Arthropoda > Insecta > Lepidoptera > Tortricidae > Cydia > Cydia splendana. The sequence continues at coordinate 15,284,734 of NC_085978.1, forward strand.
GCCCCAAAGATTTTTTTTCGCGGTAATTTTTTTTCTAGTCTTTCCTATTCATAACACGATAAGATATCGAATATGCCCTTAAACGGATCCCCACTATTTTTGTTACATTCTGTATTATAAGTACCTAATTACGTATAGTTTTGAGGTACCTAAATCTGCTTGTGCGAATTTTGACTTTCTTGACACGTTTTCACGTATTAAATAATTTTTCTGCACTTGAATTGATTGATATTTTTCAGTGACATCTATTATTATGATAAAATAAGGGTGACAGCTGGCAACTACAGTTGCCAAAAGCATGTGAGTGGCTAAAGGTATGCTTATGTCTGCGCTAACATACAAATTAATTCCGTCAAGATCATACCCCGGAGCATAAATAATAAAAATAAACTAGGCTGACTGCTATAATTAAAGTAAAGTAAGTAAAAAATATTTATCGTACATAAGGATTTAGGAAAAAATATTTATTGTACACAAGGATTGTACAGAAAGAATTATTGGCCACTACATAGTAATTGGCCATTCTTAACAATAAGACTTCTATTGGCTTGTTTCTTTCTACCTTTACTGTGGAGTGGCCAGTTATTATGTAGTGGCTAATAACTAATAGCAGTCACCCTAACCTAAAAAGAAGGTATTGAGCTCTCTTTCAGGCCCACTTTCAAATTTCTGACACAATTTCATTAAATTGTGTCAGAAATATGATGTTTAATCTCGCCGGCATCCTGACATTTTGCTTATCTTGACATTCTAAATCTGTAATAATAATAGCGCCTTATATCTACTAAGATATCGGCTGTCAAGGCTGTCCTCCGTGTTAAATTTGTTATCGAATTGACAGTACCTGTATGATAAGTTTCTGGATGTTTTTCTAAGAAACACATAAACATATGAAAACTTACTATGAAACACAATCAGCATTTTTAAAAGTTATCATTACATTACGAGTGGAAGAAGAGGGGGGAGGCCTTTGCCCAGCAGTGAGACAACAGGCTCATAATAATAATAAATAGTATTCTCTGCCTCTGGCTTGCCTTAGCCGGCCGGCCAGAGTGGAGTCGTTAGAGCTATAAGCTCCAGGGGTGGAAGTGAAATATGCATAAGACGCGAGTTGGCACAGTGGCTGTTAACAGCCACTGGGTAGAAAGCGGCGCACACCTCTCGACACCCCTGAGCCGCTCACACGGGTGTTGCCCTTGAGCCATCCTAGATGTCGCTTTTTGTGGGGGCCCATCTTGTGAGGGCGAGTCACCGTCTGCCGGAAATAAAATTGCATACCGTTTTATTAGGCAGGCGTCCGGTTTTTTACCCCATAGCTTAGTTCTTAGTCCATCGCTTTCACCCAATAACCTAGTTCATTTTAGATTCCATCAACTCTCAATAGTCCTTACACCCTGGCGGGTGCTGCCTCTGCGTGCGTCCCATGACACGGGCAAGGGCAGCCTCCGCTCGGTGTACCCCTTACATTTCATTAAAGTGTCAAAAGGGCCTCTACGTGTTGGCTTCGGCTCCCAAAGGTCCGGAACACCATTGTTCCGTGATGGGAAAGACATACAAAAAAAAAAATAGTAATCATTACATTATGAATACAGATTTTAATGTTAGATCAGCATAAAAAACATTGAGTTTATAAGAAAAAGAAATATAAAGTTTAAAGGTTGCCATTGCCAAAGCGGACCCGTCGGTCGTTGCTCCCTTAGTGTGCCACCGAGAAAACACTGAAGAGTAAGAAACAAGGAAAAAATAAAATACCTACTAATAAACCACCACAATAAAATAATCTCTTACTCAAAAACTTCCTTGGATCTGGTTTTGGGAAAGCTATGGTACCTACTTAAAACAATTGAATACCTAAGTATCTTCTTATATTATCTTGACGTATGTGATTAATCACAAGTCACAGAGGCAATTAACTACAATTAGTGACAAATGCTGACATTGCTGACCACAGACAACGTAAAACGCTGTGGCATTGCCAAAAACCGCTATCTCCCTCCCACCAACCTAGATTCCCAATCTACCATCTCTCGACAATCCGTTCGGAAGTTATCAGAAAAAAGACGTCAGTGACCTCAATCTATAATACTACGATAAAGTCCCATTCAGAACTACCACGTGTCAATGACAACCTTATGTGAAAGTAGTAAGGTTTAAATTAGAATGGTAATTTATTGTTATTATTTTCTCTAAGTGAATAAACCGTCAATGCTTGCCAAATGGTCAGTTCAGTTGCGAACCGATCGCAGAACGTACTGGTCGAATTCTATATTTGAAGATTTGAATTTAATTTGTGAGTTAACGGTGCTGTGTTCGATTTTTAAACTGGATTTGGATTGTTCCTGTGTTTTTATTAAAGGTTGGTTTATTTTTAATTTAATTTATTTTTGTTCTTGCCGGGAGTCTACCACGTGAGATTTGTAGGAATTAACAATTTTTAATTTGGTTATTTATACTTATCTTTCATTGTCATTGTTACTTTTAAGATAAGATTTAATTATTAAATTGATTATAAGATAGATTGATCCCTGAAGTCTTATTTATTGTGAGTCATTAAGATAAATTAAATTAATTTACAGTAAGCTCCTTATAATATGGATTAACAGTGACATATGGTACAATATATTTCTGACATATATTTGTATAGAACGCCTAAGTATAAGTGAAAAACGTAAACTTTAAAATTCCACTTTCACCTGTCAAATTCCACTCTTTCATTTTCTATGTCAAATGAATGAAGTGTCACACGTGTTTTATTTCAGCTCACAAACTATCTTGTACATTTTATCCAAACCCGTTTAGCTGTTTTGCGGCATTGGACAACAGATATAGGTACAGACAGCCAAACATACACCTTCTTAGATAAAACTCTTTCACAGTTAGTTGAATGGACACAATTACATTGATGTACTTACTAGTAACAAAATTACACATGCATCCAATAATTCTATTTCCTCGAGGAAGATATCATCACACAGGAAACATTATTATATAAACAATTCCCTTAAAACTTATTAACATTACGGCATTTTAATATATTAATTATTATGCACAAGCACCTGAGTTCAGGGCCAGGCTTAATACCAATGAGTTTCTTGGAACAATATGACAATTAATAGGCAAAAAAATAGCATTTCAGTATAAACAACAGCTTACCGACTCTTCTATTTATAAACAACCATTTAACAATTATTTTCCCTTCAAAAAATGATTACTGATTAAACATAGATTGTCTGAAAGAGGTCGCTCTTACGATAAGACCGCCTATAGTTACCTCTAAGCTCTATCCAATTGTCTTTGTTTATGTTACTGTAGGTAAATTTATTGTAAACTATTTGAGGTGTCCAGTAAAGAGTATTATATTGTATTGTAATCTTGTAAGGCCCTCGGTTCTACCAGTAGAATTAATTACTTAAATGTAATTTAAATCAATTTCAATTGGAACAGAGTTGCATTTCTTTTGTCTCGTTCCATTACAAAACAAAAGAAAATTAACCATAATCCGTTCACTACATTTTTATGGTGCTTACTTTAGGAGATTAGCCCTATCTAAGTCCCTGCGTACAATTTTTTCTACGCTAAAATCTATTTTGAACTTTTATTGTGTAACTAACCATTTTCAAAAACAAAATACTTGGTTCTGGGTCTCAGGAGTTAGAGTTAGACCGAGAAAAGTCAGTGTTATTTATGTTGCAGTCAAAAGTGTGAACTGGTCAAAAGAACTTTTAACCGACAACAGGCAAAACTGCTTTTGACTGAGCATGTTGGTCAAAAGTAGTTTTACCTGACCTGGCAGCAGTTTCGTTTTTAGGGCGTAGTAAAAAAAAAATAACCCTAACCTACCTATCTCTGGGAACAGTTTCGTTTTTAGGGCGTAGCAAAAAAAAAAATAACCCTAACCTACCTATTTCTGCGAGTACTTTTGACTGATAGTAACAGTCACAATTACTATTAACCAATGATTTTCAGGTAAATACTACTTTTGACCAACATGCTCAGTCAAAAGCAGTTTTGCCTGTTTTTGTCGGTTAAAAGTTCTTTTGACCAGTTCACACTTTTGACTGCGACATTTATACGTAATAATTTCATAGAAGTTTGACGTTTAAAATAACACCTGCTCTACGTGTGCTATCAAAATCTGTGCAGACTTTTCTTGGTATTACTCTAACAAAATTACTAATCATTGCGTAAAGGTGTCTGCCGAGTTGAATGACCCACGATTTCGGCAAGGCCTTGACTTCAAGAGGAAAAGGCTATACCTACTTAACATACATCTGCATACCTAATACCTACACACATCGGAACAAGGTCGTTGACATAGTTCAGAGACTGGTTAGACCCCGCGGTATTTCCGGACCGAGACGACCTTCAAACCTTGAAGTTTTAGAGCGTACTCTCATCTTAAAGGCCAGTAACGCACTTGCGAACCTGGCGTTGCAGGTATCCATGGGCAACGGTAATTGCTTACCATCAGGCATTTGGTCTGCTCGTTTACCTTCTATGAAGGACAGATTGGTCGTAGTACCGATGCTCGTTGGGGCAGAAAGGTTCTTGAGTATTGAACGCGAACCATAAGGCCCAGAACACCGAAGTTTGGAAATTGCGGGCATCTTTCTCTGTCACTCTAAGCACGCCTTAATTGGAGTAAAAGAAAAAGATGCCCCCAATTGGAGAACTTCGGTGTTCAGAGGCTCAGAGGACACAGCAAGAGCAGGTCTCCAAGAAGGTGGGCCAAAGATGGTTAATATTGAAGGAATCGTTAGATGAAGGCAATACACGACCGGTCCATGATACGCTACGGAGGCTGATTACCATCAGGTAGACCGAACAAATGCTTGGCATAACTTGGACACAGTCGAACCAACGTCTCAATTCTCCAGGAACTTGGTATTAAATAGCGTCTTTCTTCCGTCGTCCAGTGTCGTTTCTCACTTTCCTTGGACATATTACACGTCGAGACGATATATATGTGGAACGACTTGTAGTGCAAGGAAAAGCAACGTCTCAATTGTCCAGGAACTTGGTATTAAGCAGCGTCTTTCTTCCATCGTCCAGTATCGTATCACTTTCTTTGGACATATTACACGTCGAGACGATACATCTGTGGAACGACTTGTAGTGCAAGGAAAGTCGAAGGCACAAGGCGCGGTAGGTCACCACTGCGTTGGTCAGACCTAGTCAAAAGTGCATTCAATGAACCACTCCATGAATGTACAAGAAGGGCTACAGTACGGGAAGAATGGCGACGGATTGTGAAGCTTGCCACCGGCCCTGATATGGCGACCACGACCACTCTGACAAGAGTGTGACGACAAAGAAGAAGAAAACCGGTACGCCTTACAAGCGTACGCAAAGTCCTGTGGCAAAAATATATAAGAAATACTTAGAATAGAATAGAATTTATTCATAAGCACAAACAAACGAGACAATACATATAATATAAACTTGCCATATCTTTGCCACGTGACAATATCTTTGATATTGATTGTGATCTTTATGTATCGCGTGATAAATCCATGGCGTTGACAAGAGATAAAAGTAGCCTCAATATCACCATACATTACATATCTCAGTGATAACTATCTGTATCTCCTTATTAACCATTATAAGTTGGCCTTTAACCATTATAAGTTGAACCTTAAACCGTAACGGACGATTACAGTTTACGATTCAATTTATAATGGTTAATGGGAAACATTTTCAATTCGCATTAACTTTCGGCCAACACTGGCTTGTACTATGGGTACTTTATTTCTGAATTGAGTGCCTACTTCCGTAATCATAATTTTACCTGTAATTCTGTAATCTCTATGCTTGTTTGTCACCGATACGGTTATATAAATATCAAAACCATAATAAGTTATTTATAGTTGACACAGTTTACGACATTATTGCGTACCTGGAGTGGTCATTAACAGACGTTCCCCTCTGTCGAAAATAGGCGGCCAATGGTCAACGACATGTCTACCACATGTATGGACTGACGTTTATCTGACATGGCTATGTTTACGTTACGTATACATTTGATGTGCCCCTCCCCCGCAAAAAACGGCAGACTATTTTGTACCGAAAATTATAGACATGGCGTCTCCGTTGGTTATATCCTCTAAGGTACCTATCTTCTAGTATACAGACAACATTAATGTTTAGTCATTAAAATACCTACTTACTTGCCTACTAAAATAATTACACCAATATGTCATTTGATTATTCATCTATTAATACTTAATTGTAATCTAATCGATTATCAAATTTAATACGTTTGGCTACTTGGCAAAAAAAAATGCAGAGTTAAATATCGCTATTCAACCTATTCAAAAACTGAACGATGCTTTGCTATGAAGATGTGTAGAATTGGTAGGTATGATATGTAGAATTGGCAATAAATAATTAGCAAAGACATCTCAGCTAGCAGCACTATCTCTCTTAATTGGGTACTTTCCTCTACTTCAAATAAATTATTTTACACTGTGCACTAAATAAAACACCCGCGGGCTCAGCACGGTTCCATTTTTATCGACTATCACTATGCGCGTCCCTTTCGCACTTACATACTTGTTAGAACGTGACAGGCATGGTGACAAGGGATAAAAACGCGACCGTGCTAAGCCGCCAGATTATTATTAGAAAAACATAGATAGCAGTTATTTTTAAGCATAATTTCTATTTCATAAATCGGATTGAAATATAAAAATTAGGTGAGTTGACCGTGACGTTACTATAATACACGTTTTCATATAAATTCCATATTAGCAAATCGTTTTGACAGTTCTAAAAAAGAAGCTGATTTGAGTAGTAGGAAAGTAGCCAATTACCCCCTTTTATAGGTACTCACAGATTGTGAAAATATATTATGAAGCATTGGATTTTGAGACGTGATAGTAGGTACCTTTAAAAATCATACTGATTCGTACGAATTCTCGCATTTCGCTGTGCGATTATAAATAATGCAACGTGTTAACAAAGCTTTGGTTATCACGTCGTCTAACAATACGGGAGTTGTTTTACATTCATCGACGTTTCGGACGTGTTGTTATGCCTATTGTCTTGACACGTCTGTCGTTTGCCGAAATATTTGCTTGCTTACACTTATAATCACGTCTCAAGTATGTTTCCGAAAAAAAAATATAAGATTCACGTATTTTTATATTTAGTGTTAAATATAGGTAATATATGCTGTTATTAATCACATGTCTTCCTCGTCGTTTCACATTACTAAAAGTTTTGTCTGATTCCTAAAACTCACTTTGACATGTATTAAAAACATATATTATAACAGACGGTCGCTAGCGAAGTGATCTGCAGGCTGAAATTAAAATTATTAAGAAGTAAACTCTAACCAACTTAAACTTAATTAAGCAGATATTGGTTAAAATAAGAACCCAAATAAATACAATAAGTAACCCGGTTTTTTCCTTCCTCAGGTAATTCCAAGATTTTTGCCTAGTTGCCACCCAAAAATGGGAAATCCTTAACAGACAATTTTATCAGACGTTATCATCTTCAAAGTATAATTTTGGCTACACGTTACACAATAACGTAAAAACCTTACACCAGTAGCCGAACTCGCTCCGCCACTTTCACTCCGGTATTCCCTTACTGCGTCGCCTAACTGTGAATCACACTCGAAAATATGCGTCCGTGCCAAACACTTAACATTGCGGATGTTAGATATAGTATCAAATGTAATACCTTCCTGTGTTGCATTGGCAACGGTAATCACTTACCAAAAGGCGATGCTCGTTTGACTTTTTTTTTGATAGCCTATTTTGTGTCCCACTGCTGGGAAAGGGCCTCCCCTTTCTTCCGCCACTCATCACGGTTTGGTGCAAGCTCCCGCCAGTCGCTGCGAAAAGCGTCGAGGTCATCGCGCCATCTCTTTTTTGGTCTGCCTCTGCCCCGGCTAGTCTGCGGTATCCATTCAGTAGCCAGTTTGGCCCACCGATCCGGGTGCATACGGCAGACATGTTAACACCCACATCTACAATACCAGTTCTGAAGCGCAGTTACGTGTTCCTAACCCGATCGTCTCCTATATCATAAAAAATGTGCTCCTCCTATTTTTTTGCCATGGGAACCTGAGGTCTGCTTGGCAACTAACTTTAGCACTATTTTATGAAAGCGACTGCCATCAGTCTGACCTTCTTCCGGTTTCCTCTCGATGTTTTCGAAAGCACTGGTAAATATCAAATAATATTTAGTACATAAGTTCTGAAAAACTCATTGGTACAAGCCGGGGTTTGAACTTGAACCCAAGACCTCCGGATCGGATCTTCTGTGAATCACATTTAAAATATGCGTCCTTGTCAAACACTCCACGGTACGGATGTTAGATATAGTATCAAATGTAATCTAAATGCGGTACGTGCATAAAACAATAACAATACACACGTGATATTGAATCTACCGAGGAGAGATTGTTCTTCTTTGTGTATATGTACAGAAAAGAAGTTAATAAATTTAAATTTGATTGAACATCAAGGGTCTGCTAGGTTTCTTGGCAGAGTTGGGTTGGCAAGAGTAGTGCCGAAAACCCACCATGCAAAATAGGCGCAATAATATGACGTCGAGTTGCAGAAACCAAGCCCTCGATTATAGTCGTTCGATTTGTAGCAGGCCCCGAAAGGCTAATCCTTGTACAAATCGAATGACTATACCTATAACCTAAATAAGTAGCTTAAATCTACAATTTTATAAATTTGAAGTTAATTTTTAGGTATCCTATAGATTTTTTCAATGAACGTACGTGACTGCTCAAAACGCAAGATATTCTTATCGTACATTTTATCGATGACTCCAAATTCGGTAGCTCCATAACAAAAGACAAACAATCAATAGCAGCGTACGCGCAATTGCACAAAAACAAAACAAACGACCTTTAGCTGATCGATAATGAACTTTAAAGAGACGCAATAAGGCCATGACGTGTGCATAACTTGCGGTTGTAAGGTGATATGCTATCTACCACGGACCTAGTTTGGTGATAAATGATAACTGATAAGTAACTACGCAAAACTAGACCGCATGCCGTCGGATGCAATGATTCAATGGTTTCCGAATGTTATCAGATTGTAACAGCCTCTTCGCATAGTCGGTAGTGACTCTGCCTACGAAACAGGGGCTCCTGGGTTCAAATTCTGGTAAGGACTTTTATTTGTGTATTATTTTATTTGTTAGCCTATTGTGTCCCACTGCTGGGCAAAGGCCTCCCTCTCTTTCTTCCACGCCTCTCGGTCTAGCCAATCTTTCTGAAAAACGTCAGGTCATGCCGCCATCTCCTTCGAGGTCTGCCGTGACGCCGCACTATATTAGGTGTGCACTGGGTAGTTTTCTTGGCCCATAGGTTTTTCATTTGTGTATTCAACACAGATATTTAATTTATTTATTGATGATATTGTTTCAACGTGTTTAAGTATTTATTTAATTATATATATTATAACACAAGCCTTATTGAGCTTACTGTTATACGTATAACTAGATCGATTTGTATAAGATTGTCCAATGTCTATGCATAATAAAACGATTAACACAGTGACGTCGTATGCCGCGCAAGCAAAGCGACAGAGTTGACTTCATCGCGGTAGATCGCGGTGTCAGTGTGTAAATAGCCTGAGCTTCAAGTTTAAGTTGATTAATAAAAGCTATGCCTATGACTATTTTTGAAGGCTGTATAGGACGATAAGTATTTTTAGGGTTCCGTACCCAAAGGGTAAAACGGGACCCTATTACTAAGACTTCACTGTCCGTCCGTCCGTCCGTCCGTCCGTCCGTCTGTCACCAGGCTGTATCTCACGAACCGTGATAGCTAGACAGTTGAAATTTTCACAGATGATGTATTTCTGTTGCCGCTATAACAACAAATACTAAAAACAGAATAAAATAAAGATTTAAATGGGGCTCCCATACAACAAACTTGATTTTTGACCAAAGTTAAGCAACGTCGGGAGTGGTCAGTACTTGGATGGGTGACCGTTTTTTTTTTGCTCTTTTTTTTCTTTTTTTTTTTGCATTATGGTATGGAACCCTTCGTGCGCGAGTCCGACTCGCACTTGCCCGGTTTTTTTTTTTCATTTCACGGGCCTATACCTAAATCCCGGTCTTTTGATAGGCTTGCGTGGGGATATATTTATACTAATGAAATGACTTTATTGTTATGTTATTTGACTACCTAATGCATTTTTTAATGCGCCAACGCCAATAAAGATAATATTATTTTCTTTGATTTCCGCGTTTTGTACTCAACGACCAAGCATTTCCAAGCTAATCAGATTCAGCTTGGAAATGCTTTCATATAGCCGTTCTTTTCTTTAGGTCGCATTTCTTAACCGATTCTCGTGTATATTTGTGAACAGATTTGGTAATTTTATGGTTTTTTTGTCGAATTATATGGATGGTTTTCAAAATGGCGGCGTGATAGGGGTACTTTAACTCAGTTTTAAGAATTGCGAGGTCTATCTACAGTACCCGTACCATGAGTCACTGACAGTGTCAAAACTGACATATACGTAATTTACTTTCTATATACATCTCGCTCGCACTAATATGCGAGTACGAACGAGATGCATATAAATAAGTTACGTTCTCGATATCGTTTATGTCAGTGCCAAACTGGTGGTAGCCACACAGGCTCAGACAATGAGATTTAAAACAGTTCAATGACTTAAATACTGTCTGACATACAACATATAAGGTAAACGTATTGGTGCTCGACGCGGTCCCAGTACATGTGATCTTGAAACTTAAGTCATTGTCAATAGAAGTGACAGCAAGGTGTCATCTATTGGGCATTATCATGTCGAGCACTAGTACGTTTACCTATAACCTAATACATTGGCGAGAAAAGGCTAAACTGTGTGTATAATATGCATGATGCATACAAAACTGAAGGTTAGTCAACCACGAGCATTGAACTTCTCTATGAATTAGCGGTTTCAAGTTCATATACTTACACGTACATGTATTTGGGTCATATAGCACTTACTCATTTAGTATAAGTACACGTGGATTTCCCATAACAGCCAATATATCAATAATTTCAACATCATTATGATGTTAATATCTGGAAAACAAAGTAGGAAAACCACAATCAAATTAACAATATACTTATACATACGTGGGAAATGAATTAGAGATTCACTAGATATGAAATAGTAAAGATATGTGACGTTCCACGGCAAAAGGTACCTTAACCGCTTACGTCGCATAGCGCCGCAATAATATTATACTTAGGACGCTACTGTATTGTATAACTATAACCTATAGATAGGTTATCTTATATAGCTTATTTTATCAAGTCGGCACCCTCTATAACACGAAAACTCAACTATAACTTTCTCATTTACCTTGAAATTCGTGTTATCGAGGTTCCACCGTACGCGTCACGCCATTTAGGGTCCTAGCTAAATTGGATGTTCAATACTTACGCTATAGAATTTCCAATTTAGCAAGAACCCTAAGTGACAACAATCCTGACTGACCTACTACAAAAAGGGTCGAGCAGGCTAAGCTAACAAGATTGGCCCCCGCAAGGGATTTGGTTGTAATTTGAGGTGCAGTAGTGGCAGGTCCCAAGAACACTGTATGCATAATATCAGCCTTCGATCTTCCTTTGTTCCAGACTTATCCACGAAAATGTCAAAATCTTATCAAGTAATTTTTTTGATGAGTATGAGTTGTGTCTCCGCGAGAAGTGGCACAAAAATGAAGCGGAAAAAAAAGAAACTTTTTTGCATCCAAGTTCAAAGAAATGAATGTCTATCAAAATATGCATTATAAACCCCATTTTATGCTCCTTCATTCTGAATTTATTTGGTTACTCTCGCTTGCTTGGTTTAGCTGAAATAACCGTTTAAAAATTACCTTGATATTTTGACATTTTCGTGGATAAGTGTGGAACAAAAGAAGATCGAAGGCTGATATTATGCATACAGTGTTCTTGGGACCTGCCACTACTGCACCTCAAATTACAACCAAATCCCTTGCGGGGGCCAATCTTGTTAGCTTAGCCTGCTAGACCCTTTAAAAAGTTTTAGTTAAATGCCGCCCGGAAGTGACCATAACACCATCTTAAATACCTTTTGACAAACAATGGTAGTTAGATGACTCAGTCGGCAGGTAGAAAGTGGCCAATGTGATTCAGTGGCCATGGCTCCATTGATTGGTAAGGGCTTGGTGCTATGTGTGAATTTGTTTAGCTAGTAAAGAGTTTAGTCACTTAAAGTGCTTTTTAAAGCCGTGTTGGTGATAAAATAGTATATTACGATACAAGTGCGAAAATTAGGAAATTCGCAACAAGTGGCGGTAAATTAAAACATGACCGTAGGGAGTCTTTTTAATCGACACAAGTTGCGAATTCCCTATTCGCACGTGTATCGTACAACGTTTCACAGTAGGTACACATGGCCCTTTAAATTTTCGACATTGGCACGTCATAGTCTAATAAAACATGGTCTTCTCTTCCCAGAGTGACACAAGCCTACGTCATAATAACTTTGCCACTTTATATAGCGCTATCGCATATTATCATATAAGTACCTGTCGCATGATGACGTCGGCTTGTGTCAGTCAGGTGACCACGAAAAGACGGGAAGAGAGTACTAGGCGGAGAATATTATTATGCCATGTTGGCACGTAAAGGGCTAATTGCCGCACTAGTGCGGTAAAGTAGCACCATAAGTACTGTAAAAGTACAAAAAAAGCGTTCACTGTAACATACGTAACGTATCACTGGTCAAATATTCTCAATCGATTTTTTATTGCAAATAATAGAATTGCAAACTGGTAGTTCTTGAATAAAAATAAAATTTTGTCTGAATGTAAAACGCCTCGCTTTGCGTTTTTATTTATTTATTAAACATATTAAATCAGGCAATAAGGCCCATATTACAAATAACTTAGAGACCAACATACCTATATTTATGCATTTTTATAAAATAAAAAAACTAAACACTATTTTTATATATATTTTTTTTTTTTGCCCGGCCCCTTTGAAAACTTATTTAACAAGCGTGTTCTCTTGCAATCAATATAAAATTGGTTGAGATTATGGTATTTATATTGTCGACGCATAATGTACGACACAAAGGAGTCGAAATCCAGTACAGTTGTGATGCGCCCACGCAACTGATATTGAACCCGCTAGGGTTGTCACACGTTATAATATGACTAAAAATATTGTATGTTTATTTATAAAGATAAATATAAAAATCAATTTATTCAAGTAGGATCTACATTTTATGTTACATACAATAAAAAAATGAATTAATAGGAGTTATTACGAGAAAAACTCTTGTGAAAAATACATAAGTTTAGTATGTTGTTACGTAAATTTTATTTATAAGTGAGTTAGTAGACGCTACGCTGCAATTCGTTATGTAATACATATAATATAATGTGTTTTATGGCGCCATTTTTCAGTCTATGTTTTTTACGCGTCCAAAATAAATTAGTAATGATAAGTCTCTAAAACGGAAAACTACAGTAAACAAACCACATTGACACATCACACGTCACGTCAATCACATGGCCTACCACCGCGAAACAAGAAAATCTAAATTTCGTTATCTAATCTCTCTATCACTCTTGCATATTCGAGCGATAAAGAGGCAGATAACTAAATTTCGATTTTCGCGTTTACCGATAGGCCCTTGTTAACAAACCGCCTTGATGCATCAATGTCATATTTTATTGTCTGTGAAAACTTGACAAAAAACAGTTTAATGCACAATATGTATAAGTTAGACTATGAATTTACTGAGTCGGTAGTGCTGCACTCTGGCGGCAGAACATTGCAGTAATATCCCCTATTATTAACAACACTATCCAACTATACTAAAATACATACAAATACTTAATCAAAATCGAATAATTTGTTCGAATAAAGTTTATTATATGTAAAAAAAAACCGGTCAAGTGCGAATCGGACTCGCCCACCGAGGGTTCCGCACTTTTTAGTATTTGTTGTTATAGCGGCAACAGAAATACATCATCTGTGAAAATTTCAACTGTCTAGCTATCACGGTTCATGAGATACAGCCTGGTGACAGACAGACGGACAGCGGAGTCTTAGTAATAGGGTCCCGTTTTTACCCTTTGGTATCCAAAGGGTAAAAACGTGACCCTAAAAATTAAGTATAAATAAATAATGCTGCCATGTTGGAATTTGCCAGCCCTACTGCTAACGGTACGGCAAGGACATGGCATGACGCATTGACACACCAAATAGCGGAATTATTTAACGGTTTTTTAATAAATGTTTTACGGCTGCGGTCAACGTGAAACGAAAATGTTATAGAGACGTTAATAATGACGAAATTTAAAATGGCTCCATTTGGGCTACATATTTAGAGTGGTCAATCTGCATCGTAAAAAGTGTCTAATTATAAAAAAGCCTATTTTATATATATTTCTACACACATTTTCCCCAAAATTAACACAACATTCGAATGTATCCACAAAGGGCCACATGGCCTTGTACGTTTCGTAGAAATTCGTCTGCTGTATAATGACTCAGATTTAAGTAGGTACATACAAGAAAGGACGATAACCTGTAGTAGCTTGCGTAATTCTTCCAAACCGATACTGGTAATGACAGTATTCGTATTTATAATGAATATCTGGGAGACTGAGCTTTGCTCGGAAAACATACAAAAACTGAAAAATTCGCGTTTTCCCAGAGATAAGACCTAGCTAGATCTATTTATCGCCCCCGATAACCCCCATACAGCAAATTTCCGAGGTCTCCGAAATATTATATACTATATTTTCTTTTGTATTTTACTTCTATATTCATGTTATAAACAACCTAACTCAAGAAGAAAAAGAAATAAAGAGAATAATTAGTAAATTAGTCATTAGTAATATTAGTAATTAGTAAATATTAGTAATTAGTATGGATTAGTATGGATATAAACAAGAATTGCTCGTTTAAAGGTATTAGATATACGAGTATACATCATAAAAGCATCATAGAAGCGGGTATTTAGGGTTCTCAAGGGTCGGCAACGCTTAAGTGGCTCCTGTGGTATTGCTTATGTCCATGGGCGACGATGACCGCTTCCCATCAGGCGGCTCGTCTGCTCGTTTGCTGACTATAACATAAAAAAAAAAAACCACTTGTCACAGGCATTGGGCCTTACGGGCAATAAGAATGGGACAAGTACAGTGGTGTCACGTCAGTCTAACGCCACAACGCAATTGGTTGATGAGTTCGCAGCACGCGCACAAGTGACACCACTGGACTAGCACCATTCTTAGTGCATTTAGATATATGTGAATGGTCACAGGTGTCTACAAATCTCATGATCTAAACTAAAGAGTAACTATAATCTAATGATATACATATGTATATTATTACAGATGTGTCCCAATCCCCAGTGAACTAAGAAATAATCAAAAACGCGTCCACATTCAGCAGCGACAATAATTAATCAGATATTCGCCTTCATCCCCATCCGAACCCGACAGGTAGACTTACCACCCCCATCCAACGTCGCCCATTTGCTAAAAAGACAATTGCCCAAGAAAAACTGCCCCAATGTCGCAGGCACGTAGCCTCGAATGATCCTAAATTAACAAAAAGGGGGGCTAATCGACCATTTTTTTCCGGCTGATTACCAGGGGGCTAATATTGGCCCACCACCCCCTCAAACAAATGTTAACCCTTTCTTCCCCTTCGGAAAAAAACCCATAAAATATATCTAATTAAAAAATATCCCCGGCTAAGACTGACGCCCGTAAAGAATGTCAATTAAGCTGGGACTTTTCTTTTGGTAATTTTTTTTACGTAATATTTTGTGTCGTTCCGCGGCCGGCTAAGGGTTAAGATAGCGAAATTAGTATCGGTATGAAATATTGAGTAATTTAATATTTGCCGCTGCTTTCTTTTGTTTCTTTCCTTTTTATTTTACGACGGTTCTCGGAAGGGGTTGGATTAAACATTATCAAACATGGTTTGAGATATTGACATTATTTTATGAATAATAAAACGTTGATGGCGTTGTTCAAGGGGATGGGAATGATCTAATTAGATAAAAACCCCTTTTCACAATCTTTCATATCCTTTTTTGTTTACCGGATTTTGAATGAAATTAATAATTATTTTTTATTTTTTTTTTTAAATTGTCAAAACACTTTTTTCCGTAACTAGATTGCTGTGAAGGATCTTACATATACGAAATCTACATATTTGGGTTCGTCTTTGGCGTCTCAAAAAACGTGCTAGGGTTTTAATTTTAAACTAATTAACACAAAAGTTATGGCCAGAAAACCAGTTTTTGGCCTTAACATGTTCAACTTTGATGCCAAATATCTCGAAGACAATGAACTTTGAAGTAAATATGGGATACTTATATTGCTTAAAGCCGTTGCTGTTCATATGATAAGCTACAAAAAACATTAGTAAACTAAGGGATTCAGAGCGAAGGTCATTGGCGTGGGGGATCCCCTTAAAATAAGTGACGGATTAAGGTGACAGTCCATTTCCAACGACAGCAGCACATTCATTTTACTATGGAAATTGACAATATCATCGACGCGTTCAGTACTAAGTAGTAGTGCAGCTGCGGTCAGAAATGGAATGTTACCCTTAAACGTCATAGTCACGACAGGAATGCGGCGGCGAACGTCACGGCCCGATTTGAACATATCTAGAAACGATATGGATTAAATGTATGTAAATAAACAAATAAACACATAAACAAGTATGTATCAAATGTGTGTATGTAATGTATCAGTGATATGGATATGGAATTTATGATAAAACGTCACATTTGACACTAACATATCTAATCCATATCGTTTCTAGATCTATTAATTGACGTATCTTAAAGTTCGAATCGGGCAGTCACTCATTTTAATTAATATTTTGACAGATACAGTGGCGGCCGCAGTGATATCGTAACAGTAATGCAGCTTCTGTTATCCCTGTAATTTTGTGTCCCCATTGTGTCCCATTCGTTTTTAGGGTTCCGTGCCCAAAGGGTAAAAGGTCCCGACCCTATTACCAAGACTCCACTGTCCGTCCGTCCGTCCGTCCGTCCGTCCGTCCGTCTGTCACCCGGCTGTATCTCATGAACTGTGATAGCTAGGCAGTTGAAATTTTCACAGATGATGTATTTCTGTTGCCGCTATAACAACAAATATGTACTAAAAAGTACGGAACCCTCGGTAGGCGAGTCCGACTCGCACTTGTCCGGTTTTATCATTTGTTTTTCTTCATTTCTTCATTTGTCTTTCTAAATAGCGAAAACTATAGTCCGAATAGTCTTAAAACTTGACCTCAAAGTCCGTAATTTTGCCCACGCTAAAACTACTTTCTCCAATTTGGCTAACCCATTCGCGTCCTTTACCAAATGTAACATTGCTTTCTCCAATTCTTCTTAACTTAAAGGTTAGTCATGCAAAAGTAACTTTCATATGTATTAGTGGTAAAACAGATGACAAACTAAATGTGAGATTACCTATACCTAGTTAACTGGGGGCCAATTTGGGTAATCGAAGTGAGAGTTAGGACGTGGATCAGTTACCCACTACAAAAAATCCTATTGTTTTCCGCAATTTCGTGAAATAAATTCCGAATTCGAACAGATTTTTCAATTGTGCGACACAATTGTATTATGTATAAGAAAACTAAACAAGTAAACATATTGTTGCCAAGTCATACTTGTAAATTGAGTTTTAGGTTATTTTCTCTAGTATGTTTTATTTCTTTCTTTCTTAAATTAAAAATCATGTAGGTAATTGACAACACAGTTTCGGCCCGATTTGAACTTTAAGATACGTCAAATATTAGGTCTAGATACGATATGGATTAGATACGTCAGTGTCAAAAGTGACGTTTCTTCAATCGAAAATTTAAAGTTCTTTATCTTAAAGTTCGAAACGAGCCGTTAGGTACCTACTAACGTATTCATAAATATTAAGTAAGTAGGAATAGGGATATCTTAATATTTCTTTCAATTTCTTCGTAGGAAATATATTTTCTCGAAAAGGATTAGTGATGAATACGGCGTCATTTACAAGTTAATTTGAGTGGCGAAAGTAGCCTTTTTCTTCACTCCAGACCGTCTCAAGAAACCTCTTCTCCTGCACCGTTTCAATTCCCGCCCTTGGGAATTAATATGCTAGTACTACATTTTAAATTCTAAAAGTTATTTACTATATAAATTAGAAATGGGTAAATTGTTTTATAATTATTTAGGGTAAATCGTCAATTACTGACCACTGTTTAATAACAGGCCAGGGTACCGAGGAGCCTGCGTTGGCGGACCGATACCAGGCCCCGTATACAACATGCCAATCGCTAACGCTCCGTGACGAACGAAACGCAACTGTCACTGTCACACTAATATGGAAGAGTGATAGAAAGATACAAAGCGATTCGATGGCGAAGCGTTAGCGATTGTCACCTTGGCTAGGCCGCCAGGAGCCTAACCAAATGCTAATCGAAACTCTGCTGTTTTTTTTTTGCTGAGATAATAAAACATGAATCAATGTCAAAAATTACAAAATTCAACACAAATCCGTGCATGCTTGTAAATAAAGTTTAAAAATGGTTTTTAAACTCAATTTTGCTTTATTTGTTTATTTTTCGAGATTCTTTAGATCTAAAATAAGTAATTTACATTTGTGTAATAAGTAAAAAACCTTTTATAACAAGCCTGAAATAATTTATCTTGACGACATATGGATAATCCCTAATCCGAAGTATATCCACAGAATAAATAATAGTACTAGGTACAGAAGGTTCACTCTCTAACAAAACGCGTCTATTACGTACACTCGCGAGCAGGCGTCCGTTCCGCAGCGGTGCGCGGCAACTACTACTGCTAGACACCAAAATTGGTGTGGCCGCATGTACTAGTAGCGAAGCGACGAAATCGCGGAATGAGCCACGTCTGGTATATCTCCAATCTCCAAGCTTCCTACTTTTTTCAATACCAAGCGAAAGCCGCCATTTTTAAAACTAATTTGTGCAAAAAGAGTACGTTTGTCGTCCTCAATCTGCGATATATCGCGGGGCAACAGGAAAAGGATCGGAACATGAAATATCTTTATTAAATCTGGTTCATTTGCCGTACTTTTGTACCGGCTGGTAGAGTTAGGGTAAATCAGTTCTACCTATGAGGAGAAATTTAAACAGGATATTCGCATGTTAGAAACCTACATAAATTAAGATGGCAGTTAAAGAAGATAGTGAGTAATATCTAAGAATTTGCCTGTTAAAATGTTCAACTATTTATAATGATTAATTAATCTAATAAAAAGTTTATTTCATTTGAAATCTGTTGATACTTTTTAAATTTCTAAACTATTAACGTATTTACGTTTAAACAACTGACATTTTTACTTTTGACGTAAAATAGAAAGACACCAATGTGTGAATAAACAGATTTTAGAGCGAATTTTTCTACGTACATACGGTATTTATTAGGTACCTAATATACTTAATTACTACGCTGTCGACACATTTCATAGGTACCGGTACCTCTCCTACCTAAAAATGTACAACTGTTGCGGAAAGTTTCCAAAAGATTGTAAGGTAAATGTACTATAATGCTCGACATGCTAATGCCCAATAGATGACACCTTGCTGTCACCTCTATTGACAATGACTTAAGTTTCAAGATGACATGTACTGGGATCGCGTCGAGCACCAGTACGTTTACCTTAAGTCTATGAAATTTTCACAGGCAAGAAGGCAATTCTCATTATCTAAATAGCATTTTCGATTCTCATGCAAAAAAAAAGTTTCAGAAACTGAAAACATTTTGACGATACAATCATCAGTATAGATACCACTACCACCTAATCAAAATATTTACCTTTCCGGCTAGCTCCCGCCATCAACTTTTTTCGTAAATTAGTAAACATTCTTGCCAATTTGTATAGCTTAGAGGTAATTATTTGTCTCCGACTCCACCCTAGCTTTCAAAACGTCGTAAGCGCCAAATAAACCCCATACACTTACGCCCTTTCTTAAGACACACGACACAGCATTAACGCTATTGGTAGACTTAGGCGTAATGAAGGGCTTTAGAAATCCCTTTTTTTAATGCCGACATCAATCTGTTTATTTCTCGTAAGACTGCGCTAAAGAATATATTTTTCTTAAGTCGGATTATAAATTGGGCCAATTTGTTACCTTTGGAGTGGAAACTAATTTGATTTGGGCTGAGGACATTGTCACTTGGACTCTTTTAAGAAATTTCTTGTACCTGGGCATTTCTATTTAAAGATGTAGGTACCAAAAATTTTTGTGTTAGTATTGGGTATTTTTATATTATTTCTACTCAGAATCACGAGCTTTTTCCATTTTTACTGAGAAAAAAGTGTCCCCACAATGTTTGGTCCGTTTGGTTACGGTTTTCATATACAACCTTCTATGACCGTAACAAAACGGACAAAAAAATTGTAAGAAATTTTGGGGACACTTTTTTTCTCGTATTAGGATCGAAAGAGCTCGTGATTCTAAGTGGAAAAAGTATAAAAATTTCAAAATCTAAAATGCAAGTTGGGGGTAAGTACAACTTTAAATGGAAATGCCCACCTTTCTATATTTTTATGCTCAGTTTTTGTAATGTGTTAAGACTGTTAAGTTCTACCATGTTCTACGTATATAAACGTAGGTTACTGTAGTTACGGACTGGGAACTAGGTACGTACCGTAAAACACTATAACATTGCCCTTTCAACATAACTTTGCCCACCGCGTCACAGTTCAGTACAAGCAAAATAACTTGAAAGTAGTTGCAGATATACTTTCTTCACGTACTTCAGAAAGCAAAGCGGTTGGCAAAATTATGTTGAAAGGGCAATGTTATGGTGTTTTACGGTATGAACCTTGTACTTACCCATTAAAATCATATTTTGTGTAAAACCATATTCATTGATATCTAAAGGACTGTGCACACCGGCTTGCGTGTGCGTCAGACGTGCACGTGCGCGTGCTCTAAAATGTTGGAGCCGCACATGCACACGTCACGCAAGCGGTGTGCACAGGCCTTTAACCTTAATTAAAAGAGAAAAATATATTTTTCTATATATCATTTAAACAATAAAAATCGTTTAGTACTTACTGACAAAACGTGTTAGTATCACACACACGAGCGACATCACATATTTACTGAGATTTGTATAAGTACTACTATTGGAATTCTACCTAATCAGAATAAATCCTCAATGCATTATACACTTCTGCACTCCTTTAGGACTTACATAAACATATGATGAAACCGCCCATATGTACGATATGAGTAACTCATCTACAATTCCATACACAGTGTACAGTCAACTCCAACAACAAATAGCACGAAACTTTATCAAAATCAACACCAGCGTATCCGTCACAATTGTTGGTTACCGCAGTTTCTAAACACCCTGTATATGTGTGTGTGTGTGTGTGTGTGTGTGTGTGTGTTTGTGGAGCTTGATAAGCAAAATGGCTGTCGTCGATGGAAAGTAAATATATAAATATATGCTTGCAAGCACAATGCAGGAGAACGTTTGCTTAGAAAGGATAAGACTGAATTAAAACTTGTTTTGATTATTTTTTTTAACAATACATATTCAATTTATTAAAAATCGCTGGTGGCAGTGGTGGCGTAGCGGTAAGAGAGTGCGACTTGCAATCTGGAGGTCGCGGGTTCAAATCCCGGCTCGTACCAATGAGTTTTTTGGAACTTATGTACGAAATATCATTTGATATTTACCAGTCGCTTTTTGGTGAAGGAAAACATCGTGAGGAAACCGGACTAATCCCAATAAGACCTATTCACCCTCTGGGTTGGAAGGTCAGATGGCAGTCGCTTTCGTAAAAACTAGACAATACCAAAGGTGTGGCGCCATCTACTCGAGAATGACTTTTTCTTGATTTCCGAGGCACGTTTTTTTTTTTAGACTTTAATTATCTTATACGGAGTTACATATATCTTTGGTTTATATTAATTTTCAGACTTCTAAAGTCAGCTATTCTGAGTACAAAAACTACAAAAATAAAGTCGTATCCACACTAAGTACTGTCGTCCAAACTTGCAAACTTGCAGCGCGCGTTCCGATACCATGCTCGAATATTAAGCTTTTACATACATTCCCACTAATATTTACACACACTGAGTGCTGCGAGCTATTGTATGTGCAAATGGAGATTGCATCATATAATGCTTGATATTTCATACGGTACCATTTAAATATGAAATGTAGTAAATATTTGTTACATTTTCCTAATATATAAGTGGGAAAGCATGTCTGCCTCTCTGTTACTTTAAGTATTTATACTACTAATGCGGTGGCAGCATGGTTCTTTTTTATTGCCTGTCACTATGCCCGTCACTTTCGCATTTACATACTTGTTAGAACGTAACAGGTATGGTGACAGGCCATAAAAATGCGACCGTGCTAATACCGCCGCGAATCGACAAATAATATTCAAATTTTATCGAAAGAGATGCGACTAGAGGAGAGCAGAACAGACAATCAGACGTAACACATTTTAGAAAAAGGTCACTTCTGTGGACAATACAATGAAAGTTAACGACTCTGGTACATAGATATCCCGTTTTTCTTATTTGAGTCTCAAGTAGGTACTGAAAAAATGTATCCCGCCTGTAAAGGTGCCGCGTAAATAGCTTTAGATTCCCTTAAATTTGCGATATCTACAGGAAAGACGCGAACGAGTTTGCTAAAAATGTGTATCGGCGCGATTCGGGAAATGAATTAGACATTCACTAGATATGAAATAGTAAAGATATGTGACATTCCACGGCAAAAGGTACCTTATGGCGGCTGGCGCTTACGCTATTATTACCGCCGCTCCAATATTCAGCCAGGGCAATGGTACCTTTTGCCGTGGAACGTCACATATCTTTACTATTTCATATCTAGTGCATCTCTAATTCATTTCCCGAATCGCGCCGTATGACTCACGAGAACCATTTTGCCCCAACTGTAAACGAAGACTTTGTCAAGTCAAACCATCCTAAACTTGGGTAAAACACGACAAAAAGATGTCGCCAAATTCTCGGGACTCGAACCCAGGACCATCATAGTATGTCTTAACGAAGGACTCATCAAAACATTAATGAAAACTCAAGGCTTTCAAAACAAACGTCGATAACCCATTATTAGAATCAGATAATGCCAAAAAACTTCAAAGGAATCTTTACCTCCAAAACCTTTCAATGCAAAATATAAATATAAAACATATCCTTTTTTGTCTATCGGGTTGAGACTAATCGTCAAAAAGGCTCAAAGCTACCTTTAATATTGAATTAATACCAATCGAGTTTTTCACTGCTTTCGAATCATCAAAGAAACGTAATCAATTTCACAAATACCTTTCTGAAGAAATCTGTTCAGATTGAGAGAAAATTTCCAAAAAATCATAACTTCAATAACAACCTAAATCCAACCTTAACACTTGATGTTAAAGCTCAAAATGATTAGCGCGAATAAATATAAGACAGGATTTCGCAAAATATGAGCACTGTGTGAAAATATCGAACCCAACTTTATTACAAACACACCTTTTTGTAAATTCAACTTTATCTGTTCCGCGTAAAGTGGATTTTCAAATGGCGATTGTGCAGATAAGTCGTTTTGTTAATGTGTTGTTGTCATCAATACAGTATCGTTGTATATTATCGTTATAAGGGAGCATTAAGAGCGAATCGTTCATGGGAAAAATTGCTTAATAAATGTAGACGGGAGTGATGGAGGCATGCGTGGTGCGATTTTCGTGCGACTGAAATAAATCGTTCAAGTTTTCTTTGTCTGTAATTAAAGAATTATATTTATAAATTTCTACGTTGAATTTAGAATCACAACAATACAATTTAAAGTTTAAAGAAACATAACGATTTCATATACAGTCAGCAGCAGAAGTTGCTAAGCGGGCGAGGTGTTCAAAATTACATTGACACGCTCTTATTCTCTTACTAATAAAATCGCGTCAATATCATTTTAAACACCTCGCCCGCTTAGCAATTTCTGCTGCTGACTGGACATTGATAATCAAGACTGACTGAAGATTGATGAGCAATAAGACTATAAGATCTGTATAATCCAATCAAATATTCTTTCTGTGCTTAAAATTAGGTAAGTAGGTACTTAAAGTACTTAGTCTATCTAAATAGGTATACATTTACAAACTTACATTTATTTCTACTTCGATGATAGCCTATCACCGGTGTAATGCAGTCAGCCTGTCAATCACATGATAGTGAGAATACAATAATATTATGACCGAGTCATGTTTTAACCGCAAGTGAAATATGTATGGTTGTTGTAGTGTAGGTATTGATTTATGCAGTAATAATCTGCTACGTAAGTACATAATAGTAGCTAATCGTTCTAAGTCACAATACTCACAATATGACACTGGAAAATACTCATCGTCATAATTTCTTCATACTATTATTAAGAATTAGGTATTTTATTTAACACGAGTGTAAAAAATATCGCAATTGTGAAATTAAATCGTCCAACGAACAGCGACCTTTATCACCAAAATATATCGCCCGCCGAAACCCGGGTAGATAGACATAATGCCGGCTATTCATTTATTATTAATGTCTATCTTTCGGCGATACCGACGCCAATCAATATGATGTACGGTATGAGATAAAGATGAGGTGATGAAGTTGAACCGGTTTGTTTTGGTATGTTGTGTTGCAGTCGCGGTTAGATATATTATCACTACACCTTATAATACAAAGTCCCCCGCCGCGTCTGACTGTTTGTGTGTTTGTATGTTCGCGATAAACTCAAAAACTATTGGATTTTCATGCGGTTCTCACCTATCAATAGAGTGATCCTTGAGGAAGGTTTAGGTGTATAATTTGTTAACCCGTGCGAAGCCGGGGCGGGTCGCTAGTAACTACTCGTATTATAATATTATGCCATTAAAGACAATAGCCGTACATTTCTTCATCATTATTATATTTATTACTTTTAAAAACAAAAGAGCAATTTATTACACCAAAAAAACATTCATTTGTTCATGAACATCATATATTATTCTGACACAAAAATTGCATTTATGACTGTTCAAGCGTGTAGGTACATCTTTAAAACATCGACTTTCTTATCATGTGTCAATTACCTGTTTAAGTTAAAACAGTAGCGAGAAAAATTAAATCTGTGTCGTTTTGTGGTTAAACAAACACTTATTATTTATTACTTTCATTCCTTGGTTAAAAATAAAGTTACACTTGGACATTTTGCATTATTTAATTGTAAACCCGTAAAATGTATTACTTTTATATCTTATACACTTACTTATATTTTGTCTTTCTTCTTTTCAGATCTCACAATGCCTGCCTCCAAGGAAGCTAACTCAAAATACTCCTCCAACCATTCATACTCCACTAGTAAGTATATTAAATTATATTTTATACCAATAATTTTCAATTTTTATGAGGTATCTAATGATTTTCTACCACGATCTCTTTAAAAATAAAGGAAAGTCTATTAAATATAGGTAATCTAATGAAAATGTTTGAAACGTTATTATTTATTATCATAAAAGTATTTGATTTCGAGTGTCAAACTATTTCACGAACTCAGTGTTTCAACTCAAATTATTTTATTAAATATTATAATTAGCGTTTTTTTAAATAGTACCACTATTTATATCATATATTTTATACACATTATTTCAGTTTATAACAGTACTAGTATATTTTCATCTCAGTTCAAGTTTATGACTTAGTTAAGTACCTATTTTTAAACTTAAATTTAAAACACCTATCCATGCAATTATGTACCTAAACTCAAAGCTCATTTTTGATACATTCTGTACTATTCTGTAGGTATGGCTAAACACTTTACGTTTCCCTTTTTCAGATGGCATGTCCCTATCAGCGAAAGTCTACCATCCAGCGACCAACCTGATGCCTCTGACACCTCCCCACTCCCCAACCGGCGTCGCCCCCTCTTTCAACTCCAAGACCACCGGCTCCTGGAGTCGGCAGAACAGCTACAACAACGGCAAGCAATCCTGATGAGGAGGAGTCAAGAGCTGGAGAAGAAAAACGATCGCCCACCAACTTGTCAAAGGGTGAAGTTGAAAAACTCACAGGGTCACCCAGGGAGCTGTTCTAGGGCCCTATATGTTAAAGTTAAAAATGGGTGTCGCCCAGGGTTCACTTCTAAGACACTGACTTTAAAATCATAGTTAAATAGTGTTGGTTTCTTCGTAATGTTCTCTGAATGCATTTACAGTAGGGATTTGAGTGATCTCCATCTTATAGCGAATTTTAATTTCTAATGTACTATGTTTAAGTAAATACAGTATAATACATTTTCAAGGATGAATTTAATGCCCACCACAACTGTGTATGAATTTCCAATTTAATTGTATTATTTATTGTAAACTATGTCTAATTAAATGATAAGTTGGTGGGAATAAAAAAAATGTTTGTCAGTTTTAATGACATTATGTTTTGTAAGTCAGACATGACAGTAAATTATTAAAAGCAGTAAGCTTTTATGTTTACATTTTATATTAAGTGATAAATAAAATAAAATAATTTAAGCACGTATTGTTTCATTCTATTTCCGATATCATCACCCCTTAGTTTTTGAAGTGCCTAATACTTACTTGAAGGTATATAGATATGATATGAGTATCACCCAATAGCCTATTAAATAAATAAAAAATAAATAAATAAATATCAGGGGACATCTTACACAGATCAACCTAGCCCCAAACTAAGCAAACCTTGTATTATGGCTGCTAGGCGACGATATACATACTTATATAGATAAATACATACTTATATACATAGAAAACATCCAGGACTCAGGAACAAATATTTGTGTTCATCCCACAAATAAATGCCCTTACCGGGATTCGAACCCAGGACCATCGGCTTCACAGGCAGGGTCACTACCCACTAGGCCAGACCGGTCGTCAAAGTCGTATTAATACAGTATAACCTTATTATTTGTAATCTCTACCATTATGATAAATTAAATCAATTAGTTAATATATTTTTATTATGTTCTGTAATATTATAATTTCATTAGATAGACTAGACAAAGATTTTTTACATAAAAATAGGTACGTACCATAGATTTAATATATAGAGATCCCGTCTCAGCGAGCTGTCACTGTTGCCACTTTTGTTTAGTGTACGATTAACAATGAGGCCCACCTTGCTGTAGCCATGTTGATAAAGTCATATCGATAAACTATCGACATTTCTTGCAATTTTAATTTTACTTCAAAGGTTTAACGATATCTAAAATGAACAAAAACGCTTTTATTCTTTATTGTGGTTATCAGATCACAATTTTATCGTCACGCCCCAGCAGGGAATCAAGGGAAAGTTCAGATATTTAATTAAAATACATAAATACCTACTAAAATATGTGTTCCGCAATAATTGAATTATTTTATTACATTATAATATATTCATTATTCATTAGCATTTCAATTATGTTCATGTTTAACGAAGATATTGAAGCTTCAATTAATCGCTATTTCGTTCCGCTGTGTAGCGTTTATCGATATATAACATGATTAAAATCGCCTTTTCACATCCCTAAAAAAGCACACATATACGCTTTTACGCACACATACACAGCCTGGGCGCATCAAAAAAGGCAACACTTGATTTGAAGTCCATCTTGTCAACAGTATGGTTGTCCTTTTTTGACAAACGGCATTTTTAAAAGAGCGAGGAGAGAGAAATGATACAAGTTGCTGCGCCGTGAAAGAGAACAGAAAACGTTGGGCCCTTGGTACGTACTAGTTAGTTTAGATATCCTAAACAGATAATTTTCTAGCTATCTTGAATCAATGGAAACCAAGATTTAGTAAGCGACAGTCGATCGTCTTAACATTACAAGTTTAACGCATGCTAGAGCCGATCAAACAACTTTTTCTGTAGAAAAAGGCGCAAAATTTCAATTTTACGATTACTCTTTGCGCGTAGGTACATTTTCTTTTAAATTGCCGCTTTTTTCACTAACTGACTGAAATGGCTTGACAAAATATTCATTAAAAAAATTACGGAGTTAAAAGGTAGGTCATCGTAAAACATGTAGGAAAAATAGTCAGCATTACTTATATGATTTTGCTGTTAACATGAATGTTGTTAAGTAATCAAATTTGCATTGCATTGATTGGAAAAGGAAATACAACGCCATCTTTCGTAATACTTCGTAATTTACTTAGATCGATGGCAGCGGGCTACAGCACTATAGATGCTAGTTTTACCTTAATCTGATAGATGGCGCAGTTATATAAGTATACATCAAACCATGCAAAATGATACAAACTTAATCATGTATAGACATTAATAATTAAAATTTAAATCTAATGTTTAAAATTTAAAACAGTTTAAAAATATTACTATTAAATACTAGTTATAATATTAACAAGTACCTTCAATAGAATTCAATGATATACTGGCGTAGAAAGCGCCATCTAGCGACATTGTAGTGTTTTAACTCGAAACCAATCGATGTAAGTTGGAAACAGTACGTTGGCGGTTTATAAATGTATTAATAGTTTCCGTTTAAATAAACAGATGGCGTTTTAATAAAACTGTCATTTAAAAATGTTTGGAATAAAATACTACAAGCAGTTTTTTCCTTACACTAAACTTGATGTTGAAATTTAACAATTTTGAAAATTAAAATTCTACCTTACCTACTTATTAAATAGAGGGCGCAAAGTAACTACTTGACCGCGCACAATGGGTAGTTATCAATAATAAGAAAATAAATATGTATCTGAACCTAGATAACTTTTTGCTTCAAATACATGGTGATAATTATGTTAATAAGTACAATATACTATAATTTACTTACTTTTTGTGTTTTTCACACTCCGACACTAGAAATTTCGTTACTCGTACTTTTCCAGCCCCAAAAACCAAATACTTAGCCACCGACCCCAGTTTTTTTTAATTTCCTGGCCCCTAATTAAACGGCGACGGAACCCCATAGGAGATAACGGCCCTGAGGCTATAAATTAAAAAAAAGTTCCGGAAACTTGGAGTGATAGGAAAGGCGGTCAAGTGGGAAATTTATCCGACTGCTGATTTAAAGGTTAAAGAAAGACATGAAGTAAGTGTATATGTAATTAAATGTGTAATTGGGCATTTCTATTTAAAGCTGTACCCCCAACTTGCATTTTAGATTTTGAAATTTTTATGCTTTTTCCACTCCGAATCACGAGCTCTTTCGATCCTAATACGAGAAAAAAAGTGTCTCCAAAATTTCATACAAATTTTTTTTGTCCGTTTTGTTACGGTCATAGAAGGTTGTATTGAAAACCGTAACCAAACGGACCAAAAATTATGAGGACACTTTTTTCTCAGTAAAAATGGAAAAAGCTCGTGATTCTGAGTGGGTACTATTGACTATAAAAATTCCCAATTCTAACACAAAATTTATTGGTATTTAAATAGAAATGCCCAATTATAGATTTCCAGTAGATTAACTACCTACCCAGTACTCACATATATTTTTACCCCCAAACTGAAGGTTTGAAGCCCTGTATACAGTACTGGGCTTCAAATCTTTAAGAAATAAGCGGTACTTACATCTTAAATGCCAGCAACGCATTTCCAACCCCTCTGGGCAGTAGGTACCGTCTTTACCATAAGGGCACACGGGGCCCGTGCCCAGAGCCCCCATCCTCAGGGGGCCCCGAAGGACAGTAACAGTTTATTTGATTACCCATAATAAATATAATATATATCATTGTAGAAAAATGGTAGTTTAATTAGCTTTCTTTACATTCCAAAAGGGCCCCAAATTCTTAAGTGCCCAGGGGCCCCAGCATAGTTTAAGACGGCCCTGCCTCTGGGGTGTTGCAGATGTCCATGGGCGAAGGTTATTGCTTACCATCAGGCAATCCATCAGCTCCTTTGCCTCCTATTAAAAAAAGTTAGACAATCATCATTGACTTTATTGGCCTGTTCTTGTACCAATTTTGCACTAAATTATGAATGATTTTATCCGCTGTGAATAAGATTTAATTGGCGTTATCTGAAACTACATCTGTTATCAAATGCCTATTAAAACACTTTAGAATACTTATATGTATATAAAAGTACTTAATAGAACTTGGTAGTAAAAGAACTTTTGGAACATTCCACACAAAGGTCTACTTAGTTGGAGACGCGTTTTACGCATATGGCAGGTATTTATATACCTTAATAACTTGATGAAATCTGTATTATACACTTTTGTTTTGAAGCTAAGTTATCAAACGTTGTTATGCCTATTATCGCCTTCTTAGCCTATCTTTTAAAAAATTGCGTCACGTAATAGGTACCTGACACTTTTCTGGTATGCCCCCTTTTACCGATGTCTTTTAAAGACGATTTTATCTCACCCCTTCCTTTAACGACATGTTTTATAGCCCCAACATTCAGACATTGGAGAAAAAGGATCCAATATTTACAGGAAAAGTTCTCCAATCTCCAAACTTGGTAATTAAAAGTCGACCGAGGTCATAAATCTATAAGTTTTAAGGTGTTTTAAATTAAAATTTCATATCTGAGGGAAAGTGGTTGGACAAAGGTATTTTGTTTATTGCTTGGTGTAAATATCTGTTATCTTTGATTTGTTATGTATTGTTAGGTAAGATAGAATTCAAATCTTGTGTTTTATTGAGCTTTGCTTTGATTGTTTGTAATAAATATTTGAGAAAATGTTGAATGTGTAAGATAAAAGTGTTGGTTGCCTATCGCTAAGAGCGTGCGACTTTAAATCCGGAGGTCTCGGGTTCAAACCCCGGCTCGTATCAAATCAATGAGTTTTGCGGAACTTACTTATACTTATATGTACTTACCACCATTTCATATTTATCAGTCGGGTTTTGGTGAGTAGGTAAGGGCCACTTGCACCATCCCACTAACCCGGGGATAACCCGTTTAACCGTTAACCCAGATTCAAATCGTACTGGTAACCATGGTAACTCCTGGTTTCACTGGTTAACCCCGGGTTAGTGGGATGGTGCAAGTGGCCCTAAGGAGATCATCGATCGTCATCGTCATCGTGAGGAATTTGAGGAAACCGGTTTAATGGGATTAGGTCTAGTTTCCCCTCTGTGCTTGATGCAGTGGCAATCGCCTTCGAAAAAACTAGGGCCTTCTCCTGTTTATGGGATTAGTTATCACACCAGGCCATGAGCCCTGGCAAAAGCCGGCTTTGAATGTTAACCGGTTAAACCGAGTTACCATGGTTACCAGTGCAATTTGCCACTGGGTTGACAGTTTAACCGGTTAACCCCGGGTTAGTCGGATGGTGCAAGAGTGGATTATAACGTGGTGGAGTGATGACAATGTTATGTCAATGATCAATATGATCATAAATAACTACCCAGTCACTCGTGCATGAATCTATTGCATTGTCTCAATCTATATTGAGGTTAAACCAATTCCGGCCATACGCGCTGCACTGAGGTGGCGATCACTATTTTATCAGGGTGCCTTCTCGTTGCATCATTCCGTTTTGTTGTATAAAATATTAGGGCCTATCCTCGTCCTGCCCATTGTGATTCCTATAGGACATATTCCATTTTTAGGGTTCCATACCCAAAGGGTAAAAACGGGACCCTATTACTAAGACTCCGCTGTCCGTCTGTCTGTCCGTTTGTCTGTCTGTCACAACTCTATGTTCCAATAAATTTGGTTTGAATTTCAATGGCTTAAACTGAGTATGGTGGCCAGGGACTAGGCTATGCACAGCGCGTACTTTCAATAGACAGTGAAAATAACATACGAAAGTCACCTTTAAGGATGGCTCATGCTAGACCGGGCCGGGTTCGGGCCGAGGCATCCGACATATCATTTTCTATGACGGTTGACGGTAATCACGTGGTGCTTTCCATAGAAAACGAAGCGCCGGAAACTTTTGAATCCTTTCTTGTGCTAGGTATTGGTTACTGTGGGGCCACAAGTGGAAATGAAGAGAGTCTTTTCAAAAGGGCTTATTTCTCCTATGGACACCCTGCAAAAATAAGCCCTTTTGAAAAGACCGTCCTCAAATAAGGTCACTTATCTTGCCAAGCGGAACCTCCTGACTGGGATCGCACGAGTCCTGCGCGTGACTTGATGCATTTTCTAACATTCGATGTCCGTTGGCCGACATATCGGGCTAAGAATAGCGGTGACCGTTCGATTCGATTGATATCAATGGCCGTAGGGCCGTACTACACCACGTCTGAGCCACGTGTAGCCTTCAATGTTATAAGGTATTTTCATGTTGTTTTTCATGTTTTGGGTCCTATTATATGTACCTACATATTGTGCTTTTCAAGAGTACTAAGTATATTTAGTTTTATGTTGTTTTTAACACTATTATAATGTGAAATTTGTTATGATTGAGGCACAAATTTCATGTATTTTTCATGATTTAGCGATTTTTGAAAGGCTTGGCACCTTTTTCCAACTCTTAAAGGTGAGCAGTACCTACGTGCCTGCACCTCCTATACCCTACGAATGCTTTACGCCTTGTCGCCTTTAAAATATTGCATATAATCAAGAATTTGGGACGTGTAGCGCCCTGCTAAGACAAAACGCAGCATCTCAAATGAAAATTGAATGCAAATATATTTATGGGAACAGCTAAATGAATATTATCTAATGGTAATGGTCAATTAGTAAATTTTGTCCAGGGTTTATAGTCAAAGGCCAACATCGCGGGCTTCCATTGGTTTGATCTAAATATAGCGATGACTGGTTATGACCGGGGGCTAATGGATCGATTGAAGCGATCAATGATTTGATTGGATGAAATCATCGTTTGGTATGTGCTGAAAACTAGTCATCAGCCAATCATAGATATTTATGGAGGTAGGTAATATTTTATACATGACGAACGACAGATAGGTACTTATGGCGGAAAAAAACATGCTGCCATATGATGTGAGTGTTGGGAAAAGGGCAAGAGAATGATGTAATATTTTCTACAATTACCTGTATTGTCTTAATGGAATTATAGGTAACAAAATCGGAATTTAACGTGTAAACTAAGCTTGAAATTACCTTGGAATTTATTGTTCAAAAATGACAGGCAAAGTCTGACAATCGACATTAACACGAAAAACATTATTAAACGTCCCGATTGCTAATTTTCGGTCTATTTAACTAGACTTACTCAAAATTCAACATGTGTCATCCCAATTGCCCTATAAAATAATGTCAAAACAATAACCTTTCAATAAGCTGTCACTGCCACCATTCTCACAGCAATCAGTAATATTGCCGCGATGTGAGTCATGCCAATTGATTTGGATTATAATTCGATTGCCCGCAATAGGCGAGGCGACGCGCCGCTGTTATAGTTATTTAATATTTATATACTATCCTCGTAAGACCCAAGTAAATTTTTGCGCTTTTGAATTTGGAACTTTCTTTTGTTTCTATAAGAATTCAAAACTCCAATTTAATTTGTAGGTACTTATACAATTACACGGGGATTTACGAGGCTATGATGACACCAATGGTGTGATTTGTACTAAACTGTCAAAAAAATGCCTTTAACTTATTTTTACTCTAAATATTAACACGTAGTTATCACCTGCCACAAAATACCTACCTAATATGCAACTGCAAAAAGTGCAAGTCCAGCCATTACAAAATATTGCATCATAAGTAGGTGTTTTTTAAACAAAAAGCAGTTAAGCAGGTAAAAATAAAAACACCTCGAAATTTCACAAATCGACGTACTGCGTGAACCGATGATGCCTTAAGGTTTTTTAACAGCTTAGCTGGTTTTCAACAGAGGCTTCTTTGGAGTTTATTGTAAAAAATATATTACAAACATTATACTAAGTATATTCCAAATAATAAAACATGTACATATTTAGGTACTTGGTCAATAAAAACAATAAAAAACAAAATAAAAAAATGCAAAAACTATGCCCCGGGTGAGGATCGAACTCACGACCTTAAGATTATGAGACTTACGCGCTGCCTACTGCGCCACCGAGGCGATGATGAGACGCGCGAAAATAGCGAACACCTTCTATTGGTCTTTATTCAAATGTGATTTTTTGTTTTGCAGTATTGATTTTACGTCAACCAATTTGTTTTGAACGAATTTTGTAATTAATAATATGTTACTAATTAGTAATATACGAATTTTGTAATTAATAATATGTTACTAATTAGTGATAGTAATTACTATCGCTCAAAATAATAATGACCACCTTCGAAAAACCTTCCGCTCGCCTTATATTACCTACTACATGTTATATAGCCACTCACTTGCTTGATATTTTTCAGTGACCTCTATTATTATAATAAAATAAGGGTGACAGCTGGTAGCTACAGTTACCAAAAGCATGTGAGTGGCTATTAAGTAGGTAAAAAACAGACTACAAGGAAGTAAACGCAGAAAAAAAGAATTAAAAACAACAGCGTGTAAACTCCAAAACGCAATACATTAATTGGTCAACCATCCAACACGATAGAGCAAAAATTGGCGAAATAAAAAACGACCAAACGAGAAAACTGCGAACACTCCAATTTTAAAAACAACCAGCAATATTGGACATATCCTCACCAATACTGGCCATAAAGAAACAAAAACGGAACGAGAGTTTAAAAACAAAAGCGTTCGAATTTCAAAAAGCAACGGTCGCATGCTGCCGGTGGGCCGCGACCGCAACTATTGGCGGGCGCGTGCAATTGACAGGGCCGCTCAATTTATGGCCCGCACTGTCTACCGGCCGGCGGCAGGGAGTTGGGTGGACTAGATGTGGCCTAAATGCTGTGAAATGGGTTGAAATAGTTTTATTTTAGAGCTGATTGACCCGCATTTATAATATGGTCAAGACGCTAATGTATTTATTTTTATTTTTTACGTAGTTTGGCTACGATGACAGCTGTCATCTCCATACAATTTTTAAGCTTAAAATGCAAAATTGTATTCAGATGACAGCTGTCAGAGTACCCAAGCTATGAGGAAAAAACTATACGTATCTCAAAATGAGAGGTACGACATAATCCAGTCTTTAACAGAGTAAATAAGGGGGTCAATTTCGAAAGAGCACCCAACCATGAACCATGGCGGCCCGTGGCCATATACCTACCATAGGTATTTTAATTACTTTGAACAATATGTAGCAAATTCTCGTAATTCACGTATAAATGTCCGCCAATTAAAACTTCTCGTGATCGCACATGTCGCAATATTAGTTTAACTGACTAAATTGTCCAAATTTATGGTAAGATTATTTCTTAAAGTTTTGTCCGTATCACGTGAAAAAAATTGTACAGATTATGGTCGAAGTCGCGTAAAGTTAGTACCTAGGTCATTCGTAAATCCATGGTAAAAAACAGGTAAGTAGGCTAGTATGAATTTTATGAAATGATTCTTTACCTCGCGTTTCATAGGACCAAAAACTCGTAGGAATACGAATCACTAAACAAAGTTTGACAAATATAAGAGAGTGAAGAGTGACACATCTAGTACGTCAGACCTCGATGTGGCTTGCCACTGTTTAATTAATTCTCGCATTGGGATAGTGTGAATTTTGAGTGCAACTGAAGTCAACGGTTATTTGTTTTGTCGTTTTAATTAACGCCTCGACCCGCAGTTTGTCGCCCCTGCATTTTAGATTTTTCGATCTGAAACTATGACAATGACGTTTAGTTTTGACATAAACAAGTGATAGGTACGCTACGCTATATTTAAGATGTAGTGCATAATTGTTTTCCATCGTATTTTCTCGGAAACGTTCGTATTTGTCATGCCACTTCAGTCAACCTCAGTACTTTTTGTACCGACTTGTTACTGAAATAGCAAGACACGTTCGTACGTTTCCGTGAAAAAACGATGTAAAATAATTATGCACTACATCGTACCTAGAGTGGGACCAAGAGAAGTCTGCAGCGGATTTGATAGCCCACGCAGTGTCAGTGTTATTTATACGTCATAATGTCACAGAATTTTGACGTTTAAAATAACACGTGCACTGCGTGGGCTATCAAATCCGCTGCAGACTTTTTTTGGTCTGACTCTACCTAGTATCTATTGTGAAGTTTGTTGGAGCTAAATTTATTTTTGTGTAGTTGTGAGAGGTGCAAAAATAATATATCTATTTCCTATATTCTACATAGGTACTGCCTGGTAGACCAGGGACACATCTTATGTTGTATTTTTTTTTTGTCAATAGCGATTAGGGGAAAGTGAGAGTAGTGAGATTTTGTTTAGGTTGGTTCTCGTTGTTTTAAATTATTTTTGAAAGTACAAATACGAATAAGCACGAGATAGAGAGAGGAGAGAGAGGTTATTTCCACTTTATTATAATTATCAAACTTATGTTTTTTTAGATTTAAATACACAAACCAACAAGTAAATTAAAAATACAGGAAAAGTGTGTGACCAAATTACATAAATCTTTATTAAAAAAATACCTTTCGGTTTTTTTTAATAAAACGATAAAAACTGGTTTCTTTCAGCCATTGAAAAAGATCAGTGTTTTCTTAATCAAATGAAAAAGAAACTTCAAACTGATACAAAGCAAACTCCCCATTTTTATTCAATTAAAGAGATAAAGTAATTAACGCATAAATCAACCCTCCATAGATCGCGAAAAAGTCTATCTTCATTAAAAAAAAAATAGAAGTGCGAGATGGACTCAAGATTAGGGGGTTCCGTATTATTTTAAAATTTGTACACTTATTTCGACTTATTTTGTCGATGGTTAGGGATTTAATGTGACAAAAAACATAAAACTACGAAAATATCGCTAAAATCAAATAAACATATATATTCACAAGTTTTCATTTGTTTTGTTTGTTCATATAAAACAATGCCAATTGTCCTGAAATATGATAATGGAATACAAAATGACCCCTTCCACAGGGATCGAACCTGGGTGATCTAGCCTTAAGGGGCCCACTGATTAACAGTCCGCCGGACGGTATCGGCCTGTCAGTTAGAACAAAATTTTGACAGTTCCGAACAACTGACAGGCCGATACCGTCCGGCGGACTGTTAATCAGTGGACCCCTTAAGATACGTCAATTAATAGATCTAGAAACGATATGTTTTAGATATGTCAGTGTCAAATGCGACGGTTCTTCAAACAAAAATGTCACTTTTGACACTGACACATCTAATCCATATCGTTTCTAGATCTATTAATTGACGTATCTTAAAGTTCGAATCCGGCAGTGAAGGTTAGTTATTTAATTATGTTTTACTCGTATTTATAGGTATGTATGTAGGTATATTAAGTTTGCATGCATTAAAAAAACATATATTCACTGGTACTCATGGGTAAATTGGGGGCTGTTTATAGCTAATTTAGTCAAAGGTATGTTTCAACTACTTACAACTTTTTATCATCAGAACTTAAAATCGGACCATGCAAACTCTGCATAGTATTTGCATTATTTGCAATAACAAAGTTAGGCCATGTCATCATAAATATCAAGTTTATATGAAAATATGACGTTTATTAATGGCTCTTCCACACTTTGTTCTGTTGAAGTAGGTAGAGAGTTAGACTTAAATAGACAGACTCTAAATATATTTCGTAGGTACTCGTATGAAGGTAAGCACTAGCCTACCTATAAAATTAAGACGTATATAAGATAAACAATTAAAGAAAGATACTACAAATTACAACAAACAATAGTAGAGATATAATAAAATACACAAACAAAAACATTATTTCCTAAAAATTATTTGTAAATATTAAATATTGTTTTACAAATTAAGTATAGCCAGTATAGGTAAGATTAAGGTCCCCGTTGTAACAATCTAAGGGTCTCTAAAAAAGGAATAAATCAAGAGGAGATAAACCGAAGAAAATAATTAGCTTCGGGATAAGATCGCTTTGCTAATTAAAAATAAATATCAAATGAAGCAATCAACATGGGCATTCGATTTACGAGGGAAAAATTTAGGAGCACCGCTGCCGACGCTGGTGGCTATACAAATATATTAACGTATACAAATATTAGCAATTCCTTAAAAGATTACTTATTTATTTGAACAGATATAACACATCTTCAATAAATAACTAAACTATAATTATTAGCTCTGTAAGCTAAACCTAGCGATAAGCTTAAAAAGTGTAAAAATAAAAAATACTGCGTTGAGTCATTATAACAAAGAACTCACAATAGTCTTAAGTGCCATATTTCTAATGATACTTAAGTCTTTTAGGCCAATTTTTTGCTATTTTGAATAATTTTCCGAAAAATGAAACGACAGAAAAATTCTATCTACCTACCAAACTTGTTTACAAAATTTCACGAGAATCGGTTAAGAAATGCGTCATGCAGAGGAGAACATCCGTTAACAAGAAAGCATTTTGGCCCAAGCTGAAAAGAGGACATTCGCTAACGCTCGGTCTTTTAATAGCAGAGCTTATGTATAGAATTAAATACTACCAAAATAGCACTTTTCAAAAAGTAGATTTTTTTTCTGTTGTTCCGTTTTTTGAACATGTTCAAAATGGCGGAAATTTGATAAAGGACTTAAGTGCCAGTAGGACCAGCCGGCGTATTATGGATGGTTTATCCATCTTTTTCCACGTGATAAAATAACTGTCACTTTTTAACACCGTGGGATAGAAATTGACGGACACCGTTTTTTCACGCTGTCACGTAAACAAGAACGATCATCATATCCGTACAGTACCATTTAACATTATTGTGAGTTCGCTGTGGCAAGACCCAGCGAATGTGGAATGTCCCTAATAAGTATTTTTTTTTATTTTTTAAGCTTATGAAGCTTATCGCGAGGTCTACTTACTACAGTTCAGAGAGCTACGAGTTAATTTATTTAAAACTTAATTTCTCAGAGCAATTAAGTTGAGCAAAAGGTGGACTCGTAGTTTTTCATTTGTACGGCAGCCGGACTTCACCACAGTTCGGCATTAAGAAAACCGATTGCGTTTTAAGGCTGCCGCCATCTTGAAATTGATTTTTCATTAACACTAACGAAGTCGGGGGCGCTTTTTAAACACCCCAAGGTAAATAAAAATACGATGTTTATGTTTCAAGTACTATTTTTAATTTAGGGGAGCATTCTAAAAGTTTGAAAGTGAATTTAGTGATGCTGTTTGAATTATTATTTCGTTTGGTTCAATTCAAAGTGTCAAATTAATTTTATAGCTGTCTTATATTTTGAAAATTAAAGACCATTAGTTTCGTTTGAGATTTTGAATGCTGTAACAAAATACTACATATACCGTGACAAGAGACAACACACGTACACTCAGCAGTAGAAGTTGCTAAGCGGGCCAGGTGTTCAAAATGATCTTGACGCGACTTTATTGTTAAAAGAATAAGAGCGTGTCAAGATAATTTTCAACATCTCACTTAGCAACTTCTGCTGCTGACTGTGCGTATACGTGAGAAGATTTTAGTTGGCCTTCGCGTGTTGTGGATTTTCAGTACCTACTATTTATTACAAAGAGGGGGGAGACCTTTGCCCAGCAGTGGACACAATAGGCTCACAATAAATAAATAACTAATTTGTTTTACAGACCTTGAAAG
Organism: Cydia splendana; assembly: GCF_910591565.1. Taxonomy (NCBI): domain Eukaryota; kingdom Metazoa; phylum Arthropoda; class Insecta; order Lepidoptera; family Tortricidae; genus Cydia; species Cydia splendana. Next base: position 15,324,215 of record NC_085978.1, read on the forward strand.
TCATCGAATGCTAAACCGATGTAAACAACTAGAAAGTTTTCGCAATTATAAACGTTTTTACCAAAAACCTACCACTTTTTTTGTACAGTATTTTAGGAATGACATATTTATTATACAACTGTCGACAACCTACAATGAGCCTTGTAGCTTGAAATAAATGATTTTTATTGTATTTTATTTTATTTTAAAAAGCAAGGAAAAGTATTTTGAAAATTCCAAAGTCAAATCAAAGTGCCGATAACAACAAAAGTACCTAAGCCGTACACAACAATTAGGTTCACATCTCGCTTGTGGACCAAAATACTAAAAATTTAATCAACTTATACATATAACCGACATCGTTTTCTGATTCAACTATTTACATATTGGGACATCTACATACTTCTCTTGTATGCATACTAGGCCAAGGTGTTGATATATTGTCCTCAGAAGTGAGCACTTTTATTTAAGATCGAGTATTGAATCCGAAGTTTTAGAACTGTGATCTAGGAGTCTTAAAAATTAGTATCCATCCTCCTTTAAATCCCTTAGTTTGAACCAAGTCACGATACAGAAGACCTGTCATGTAAGGAATTGCAGAACGGCAGATCGAGTATTATTCTGAAGTTAAATCAAACAGTCCCGATAACAACAACAGTGAGCGGGACTTCGCTTCCCGAGATTCTCGTATATAGTTCTGAATTCGGCGTGTTCTAGTCTTTGCCTAGAAGTGTTGTATAATTAACAAGCTTTTATTAGGTCGACCTGTATGTACTTATATTAACTATGTAAACAAGTCTTGCAAGTTAAATTTGATCCACTTCCCGGTTTCCGATTGAGCTGAAATTTTGCATGCATGTATGTATAAATCGGATGACAATGCAATATTATGGTACCATCGAGCTGATCTGATGATGAAGACAGGAGGTGGCCTTAACAAGCTTTTATTAAGTCGATGTAATGGAATCTAAGGTACTTAACTAATTTAACCATCTTCCAAGGATCGTAGCGTCATGAAAATTGGCAGCTGTATGTAGTTCTGATGACAATACAATAATATGGTACTGTCGACCTGATCTGATGATGGAGGCAGGAGGTGGCCATATGAACTCTGGGATGAAACAACGCAACCTAATTGTGTTAGGGGTTTTTAGAATTGTCTCGATGAGTATTAGTTGTCTGTCGTAAGAAAAGTACAGTCAGCGATAAAGTACCAAAAATGAAATTTTTGCAAAAAACTTATTTTAATCTATTTTCCTGCAGCACGATCGTGCGGCCAAGAGAACTTATCTGGGGCGACCAACTGGGAAACGTCGGAAGGCCTATTAGGTACCGATGTATAGATGAGGTCCAGAAAGACCTGTGTGACATCCAAGCGGCTGAATGACGTCGGATCGCACAGGACAGAAACGAATGGCGAAATCTAGTGTCAAGTCAAGTCAAGATCCACTTCGAGTTGCTGAGCCAGCGAAACCAACCAACCAATGTAGTCGGCAGCATTACTGTAACAGTTTTGCAGCGCGCCTATAACGCTACGTCTTACGTAAGCGAACAACTCGCGACGGCGGCGCGGCGCGGCGCGGCGCGGCGAGGAAGAAACAAAACGTTGATACGTATAGGTGTGTCCTACTCACACATGAGCGATTTAGACGCGAAGCGGCGCGGCGCGGCGCGGCGCGGCGCGGCGCGGCGAACGCGCGGCGAACACGCGGCGCGGCGCGGCGAGGTGAAACAAAACGTTGATACGTATAGGTGTGTCCTACTCACACATGAACGCGGCGAAGGCGCGGCGCGGCGCGGCGGCCTTGTCCGACTAGGGAGACACTCCCCGATCGCCATGGCCGCACGCAGACACGGTTTTTAGTAAATTCGTATTTAAATTATGAGTAAACTATGTCTTTATGTGGTTATGCAAGTAAGTCCAGCGTTCTTCGTTGTCTAGTCTAAAATTTTGGTTTACTGGGATTTTGAATTGGCACCGCCATCAAAAACTAAGTACACAATTACCCGGGTGGTTATTAATTTGCTTATTAGGTACTAGCTTTTGCCCGCGACTTCGTCTGCGTGGAATTAGTAATTTGGGTACCATAATTTTTAAACAAATCTGCTTTTTATTACATCCTTCTTACTGTTGTTATGGGGGACTTCAACGCAAAGTTGGGCAAGAGAAGCGGGGATGAGTTGAGAGTGGGGCAATTTGGGTATGGGCAACGGAACCCTAGGGGTCAGAGGCTGGCCGACTTTCTGGAGAGAGAGGAACTCTTCATGATGAACTCTTTCTTCCAGAAGCCGCCTCACAGGAAATGGACCTGGATGAGTCCTGACGGTTCCACGAGAAACGAGATAGACTTCATCATGACCGACAAGAAACGGATATTCAGTGATGTCTCTGTGATCAACAGGGTAAAGACCGGTAGTGATCACCGAATCGTAAGAGGCACACTGAATATCAATATTAAACTTGAAAGGTCCAGCCTGATGAAGTCTACGCTCCGACCTACTCGAGCCTATGTTCAAAACCCCGAAAGCTTTCAACTCGAGCTCTCTAACCGCTTTGCTTGCCTAGAGAACTTGGCTTCAGTGGACGAAATCAACGACGGGCTAGTGGAAACTGTCCACACAGTAGGGTCTAAGTTTTTTAGATCCCGCCGTAAAGATAGACCTCAGAAATTGACCGAGCAAACCTTGAACCTCATGGCTGAACGACGCTCGCTACAGTTGCAGTCTCCCGATGACGCGGAGTCATATAGGCAGCTCAATAGACGTATATCTAAGTCCCTGCGACATGATCTGCGTCTCTTTAATACTAACCGTATTAAAGAGACTATTGAGCGAAACCAAGGCTCCAAAGTGTTCGCAAAGGACAAGTCTATTGGGCAAAGCCAGCTGACAAAGCTGAAACGGGAAGATGGCAGCATAGCGTCGAGCAAAGCGGAGGTTTTAGGTGAGATCGAGAGGTTCTATGGACAGTTATACACTTCGATCGCAAAGCCCGTTGACAGCTTGGTAGGAGATCCAAGAGCCAAGCTGTCCCGACATTATACCGAAGATATCCCGGACATCAGTCTGTACGAGATTAGGATGGCCCTGAAGCAGCTTAAGAACAACAAGGCGCCGGGCAAAGACGGAATCACTTCAGAGCTTCTGAGAGCGGGTGGAACACCGGTACTTAAAGTCCTCCAGAAGCTCTTTAATTCCGTCTTGTCCGAGGGCATAACGCCTGAAACATGGAGTAGAGGCGAGGTGGTGCTGTTCTTCAAAAAAGGTGATAACAACCTATTGAAGAACTACAGACCCATCACGCTTCTGAGCCATGTCTATAAGCTGTTTTCAAGGGTCATCACGAACCGTCTCGAACACAGACTTGATGACTTCCAGCCTCCCGAACAAGCCGGTTTCCGAAAAGGCTATAGTACCATAGACCACATCCATACGCTGCGGCAAGTTATACAGAAGACCGAAGAGTATAACTTGCCATTATGCTTAGCGTTTGTGGACTATGAGAAAGCCTTCGATTCGGTGGCAACATGGGCGGTGCTTGAGTCTCTTCAGCGATGCCATATTGACTATCGGTACATCGAAGTGTTGAAGTGTTTGTATAGTAACGCCACCATGTCGGTCCGAGTACAGGAGCAGAGCACGAGGGCGATTCCATTGCGAAGAGGCGTAAGGCAGGGAGACGTTATCTCTCCGAAACTGTTTACTGCCGTAATGGAAGACGCCTTCAAGCTCCTGGAATGGGAAGGACTTGGCATCAACATCAACGGCGAATACATCACTCACCTTCGGTTTGCCGACGATATCGTAGTCATGGCAAAGTCGATGGAGGAACTCAGCATGATGCTCGATGACCTCAACCGAGTTTCACAACGGGTGGGCTTGAAAATGAACATGGACAAGACGAAACTTATGTCAAATGCCAATGTTGTGCCCATCCCAGTCTCTGTTGGGAACTCGGTACTCGAAGTTGTTGACTCGTACATCTACCTAGGACAAGTAGTCCAATTAGGTAGGTCCAACTTCGAGAAAGAGGTCAACCGCCGAATCCAACTCGGTTGGGCAGCGTTCGGGAAACTACGTAATGTCTTTTCGTCCGACATACCTCAGTGCCTCAAGACGAAAGTCTTTAATCAATGTGTGTTACCAGTGATGACTTACGGCTCCGAAACGTGGTCTTTCACTATCGGCCTCATCTCAAAACTCAAAGTCGCTCAACGAGCTATGGAGAGGGCTATGCTCGGAGTTTCTTTACGTGATCGAATCAGAAATGAGGAGATCCGTAGACGAACTAAAGTCACCGACATAGCCCACCGGATTAGCAAGCTGAAGTGGCAATGGGCAGGCCATATTGCACGCAGAGAAGATGGCCGATGGGGTCGAAAAGTGCTCGAGTGGAGACCACGGACTAGCAAGCGCAGCGTAGGACGTCCACCCACAAGATGGACAGACGATCTTGTTAAGGTCGCCGGAAGACGCTGGATGCGGGTCGCTTCCAACCGGCACGTATGGAGGTCCAAGGGGGAGGCCTATGTTCAGCAGTGGACGTCTTATGGCTGAGATGATGATGATGATGATGATTACATCCTTCTTTTCGCCCCCAAAATGGATGACTAATTACAATTAGTCAAAAATGCGAACTTTCTTTATTTGTAACAAAATTAAGATATTATTTTCTTTTATTTATTTATTAATTTTGACGTGATAACGTCTTATAAATCGATGAACACCGGTAGCATGCACGAAAAAGTGTCACGTTGTGGACAAATCTCCATGGTAACGTTGTGGACAGATCTCCATGGTAACGTTACGTAATGTAATGGTAATGTTTTCTTATGACGTTATCACGCAAAATTATCGTCCGTAAACCGACTTTACAGACAACCATATTTTTCTATCATAACATCACTTCCACCTCCACTCCAACTTGGAGGTTCGAGAAGTTGAAGAAGTTGGAGAAGCTGTAGAAGTTGGAGAAGTTGGTAAAGTTGGAGAAGTTGAAGTTGGACAATTTAAAGTTGGAGAAGTTGGACAGTTTGAAAAAGTTGAAGAAGTTCGAGTTGGAGAAGTTGAAGTTGAATTTGAAGAAGTTGGAGAAGTTGAAGTTGTAGTTGAAGAAGTTGAAAAGGTTGGAGTAGTCGAATTTGAAGAAGTTGGAAAAGTTGAAGTTGAAGAAGTTGAAAAGGTTGGAGTAGTAGAAGTTCAAGAAGTACGAGAAGTTGAAGTTAAAGAAGTTGGAGATGTCGAAGTTGAAGAATTTCGAGTTGGAGAAGTTGAAGTTGAAGAAGTTGAAAAGGTTGGAGAACTTGAAGAAGTTGAAAGGTTGGAGAAGTTGAAGTCTAAGAAGTAGATGTTGAAGTTGAAGAAGTGGGAGAAGTTGAAGTTAAAGAAATTGGAGAAGTCGAAGTTGAAGAAGTTGAAGTTGAAGAAGTAGGAGAAGTTGAAGTTAGAGAAGTTGAAGAAATTGAAAATGCCGGAGAAGTTTAAGTAGAAGAAGTTGGAGAAGTCGAAGTTGGAGAAGTTAAAGAAGTTGGAGAAGTTGAAAAAGTTGAAGCAGTTAGAGTTGGAGAAGTTGAAGTTGAATTTGAAGAAGTTGGAGAAGTTGAAGTTGAAGAAGTTGAAAAGGTCGGAGAACTTGAAGAAGTTGAAAGGTTGGAGAAGTTGAAGTTGAAGAAGTTGAAGTTAAAGAAGTTGGAGAAGTCGAAGTTGAAGAAGTTGAAGATGAAGAAGTAGGATAAGTTGGAGGAGTTGAAAAAGTTGAAGCAGTTCTAGTTGGAGAAGTTGAAGTTGAATTTGAAGAAGTTGGAGAAGTTGAAGTTGGAAAAGGTTGGAGAACTTGAAGAAGTTGAAAGGTTGGAGAAGTTGAAGTAGAAGAAGTTGGAGAAGTTGAAAAAGTTGAAGCAGTTAGAGTTGGAGAAGTTGAAGTTGAATTTGAAGAAGTTGGAGAAGTTGAAGTTGAAGAAGTTGAAAAGGTTGGAGAACTTGAAGAAGTTGAAAGGTTGGAGAAGTTGAAGTTGAAGAAGTAGAAGATGTTGAAGTTGAAGAAGTGGGAGAAGTTGAAGTTGAAGAAGTTGAAGTTAAAGAAGTTGGAGAAGTCGAAGTTGAAGAAGTTGAAGATGAAGAAGTAGGATAAGTTGGAGGAGTTGAAAAAGTTGAAGCAGTTCTAGTTGGAGAAGTGGAAGTTGAATTTGAAGAAGTTGGAGAAGTTGAAGTTGGAAAAGGTTGGAGAACTTGAAGAAATTGAAAGGTTGGAGAAGTTGAAGTTGAAGAAGTAGAAGATGTTGAAGTTGAAGAAGTTGAAGTTAAGGAAGTTGGCGAAGTCGAAGTTGAAGAAGTTGATGTTGAAGAAGTAGAAGTTGAAGTTAGAGAAGTTGAAGAAATTGAAAAGGTTGGAGAAGTTGAAGTAGAAGAAGTTGGAGAAGTCGAAGTTGAAGTTGAAGAAGTAGAAAAAGTTGAAGTTAGAGAAGTTGAAGAAATTGAAAAGGTTGGAGAAGTTGAAGTTGAAGTTGGAGAAGTTGAAGAAGTTGGAGAATTTGAAGAAGTTGAAAGGTTGGAGAAGTTGAAGTTGAAGAAGTGGAAGAATTTGAATAAGTTGAAGTTAAAGAAGTTGGAGAAGTCGAAGTTGAAGAAATTGAAGTTGAAGAAGTAGAAGTTGAAGTTAGAGAAGTTGAAGAAATTGAAAAGGTTGGAGAAGTTGAAGTAGAAGAAGTAGAAGTCGAAGTTGAAGTTGAAGAAGTAGGAGAAGTTGAAGTTAGAGAAGTTGAAGAAATTGAAAAGGTTGGAGAAGTTGAAGTTGAAGTTGGAGAAGTTGAAGAAGTTGGAGAAGTTGAAGTTGAATTTGAAGAAGTTGAAGTTGAAGAAGTTGAAAAGATTGGAGAATTTGAAGCAGTTGAAAGGTTGGAGAAGTTGAAGTTGAAGTAGGAGATGCTGAAGTTGAAGAAGTGGAAGAAGTTGAAGAAGTTGAAGTTAAAGAAGTTGAAGAAGTCGAAGTTGAAGAAGTTGAAGAAGTAGAAGTTGAAGTTAGAGAAGTTGAAGAAATTGAAAAGGTTGGAGAAGTTGAAGTTGAAGATTGAGAAGTTGAAGTTGGACAATTTAAAGTTGGAGAAGTTGAAGAAGTTTGAGAAGTTGAAAAAGTTGACTAAGTTCGAGTTAGAGAAGAATTTTAAGAAGTTGAAAAGGTTGGAGAAGTTGAAGTTGAAGAAGTAGGAGATGTTGAAGTTGAAGAAGTGGGAGAAGTTGAAGTTGAAGAAGTTGGAGAAGTTGAAGTTAAAGAAGTTGGAGAAGTCGAAGTTGAAGAAGTTGAAAAAGTTGGAGAATTTGAAGAAGTTGGATGAATTGAAGAAGTAGGAAGATAAATAAGTTGGAGAAATTGAGGAAGTTGAAAAAGTTGGAGAAGTTGAAGAAGGTGCAAAAGTGGAAGAGTTAGAGTTGGAGAAGTTGAAGTTGAATTTGAGGAAGTTGGAGAAGTTGAAGTTGAAAAGGTTGGAGTAGTCGAATTTGAAGAAGTTGAAGTTGAAAAAGTTGAAAAGGTTGGAGAACTTGAAGAAGTTGAAAAGGTTGGAGAACTTGAAGAAGTTGAAAAGGTTGGAGAACTTGAAGAAGTTGAAAAGGTTGGAGAACTTGAAGAAGTTGAAAAGGTTGGAGAAGTTGAAGTTCAAGAAGTAGGAGATGTTGAAGTTATAGAAGTAGAAAATGAAGAAGTTGGAAGTTGAAGAAGTTCGAGTTGGAGAAGATGAAGTTAGAGAAGTTGAAGAAGTAGAAGTTGAAGGACGAGTTGAAGAAGTAGTAGGAGTTGAAGTTGAAGAAGTTGAAGTTATAGAAGTAGAAGTTGAAAAGGTTGGAGAAGTTGAAGTTGAAGTAGGAGAAGTTGAAGTTGAAGAAGTTGAAAAGGTTGAAATAGTTGAAGAAGTAGGAGAAGTTGAAGTTGAAGTTGAAAAGGTTGAAGTAGTTGAATAAGTAGGAGAAGTTAAAGTTGAAGACGTTGAAAAGGTTGAAGAAGTTGAAGAAGTAGGAGAAGTTGAAGTTAGAGAAATTGAAGAAGTTAAAGAAGTAGGAGAAGTTGAAGTTAGAGAAGTTGAAGTAGGAGAAGGTAAAGTTGAAGTTGAAAAGGTTGAAGAAGTTGAAGTTAACGACGTTGAAAAGGTTGGAAAAGTTCGAGTTGGAGAAGTTGAAGTTAGAGAAGTAGAAGTTGAAGAATTGTTGAAGAAAAGGTTGTTGATTCCCCATACAAACTTCCACCCCCTTTTTCACCCCCTTAAAGAGGGATTTCTGGGATAAAAACTACCCTATGTCCTTCCCCGGGACTCAAACTATCTCTATACCAAATTTCATGAAAATCGGTTCAGCGGTTTAAGCGCGAAGAGGTAACAGACAGACAGACAGACAGACAGACGGACACACTTTCGCATTTATAATATTACTAGCTTTTGCCCGCGACTTCGTCTGCGTGGAATTAGTGACAGCAGCTAAAGTAGGTATGGCGCCTGGATAATTCTAATAGCAATGATTCAATTCGCGCATTGCTTGCTTCAATTATTAGGCAATTCATTAACTCTTTCAATTCCACCCCCCCTTGCACTCTCTTCAGGGATGATTACCGACATAAAAACTATCCTATGTCCTTCCCCGGGACTCAAACTAGCCCTATACCAAATTTCAACTAAATCGGTTCAGCGGCTTAAGCGTGAAGAGGTAACAGACAGACAGACACACTTTCGCCTTTATAATATTATATATATTTATAATATTAGTATTAATATAGTATGGATAGTATGGATTAATTACGTTTTGGCAGAAATTGGCTTTACGACGGGATAGGGACTGGACAAGGATAGGGGTGGGGTCTGGTATATAAAAAAATATTTTGTGCTTTTCAGTGGGTTGGAAGGACCTCAAAAGGAAACAACGGAACCCTTATACTCCTTATAGGATCACTCGTGCGTCTGTCTGTCTGTCCGTCTGTCACAGCCTATTTTCTCGGAAACTACTGGACCAATTAAGTTGAAATTTGGTACACATATGTACATTAGTAACTTAAAGATGGACATGTTTTTTTTATAATTTTAAAATACATAGGTTCGAAGTTATTTAAGAAAATAGCCAAAAAATGACCATTTATCTCCAAAACTACTGGGTCTAAAATTTTGAAAAAAAAAAATATACAAAATAGTTCTTTACCTATAGATGACAGGAAAACCTATTAGAAATGTGAAGTCAAGCGGGAGTCGGAATTATGTACGGAACCCTAGAAACGCGAGTCTGACTCGCACTTGGCCGGTTTTTTTAAAGAAATTATATTAAGTTATTTTGCTTTTGTTTGTTTTTTTTAATTGATTTATTTATATTTTTACTTTTTTATTTGGTTTTATTTATTTTTGTCTCATTATGACGATCGATTGATCTTGCTGCGCGCACGTAATACAGGGACCCACTCCCTCTCCCACTCGCACTGAAAACCGCATCAAAATCACGGACAAACATACATACATAAATACATACCGGTCAAACTGAGAACCTCCTTTTTTTAAGGCGGTTAAAAACCAAAGTAGTTGCTCTTTTCTGTGAGCTGTAACTTCGCAATTAGCTTAAAAAAATTAAAATAATGACATAAATTACTTTGCCGAATCTTTATTACAGCGAACTCAGAATAGTCGTAAGTGCCATAGACGCTACTGGAGTTAAGTCTTTTATGCCAATTTCCGCGAATTTGAATATTTTTTAGTTTTGTGCCTATAGATTACAGGAAAACCTATAAAGAAATCAAACGGGAGTCGACTAATCAAATCATAGCCGGTAATTCTATATACGCAACGCCTCTAGCCGCGTCGTATTCGCGTCTAAAAATCAAATGGATTGATCGCGCCCGTTCCGCGCCGCGCCGCGCCGCCGCCGCGCCGCTTCGCCATCGCGTCAAAATCGCTCACCTAGGACACTTCCATATGCAACAACGGTTTGTTTTTTCCGTGCCGCGTCTCGCCGCGCCGCCGCCGCGCCGCGCCGCGCCGCGCCGCGCCTCGTCGCCCGACATTCGCGTGCAAATCGCGCCGCGCCGCGTTCGCAACGAGATCGCTTACGTAGGACACTTCTATGGGCATCAAAGGATTGATTTAGCCGCGCCGCGCCGCGCCGCGCCGCGTTCGCGCGTTGTTCGCCTACGTAAGACGTAGCGTAAGATAAAAACACAAAGTATTAAGGTAAACGTACTGGTGCTCGACGCGGTCCCAGTACTCCCAGTACATGTCATCTTGAAACTTAAGTCATTGTCAATAGAAGTGACAGCAAGGTGTTATCTATTGGGCATTAGCATGTCGAGCTAGTGCTCGTCGTCGTACTAGTGTACGTTTACCTTACTGTGTAAGAACGTCAGCGCCAAGTAAGGGATTACGACAGCATTATTAGGTAGGTACTGCCGCAAATGTCAAATGCGATGTCGCTGACCGGTATTTTTGACATTTGCGGCAGCAGTTGGCAGTAAAGTCGCGCTGAAATACTGCAACATTAAGGTGACAGTCCATTTCCAACGACAGCTGCACTACTATTGCGACGTTACTGTCATTCATTGTCTTGTCATTCATTTTACTATAGAAATTGACAATAACATCGACGTGTCGGAACAGCAGTGCAGCTGCGGTCAGAAATGGAATGTTACCTTTAATGCTATCGACTGCCTTGTAGTAAGGTAGATAGAGATATAAATGTAAATATATTTGTGTGTTCAATCAATCGAATAAAAAATCAACAAGTTCTATTCACAATCCTAGACCAGAACAAGCCCTAAGTATCCAGAACTTTCCTAAGTTATAATAAAGTCTTATATGCAGCCTTTGACGTAGTATTGAAAACCCGTAGCCAGGAAGAAATTAATTGAGCAAGAGACTTTCAAAGAAAACCAGTCTACAACATAAATTCAAACTAAAACCAACTCTATAAGGTCTCTTTTCCATCGTGCTTTGACTGCAAAAATCTAGGCTACAAGCTAAATCCGATCTTAATGCTTTGGAAAAAGGGTTGTTTATGTGATGGGGGTAGAGTGCAGTTGAAGGATGCATTGAAATTTTCGTGAAGATAGGCTACATTTATGGGGAAATTTGGTGGAAGGCTTTTTAAAGCTTTAGAAACATTGAGTTAGGTACAGACGAGTGTTTAAATATACGTAAACACAGCCAGTGATGACATACTGGAACTGAAACGTGGCCGCTTACTATGTGCCTCATATAAGAAAGCTCAAAGTCACCCAAAGGGCAATGGAGAGGGCTATGCTGGGAGTCTCTCTGCATGATCGCATGAGAAATGAGGCCATCCGCAGCAGAACCAAAGTAACCAATAATAAAATGTCAATTTTTGCGTTCTACTTATATAGTTTAAAATCCTAATATATGTACCTGCCGTGTAGACCAAATATTTGGTGGTTAATCTAAACATTTTGATTCAACAGCCGACGGGCTGGACCCGGACCGTTCTAGCGTGAGTTATCCTAAGTAGTCACAACTTTTGACATGCACAACACGAAATTGGGAAAAAGTAGTGCATCGGTCAGCATCATATTTAAGTAATAGGGTAGTGGATCACTCTACCACCGCGCCAAAAATGTATATCTACCAACAAAAAGAGACAGGTATGTCACTAGGTGTAGAACAATTAGAATATAACAGATATTGCTGAACGCTAACTGCAAATATTTATCTCTATTTTGTAAAGTATTTCAAGGTGGCAGATACTTTTGGTGCGTTGTTACATCCGCAAATATTGACCCTGACTGCACATAATTCGCAATCCTTGCAACTATGAAGATTAGGGGAAGTCATTTTCTTCATGGCATTAAAATGCCCCAAAAAACAATATCAAGGTGCAGTCAAAACCAAAACTGAGTCACAGTTCAGCAACACATTTATTAAAAACTGGCTTAAAACTGAACGACTTTACTTTGAGCTGCACCCCATCGGAACGCGTATTAACTAGTGAAGCAGATATGAATCTTTAATTTTCCAAATTTATTAAACCGCTAAACGAAACCGACGTTCAAACAGCAATATTTTTAACGACGGAGGTTAGGTAGTGAGGGGACAGTGTGGATGATTTGCAATGCCGATATTTTTGGCGAATTATTGCATACACGATTGATTTTTCTCTTAATCAAGCAAACCTTCTAAAACCCTTAACTATGTTAGGTATATGTACCATGATATGATCAGTAAGCGTATTGAAGTAAATATCATAAGACAATATTAGGTAAAAAAAATTACATAGCCCAATTTTACATACCTACCTATCTTGCTCACGCGTTGCATTTATATTTTTTTTGATATAATGATATACTTTTATATGTAAAAAGGAGGTATTAACAATCATGTAATTATCTAAGTATACAATTGTAAAATTTTAAGTAATAACTGAAGACGTTGGAACATGAATATCAGCTTCGTAATTTTATATGATTTAAACTAAATATTTTTGTTTATTTTCATATCCCACTCGAAACTGGTCTATTCAATGTATACTCTATTGACCTGCCCGCTGCATCAAAGATCAACGACAATACTAAACAAATGCGGACCATAAAGCAATCAGCGATGATTTGCCGTCAATCGAATCAAGGCAATGACACGCTCGCTCAACAATGTGGAGTGAATGCATAAAATGTTGCAGTACAATTCAATCAATTATCATTGGGTTCGATAGTGGCATAGTACACAAGTTGCGAACAGTAGAAACATGAGAAATGTGTATAACCGTGACGCCGCCCTGGCGGATGTAGAGGACGTATTTATTTATCTGACAGTTAACAGTTGCCAAATATTATGAAATGTTGACCCATGAAATTTTATAAATATTTCTTCCATTTGCAAACACGCACTTATCTCCGCATAAGGGTCAAACAGATCACTGTGTTATGTCTTTCCTGTAGACATACACAAGAGTTAAGGGCTATAAAGGTTAATTTTCTTATTTAACCCTTATCCACGTGAAAAGGTCCTCCTTTTATTTAAAGAACTATGATAAAATCATTACTTACATGCCCACAAGCTGTTAACTATTGCCCACAGGAGAGAAAACTAGTGTGTTATCACGAACAGTACATTTTTCTCTCCTGTGGGCAATAGTTAACAGCTTGTGGGCATGTAAGCAATGATTTTATCATAGTTCTCTAAATAAAAGGAGGACCTTTTCACGTGGATAAGGGATAAATAAGAAAATTAACCTTTATAGCCCTTAACTCTTGTGTATGTCTACAGGAAAGACATAACACACTGATCTGTTTGACCCTTAAAGTAAATTTTTGTGCACTAAAATTCTCAAAGTAGGTATGTCTCTAAGAGTCAGATGATGCGATTGATTTTTAGATGTTGTCTAATTTAGTTTAATCTGTATATGTGTTGCTGTGTGCTGTGTATATTTCCTAAAAATACAGGTAAAAACAGAAAAAATTATTAGAGTTAGACCATGACATTAAGACAGACAAGACCAGACCAGTGTTATTTATACGTCAGAATTTCATAAAAGTTTGAAATAACACTTGCACTGCGTATGCTATCAAAATCGTTGCAGACTACTTGGTCTAACTCTATTAAATTTTGAAATAATGCATTTTTAGATAACTATTTTGTCCTTCGAATACACCCGCTGTAAAATTACAAAAATATCCAATATTAGTCTGATGATTTACTGATTCAAACACATCGCCTGTGAAGTCAGGATCGAGTTGGCTCCGATGATATCATCGTTCGTTCGATAGACGCGTCCCAGATAGTTGATCTCGCATTATTTATCGAGCGATAAAGTATGATGTAATCTTCGATTGTCATTAGGCAATACTGTCCAAAATGAAGCAGGGCTTCGATTCAATTGTTAGGAACAAACCGTTCATTTGACTTGTGGTAGTAAGTAAAAAAACCTGGTTAATTTAATTCGAGCTATATAAAACTTGAAAGTATTTGAAATTCAGGCTGCTAAACATCTTTTTTTTGTCCTTAGACTCTTGGCCAGATTTCTGTTTTTATTTTAAACAAGGGTATCCAATGTACAATATTGTAATCTGACAGATATTTTTGACTTAAAGCATTAGTTGACCCAACTTCTTAATACTGCCTAAAATAACTTGCTCACTGTGACTAAGCTGTGAATACTGATGTGCCGTTTGAACAAGTTTCCAAAATTGCGAAATTTCCACATGGAAAAATTAAGTAAGTAGTTCTCAAGATATTTAGCGATGTGGCCGACAGACGGACGGCCAGCATCACACCAGAAGGATACCATTTGACCTTTTTATTACGGAATCCTAAAACGAAGTCAGGAGTGCATAAAAGTATCGATACTCAGCCCTTGACAATCGACATGGTCTCATCACTACAGCAGTACGATAGGAAATTAAAATTTTCCTCTTCATTTAAAAAGAAGCTGCGCCGCGGGCTAACTCCTTAATGTGGCTACATCTATTTGAGGCGCTTATTTATCGATGTTAATGTTTTGGGTTGGTATAGGTAGGTGTACCAACGTCATGGTAACTCTAGGGTCTTTAGTTCCTTCGTTTTGAACTCGTAAAATTTATTTTCGTGCACTCGAACTGTAGGGAACGTAAAAGGCATGCATAAAATTTCAATAAAGATAGGTACAATAATTAAATTCTACTCAGATAGCGACATTTTCTTCGGGATGGGCGACTTTCTGGTGATGTGATTTTGACAATGGTGATGATGATATCCTGCTCTTCTTGGTCTCGTCTCGCGCTTCTCCGATTGGATGGGAGCGGCGAGAGGCTCTCGACGAGTGTGTACAGCCGACATTAGACATACCAGACGGGAGCCAGATAACGTGGAAAAGCGCATTGTGATCGGCATGGTGGATGGAGGGGTACTCTAGTGGATATCCACCGACCCACGGAGTAGGTATTGTAAAGAAGGATCTACCAAGAATCTATCGTCTGTGTAAATCCTTGGTAGGATCTATCCGTCCTATTATTAGGACGGTGTAAAATCGTGCAGATTGGAGAGCCTTGCACAAAATCTGCTATGATAGCTGTTATGAGGATACAAGGAAGAAGAAGAATTATGATTATTATGAATTGATGAAAAATATCACAAGCCGCTATCAGTTTCCCATCTCCACAAAACAAGCTCAGAACCTAAACAGACTCCGGCAAATAAACAAAGGCAAACAATCGACCAATCACGGATAACAGGCATTCCGGAATCGATGCGGCATTTAATTAAATTCGAATCAAATTATCTGCAAGAAGACCGTCTTTAGGAGCTGACGGTTGTGTTATATGGAGCTGGTGCAACTGACATACTTAAGAGGGAACGTAAAGCTAAGAAATTAGAAGGGGACGGATATAATGTAGCGCGCCTCGCGAAATTTGCGACGGAAGAAATGGCAATTGCGCGGGGTTTTTACCTTTTATCTGAAATCTGTAAATATACTTCTTATTGAAATTTTGCTCGTTAGATCCCTCAGCAATATCACTAGCTACCTATTTTATTCTCAAATTATACTGCTATGATATAAGGTGACTACAACTAAAAATAGATGAAAATTAGACATGATTTCGTGATTTTTTTTTCGAGCCAACTTTAATCTTTTAAGTTAGTTGGAGTCTGCCCTTACCCTATAATTGCCCTTGATACGGATGGAGTTTGACGTGTAAAAATTAAATATAAAAATAAAAACTGGACAAGTGCAAGTCGGACTCCGAGCTTCGAGGGTTCCGTACTTTTTAGTATTTGTTATTATAGTGGCAACAGAAATACACAATCTGTGAAAATTTCAACAGTCTAAATATCACGGTTCATGAGATACAGCCTGGTGACAGACAGACAGACGGACAGTGGAGTTTTACTAATAGCGTCCCGTTTTTACCCTTTGGGTACGGACCTTAAAAACTATAATTTTGTGTTAGCCCCCTCTTAACCTCCTAAGACTAAATGTACATTACAATGTACATAATCGTGCAATCTAATTTGAACCTTTCATGAACCAAATAAAGTAGCATTTCATTTGTTTAATTGCTTTTTAAAACAAATTAAATTCCTTCCAATTTACTTATAGAATAAGGTTAAAATTAAAAATATGTAAACTTTTTATGCTGTGTCTTACGAGGTTAATGTAACTGGGAGATGGCTGGGGTATTTAACCGCTCCTTACAGTTCGGGGCGATCCGTCAATCTCTCGGCACCTACGGCATGTTCAATTTACATTCGATGCGGATGGAAACCGTTTGACAGCTGCCAGTATTATAATTGCCGATTGGTACAGTCGGCGTCCAATAGATGGTGCCAGCCAAAGTGGCTAAATATATGGTGATTTTGTTGTCTGACCATACTCTAAGTCTAAGGGGTGAGGGGTGAATATGAGGACGTACTTAACAACTTATACTATGGGACCAACGCCGATTTAAAAAAAATAGCTGTTTCATATAAAACATCACATTTAATACGATTGACCGAAAAGTTTGAAAGAAACTGTATTTCTTTCGCGTTTATGTAAAAGTTGTTCATATATAGCCAAAATCCACAAGTATATAAATAAATAAATAAATATTAGGGGACATCTTACACAGATCAAACCTAGCCCCAAACTAAGCAAAGCTTGTACTATGGGTACTAGGCGACGATATACATACTTGTATAGATAAATACATACTTATATACATAGAAAACAACCATGACTCAGGAACAAATATTAGTGTTCATCACACAAATAAATGCCCTTACTGGGATTCGAACCCAGGACCATCGGCTTAGCAGACAGGGTCACTATCCACTAGACCAGGTCGGTCGAAAAATATATGTATGGAACATGTACCTATGTTACTTTAGGAATAAGGATATGTTGAGACAAAAGCGTACCAAAGTGTTCAAAAACTGCCCTGAAACAAAAATATTAAAAAAAAATTACAAAACCTTGTAGGTACATAATTATAACAAAAAGCATCTTTTAAAAAAGACGTTATCATAAAGTCATCAAAGATAGACGGTGGCAGATTGGGAGCAAACTTAAATAAATGGGCAGAAATTTAAAATTATAATGGGATTGTATCCGGTGACACAAATGTGTGGAGTTTGTTGCAAACGACTTCTCGGAGACGCTTAGCTGAGGGACAGGGGTGGGGTGGAGTCGC
The DNA here is from genome assembly GCF_910591565.1 of Cydia splendana. NCBI lineage: Eukaryota > Metazoa > Arthropoda > Insecta > Lepidoptera > Tortricidae > Cydia > Cydia splendana. The sequence goes on from NC_085978.1 coordinate 15,341,304, forward strand.
ACGCAGTTTTCAGTAAACAAAATTGTGTTTATTTCTTCTGGGATTATGGCTACAGATTAAAAAAGTAGGTAAGTACCTCGTAACTTCTTGGAATAAAGCGACTGATAAGTACATACATAAATTAAATAAATAAATTGTTGTATGAATTTATTTACAAGTCGATTTTGTGACTATACTTTACATGAAATTTTATTCGATAAAAAACTCGACATACTTGGGTATATACAGGTACCTAGTAAATCTTATCTTGTAAATCTACTGCCTATACAAGCATAACTAAAATGTATTATTTTTATAATTTGCGTGACTATAGTGAGGAATCACCTTATGCTACCAGTAGATTTTGTACAAATATACGAGTTTACATAGTGATTTATCATTCCGTTATATGTATTGGTAATTATTTTGTCTTCTATATTTCATCTCACACCTTAATCATCATATTTATACACTAGTCGCCTAAGCAGTTTTTTGTAATATTTTTGCTGTCCTAACGCCCGCTCCACAGCTTTGTCGTGGTATAGTTTTACCTGCGGCAACTAATTGTGAGTGCGGATAAAGTATGGCGTCTAAGGTGGCCTTAGTAACGCGATTGCATCACGCCAGTGTGGAACCACCTTTATGCAGCCCCTGTTCCGATTAGGGGACGGAATCTGTCATATTGTCTATAACTGCCAACGTCAAATTGTTTATTAAACTCTTGTATACGTATCGTATGATAATGATAATGATGACCGAATTTTGATGCATCTTGTTTATTATTTTTGTTGCACATTATACCACTGCAATTGCAAATATCTACAGTTTGCAGTATCCGCCTACCAGGATGTAATTTTAGCAAAGCTTTCGATTAATAATATACGTAAATGAGGTGTACCGCAAGGGTCAATTTTAGGTCCTGTACTTTTTATGTTCTTCTCAGGTAGTAATTTCCTAACTGTTATAATGTATGCTTCTACTTTTATCACAACGTAGTAACGATAAAAAGCAGAAGTCTCATAATACGAACTTCGTCGTTCGTCAATGGTGTAGTTGCGACTTAAGGCGCTAAGCATAAGGTGTACCGCAAGGAACCAGTTTTAGGTCCTGTACTCTTCGTGTTCTTTTCAAGCAGTAGGTACTTTCCAAACTTTTATTTAATACTGTACACATAAAAGCAAAATAAAAAGTATTAAAAAGCAGAAGTCTCATAATACGAACCCCGTCGTACGTCAATGGCGTAGTTGCGACTTACGGCGCTAAGCAAGAAACATGTAATCGTTGTTGCTACTTTTGCGGGGCATCTTTTGCTGTTAGTGCGTTGAGAGCTTTTCTGTGGTTAAACTTTAAATTGTCATAATTATTTGTAACAATACGTACTAAATAGATTTTAGGTAAGAAGGTGCTTTTGGTAAAACATCACAAAAAGTGCCATTTCGACGGTTACAAGTAAAAATAAAATTGGATCTGCAAAATAATGAGTTTACAAATGTAAAAGAAACTATATTTGCGAAAATTTTGTTCTAGAGAAAAATCAAAACAAAATAAACTTGCATGTAGGTACCTAAAACTAAACTAGAGTCGGCAAATCCGCTGCAGACTATTCTTGGTCTGACTCTATTATTATGATGATAGGTACCCCTGACCGATTTCGGCCACAGCAACTGTGTGCTCTGGAGTAGGATTTTTTTAATTTGCGTTATTAAAGTGTTGCTGGTTATAGAAGTGTCGTGCTGCAATTGGACTTTACAGACATAGGAAAAGGTGTGCCGCACCTCCGATCTCCGACGGCGCACAGACCTCTTCAGGTGACAGCAATGACAGCAGCACTACCATTCATTTTACTATGGAAATTGACAATAACACTGACGCTGTACTACTTCGTACTAGTAGTGCAGCTGCGGTCAGAAATAGAATGTTATCTTCTTCTTAATAAACTGTCGCAGCAACAATCATCTGTCAAGATGCTGTGGCCAATGAGGGGTGATATGGCTAGGTACAAGTTCTACGAAATATATTTACTACGGCAAATGCTACGAACAAAGAAGGATGGTCGATAAAAAATGAGTATAAAAAATGGTCGGTGTTAGGATATTAATAAAAAAGTTTTTCTTTATTAATTAAGTTCAGTTATTTTTTTGAATTACTTAATGAGTTCGACTAATTGTTTTTTCTAGTGTGGTGCGGATAAAGAATGACTCACGTTAGACCTGGCTGTGTCCGGGCCGGAGCTTCCGGCGCTTACTTTTCTATGAAATGACAGGCGGTCACGTGTTGCTTTCCATAGAAAACGCTGCGCTGGAAGCTCCGGCCCGGACACGGCCCGGTCTAACGGGAGTCATCCTTAATTGAGGTTTTACTATACGTACATATTTTTTACACGAGTCCATAGAAACAGCGTTAGCATACGCTAATCACGGAATAATAGCGCAGGTGCTGTCTTTGTGGTTACGTTACATTTTTCGTCGTTGGCTATTGTTTGTGGATTAACTTTGCGTCCTTATGCTTTGGGGGTAGGTGAATAAATATTTACTTATTAAAATTATTTAAAATGTAACCTAATTTGAGGTCAGTGATACTAGAATCGTATCGTATAATATTGAGATATCAGTTAATACAACACCTATCCATAAAATCTAGAAAAGCCTTCGGTACCTATAATTGATTTAATTGTAGTTAGTTTTATATTCCTGTTTATGTCTTTTAGTAATTTATATTAATAAATAAACCATAACATTGATTCGGTCAAATTGTGTTTTTTTGAAAAACAAATTATAGCCAGCATTCAATGAATGTAGTATGATACCTTTGGGTATGGTGCTTTACGCACACTAGTGTCCCATGCCCTCCCCCTGTTGTAACCCCTCCTTTTAGCATGAAATATGTCCTCATATCATACTACATTCATTGAATGCTGGCTATAATTTGTTTGTCTTCCCCATACATTAGATTAGAACATAACTTGACCGAATCATATGAGTATCATTAAAATACATTATACTCCTTCTAATCTCTTCTCATTGGATATAAAAGTTTGTGTTATAGTTAAAATGCAATAATGCTTACACAAATATAATTTAATTTAAAAAATCAAAGCTTGAGAAAAATTAAGTTCGAAAGTAGCTACTTCCAGTAATTTTAAAAACAAAATGAGCGTACGCTCTCATTTAATATAAAATAATTAACAATAATCTAAATAAAACCTGACAAAGGAAATTAAAAATATACTAGCACAGAACACACCTGGGAGACTGGGGACAAATGGTTCACTAATTTAATATACCGAGAATTATTTTAATAAGTTTACGAGAGCCCGCTTAAAGCAAATATTATGTTCGCTGTAAGCGTTGAATTTTAATATCATTACTTGTGTCCCGTTTTTAATTTTATAAAAGCAAGCCTTCCCAAGCCCCGGTGTGATTCGATTTTTTTAACGTGCTTAAAATGTAATTTTGTTTAAATATGTACCTTATCTTTTTCTGCTTTGTGTAATTAATGTAATTGTGTTGTACTTTTTATATTTGTCTAACCTGGACCTCATTCAGCAGAGCCGTTTAATTCATTCAAAATTATACTCTTAAAAACTTGAAAGAGTATGCAAAAAAGTAATCTATAATGGCCCGGGAGCTCAGAGTCTGTTTACGGATTTGGCCAAACGGCTGGTTGAGGTCACTGGGGACAAAAGAGCTGGCAGCTTTCTCGTTCAACAAATAAGCGTTGCGATGCAGCGAGGCAATGCTGCCAGCATCCTTGGCACTATGCTCCAGGGGCCCTTTTTAGATATAGATTTTTATTTTATTTTTTAGGTATTAGAGTGTGCAAATAATTAATACGTTTTCAATCTAACTTCAATACGCCTAATAATCATTGTGCAAGATCTGACCAATGAGTAAATTAATAAGAACACAAGTTACAAAATAAGAATATACATAGAAGTAAATAAAATACTTAAATAATAAAAATCTAAGAGTCAAACTGTTGTCATTTATTAAGTTACCTATTGAAAAATAATAAAGTTACGACTTTTTCCAAATAAGATCGACACGTATTTTATTACGAATTCTATCGACTTCTGAAAATATAACTGTATTCAAAACCCCTTTCAGCAACGGACACCATTTAGCAATTAACTTCAAAAGTGACAGTTCACGATCAAGACAAAGATTAAGCCATTACATTAGCAATTTTTCCCAATACCGGCCTAATTACTTTAACCAAATTCCCATTCCTCACTCAATCAAGTTCAGTCTTCTTTATGACTTCCGCTCTAACCATTCAGCGGCTTCAGATTCTTTAGAATCCGCTTCGTCTAATAGTGCAAAGTTGGTGAAGCGATTTAAATGCTGGGAGCGCAGTGTTCATTTGAAGTCGGAATCAAAAATTTAAATTGCGGACATTCTTCACTCGTTTGACGGGGCTTTATTGGTGCTCTAATGCGTTGGCTGGAATTGCGGTCTTATTTGATAGCGGAGGCTGTATTTAGGTACCTATAGATTCGTGGGTCGATTGATAGCGAAGCAATTTGTTGCGATAGCGGAAAATTTCTTGACAACTTGGAATTTGTGAGTTTGGGTATAAAGTACCTACCTACTTACTATTTTTGCACAAGTTCAAAATTTAGGAATGAAGTTAATAATCCTTTTTCCTAAATTTTAAACAGGATGTTACAGAAAAAAAACTCGATTTGATTTTTAGTTTATTGAGACTATAGAGTGTAAGCTTATTGAATAATTCATTAGCAAACTTACCAAACTCCGTATTAGTCGTAAGTTTAAGAGTAGAAATTTACAGATACAGTCTATCAATCAAATCAAAACAAGACAACACTTCCAAACTCACTTTCCTACCAAACCAATCCCCAACTGCCCCAAACTTTTATATTTATTGACTCCTTGTTAGTTCTTTTTATATCAAGGGTCTGAGAAATATGGCAACATTTATTTGGTAAACTGGCAACATTGAGAAGGGGAGGAGAGGGTTAAACGGCGATTCTTTTCCTATTCCTGCCAACTGATTTGGACGGGCCTTAGGCGAGTGTGACGCTATTTTGTATCTTTATTGTAATCTCAGTTGGTTTATGGAAGGGACACCTACAATTCGGGAAGATGGATAGTTTTGAAGACGACAATAAAATTCATATTTTAGGGTTATTTTGTCATAAATACGATAGTGACGGTTACCGTATTCACTGTATTCAGTGCGAAATTATTTGGATAAAATCTTGGAAAAAAATATCTTAGGGAACGTGAGTGACGTCTTTGTTGCGGATTAATATTATTTAAGTGTCTAAAGATATATTTAGATATAAATTAACACTAAATTGGTGTCTGGTGTTACTCTTGTCGAGGAATGAGCTACCATAGGGTACTCAACTTGCATAATTTTGAAATGCAGAAATGATTATTTAATATAAAAACAAAATGAATAAGAACAAATTGCATAATTTCAGAAATAATAATCATTCAGTTGCATAGTAATGTATTTGCATAACAGGCAATCAGTATAATGATCACTTTGTATACTATTTGATGCTCATATCGTTATTTTTCCATAAAAACCACGCACGCCTTGCCAATGTCCGGGACCCCATGGTCCCGAGAATTTGTAAGAGACAGACAAAATAATAATAATAATTCAGCCTATACACGCCCCACTGCTGGGCACACGCCTCCTCTCATGATCGACAGGGTAATAAAAAGTGTAGTATTATAAAATAAGTCGGTTCTGGCGCTTCGCCGGCCGCTGCTGCGGCACGCTCGCTTCGCTCGCTCGGCTCGCGCGCTGTAGGGTCGCAGTTCTACCTAACACTCCTCCTCGCTTCGCTCGTCGTCGTACCTAACGGCGACCTGCCTTAAGGTAGAATATGTAAGCTGTTTTATAATTTATGTCATATTATATTATGTCACCCGATCATTCGTTAAAATATAGTTATGTTATAACAAGTAAAATTATTCCTAATGATCGTTATAAACAAAGTTTTTATGATTATAGAACATTCTGTAATTTAATTATTATAACGAATAATATTATGGATTTTGTTTCTATACATTATGTTTATTATGAGTTTTAAAAGTAGTTAAATGTAATTATGCAAAATGTTTGTATTAAAATTGAACGGCACCCAAATCTAATAGTTACTTCTTTAGTTTAACACGTTAATAATATCTTATAGATAGAGACTTCTTATAGATAGAGCTACTTATGGTGGTCACGACCCTCAACTGTGAGGATAACGACGAAGAAGAAGAAGAATATCTTTCCATTTCGTAGAAGAATAACTAACTAAACTGTTTGATTGTAAAGTATTTGATACATAAGTACCTATAAGTAGGTAATCTGCCAGAAGCTAGTTTTCGTTCAGACACTTTTGAATAACAAAATAATAATCAGTACTCGTACAACACACCTGTAGAAAAAAAATGCCAGAATATTACTTCAAAAAATTGCTGACTTACTTTTCCAAACATCTAACAAAAAATAAACCATATTGGCACCGATTTGCCGACGCCCCGCCGATGGGCCGATAAATAAAATTGCTGGAAGCATCCGACCACTAACCGGCCTTCCGAACGGGATATTTATGGACAGAAGGGTGTTTTATACGCTCCGCTTTAACCCACTTGCCCCTGGCCATCTTCACTTTGGGGCACGTTGTTACACCGTTGTGTAATGACAAAATATTTAAGTGCACTTTCGCGGCAGTTTGATAGAAATGGACAGTGAAATTTTTAGGATGCATTTTTGCATTGAGAAGATATTAGACGTCTCCGAAAAATGCATGTTTTTTAATGGCATATTTAAGGACAGGGTGTTTTATAAGCTTCGCTTTAACCCACTTGCCCCTGGTCATGTTCACTTTGGGGCACGTTGTTACACCGTTGTGTAATGAGAAAAAGTACCTTTCGCAACGCTTTGATATAAATTGACAATGAAGTGTTAGGGACGTATTATGTTAGGTACATTTTACAATTTTTGCATCAGTGAGAAGATCTAATCAGAAACATATCCGATCGGTTTTTAACAAGATATTTATGGATACAAGAGTATTTATACAATCTGTTTTAATTTAACTAATTTTCCCCTGGCCATCTTGACTTTAGGGCTCGTTTTTACACCGTTTTGTATACAAAAAAGTACAGAAGTACATGTTTAATACAAAACGTAATAAAGTAGAGTGTAAGCTTAGCTTAAGTATTATTATATAGCAACATATTTAGTAGTTGCCTTATAATTTGTATGTGGCAACTCTCTCTCTTCTTTGTCGATCTGAACTAACCGACACGTCCCGCGTTCACCTTTGTAATTTTATTTAATTTAGAACACAATAAAAGCTCATTATAACTTAAAAAAGCATTTTGTATTCTCTAGTATTAATTGTTTAGGACTTTGAACCAATGACAGTAAAATTCATAGATTTTAACAAGTTATTTTTCTGTCGTTGATAATGTATTTTCTCGAACAGCTCATAACTAGGCACTAGGTCCTTAAATTAGAGGGCTGGATACAAAAAATCAGGCGAAGATGAGCTTTGTAAAAACAGACCTGAAACCCTTATTTTGCAACTGTTGCATAAAATTGATTTATAAAAGGGAATAAAGGGACTAAACCTTACACCACGGTGTAACGCTTCCCGTGTTTTATTCGACATTCGAAAAATAACTTTATTTTTATGTGTGTATTTATTCAGCCCCGATAAGGAGGCACCTCTATCTGCACAAAACGTCGTATTTCAATACAATTTTGTTGGCGCTTACGTCGTTTTTCGCAAGATGGCGGCATATTCGCGTTTTCACCAGTTTATGTGTCAGGTCATTCGGCGTTATGGGTTAGTGTTTTGATTTGTTGCGAATCTATTTGGTGTGATAGTTGGACATTTGCATATCTATATTTGTTTTTTTGATGTCAAGAAGTTTGTTTACCACCTTAATCCCTTTTCCCAATACTACAGAAAATTTAATAAAAATTTACTTAGGTATCAAAAAGTTAAAACTAATTTAAAGTAGGTAATATATCCAATACCCATATTATAGGAAAAATATAGGTATACATTTCTATATTGGATAAAAATGCATGTATTTAATGTAGGTACCTTTTCTACTAGGTTTTCATTGGAACAGAAACAAGGTAAGTTTGTATGAGGGAAAAACTAAAATAATAACATAAATAAATGAAAAAAACCTTGAGGATTGTTTGAATTTAATAAACATTTAAAAATAACTGATTTGAAAGACCGAAGTGATCCCATAAGTGTTCCGTGAACATAGTTTTGTACGTAACACTAAAAAATCTAGAGTCAGTGGCCTAGCAAAATGGCGTACCTACGTAACCCAGCTCTTATCAACTTCATGAAACTTCTGTAAGAAGTGTTATTTTGATTGTTCCAAAATCTTATCTTGATATGACATTGAACATCGCTCACACGCATGCGAATTTAAGTACCTAAAGGTCGAGCGTGAGATGCACGCCAAAGATCAAGACGATGGTCAAGGTCATATGAGGATATTTTCACTTAATAGTGTACCATTTACTTTTTTGCGAAAATCCATTAACTTTTGGGTTATTTCTACTCAGAATCACGAGGACTATCTATTTAAAAAGAAAAAAATGTGTCCCGAAAATGTCCGTTTTGTAACGCATTTTCACATACATTTTGTATGGACCGTTACAAAACTGACACCCAAAATTTGTATTAAAACTGGGGACACTTTTTTTCTCTGTCTCATTCAATACGAGTAGTAGGTACTCGTGATTCTGAGTCTAAATAACCCAAAAGTTGATGATTTTTCGAAAAAAAGAAATGGTACCATTTTTTCTGAAAACCCCCATAAAAAGCACTTCAAAACCGTAACAAGTTGTTGTAATCATAATCGGGACAGCTCTAAGACAAAAAGAATTCTTAATTATTTATTTTATTTAGTTACAGTAGGGTGGCTAATATTTATTGACGATTTGCCCTACGTTGTTAAACTTGAATAATTACAGACGCCTTACAATATTTTATCTTACCCTTCATAAAATTATTCAAGATTAAATTGAAAAACAAAGAAAATCTCACACTGCCCCTGATTGATACAACAGACTTAAAGAAAAATGGGAAGCCGCAAAGTGTCCGATTGTCTATATATCGCATCAACCCCGGACGGGTAAAAATGCCCGGCCGCTTCAATCAATTTGGTCCGAACACAGGGTTATTTTTCTCGTTTTTCGTTACTTTAGTGTTGGGATGTGTACCGGGTTTGGATTAACGGTAAAGCGGTACATATTTTTCTGTTTATTGGTGGTAATAAACGTTATGATTAGGGTATTGTTAATTTACGCCTTCTATATTTAGGTTTCTATTAATAATAATATTGTTGAAAATTTTAATATTAGCGTAAACTACACGGCTCTTTATTTTTGCACAAGTGGCTAATCTGACTTGATTCTTACTCAGTACCTTCCTAAAAATTAAAAGCTAAACTTTTAGGATGAAATTACAGTTTTGCCGAGTAAAACTCTTATAAATACGTTTACTCTCTATTACGCACCTCAATAAAAGCGACAAAATAAAGACTACAACATTTTAAAGTGAAGGTAAACAGGCTACCACGTCTTTAGTTAGTAACGCGCCTTAGATCAATGTATCGTTTTGCAAACCGAGCATCAAAAGCAGTACATCAACTATGCATTTCAAAAATCGGTACATTGGCACCATCCGTATGTTTTTCTTAGATAATATATTTTTCACCTTAGCATAATTATTAGTACCTGGACCGTGCTGGTTCCAAGAGGCCGATTTACCCAAACAAAATATAATCACTGCTCACTAACAAGCGATCCCGTGCATCGAACGAAACAAATTTGTAGGTTTTGTGAATATCGCAACTTTGATTGCGTCATAAGCGGTACGTACCCATCCCAAAACCGGTACGTTTGGCCAACCTTCGTATGTTTGGCTTGTAAGTGTTTCGCCTTAGCTAATATTGTTAGTCGGACCACGGATGCCCCGCGAGGCCGATTTGCCCATAAATTGCCCCCGTAAGTGATTCGCCCCTTTCAATCTTTCAATGCCTCGCCGGATATTTTTTATGTTTGAGTTGAGGCGATTTTTTTTGTTCATAATTTAGTTGTTTGAAGGGTTTGGAAAGGAAAATGCGGTTAGTGGAATGGATTGAGAGTCATAATTTATTTGAATTTGAGTTTTTTTTTTGATATGTAGGTATAGATTTTTTTTTGTTTAATTTATCTTAGTTGGTGTTATCGAGTTGAGTTGCGCGTTTTCCCAGAGATAAGACCTAGGTAGATTGAGCCCCCATATAGCAAAAATCATCGAAATCGTTACAGCCGTTTCCGAGATCCCCGAAATATATATATAATTAAATAAATAAATAAACAAGAATTGCTCGTTTAAAGTTATAAGATAGATAGATAGATTCTGAGTAACGGTCAATATGACCTAAGTTCAAACTGCGAATCGGGAAGCATAGACGCGCAGCCGAGCGAGCGACAATAGACATAGACAACCGACACGTTGCCATAGAGCACAATAAGTGTCGCGTGTCACTGTGACCTGGACACTACAGGATGCTCTTTGGTACCATTATTTTATTATTATTTAAATATGTATGAAACCAACGGTCATACAAACAATATTGTTACAGTTTTTTCTCTTAATTTAGACCTATAATTTCCATTTTTATTAAACATATATTTATATAGAAGCACAAAAAAGTACCTATTTTTATTCTGTTGTATTTTTTTTCGATTTGTTTTAAATTTTGGCTGGTTTTAAGGGCTCCTCATTCTGGGCGGAATAAGTACGAGATCAAAACTAGTCCCGAAAAAAAAATTTAATTTTCCGCTGAGGATTTCTGACGAAACGCGCATGTAACACCTCTGGAGTTGCAGGCGTCCATAGGATACGGTGACTGCTTACCATCAGGCGGGCTGTATGATTGTTTGCCACCGACGTGGTATTAAAAAAAAACGTAAAATTCGATAACAAAATGAATATTAGCCCTTTTAATACTCTTGTCTTGTATTTTTTTTCCGATAATATAAAATTATAAACAGTGTTTTATTTTAAAAATATGATAGGAAATTTCATTAAGCCACCGATATAAAATATGATTAAACGTTAAGATTTGACAATTGAGGAAACACCATAATTATGATGCCAGTAGTTTTAAGGTGCAGGAAAACATCGCTCACAAAATTAACTTTTTAAAACTTATCTAGAAATATAAACATCCTGTAGGCGAAGTGTAGGCAGCAATCTAAGCGTCCATTGAATAGACAAAGCACAGCGTATCGGTCACACATCGGTGCTCTCATTCATACGCGAGACAAAACACTATTGGGTTTCTTTCACGACATTTAGGTCAGCGGTAGACATCCCTACAACTTCAATAATAACCCTATATTTAGTTTTTTTCCAAAAGGATTTCGTAATACGGCCACGGCGTGATTCGAACTTTGACACGTCAAAAATTTGCTTAAAGATACGACATGGATCGGATGTGTCAGTGTCAAAAGTGACGTTTTTGTTTGAAGAAACGTCACTTTTGACACTGACATTACCGATCCATGTCGTAGGTATCTTTAGCAAATTTTTGACGTGTCTTAACTTAAAGTTCGAATTAGTCCGATTTATTGAGTTTTTTCCATTAGGATTTCGTAATAGGCTAGAGAGAGGTATCAGGTTCTTCAAAAATCGGCCAAGTGGGTTCCGTACCATTACGCAAAAAACGGCAAAAAAATAGTTATTTACGATACAAGTGCGGAAAAGAGGAAATTCACACCGAAGGGAGTGTTTTAAATCGACACGAGTTGCGAATTACCTATTCGCACGTGTATCGTACAACGTTTTACAGTACATATGGCCTTTTAAACTTTTGACATACGCACGGAAAGTGCTGTTTCCCGGACTAGTGCGGGAAAGTAGAACTATATGTACTGTAAATCACGTTTGTTGTATTCCTATACAACAAACGTGATACGCCCCACTTAAATATTTATTTTAATTTGTTTTTAGTATTTGTTGTTATAGCAGCAACAGAAATACATCATCTGTGAAAATTTCACCTGTCTAGCTATCACGCGGTTCATGAGTTACAGCCTGGTGACAGACAGACAGACGGACAGACGGACAGCGGAGTCTTAGTAATTGGGTCCCGTTTTTCCCCTAAGGGTACGGAACCCTAAAAAAGGAGTGTAAAATTGATATCTAAATACGTAATGTCATTGTCCGTACGGCTCGCTCGCGCCAGAACATAATACATGTACAGACAAGTACTAACGAAATGCATGGGTTCTGTTTCTGACATTACTTTGAATATTATGACGTTTCTATAAACTTCATAATATTTTCATATAGGCATCCCACTTCGTCAACTGCTCACTTTTTTCAAGATGGCGTCCAATCTCTAGCAACAAAATCTGTAAATCCGTCTGATTCAGTTAATTATCACCGCGATTGAGCCCGCTCTGTCAATTAACTGATTGGTGCTCTGACGATACGGGGTGGATAAAATGTAGCTCAATGTCTCTTGTATACACAATCGTCAATATACATTTGTACAGATGTATACATATATATTTGAACCTATTAGTATATACAAGACATACAGATGTGCAGCGCATAATTATTTTCTTTCGTATTTTCACGGAACCGTACGAACGCGTCTTCCCATTTCAGACAGTCTTTGTGTGTACAAAAAGTACTTAGGTCGACTGAAGTAGCATGACAAATACGAAAGTTTCGAAAATACGAAAGAAAACAATTATGCACTACGTCTGTACATATTTGAATTTCTGTCAATCTAGTAAGGCGACGGAGATAATATAGAAGATCTTCGAATGTCAATGCTCGCAGAAATCCGGTAAAGTCGTATTTCTACTGTTTGTTATTTAGTGACATAACGGTCAGAAATCAGAAGGCCTACCGCGAACACCGAAGTTCGCAAATTGCGAGTATCTTTCTTTGTTTCTCTAATTACGCTAAATAAAGAGGTTTTAAAAAAAACTTTCAGATATATGATATGTCTTTCCTAAAATACAGTGCACTTAACTAAATGACAAAGACTCAGGCCAACATTTTTAAGAATTCTTAATTTGGCGACGTTTCAGAAAAACTTTGTAAGTTTTTAAACTACTTTAGAATAGAAGTTCATAGCAATAAATAAGATCACCCGGTCCTTTTGCGATCCTATTTAAGCATTACTAAAGTCGGTATTAAAATATCGTGCTAACGGCATTTCTTTCATAAAATTGAGGATAAAGTGAGTAGGGAGGACATAGCATGGTTATACTTGGTCAAGCAAATCTTGTCAGTAGTAAAAGGCGGCAAATTTGAAAAATCCCGGGTTATCAACACTGTTTTCGAATAATTCCAAAATCGCGTGTCATCTGTGTTTTATCTGTGGAATGTGGATTGTGAATGACAGCCATTGTTTGTTTGTTTATATTATACAATTCTGAATCGTTGCTATTTCAAGAGAAATTTCTGCTGACACCATTAAATACCGATTTGATCGTCAATATTTGTAAAATATGAGGTTATGATAATTACATGTTTTGGTTCGATGTACATTGCTGCTTTTCTTAGCGCCAATATTGCTCTTTGAGTGTTGCCCTACTTCACTTTGCTGTATGCTACTGATATACTTTTCTTGACAGACATAAATCTTTGGATGTAACCAAATGAATAAAGCGACATTTTAGCGACAGATAGCGCAAGCATCAAGCTCAGATTAAACAAAACGGCTCAATTGAAACTAAAGGACCGTTATAAGGGCTTTTTCCTTTTCGCGCTAATTAAATCGGTTAGCTTTGGAAGCCATACTCATAACGTTTCTAGTGATGCTTTTATCATTGCGTATTTGACTGACGACCTGTCTGGCCTAGTGGGTGTTGACCCTGCCTATGAAGCCGATCGTCCCGGGTTCAAATCCTGGTAAGGGCATTTATTTGTGTGATGAGAACAGATATTTTTCCCGAGTCATGCGTGTTTTATATGTATTTAAGTATTTATAAATATTGAAATATTGCATATATCGTTCTCTAAGTACCCACAACACCAGCTTTATTGAGCTTAGCAACTGTGGGAATTAGTCAATTTGTGTGATAATGTCCTTTAACATATATTTATTTATGAATGAGTGTATTTATACCTAGGTATAATTCATGTAAGTTGATCAAGTTTTTTTTGTCAATCGCTCCTAGAAAATATAAATCTTAGTAATAGAAGAAAATAAACAGAAAGACAACTGCAACAAAAGTAGAGGCGTTTTTTTTATCGCTATAAAAACGACCTCTTCCAGACAAACTTTAGGTAGCAAACTTTAGGTTAATAAATGTACATACACATCAGTAGGTAATTTAAAACTTCACTTTTTCAGATAGACAGGAACATTTCAAAGTATTTGTTTCGTGATCAGATTCTTTGTGACAACCTAAATAATTCACAAAGATACACCAAACACACAACTGCAAGTAATCCATCATAAAAAAGACAGACAATAAAATCATCCCCGATAAAATATTTAAGACTGGGGGGATTAAAAAAGTAGAAAATTAACATAAAAGACAAACAGACGAATCGGCTCGCAAAAGGACCATCAATAATTAATAAGCCTTCTCGTTTGAAATTAGCCACCATTTGAGGGTTAAACAGGAGTAAAAGAAAAAAAGATGTATTTTTCCCGTTGGTAACCCTGAGGGAAATTTTATATAGGAACTCCGTCTATCGACTGGGGACACGAAGAGCTAGAGAATCTGGAAGAGTTAGTAGCCTACTTCATAAAGTTATATATAATTACCACAAGGAAAGCGGGTGCCGCTGCCGAAGCTGCCGAGACCCTCAAAAGGCGGAAATACGGGGGTCTCGACGACAATTACAAATTTATTCCTTTCGGTGTCGAGACCCTCGGTCCGTGGGGCCCGGGAGCTGAGAGTCTGTTCATAGATTTGTCCAAACGGCTTGTTGAGGTCTCTGGGGACAAAAGAGCTGGCAGCTTCCTCGCTCAACGAATTAGCGTTGCGATCCAGCGAGGAAATGCTGCCAGCATTCTTGGCACTATCCCCCAGGGACCCTCTCTAGATATAGATTTTTAGGTATTTTTTTTTAGGTTTAGTTTTAGTTTTATATATAATTAAATAACATTAAAACAAAATAATACCTAATTATTATTTTCGGTCACTCAGTGGTCGTGATAATGACCCGAGCCTTTAAAAAGACAATTTATTGACAAAAACCAGTAAATATGGGTGTCTGTCTTCTGGGCTAGCTAAAAACCTGTGTTACAGAAGTCAGTGTTCTCTCCCAGCAGATACCATGCACAATACCTGCAGAGTTAACCTTTTTTGAAGAACCCCTAGTTAGTATGTTCAGAAAACCTCGGTAGGGAGTACATATTATTAAAACCATCAAATGCGATAAAGTTATATTTTCATTGACACAAAAGGAAGTTTCAGAAATGATCTAAGTACCAGAAGTTTTCTGATTTCTTTAGAACTAAAAGCGGCTTTTAAACATAACATTGATTATAATTTGATTTAATTTTGACATCACTTGTGGTACGATCAAGCTATATTGTATGTCAAAATGAGATCAATTCTTAAAGATCTTACTGGCTCTTCCATCACACAAGTATCCCAGTCACCGACCCTTGAAGAAGAATTAATGAAAAATGAAATCGACTTGGCAAATTTAATTTTTCCATTGCCCGGGCACATCGGCCGTTGATTAGATCCCATTAATATTAATATTGATTGACAATTGTATTTTTCATTAGCTCCGGGCGATGGGGCGTTGTAGGTAATTGAAGAAATACGCAGCTTATGAAAAGATGTATTTAGACATTTTAGACTAACATAAAAATTATTACAAAATTTATAACAGGGCGCACTTTAAACAAGTTCTATTTATTAGTAAATTATTAAGATTGAATTGAATCTTCCTAAATGTAGTTAAACAGGGTGTCGCGTTAAGTATCTACGAATCAAAGGAAGGCCTTAGATCAGGCATTTAAGAGTTACCAATAGGTCTATGAAGAACTTTGGGAAAAAAACCAAATTATTAATTCGTCACTTTTTCTTTAGTATAGGTATTACATCTATTTCAGTTTATGATCTCTACATGTTAAACGAAAATGTATGTTTTCAGATAATTCATCGATTTTGTATGCTGCGAATGAAAACTTATTTTTTGAAAAATTTATGTCGTATCAGTATCATTGTTTCATTATCAAAACTTTGGATACCGCAATACAATTTTGCCAATACAGGTGATATATCTAGAAATGACAAAATATCAGTAACTGTCTAGACAGCACTTTTCACCGCCTGAACCCAAACAAACTAAAATATGCATCTTTTTAATCCCCAATTTTTAAAAATAAAATATTTCTCCGAAAGCCCGGGGGTTGCAAAAAAATCTCCCAATCTGTTGATTAGCTTCTTTTTATATTTGGGGGTGACGTTAAACTCAGATTAATGTCCCAACGGTGGGGGATTAATGACAGTTTAAAAATTAGCCCCGACACTATTTCAGTCAGGATATTTGGAATTCGAACGTCAATTGTTTTAACGACCAGTCTACGAAGATATTTGAAATAAGAACATGTAAGCGCTGGTTCAAAGAAGAATGTATTCGATTTCCATTCGACCCGTTCTCAAACAATAGCTTTGTACAGGTTTCGTATCTATACTGGGTCAAGCAGATCTTGTCAGTAGAAAAAGGCGCGAAATTCAAATTTTCTATGGGACGATATCCTTTCGCGCCTACATTTTTCAAATTTGCCGCCTTTTTCTACTGACAAGATCTGCTTGACCCAGTATAGAAGAAAACTGTTCAATATCTTGGTGTTTATAAGTGTAAGAATTTCGATAATTACAAGCAAGAAACTGGACAACTGACTTTTTCCAAGCTTTTAATGACATCCTATTTGTTACGTATAATTACCGACTGATTTTTTCTGAGTAGGTAACAAGTATCTGTAGTTGAAAATATTTTTATTTATGCTGTCTGGACATGGGACTGCCCTCCAAAACTTTCCCCGTGTTATAACGTCTGTAGAACCCATAGACTAGGAATCCTCTAGACGGAGTTTAGAGCAATTATTTCACGAAACCGATACTGCCAAAATACGGGGGTGCGGGGGGCGAGGTGAGCGAGGTCCTGTGCCGTGATTGGTCCGTTCAAAGACACGGACGTCACACAAAGATACTTTCGACTCGAAAATGGAGTAAAACTACCGTATTTGTGGCAGAGGGGGTAGAGCTACTATGCTCAGTCTGGAGGATGTCTTGACTGTAGTAGAACCTCTCAGTTATGGTAGTTGACAAATTTTGCTTGTCACTTGAGAAATATTTAATGGTTATTATTATAATTGAGTACCGTTCTTGTACTTTACTTTCTTAGACCTTGAATGTTACTGTTCCTTTACCCGCATGTTACAACTACCAAATAGTTTCCCAGCCATTCTGAAGTCTGTATTTGTCAACCCAATCCCAAAATTCACTGAACCGATCACCCACAGCTCTCCAACCTTGGTCCAAAATTAGCCGAAGCGAATTCTAATCGAGGAACAAATGGAAATTCGAACCCTAGTCCCGTCGCGGCAACATTTTTCGACATATTTATGCAAGTTTTTTTTATGAACGTTAATTCTCGAAATGGATTTCGTGGGGGCTCTGGGGGGGTATTATCTGTGCGGTTGTCATCTTTCCGAATGCTTTTGCGATGGAAAAATGTCGCTTAGGATTACGAGTACTTTTAGGGTTCCGTATGAAAACAGCGGTAGCCTTTTACTGAATTAATGATGTCCTAATTCTTAGCAAAAACCGTGTAATAAATAAATCATCAATCCAATCATCAATCAATTAAGAATAAAATGCAAAAGCAGAAACAAAAAAAAGAGGGATCGTCATATCGTAAATAAAATACATACTGTTTCTTTGCTATTTACTTATTAGATACTAAGTATCTAAGAAATAAATAACAAGTCAATAGCAAGTAAATTGTAAAGTCTTTACAATGTGTATAAGATCTCACTAAAAATCCCTAGAACATAAGTAAAATAAATAGACACAACCGAATACAGAACCTCCTCATCTTGGAAATGAAGTCGGTTGAAAATGTGATAAATGTATACAGAACCCACCGCTCGCAATTCGTTGCTCACATTCTTTTTTCTGATGGCACAAAAGTTTATTGAAATGCTTAATGGAAGCATTGGATCAATTTCCATAAAACGAAACAAATGACGATGTCTTGCCCTTCGTTTTCATCAGCGTACCATTTAATAAGGCGTGTCTATGCAAAAATGTAGATGGCGCTTTACAAGGCATTTGTTATATAGGAGGGTCTCTTCTTCTTCCTCGCGTTATCCCGGCATTTTGCCACGGCTCATGGGAGCCTGGGGTCCGCTTGACAACTAATCCCAAGAATTAACATAGGCACTAGTTAGAAAGTGACTGCCATCTGACCTTCCAACCCAGAGGGTAAACTAGGCCTTATTGGGATTAGTCCGGTTTCCTCACGATGTTTTCCTTTACAGAAAAGCAATGGGAAATATCAAATGATATTTCGTACATAGGGCAAACCTTGGCTATTCGGTGATACGTAGTTATTCGGTGATAGTCAGTTTTATTGTCTTTTAGCCGAGTTGCCCGGTAATGTTATTGCTTAAAACAATGTTTAAGAGATACCATGGATGTGACTAATGTGGTGTAATATGGTTTCAAGTAATATAATTACCAGGTAACGCGGCTAAAATACATTAAAACTGACTATCACCGGATAACTACGTATCACCGAATAGCCAAGGTTTGCCCTAAGTTTCGAAAAACTCATTGGTACGAGCCGGGGTTTGAACCCGCGACCTTCGGATTGAAAGTCGCACGCTACCGCTAGGCTACCAGCGCTTATTCAGGGGGATAATCGTACATCGAAAGAAGCTAAACGTATAGAAAAATGTATCATGATGACAGATGCTACGAAAAGTCATGTGACTATTTCCATACCGTAAAATGGGGTGAGTAGGGATTGCGAGGAGAGTCGGGTTATGAATTGGGAGAGAAGGGAAGACAGGGGGGTGAGATGGTTTTTAAAGGCTACTGCTACCTAAATAATGTATTCCAATTACAAATGGAGCTATAGTAATATTCATAATAAAAAAAATCGATTCAACAACGTTTCAAAATCACCTTTTGTATGAAATCCCATCTCACCCCAACTACGAGGGACTACCTACGGGGTGAGGAGGGATTTTGTGTTTATCGTTAAAGTTATGAAATGGAACTACCTAAAGTCATAAAAAAACTAAAATACAAACGTCCGGAACATTTATTAATAAAATTAAGTTTGCATAAAATGTTATTGAGGTTTGCATGTCAGTTTTGTCCCTACTCACCCCATTTTACGGTACATTGTTTAAGTTTGGATTGGAGTTTGCTATCAACCATTATCATCTTGGCTAGGCTCTTGTGTGAAAAGTGATTGAATTTACGAAAATAGCTAGGTAATAGAGTTAGACCAAGAAAAGTCTGCAGCGATTTTGATAGCCCATGCAGCGCAAGTATTATTTATACCTACGTCATAATTTCATAGAAGTTTGACGTTCAAAATAACACATGCACTGCGTGGGCTAACAAAATCTCTGCAGACTATGGTCTAACTTTATCTAAACTGCCAAGATATAATATTATTTTATAAGTAGGACTGCCAAGATGCAGAATAATCGATAAAAAGTTAACAATTCCAAAGCCATTGAAATCTCATACTAACTCGTGAAACTGTATACCTCTTTGAAACTAAAAAAGTTAAAAGTGTTATTTTCAATTATTCAAATTATAATTTCTTTAGCATTATAATTTCAATTGAATGTAAAGTCATGTTCATGTACCTATAATTTGAGACGTTTGTTTCAATTATTTTAATTTACTAAAGTGGCAAAGAGCATTTGAAACTAGAACACTTCATTTTCTTTCATGGAAATCTAAGAATCAAATATGTACTTGAAAAAATGGCGTTTCACTCACGCCACATTTACCGTGGCGTCTGAATCAAACGGCCGAACGAACTAAATCGAGCAAGAAAAACGCATAAAATTAACAAAAAAACAATAGAATTAACATAGAAAACATCTGCGCCAAAACGGCTACCATTATTGCCCCTACTATAGGTTTCAAGATGGCGGTCGTTAGTAGGTATTTGGGATTGGGATCTCACTATACACTCACCCCGGGCCTACCGTGAACACCGAAGTTCGCAAATTGCGGGCATCTTTCTCTGTCACTCTAATATGTATCTACTGGAACTTAACAATAAGTGTGACTTCATCATCATCATCATATCAGCCAGAGGATGTCTACTGCTGGACATAGGCCTCCCCCAAAGAGTGCCACAATGAGCGGTCTTGCGCCACCCGCATCCAGCGGACTCCCGCGACCCTGATTCAGTCCACCTTGTGGGACTTAGCGTGACTTAGGTACATGCAATACAATACAATGCAATACTTATTAATATTGTATTGCATTACGTAAATAATATACGCGCGTACACGTTCGCACTGTAAATTATCGTTTTGGGTATTAACTAAATATATCATGTATCCAAGAAACTATATGTAGAAAATAACACGTTAGTTTTCATAATATATCTTACTAAAACTGTCTTGAAAACTTCGTATAATTTGGAAGTTATATAAAATGGTTACAGATATTTATTGAAGTACTTAATCAGGTGAATTTCATCTATGTTAGAGTCAGACCAAGCTAACTCTGCTTGGAATTTGCAATGACAATGTGTGGCAATGTCAAATTTATATGAAAATATGACGTTTATAATGACTCTCCCTCATTTTGTTCTATTCAGATCAGTGCAAAGTTAGCTAGCTTAATACGCTCTCTATACTCTGTATCTTTAGGTATTTAAAAAAGAGTAAACACAATCTACCCTCAAATGGCTCCTTAACCCAGTTGAGGGTAGATGAAAATATTACACGGTCATTAATGTAGGTTAAAGTCAGGCCGTTCAGTGACAGATCCAGGCGGTTTTGTATTTGGTTGGTTAACCAATAAATGTTATAACTACCCGAAACTATACAAATTGTTTGTTTGCTTTTATTTAAATACCTAAAGATACAAACTATAAATAATTGCTTTTTATTAATTCACCTTTTAAAACAAAACAAATGGTAGTGGCGTTCCATTCGTAAGGCGCTGGCAATCGCATTGATTCCTCCTCCCCCGGGAGGATTTGTCAGGTTAAAAGCAATAAACATTAAAAATAAAATGGCGAATCCCCCCCTCTCTCCCCCTATCGAGTCATTATCGTTACAATGTTCTGGCTAGTTGGGTACGTAGGGGATGTTTGGAAATGCAATTAAAATGTCGAAAAGTGTCTCTTTTGAGTACGTAGAGGGTAGAAGGAAGACACCCACACCATGTCTTGGTATTCTTGTGTTAAATAATATGAGTCTACAAAGATAACGGGGTTAGGTACAGGTATTAAGTTCACAAATTAGTAAATTTACTTGGGTTACCCAATAAAACAGTAGAGTTAGACCAAGAAAAATCTGCAGCGATTTTGATACCCCACGCGGTGAAAACTTCTAGAAAATGATTATTAATTATTAATTATGACGTATAAATAACACTTGCACTGCGTGGGCTATTAAAGTCGCTGCAGACTTTTCTTGGTCTAACTCTAAATATTTAGGGCTATCTCACACGGATATTAAACTAAGAATCTGGATGTATAAGGAATCTGATTATTTTTTATGGTCTCTGATTATGATTTGCTATTTCTGATTTTTAATTTCAGCTTTCTAGATATTCCTAGAGAATAGGCTTGTAAAAGCGTAAAAATTTATCTTTCGATTAGTTTTCTTTGTTGTTGTTTATTTGACAAAATACTTTCCCAGATTCAACGTACGTAAATATTATTCAAAACAAGATTGAGGTGTATTAGAAGCCCACAAGTATTTAGCAGTTATGAATTGAAAATTATGACTTTTGGGCTATTTACAAGTTTATTACCACACAGACGTTGTCATTATCTACTAGTTTAAATTGTTAAAATCTCAATTTCCACCCTCTTAGAGAGTAGATAAACAGTATATTTTCTGATCTAGATGTATATTTATTTAATAACATTTTATACGATGTATATTTGTATATCCGCAATCTTTACTTCACCACCTAAGTTATTTATTTGTGATCGCTCGTATCGGCGAACACAAAGATTTCATCAATTCTCATCACAACGCCCCTCAGGGTCCCAATATTTCCCAATACCCAGTAATCGGCGTCATTACTGTCTTGCTAACATGAATTAATACGGAACCCGGAGGGAGGGGGTGTTAATAAGGGGGTATTGTTATTGGTTCTAGTCACACGTGGTTGTGGAGATAAAAGTTTTGTGTCTTGTGTTGATTATTAAGTTCTTGCGCAAACATAGATGTGCATCCACAACGCAGTTAACTTTTGTCAAGTTTGATTGAAGAAGATTATTGATTGATTGATTGAAGCAACACTTTGCAACAGGATAACTTTAAATAAGGGCTACAAATAGTTAGCTAATGTTGCTAAAAAACATACATTTGGAAACGTTGTTCCACAAAAAGTAACTGCGGTGTAGATGCAGCTTTAGGTAGCCGATTTACGAGTTATTTTGAAATCAATTTTTTGGTTAAAAAATATTCTTACTTCTGTTCTCGGACGATAACATTTTTTTATGTCATAGTTGTAATCAGATAACATATTGATGATGATTGATAAAAACTATCGTTTGCCCTTCCTAGGGCCTCAAATTATTTCCATACCATATTCCATCTAAATCCGTTCGGCGGTTTAAGCGTGAAGAGGTCACAGACACAGACAGAGTTATGTAGGTACTTTAGCATTAATCATAATTAATATTAGTAAAGAATAGTAGGGATTGTTCTGCTTGATGTAACTTCTATCATTTTATTCTAATATGACTTTATTGGTGACCTATTTTGCCCAGATTATTTTAATATCCACAAATGAATTTACTCTGACACATCCCATATCAGCAACATGTCCATTGTCCAACCTCATATCGGAACCAATATGAGCCCACAAACGCCTAAGAGCAACATTACTTCTCATCATTACCTCAACTATCGGAAAAGGCCCCATTATCTTATTAGGAATTACTGCCGTTGGCCACAAGCGATAGTGGGCCCTATTGACTGGGGCCCCTGGGGATTCGGGGTGGGATTCCTTTGTATTGTCGTATGGGGTTTATGTAGCATGCGGTTGTTATTACGGGTATCGATGTGGTGTAGCTGGATGTGGCAAATGTAAGATAGCAACAAGATTTAAGTTTTTTTTATGCAACAAAAGGAAGATCGGCAAATGATTTTGTGTCTGACACTAGACCTCTAGTTGCCGCCGTTTTTGTAAAATTGTTACATTGAACGAGACAAAAAAAATCAAAATCAAAATTCGGATTGAAATGAATTTTAACCAGAGAGAGCTACGCCGAGGTTTTGTCGAGAGATTAGTATATTTCTTGTAAAAAAGGAGGTTTTTTTTTTCATTTACAGGTGTCTTTGCGGCAGACTACCCTCTCGTTAAGGTGAAACTGGAATCGCAGAAACATTAACATGTTACCTACATAGACTACCAAGATCCCTCCTTAGAACTCAGATACTCATGTAAAATATACAAACACAGCAATGAAGAATATGGAAAATACTTCCTCACTTTTTTTATTTAATCGTATGGCAAGATTCGAGTCGCTTAGAGTATTAGAAAGTAATAAATAATTAAAGAACTATATCCAATGTCTTGGCCCATAGGGTTGCGTCTTCACTAGGAGCGAGCAAGTCTTCATGGTTACCAATAAACTTTCTCTTAGGGCAGTCGACTGTTATGTGGTGGATATTCTGCTTTGGAGCTCCGCAGTCACACTCTGGCGAGTCTCGCCACCCGCACTTGAACATATAATCGGCACAGCGTCCATGCTCAGTTCGAAGTCGGTTGATCTGGCACCATTCCTTTCTGGGAGCCGAAAAACATCCTGGCTTTTTTGTAGGGTCGAAGTTCGATAGGGACTGTCTAGGCGGATCTGACATCCAGTCCTTTCTCCATTCTTCATTTATATTAAACCCACATTCCCGCAGGGTTTTTGCTGTTTCGTATGGTGGGTTCCGAGATTTCAGGCGGTGCTTTGGTGGGTGTAGGAACTCTTGATAGACGGGTAGGTTTGGGTGCTGGACTATTTTCTCGCTTTCCCTTACCAAGGCGTGCTGTCTTCTGAGGTGAGGAGGTGGAATGTGGCTCAAAGCTGGCAGCCAACGAATAGGCGTCGACTTGACCGTCCCTGTTATACACCTCATGGTATTTCGCAGTTGGACATCGACCTCTTCAGTGTGTGCGCTGTTTAGCCAAACTGGAGCGCAGTACTCCCCTGCCGAGTAGACCAGGCTGAGTCCAGTCGTGCGCAGAACATCCGCTGAGGCTCCCCAAGATGTGCCGGTTAATCTGTGCAGTATGTTATTTCGGGTGCCCAGTTTCTTACCTAGCTTGCTTAGGTGGGGGTTGAACGTAAGGGAGCGGTCCAGTGTAACACCTAGATATTTAGGGTGTGGGTTGTAGCAAAGAGCTTTCCCTTCAAAAATAACTTCCTCACTGAAATTATATCAAAAGACTATCTCCTTTTATACATAATATACACCAAAATTATTTTCTTACTAAAATTGTGATGAGGAGAGAATATTTCCTCACGAAATTTGTGCCAAAAGAACGTTTCTTTACAAATACTGTGCCATAAGAATATCCAGTAGGTACTACTAACTCTTTGTCCACAACATTCGGTTGTCTTGCGCCATATTACCGCTATCTCCTCCAGCCACGGCCTTTTTTGTATCGATGGGGGCATGTGTTGACGTAATTATTGTTGTTTATGACGTCTATTGGATTCTGTGCGTCATCTATTCTATTGTGAATACTCATATAGGTTTAGAGAGGAAGGTTGAGTGGGATTACAATACACATTGCTCCTAGCGTGTCTCAAATCGTATTGAGTTGAGAATCAACAATACCAATGCTCTACTCCATACCACTTGCTTTCCTTATAAAATATTTTTAGTTTTCGTATTGAACTCAAACACCTTGTATGTTATTTTATAACTTACTTAAACACCTTCTAATTTGAAAGTGTATTAATATACTCTGTATTTAACTTTAGGTTAGTAAATAAAAGTAAACAAAATCTACCCTCAAACGGCTCCTTAAGCCAATGAGGGTAGATGAAAACATTACATGATCAAATAATGTAGGTTAAAGTCAGGTCGTTCAGTGACAGATCCAGACGGTTTTTGTATTTGGTTGGTTAACCAATACATTTTATAACTACCCGAAAATGTAAAAATTATTTGTTAGTTTTATTTAAATACCTAAAGCAAAAAGAATAGATAGTATAGAGGGGTCCTGTCATTGTAAATTTTGTAGTCACTGTAAATTTACTGCCATCTATCGACACACGACTAAAACTCAAAATGAAAACGTATAAAGTTATGAAAAAATGTATATATATGGATAAATGATTTTATTATTTTTATATCATTACGATCCATGTTCATTCACTGATATCTATGTGTTAAAATTGTTAAATATGAAACGGTGTCGTCACGCCATCTAGCCGAGGATAGGCTAAAGGTGTGTGCGGCATCTATTCGAGAATGACTTTTACTTGAATTCCGAGGCACGTTTTTTCCTTAGACTTTATTCGTCTTATACGAAGTTACATATGTCTTTGCCTAAAGATACAGACTATGTACGGTCAAGGAATTTAATTTCAATACCATTTCGCACCTTGTC
Organism: Cydia splendana; assembly: GCF_910591565.1. NCBI lineage: Eukaryota > Metazoa > Arthropoda > Insecta > Lepidoptera > Tortricidae > Cydia > Cydia splendana. The sequence goes on from NC_085978.1 coordinate 15,367,119, forward strand.
ACAGTGACAATTCATATTGATTGTCACTGTGACAAGGTACGAAAAAGTACGACAAATTCTTTGACTGTACGTATGTACTCCTTCTAAGCTCCTTTAAAAACCAATTTTATAAATATAATACAAATTCAAAGCGCACAAGTATATTAAAATGTGGAAATTTCATATGAATTATTCCAAAGCTCGATATACGCTTGTATAGCCATTGCCTTAATACTCGTAAGCTTTAAGCAAAAATATAGGATAGCGCGCATTGAATATAGAAGCTAAGGCTTGGTACCCATCGTTGTTTTTTATTTTATATTATTAATTATTTATTTATGATAAATATGAACAAATATTTGTTTTTAATGATTTCGGCATTTACAAATCCCTTATCGAAGCCTTGGAAATAATTAAAAAATTTATCCCATTTTTACCCTTCAGAAGTTGAATTTCTAAATATTTGTTCGAAAGTTCTAACCGGGAACCAAAAAAAGTGTTATTTATGGGGTGATTAGGGCGAGGCTAAAGCAAGCACTTTAGCAAGCTGGATTTTGATACCTACAAATATTGAAACCATCATGCCAAATGAGATTACTTACATATAATTATGATTATTATACCGCTTTAAGAGCCTAAAAATCCTCGTGTTTATTTCTGCGGAGGTTTTTCTAAATGCTATGCTATTTTAGAAACTATGAAAATTCGTGATTGGTATTTAACCTCTCTTGTGCCGGGTTTTTTTATAGTTTCCGGGTTTAATATGTATCTAGTTCAATAGGATCCGCGTTCCGGACGAGGGCTAAACGATGCCTAATATATATATTTACATCATTGTTTTGTACATACGAATTATAATAATGTTATATTCCCATCGTTGTACACTCAGCCTAAGATAAAACCAAACACTAATCCGCCTATACACATTAACAGATCTCCGCGTGTCCGACGGGGATTTGCAGAATACTGAAATATAGAGATGTGCGCCGACTGACCGACAAATGCCGACTAATTTATGTATGCACATACACACGTGCTACACTGGAAATTAGTCAGGAAATTACTAATATGTAGCCTTTATATTAGCTTAATACTGAGATATAGAGGCCGACTAATCGACAAAAACCGGCTAATTTATGTAAGGTCAATGTGGCTAATTCGGTCATACTATTCCGTCTACAAGCGTTTTTTCCGAACAACAAACAAAATTGATAAAGTCATCGACATCGCAGCAATTCATTTTAGTTTCAGCCATCAAAAGCAAATAGTTTTTTTTCCTACGATTGAAAATAACGAAATATACGCTTGTGGACGGCATTGTTCCTATGGCGGAATTATATTGCGTTTATAAACAAAGCCCTATCAGCAACGAGTATCTGAGTCAAAACAGATGGAGTGCGTATCTGTAGAAAACCACTGAGCAAGTGGTTGATGAGTTGTTGTACAAGGTAGGAATGGGTCAGGGTTAAACCTCGTTAGACCTTATTGTGTGTACGAATACATTGTAGGACCTACTATATGGTTTTAGATGCTTCACTGCTTGATGAGATGCTGCAGTAATACTTCATTGCTGACTGTACACATTCTCCTGCAGATATCTGACGTAAAATCAAAAGTAATTTTTAAACTTTTAAAAATCGACAAAATATCACTCACGTATAAACTTTTAGTCGCCGACAAAACTGATCCCATCACTCGACATATTCTCTTTGAAAACTGTATTTAATTGAATACTCAAAAACCGCCGAACTAAGTGCATCCCCATCTCTATATTGCACGTTCACAAATCCTCGTCTATATCCTAGTATAAGTTGAATCCCGAATTTGTGGCAACTATGAGTAATCGGGCCGAAATTAAAGTTATTTTGTGAAGATGAGCGGATCATTATCTGATAATATCTCTGTGGTTGCGTCTAAGTGCCACGACACTTCATACATTTTGTATGAGTCGCGGCAATTAGAGCGCAGATATAATTTTTGAGAATGACCGAGGAAGCGATCATGAATTTCCGCTTTGTAGCAAAAACCACTTATGAACAAAGAATGTCAGCCAGATTTTAACTTTAAGATACGTCAAATATTACGACTAGATATGATATATGGATTAGATATGTCAGTGTCAAAAGTGACGTTTCTTCAAACAAAAACGTCGCTTTTGACACCGACATATATAATCCATATCGTATCTAGACGTAATATTTGACGTATCTTAAAGTTCAAATCGGGCAGTGTGTCGCTGGCAGTGAATGTGATAGTTCACTTGCACTCATGATCAAGATCGGATGCAATTTGGTTGATCGGTTATTATTAGGAATCACCAATTAATGTTGGTAGTTATGACCAGTCCAGTGCATACGCGTATATCTTTACGCGCTAATTAACAAAGTATACACAATGTTTTGCCAAAAAAAGTGGCAAAATTGCAAATTCTATTCGGAAAAGCTGTTTGATACTTAATTTAAAAATATTTGTATTGAAATGTACAATTTCAGCCCTTTTAAGCGACCCACTAAACTTGACCTAGTAACTAGACTTTCAAATGTTGCCCCCTGTCAATAAGGATCATTTTCATATTTAATCAAAATAAAATTAAAATATAACCTTAATTGTGTCTGTGTTAGCGTTGTTCATGGCTAGGTAGGTACCTATTCCAAATTCCAAATCGATAGCTTTTAGTAATTCTCGAGATATTTAGCGATGTGACAGACAGACGGACGGACGGACAGAATCGCACCATTAGGCTTCCTTTTGTACCTTTTTGGTACAAAATCCTAAAAACACCAGATAATAGCTGTAAATAAACGAATAAGACTCTTTTCCTCCGTAATATGTTTATATGTATCCGACTATAATCTTATTTATCGAACGGATGTATTCGATGAGCCAAGGAGCACTTAACGCTTTTGATATCCGCCGGACACCATCCCCTTTATTTTTGCGAAGGATGAGCTACAAGGTATAGGCGATAGCGCAAAATAGCCACAAATGCTTGTCGATTTGCGGAAAATGCCCAGCATAACTGACTAAATAACTAGAAGATAACAATTATTTTATTAATCGAATCAACGAGGAAATAAAATAATTATTACTTAATTTTTTTTGTTAAAAATAAAATAACCCATTTTTAAATTAAAATATAACCCTTAGTCTGTTACCAGAGAGAGTAGTGGGTTGTTGGCAGTTAGTATACAAGAAATATATAATTTCTTCATGATTCCTTCCCAGTTGTCATGATGTTAAGGATCTGACAGTTCTGTCGACTATGTATCTAAGAAACTTTTTTTTATTCACGTTTCAAATCCTAATCGGGGTAAGCAGATTAATATAATTATGCTTACTTTTTTTAACTACTACTCTAGTTCTATGGACTAAATAGGAAATAAAATACTATTATTTACTTATAATGTCACTATAAACGTATGTAGAGAAGGAGTAAATTGTGATAATTATTTCTTTATGCTAGATACATCTTTATGTGATAACCATTTGTAGTTTGATACAAATCTTGTATCAAACTACAAATGGTTATCACACGAAATATTGTCCAAATCCGCTACCGCTTATACCTTGCGCCCTCCACACCACATGTGGTTGCCCAGTTTTTCTCTGATTATAAGCCGCCATTAGACTTATTTTTCCGCTAATATATGATTTAGGGGTAGTAATGCTGTTAAATACACCCTCCTGAGGGTCGGTTATGACACATAAATAAGGATTTCGGAAAGTATAAGGTATTGATGATGGTGTAATGAAACAATATGGAGCTTATTTTTCTTTGAACGTAAGGTTAATGTTTGAATTTAGCTATTGGCTGTGGGTATGACTAAAGTCAATTTTTTTATTCGGTAGACTAAAATGACATTTCATAGTATAAATTTTATTTTATGTTCATATTATGAAGTGTCATTTTAGTCTACCGAATAAAAAAATAGACTTTATGGTACCTATTGAAATTTATAATTTTGCTTAAATTCTCAAATGTTTCTATCTTAAATCTCACACTTTATTACTTATTCATAAACTTCTTCTTCTTCTTCTCAGCATATTTGCGTCCACTGCTGAACATATGCCTCTTTCATGGATATCCATGTTGTTCTGTATGCGGCGGTTCTATGTCAGGGTCGGCCCTGCCGTCTTTCTTATGTCATTTTCTAATGTAGGTAAGTAATAAACTACTAAGTATAGTGTAATGTGACGTGAATACTACTGTGTACTATAGGTACATAATTAGAAATTGGATAGGTTGTGTAAAAGACTTTGTATATGTGTATTTTCCAACTTTATCATTATTATTAATCATTGGAAACACACGTATATATTCCAATGGTTATATCGTCAAAGATTAGTGTTTGGAAAATAGCGTTTGACCAAGAGAATTCTGCAGCGATTTTGATATATAGCACACACAGTGCAAGTGTTATTTATCACACGTCACAATTTCATAGAAGTTTCACGTTTAAAATAACACTTGCACTGCGTGTGCTATCAATATCGTTGCAGACTTATCTTGGTCCAACTCTACATGTGTAACGTAATGTTGCTATTATTATGTCCAGTAAATTATGACACATAATTAGCGAAGAATATCGTAACTCGAGTAACGCCGTTAAGCGCAAAACGGCATGAGTTGTGGCCACTGCATCGCTCCATTAGCGATTATTGTCCAAGTTGCTGGACAGCGGGTGGCTAGGCCACTAGAAGTGGCCAAAACAATAATTATCTAAGAAAAATATGAAGTGTACAAATATTACTTTGTAAAAAGGTAATTAAGTTGGACTACACACGTGTTTAAACAAGTGAGTCTAAACCGTAAAATTATTCAATGTTAGTATGTCTCAGAACAGTTTAAATTCGATTACGCACGTGTTATTATTGACTTGAGTCACAAGAAGTACTACCACCAGTTTTGACATTGACAGATACGCTCGCGTCTAAGTCTTAGCTACTTTCTATGCATCTCGCTCGTACTCGTATATTAGTGTAAGCGAGATGTATAGAAAGTAATTTACGTAGACGCGAGCGTATCTGTCAATGTCAAAACTGGTGGTAGCCGTAAAGGCCTTAGTGACTCAACTCAAATCGTCCATACTGATGAGAATGTATTAGGAGGGCAAGGAGACATTTTAACGATCCACTATCTTGACATTTTGAATTATTATTATAGTTATTATCCTGTAATTATAAACTTACAATAAAAGTAACCTAAAATTAAAACTACCTACAAAACTAAAACTAATACTTAAAAAACTAAAAATCTCTGTCTAAGGGCCTCTGGGGCATAGTGCCAAAGATACTGGCAGCATTTCCTCGCTAAATCTCAACGATTATTCGTTGAGCGAGGAAGCTGCCAGCCCTTTTGTCCGCAGTAACCTCAACCAGCCGTAATGTTATTATTTCCTGTTTTATTGATAGGTTATATTATTTTACCTGTTATGACGATCATAATATGAATCCTTGTACGTTGATATACCTGCAAAATGTAATCTCTAATACAAATTTTAATCTACAAATAGTCATATCCAGTAACCGTATATGAGAACGGAACTCCGCCAAACGCACATATTTATTTTCTGCATTATTTACGACCGTCCTATCGACTGCTGTATTAACTTGCCAACTATCCGCATACACTGGACAGTTACTTCCAAAGTTTTAGCCGAATTTCGCGGAAACAAAAGAATATTGTGATTCATTGCTAATGTTTAATATTTTGCCTTCTTAAAAAGTTTTTTTTTACAGTGCGGCTTGGAGAGCACTGTTGAAGAGTAGAGTTAGACCAAGAAAAGTCTGCAGCGATTTTGATAGCCCACGCAGTGCAAGTGTTATTTTAAACGTTAAACTTCTATGAAATTATGACGTAGAAATAACACTTGTACTGCGTAGGCTATCAAAATCGCTGCAGATTTTCTTGGTCTAACTCTATCCACATTCGTCACGTCCCTCAGCCATGATATACGGATACGACAGTGAAGAGAGAACAAGTTTTTTTTTTAATTCTAGATGATAGAAATAGAAATACAAAACATAGTTTTGGCATAAAACATTATAAGAACACAGTAAGTAATTAATTAGATACACCAAATAGGATGCCGCTCAGCATAAAGGATGACTCACGTTAGATCGGGCCGGGGCCGGGCCGGAGCTTTCGGCGCTACGTTTTCTATGGAAAGCATCACGTAATCGCCCGTCATGTCTACCATGTAACTGTGCTCAACCAAGCTATTTCAGAAGACATTTTTCAAATAATTATTTTGGTAATTTCCATAAAGAATATTAAAATCAGCACCCATCCAACTTCATTTTCTAACACTCTGTGCTTACACAATTATTTGTATCCTAAGCATCGATACTTTAAGAGGCATTTTTCGTAATAGTTATTTCATAAAGAGTACTAAACACAACCGCCTCTCCAATTCCATAACCCCCATTGTCTACCATGTAACTGTGCCCAACCAAGCTATTTGTAACATTAACACAGACATAAACATCGATAGTTCAGGAGAGCAAAGGGGTGAATCACGGTAAAGATTAAACATTTCGCGCGAGCACTATTAATCAGATCGGCGATTGCACTGACTAAACATCGGGGTAGGGTTGGGAGATTTGGGGTATCGATATCGAGGAAAGTTATAAATTATTTTTTGAGGTATTTCCTTTGCGTTACGACATGGGATTCTTCAATAAGCGGGTATTTAGGGTTCTCAAGGGTCGGCAACGCTTAAGTGGCTCCTGTGATGTTGCTTATGTCCATGGGTGACGATGACTGCTTCCCATCAGGCGGCTCGTTTGCTGACTGTCACATAAAAAATAAAAAAATAATTGCGAAAAAAGAAGAAACATTAATTTTGAAAGTTTGGCGGCAAAGAATTGAAAGAAATATTAATTTGGAATTAAAAAAATAAATATTCTGTGATGTAGTTGTTTGTTAATTTGTAGTAAATTTTGTCTTATGATGTGATCTAGCTAGAAAAGTGATATTTCACTAAAAATTCCGATTGTGAAAATGATTCGTCAACACTTTCAAACTGTCATACTCAAAACCATAATTGGTTTATGTTTAGTACATGAATGCATTAATTTAGTTATATTGACATTTACCGATAATTGGTATTCCTAATCCTAATAATGATGATTTACACAAAATTAAGTAATAACTTTAAAGCAAATCGACTATTGATTTAAAATAACCATTGTAGGTGTGGAAAAGTGGACCTAAAGGCTCTAAAGCTAATCTAAGTAGCAAATTAAAAGAATCGACAAATCCAATCCCACCACTACCCCAAACCCAAAGGGATCGAGAAAGCCGCCCGGTTAGTGTGAAGTAAATGAACCATTAATAATGCAAACTTAGCACGACCGCCCGCCGCTCGGTGCTGTACATAATAGATGGTCGTTGATTGATCTTTGGATTATTGGTGTGTCTTCAATGACGTGCTTGATTTGCATGCATGGGATAGCAAATGAGGTGAATTTGAAACAAGGACACAAATAGAAAAAGACAGAGTTGTGGGTCAAAAACGTTCGAGAACTGGAGTCTTTTCTTAAGATAATAAAGTATTCCAAAAGGACATAATTCTTGAAGATGATGATCATCTGTTAGTAAAGTACGCATAACATTCTCCTAGATGTTATGTTTTTATTATAACTGAATTTTTAGCGATGTTTAATAGCCCCAATTTATGAAGCGTTAAAATAGACATGAATTATCAATATGAGGATAAGGATAGTTATTTTTCAAAGTATCTTTAAGCAAAAACTAAAGCAATATTTTTAAGAACTTGCTTTTATAGCTAGCTTGGATGAGTTACTTGATACTGATTAAGTTTAGTTAGACTTTAGTTTAGTTCAAAGTCCTCTATTTGATCTAGTTATGTATAAACATGATGTTCCTTATGTGTGAATGTGATTATTGTTATATTGTTTCAATATTGTATGTATAAGGTGTATTGTATTTTTATTGTAAGTGCATTTCAAGCACAATCTTGTATTGTAGATTAATAAAACGACTACTAGGTACTAATCAGGATTAGAACCCATGACTCCTAACTTTGCAGCTCACAACTGACTTGTTGTGAATTTACTTGGTCATCATATCTACAAATTATTTATTATCAGCGAGTATGACAAACTTAGAAACTCACACAATAACTACTTTAGAGAAGTGGACCCTCCTATCCGACATTATTTTGCAGTCGCGATAAGTAAACTAATGGTGGGGCTGGAGGGGATATTGGACGTCACGGGAGCAAGATGGCCGCCGGAGACGTCCGGTTTTTGAGCGATTGTCATCTGATGACACTGCTAGGGTTGTGCCGGTTGTGTAGGTACCTACTTTAAATTAGATTGGTCATTTAATTTTAAGGTGTACATGATACTTTTTTATTTGGTATTATTTACACTCAAAATCACGAGCTCCTTCGATCCTAATTGGAGAAAAAGTATCCAAAGATTTTTATCTACATACATTCCGTTACCAAAATGCATGGAAATTTTGAGACATTTTTTCTCGTATTAATTTTGAAAGAGCTCGTGAAAGTGTAGTGTACTACTTTCTTTTATAAATGGGCTTTGAGACCTGTAGGTGTAAAACATAATGGTAAGTAAACTAATGGTGGGGCTGGAGGGGATATTGGACGTCACGGGAGCAAGATGGCCGCCGGAGACGTCCGGTTTTTGAGCGATTGTCATCTGATGACGTCTTCTGTGTAATTCAAATTAGGTTCATTATTTAAAATGGACTGTGAAACCGGATTGGTCACAATGTATAGGTACCTAAAGAAAATATCGTTAATACAAGGTGGTCTGAACTGTAATAAAACGATAGGTGTGTGCCCTGTTTCGAAAAAAGGAAAATTATAACACAGAACTGTCGCATTTAGAATACAATATTAACAAAATGAATTCGAATTTAAATAAAGCTAAACTACTTAAATGCGTTTGCGATAGATCAGTTACAGATTATTATAATAATGTTGTTTTAAGAGAAGCTTCAATCTCACAAAACGTTACTTACTTAAATAATGTTACTAATCTGCAACACATCTTTATTTGATTTTAATAAGGTTATTGAGATACATACTATTTAATAATTCGTATCACAATGAACAGTATAAATCGATTAGACCTAATCTATGCCAGTATGTGTAAAACCCAATCACTTACACATAATTGATGCGTATTTTGTACGACCAATGTTGACAATAATTGATTATTCGTGGGGCATTCTACACGTCACTTAAAGACGGACTACTCCCGCAGTTAACCAAATCCAATAAATTCCCGAAAACCTTTAAAAATCCATCAATTTTCGTCCCCCTCGCAAAAAAACATGGAATTCGCCCAATAAATATTAGTCGGTGACAACCCTGGAATTGTTGGCGCGCTTGTCCAAGCCCTTTTCAAAGCCTTGACAAGCGGCCGCCAAATAGTGTCTTTGTGCCCGAAAGATATCATTTATTTGAATGTTTATTCAATATGAGAAACTTGAGAGTTTCTAATATAAACGGACGATGGTCGATACGTGGTTTCCATGGATGCTCGAAATAATGTAAAGGAAAATTTGACTTATTTACATATATGGTGTCTAATGACTTGATAACCATGTAATTGTATAATATGAACTACTCTATTAGAGAGTACTACTATGTAATCTTACTGATTGTAAGATGTAACAATGTCGTGATCGTGAATTGCTTGATTTTGTTTTTCTAAATGTTTTGGAGGCGTATAGAGTTGTGCCTGTAGTATCGTATTGTTATAAGTCTGGTTAGGTGGTCGGATGACATTAAACAGACAGCAGGGCCGACCTAGCATGGACCTCCCTAGGTACAGAACAACATAGAAATCCATGAAAGAGGCATATGTCCAGCATGGGACGCGCATATGCTGAGAAGAAGAAGAAGATAAGGCAAGAATAGACACAAAAATGTTAACAGGTGACTCAGAATATCTCTAATTCTGCTGCCAGTAGAAAGAAGAGTGCATCTTACACTTAACTGTCAATAACTCGGCTATTATTAGGCCCTTCGTCTTCATCCTATGTAGGTACCTACTTTATTTATATTCAAGCATATTCAACATCATAAACCTTTAACGGCTACAGAAGTTCTTAATTTCCGTATCCTCCGTCGTTTAATCATCGAGATTCAAACCGGATGCAAAGATCAGGGTCCGATGAACGATGGGCACAATAAGTCAGAGCGTATTAACACCCAGTGGGTCATATGAGTGATGTCCTGGAAATGTAGCAATTCTACTGGGTACGCAATTTTCGATGGGAAATTTGTCCAATGCTGGGGGTTATTCTGAGATTTCAGAAGGCTTAAATGCCAACTTAGGCCATAACCAAGACAACAATGGACTCTCGACAAAGGTCAGTCGAAAGTATAAATTTATCAGGATAACAATAAGAACAAAAAGTTACGTGACGAAAGGAAAAATGTGTGGGAAGAAAATACATAAAGATGGAGTTAGACCAAGAAACTACCTTGCTAGGTTTCGTAGAGAAGCTGGGAAGGTTAGAGTAGCGATACTTCGTATTTCATGCAAAATACAATGTTTGCCGATTTTGCGGAAAACGTCCAGTAAAACTAACTTAATACAGCTCCTTTATGCAGCATACGGTGGTTAGTCTTCATTCTTCTGCACGAGAAATTTCTCTTAATCGGAAATAAATTTGAGAAAGACTTCTGAGGTTTTAGTGTTAAAAATGAGTAACTGGATGTCTTCTTGATAACCAAAATTGTTCCTTGTCAGAAAAAAACAAAATTAAAAGTAAACGATTACAAGCAAACATGGGTCATTTATAGAAGAGTAAGGGTCGGTTGCACCAAACCGTCTGTCACCGTTAAAACGTTCGCTATATTTTATTGTATGGGAAGTTTCATACTACACTGCTGATTGACGTTAATCAGTCCGTTAAATGTGATTAAGTAGAGTAACACCGAATATGGCAAGTACCTACAGCTGCGCCTAAATATCAGGAGCTCACAAAAGCAAAGTTTTAAATTCATAATTATAGGCAATTAAAATAAATTTTATAAATTCTATCTATCTCTTACTTATGTACAAACCAACGATTATCCTACGACATTACACCATTATTATACACCAAAAACATCTAACTTCCATAATTATTCTAACTCGAAATTTCAACCCACACATGCATATGCACACACTAATGACATTTTTACCAACCGCGATGACAAATCGTCCGTCCAGAATAGTCCCCCACTATAAATAAGACGATATCAAGGAAGGGGCGATACGAGGATTTGCTTATAACAAATGATGGAATGGACATGAAAAGGGTTAGGCTATGGGATTAGGCCCTAATTGATGGTAAGTTTTTGGGTGATTGACGTTTGTGTCCATGTTTATGTATATGAGAATTAGAAAGTGTCATATGGTTAGTAAAATTAAATATGAAATTAATAACTGAACGACAATATTGCTGTTCCATATATTGAGCCGGTTATTAGATGATCGCTACCTACCTAGTTTGAAATAATAATTTGTAAACTGATTTTACATAGCAGGTCATTCATAATTGTCTTCCTCTTCTTCGTTATACTCTTGACAGAGTGGCCGTGGCCATTATGTAAACTTTTGAGCGACTCGTTTAACGACACGTCGCGCGTCGCCATTCCTCCCGTATAGATGCTTTCAGTGAGCATTGGTTTACTGTGGCTGACACTGGCTTTGATTTGGTCGGTCCTCTTCTTCCTCTAGCCCTGTCACCTCCCACTCTTCCTTGCACAACTAGTCGTTCTATGGATGTTCCGTCTCGCCGAGACACGTGTCCAAACAAGTTGAGGAATAATTGTACCTACATACAGGCGCGCACGGCATTTACAAGGAGTTAACCAAGGGCCTAATAGACGCAATGGGTGACCGGAAGGCTGGAGCTTACCTCGCCCAACGCATTGGCGTTGCCGTTCAGCGCGGTAACGCTGCCAGCCTTCTGGGCACCCTACCGGAGGGCACAGACCTGGGGCCAATTTTTAGTGTTCCGTACAAAACTTTGTTCACGGAACACTTATGGGATCACTTCGGTCTTGTTTATTTGTAGGTTTCCTAGACGCTTATATAATGAAATTCATCTTACATGTTTGCGTTCTCAAAATTCTTTTGTTCTGATTTAACAATGTGTTATTTATGACTTTTGTTTTATACAACCTTAAAGATCGCTTACGATGGAGTGCAAGCAAAATGCAATGAAAGTCGTACCTACTTGAGATGCTTACCAATAACCAAGACGACCATTAGGGTCGTATCTGAACAAGATCAAAACCATAAAAAATCCTTAAGTCACAATCGGCCTCTTTAGAATAGTTTAATATTCAACGACCGATATAAATGCCAATCTAGGTACGTAGTTTTAAATGTAGGAATATTAAAACAACTCATAGGTATCAAGTAACATTACTTTTTGAGAAAAAAGATAGCGGTAAATCATGTCGGATGGAACAATCGAAAAATACCAATATAAATATGACTACAGCCAATGTGACTCGAGGGATATCTGCATACATTGAAATAAACATCCTTACAAAGCAAATCCATCCAAATGGTGACATTCATAAATTGTCATACCCTCGCAAATCGGGGTAGACTGATGTCTTGCTACAAGTACCGTCACAGTAAACTGACTTTTGTGGACCTTATTAACAAAGACTTAAGGCTCAGCAAAGGTCAGTGAAGATTTGCTGTTAGTACGTTATTTATGCCCCGTTTTGATATTGTCAAATGTTATGTGGTAGGGGGAGATTTTATCGAAGTATGGAGCGTTGAATGTTGACTTACTTGGCTCATTTTTCAAAGGATTTCATTTTGAAGGTTCCTAGTTTAGTCAAAAGGAAATATTTGGTACTTAAGTATTTGAATATGGAATAATCTAACCTATCAGATGGCACTGTGAAAAGCAGAATTAAAATAATCTAGCTAAAATTCCTAATTCAGTGAACACTAAAACTAAAACAACAACATGTCCCGATATGTCCATTTTTCTTCCGCAAATCCTTACAAGTGACGGCGGGCAAGGGTTGCCGGTGATAAATGACCGGCCGGATAACCGGGTCACAGCCGTGCGCGACACCGGTACGGCGATTGATGTAAGGCGTGACAACTGACAACTTGAGGGTCCATCTAAACATTTTATATAAAACATAATGGATTAAAACTTTAAAAATACTGACCCCCGTAAAACCGGATATTGCACGGCGTTGCACCTAACAGCTTAGCGCGGCTCAAAAGTGGTCTTGTGGGTCTACATCAGCGGTCGGCAACCTTTTAGCAGCCAAGGGCCACATAGCAGTTAACGAAGTGGACGCGGGCCGCACTTTGTTAATATTTAGGACTTTATCAGACATTGTCATTTGTCAATATTACATACAAAATAGCCAGAGAGGCTCGCGGGCCGCAAGTGAGAGGTTCGCGGGCCGCATGCGGCCCGCGGGCCGCTGGTTGCCGACCGCTGGTCTACATAATAAGAAAATAAAAGTTGACCGGCTACCTGACAAATTATGCTTGCTTCGTTCTCCTCAGTGCTGAGGGTCGTGTCCTCCTAGTGGAGCACATAATTCCGGATCGCAGATTTCCACCCTATCCGATCTCTTGCGACTTCTAAGGCATCATGGACCTTCATAGATAGCGATTTGCTATCCTGGTCGGACCATCGCGTTGGGCTGCGCTGTTATTGTACTGTAGTTGGTATATGTGAAAAAATTACAAGTAGGTACATAGGTGGTGGATTTGGTTTATATGTGTTAACTATAAAATATACCTACTTACATCTGAATATAATTGCACTCAGAAGTTACACACGATACAGATTTTTGATACAAACTTTCTCTACATTGCGAGTTAAATTTTAACCAATAAAACGCAAAAATAACAACCCTTTCAATTACGCAGAACGTTTCGCCGATTCGATTGCAAACTATCGGACACCATGTGTCCGGATCATTCTGGATGACCGGACCGAATGTCCGGGTGCGAAGCCACTCGACCGGACAATTGACTGCCGGGTAAAGGCTGTACACACTAGCCAGTAAGTTGCTAAGCTAATCGAGTGCTCGAAATGTTATATTCACGAGCTTAGTATAAATATTACTTACAAATATTCTAATAGGCTTTTCAAGAGGCCCTATGCCTATTTAAGCGAGTATGAGTAAAAAGCTTTAAAAAATCGAATTTTTAGCATTGGACACATATTTCATTAGTTTTATTACCCGCCGATTTAGTTTTTCTAAATATTTTTCGTAGAAATAATTCATGACTTCATTGTTTAGCGTCATTCCCTACAAATGATTGTGTATAGTGAATCGTATGAAAACAAATCTTGACGTATGAATACATAATAGTGTGATAAGATTATTATAATTAATTGAACGTATTTTAGCGAAAATAATCCACCGTAAACTCGGGTTACTTTGTCCCAATGAAGGGTAACTTTGACCCACATGAAAACCACATTTAAAAGGATCTAATGAAACATAGAAACGTCAAAGGTTAGCTAAAACCAACCTCTTGGCATATTTCCATAATTTTATTAGGCTACAAATATAATGACCACCAAAAAATACTTTGGTACCCTAAATAAAAAAATCATGCTTACCAAAAAAAATAACTGAACACCAAAAAAATAAGGCCTAAAAATACAAAAGTACCACCGTTTTAATTACGACTGCACTTCAAATTGTATTCAAATACCAAATATATTGAATGATCACCAAAAATCATTAATGATCACCAAATCTTGAAGACCCAATTAATGCGATATTTTCACCTAAATAAACCACTATGATTACCAATAAATGTATACATACTACCAAATAAAGTAAACTGATGCCAAAATTACTAGCCCCTCCCGCTCAACCCCCCGTACCCCGCACCGAATACCCACCTAACCTAAGCTACTTTTCTAGTGGCATTTCGTTATGCTACTAGAAAAGTAAGTTAAACTGCTATCAGTTAAGTGGGTTAGGTTAGGTTAGCACTGCGACCGTTACAGAAACGAAATGGTACTAAAAAAGTAGGTTAGGTTAGGTTTGAACTGCGACCTTTACAGAAACGAAATGCTAATAAAAGTGGGTTAGGTTAGGTTAGAACTGCAATCCTCACAGAACCGAAATGCTACTAGAAAAGTGGGTAAGGTTAGATTTCAACTGCGACCCATACAGAAACGAAATGCTACTAGAAAAGTGGGTTAAGTTTGCTATCCTATTAAAGCAAATGACTCCAAAATAGGTAATCATTCTTCCAAAAACAAAATGCTACTATAAAAGTGGGTTAGGTTAGGTTTGAACTGCGACCCTTACAGAACCAAACTGCTATCAGAAAAGTGGGTTAGGTTAGGTTTGAATTGCGACCCTTACAGAAACCAAATGCTACTAGAAAAATGGGTTAGGATAGATTTAAACTGCGGCCCTTACGGAAAAGAAATGCTACTAGAATAGTGGGTTAGGTTAGGTTTGAACTGCGACCCTTGCAGAAAAGAAATGCTACTAGAAAAGTGGGTTAGGTTAGGTTTGAACTGCGACCCTTACAGAAATAAAATGCTACTAGAAAAAGGTGACGAAGTGGATTAATTAATTTAATAGGATAACGATATATTAAATATTTGCACATTTTAATTAAAATGTGGTTACAATTTTGGTGGTCATTTACTATTTTTGGGTTTACAATGATTATTTTGGAGTCATTTGCTTTAATAGGATAGCAAGATTTAAAAATTTGGTTACATACAATATATATACAGTGGTACTACTTAACGAAATTAATAACTAGCTTAAATCTAAAATAGGCCCTTGAGGCATTGTGCCAAGGATGCTGGCGGCATTTCCTCGCTGTATCGCAATGCTGATACGTTGTGCGAGGTAGCCGCCAGCTCTTCGGTCACCAGTTACGTCAACCAGACGCTTCGCGATTTCTGCGAACAACTTATGCGCGCTGGGACCCCATGGACCTAGAGTTTCAACACCAAATGGTACAAAATGGTACTCTCTACCGAGGCTCTTATATTTGTTTATAAATTTACATTAAAATGGAGTTCTAATTTTGGTGGTCATTTACAATTTTTGGGTTTACAATGATTATTTTGGTGTCATTTTCTTTAATAGGATAGCAAGATGTAAAAATTTGGTTATCATTTCACATTAAAATGGGGTTTGAAATTTGGTAATCATTTACTATTTTTGGGTTAATAATGATTAGTTTGGTGTCATTTCCTTTAAAAGGATAGTACAATGTAATAAAATTGGTAATCATTTCACATTAAAATGGTGTTATAATTTTGGTGATCATTCATTATTTTAGGGTGTTAAAATAGATTTTTTTGGTATTAAATTTTACTAAATCTGGTGATCAGTTAAATAGCAGCCATTTTATTATAGTGCAATAATATTGCCTGGACCGAGTAAATCTCAATGGCCAAAGTTACCCTCCAGAACTAAAAGTAACCTGACTTTACGGCATTCACAAAAACTTATCATTTAAACCAGTGGTGGGCAAACTTTCTTCATGGGGGGCAGAAAGTTTAGGAAATTTAAGTAGAGGGCCGGAATTGTAGCCAAAATTTATTTTGATTTGTGATAAATTGATAATCGTGGGCCAATGCCATATACCTACGAATGATTTCATAGGACCGGCGGCGGCGGGCCGTATATAATCCATTCGCGGGCCGGAGCTGGCCCGCGGGCCGTACTTTGCCCACCACTGATTTAAACAGTCGTGTAAAAAGACTTCGTATCGACAGAATTTTGAACTGTTAATGACGGATTTTCATCAATAATGTTCAATTAAAAGATGATCTTACATTTATTCTAGAGCTAATGCAGTAGTGTGAAATCACCTTTACCAATGCATCGAAATCGAAATTAAATACACATGCAGTTCTCATTGCGACCAAGCAACTGATTTACAACTAGCCAGACCATTTTCAACCATATTACTAAGCCCATAACTCCAAATCTCCTGCAAATGAGTATTGGCAAATTCGCGATTGATATTGTCCGATTTATCCATGCCTTTGGATTGTTGAATATTTAACCTTATTATTGAGGGAATAAGGGCCAGGGTAACGGTAAAATTAAAGTGGTTTTTGATTGGTATTGGGCGGTGATCCGTGACGTCACAATGTGTTGCACTTTATTAAATATCATATCATATTGTAGCATGATTTTGTTTGCTCAATATCACTGATTTGTTTACAAAATTGCTTCAAAACTTTGCTTTTTGACGCAACGAACAAATACTTTGATATGAATTTGACCAAATATGTGAAGTCTAAAACAGTTCACCCTTTTGACATTGGCGAAATCATCATTTGATGGAACCCTTTTTTTGAAAGAGGAAGATCTTATTTAATAATAATAATAAATGTTGCCTATACATGTCCCACTGCTAGGCACAGGCCTCCTCTCAAGCTCGAGAGGGTTTGGGCTATAGTCCCCACGCTGACCCAATGCGGGTTGGGGACTTCACATACACCTTTGAATTTTTTCGCGGATGTATGTAAGAACGTATTTACTTATGTAAAACTTTATAGTCAAGTAAAATCATTTAAATTCAATTCACTTAATGAACCAAGGATCAGGAACCTGTACTTATAATAATTCTTCTGTCTGCCAAGTCTCAGCAAGTATAATCAGGTTTTTGTAAACACCTCCTCAATTGTTCGAAAAGTTTACTTTACCACCCAAGGGAGGAAAACAAACCGAATTCCTTGTAAGTGTGAAATCAAGTGCATAATCAGACCAAATATTGGCCCGGGAACAAAGAAAACAGGGGTTTCTTACAGGGGAGGGTAAAATGGCGCCTTGTATTTATTATAGGGTGTATTCCTTTTAGAGTTAGACCAAGAAAAGTCTGCAGCGATTTTGATAGCCCACGCAATGCAAGTGTTATTTTAAACGTCAAACTTCTATGAAATTATGACGTATAATATAACACTTGCACTGCGTGGGCTGTCAAAATCGCTGCAGACTTTTCTTGGCCTAACTCTAGCTGTTCTCTGTGAGATGGGTATGTAATGTAAGTAGGTCATATTGAGAACTTTTAACGTAGAACCTATTTGTAATCACAAAAAAAAAACATTTTTTTTTTGATGGTCGTCTAGCCTTTTTTGGCGTTGCAAACTTCGTTATTTCTATTTTATAACTACTTTCTGTCCGCAGCTTTATCTGCATGGACGATGATGATGATGTTTAAAAAAAATGTCCTTCCCTCCCTACCAAACCCTCTATAAAAAAGTTCATCTAAATCGGTTCAAGGGTTTAAGCGTGAAGAGGTTAGAGACTGACAGGCAGACAGACAGACGGATAGACAGAGTTAATATCTCGTTTATTATAATACATATTAGTAAGGATTCAATAATGTAGCATTTGATGGTCTCGTAATGAGATCTTTCTTTCCAATAGTATAATTAATTAACTGTAGGTTTTTTTAGTTGTAGGTTAACTATTAGATTTTTTTTCTTTTTCCTCGCATTATCCCAGCATTTTTGCCACGGCCTGGGGTTCCGCTTGACAACTAACCCAAGAATTGGAGTAGGCACTATTTTTTAAGAAAGCGTCTGCCATCTGACCTTCCAACACAGAGGGTAAACTAGGCCTAGGATTAGTCCGGTTTCCTCACGATGTTTTCCTTCACCGAAAAGCGAATGGTAAATATTAAATAATATTTCGTACATAATTTTCGAAAAACTCATTGGTACGAGCCGGGGTTTGAACCCGCGACCTTCGGATTGAAAGTCGCACGCTCTTACCGCTAGGCCACCAGCGCTTCTATTAGATTAATTTTTATTTTAACAATTATAATTAAAAAATGTATTGTAACAATTTTATTGTTTATTAAACCAGTAGTAAGTGAAACATTTTAGTGGCCAATCAGTAAGGCGGAAAGATTTAAAGACCTTATTTACAGAGCCAGCTAACTTGGTAGATGATTCAAGATTTCCAATGTTCAAATATTACCGCTAGAACGTATATCCTTTCTTTTGTTCACTTTTTATTGAATGATTGGTTGGGAATCACGTAAACATAATTATGTCAGACTTTTGACGTGTAAGTATACACTAAAATATTTGATGCAGCTAATAGGCCCCCTGCATGAACTATAGGGGGCAGCATAGAAGCCGTCAGATTTTTGACGCGAGGCGTAAATGTGTCGTTTATGCTTCCGATGAAGCCCACAAGATGGCAGAACCTATTATGCACAAGGAAACGTACCGACGAGAACGGTAGATGGTAGCGCTTGCATTGGCAATGTACATGTGCACATAATACCTATATGATTCAGGCCACAAGATGGCAGATCCTTCAACGCGCACGGTCCCTATTCATCGTAAATTTATGTACCTGAGTTTTTTACCAAAATATTACGGTCTAATATTTTGGTTTAATTGGTCGTACCGATATAAGAAACAATTTTTGTTAGCATAGGTATCAAATAACAAAATTAAAAAAAGTACCTATAGCTAAGAAGGTTAGGTAATTCCTTTAAGGATGACTCACGCTAGACCGGCCCGGGCCGGGCCGGAGCTTCCGACGCTTCGTTTTCTATGGAAAGCACTACGTGATCACCGATCAGCCGTCATAGAAAATGACATATCGGATGCCTCGGCTAGGGCACGGCCCGGTCTAGCGTGATTCATCCTTTAGAGGAACCTCTGTGGCTAAGTTTAGATCATCAGAGAGAAACCTAGATATAGATATACAAAAGATGCAAACTAAGCAATTTAGAAACTAAATATGTCATAAATGAAATTGTTTTTGAAAATACACAGATCATAAGAAAACCGAAATACGAAAGTGTTAATAAAAGAGCATGTAACGTAATCCTATTTGCTCTTTTTCATAAATAAATAAAAGAAAAAACAATATTTCTCCGATACCCCACCACATCATTTGTCAGAGTAACTTTCAATAATAATCCGATGTATGACTTCATATTAAAGATTACGTAAATTTTAGATTCGTTACGATCTGCACAATATATTTATTGTAATATAAGAGATTTTGAAACAAAGTATATGGTTTTATTGAGTGTATTTTTTAATTGACTATGTATAATGTAGGTAGGTATAATATTCACAAAATTATTCTATATTTTTTTGGTTCAACTACATTGCAAAATTTTATAACAAAACCATGGAATAAGTATCAGAAAAATAATTCTAGCCTTCTTTAATATAACTATTAAGTACCTATGTTGATAAAGTTTTTAAGCGACACTGATTAAATTTTCCATGTTTAGTCACATAACAAGTAAGTAACATCAAATTCATTATGATTCACTAATTCAGACAAAAATGTACAATCACCCGACAAGGATATAAAATAATAAAAAATGCTACTTAAATAAACTTAAAATAAACCTTTCATATGGTGTGGTGGTCAAAAATCGTGGGATCAAACCTAGGTTTTTACTGTATAGAGCAGAAAAAAACAACTCAAATAATAAAAAAAAAATGACTAAACATTGGGTCAGGTACCCGACACATACAAGACTTGAAATATAATTTAGAATAACTTATGTCTTATAAATAGAAAACCACAACTAAGTTCAAACTATTTCAACTACTAACTAACGCATCTATCCTCTCAATACATCTATTTTATATCTGCATACATGAGCTGTACCTTCGAAAAAATTTCAATATTATGATTTATGACATAATACCGAATAGCATATCCCTACTTTTTCTTCCAACATAAATTGACCTCTGATTTCAAACTGTATATTCCCGTCTAGGGGTCAACTTAAGTTGGTAAATAGTACAATAAATATTTCGTCTCCCCTAAGTTATGCAAAAATATCACCCAGATATTCTCGGGATATGGCGGCGTCTTTTTGGTATAAATCTTTTTGTTTAATATAGTTGAGTGGTAGCGAGATATTCGATAAGATATGCATTGATTTGATTTGGAAAACAAAATATTTTTGGTAAATAAATGGCTTAGTGTGTCTAGTACATTGTAGGAGAGGACGGAAAACCGCTAAAAGATGGATGAGTGCGTTTGAGGGCCGACACGTTAGTGGAGGCCCTCAAATAATACGAGTCCATCTTTAGCGTTTCCGGCCGAGGCATTACATAGTGCTTTTCACGACTACTGCGAGGAAATAAGAAAACATTTGCATAACTATAAGTACTAGCCCGCGATTTCTCTGGTAGCAAATTACTAGCCACTGCCTGTGCTGTCTCTTGAATTTCGGTAGGCGTCAGCGTAAGAATATATCATTTTCTTCGCTAGAAAAACTCATTTTTATAGCGAGCGTAGATACGTGTTTCTTGTATTTTTTAGTCAAATTACACTATCCAATTTAGTATGTATTTTCAGATCCCGCCTTTTTTACTTTTTTTATCACTTTTTTTTAACAATTATGGCCTGAACGCGAGTCCTTTAAGCCATTTTTTATAACTTTTAGGAGGCGTTTTTCTGTTATTTGCTTCAAACCGACCCTAAACTTAGAAGCGTTTTTGCTAAAAAAAACCACAAACAGCTACAAAAGTAAAAAACGCCTTAAGCGTGAACTGAATGGATAATTGTTAAAAAAATGAACAGAATGGTTTTGACATTTCTTTTTTTTTAAACAAGACATTAGTCCTATAAATAACCTAATTTTATTTTTGAAGGAAAAAGTTGCGCCAAAAAAGACCTTATTGATTTTTATGTTCTAAATGATACTCATTGCTGTAGCGAACCGTCACCAATGACAGATGATGATAACAATGAAACATTGTAGTAGTGGTGGTTCAGGTGCTACAGCTATTGTCTACTTTCCAGCTTGGTTTTAGACCATCTATTGCCACATTTCCGAACAGTGGCGTGAAAAGGAATATTGTTGGTTAACCCTTATATTGCAAACGTTTGATTTATTTAAGTGTGATCGTACATATCACAAAAAAAAACTGTTTACTTGAGTTGCAAATATAATTCAGATTGTAAAAATTGTTATATTTTTGATCTTATTTTGACACGACCTTGAAGATCGACCCCTATGCTTCATATCGGCCATTTTATTTAAAGTTGTCCCCTACACTTTTTTTTTCAAAATTGGGATTTTTTTATGATATTTCTACTCCAAATCATGAGCTCTTTTGATCCTAATAGGAGAAAAAAAGTGTGTAAATAATTACAAATTTTCACACAACTTTTGTAGTTTCCCACACACATAACTTTTGCAATTGAATAGTGTGTGTATGCTCCCTGCTTTATTATTCGTAGCTTCATTATTCACGTCTACGTCACGCTACGCCGTAGCACCGTAGAGTCGTAGCCGTAAACAATACAATACGTAGGCAGCGCTACGAACCGATATTTGCCATGGTTTAAAGTGTTTAAACACTAAAACCGCGAGATATACTGCCGTATTCGGACTTCAAGATAGTCACAAGAGACGACACGTACTAGATCCATTCTAGATACGTTATAATTTAGATATCAACTAGTTCTCTTTTGCAACGCAATTCGGGCAACCAATGTCATTTACGTTAGAATAATAGAGTAAGAAATCTATTAGATGTGAATTGGATCTCTAAGTCATATCCTGTGGAAATCGTTCAACAGTATCTCCAGAATCGCGCAAATGTCAAATATGACAATATCTTAAACATATCGTTATCGTATCTTGGTGATGTCTAAAAGATGTCTAATAGATGTCTATTTCAAAATCCGAATCGGGCCAATATACTATTCAAACAAACATCAAACATCAACATTTATTCAGCAAATAGGCCACAAGGGCACTTTTACACGTCAACATTGAATTTACATATAAGCAAAAATAATAACATCAACAATTTTATAAAATAAAACTAACAATTCAATCTAACGTATTACAATTACTAAGAGATGTATATGGTTTCTTAATGTCGAATTACATACAAAATACAGATACAAAACACAAAAAAAATATATAATATTTAGAGGTGTAAATGTCTCTAGGTGTCAGAACTATAAGATTATATAGTTTATCAAGTTATCCTTAGAGATGTATAGGGTCTCCAAGAGTCAATATCCAACGATATTAACGGCCCGAGTCGAACTTTAACGTACGTCAATTCATAGATTTAGAAAAGATATGGATTAGATAATGTCAGTCGGCGCGATTCGGAAAATGAATTAGAGATCCACTGGATATGAAATAGTAACGATATGTGACGTTCCACGGCAAAAGGTACCTTATGGCGGCTGGCGCTTACGCTATTATTAACGCCGCTCCAATATTCAGCCGGCGCAATGGTACCTTTTGCCGTGGAACGTCACATATCTTTACTATTTCATATCTAGTGAATCTCTAATTCATTTCCCGAATCGCGCCGAGTGTCAAATGTGACGTTTCTCTAAACAAAAACCTCACGAATCCGAAATGAGTATGTAACATTTGGTAGGTAAAGCCTGACCAGGAATATATTATGATCATTGTCAATAGGGCGCTATTATTCTCATTTATATGGCAACAGTTCAGTATAGTCTGAACAATGTGGATTGGCAACTCGTTGCAAAGTGGCAAGCGGAAACAGGGCGGCCAACTTTTGCGCTACAAAGATGTGCTGAAGCGTCACATGCGGAGATGTGACATTGAACCATCGCACTGGGAGACTTCGGCACAAGATCGGCCGAAGTGGAGGCATACAGTGAGTACAAAAGTGCAAGCCTTTGAAGAGCAGAGGCGAGTGGAACTCGACGCGAAGCGTGACGAGTTAAAGGCCCGACCGCCTGCGGTCATAAATTATAATTTTGTCGGAGGGGTGCTGACCTGCGGTGAGTGTGGACGTACATTCACCGCAAAAATAGGCTACGTCAGCCACCTGAGAGCTCACGATCGTCGCTCTCACTAGCCAGTAAATACCCAGTCGCCGAGGCCGAAACCGGCTAGGACAGGATGATGATGATGATTTTGACTTACATACTTTTATTCACTCTAATCATAATCAGAATCCAAATATTCGGTGTTTTTACTGTCGGTTTTTACCGTATAAAATTCATGTATTTTCTTACGCGTCACACATAGGTCAAAATTACCTTACATAGGGTCTGCTACATTGTCAATGAACAAAATTGATCGTCTCCAAAGCCAAGCAAAGAGAATAGAGTGTATAGAGAGTTATTATCATAGTAAATTTTGTAGTCACTGTAAATTTATTGCCATCTATCGAAACAAGATTAAAACTAAAAATTAAAATGTATGTTATGTATATATTTGCCCATAATAAATATTTTTCAAACACATCTTTGTTACTGTACTTGTAAGTAAGTATTTCCTCGCTTGTATAACATAACACCATGGTATAATAATATACTCCGCCTGGTACTCTATTCCGAGATTCGCGTATGACCTAACTGACACGCGCCTACGTCATCATGCTGTTTACAGGTTCTCAAACTTTAAAATGTGGGAGAATTTTAACCAACGGTGAAAATTATTTTAACGGCATTAATTTTAAGTTATTCATGTAGAAACATAGTAAAATAAAACAAATCTAATGTATTAAATTAAACTTTATTTATCTATACAAGACAAACGTTTAAAAAACTAATTCACAGTTACACATTAATTACCAAGCTTACGACGTGAAAAGTTTGGAAAACACTGCGACTGCTGACACTGAGCGAGAAGGAAATAACAATTAACACGCGTTCGACAAGGATGACGGTCAGGGCATGAAGTTATCTAGATCCGAATTGTCAAATGTGACAGCGCTATCCTGTGTTGCCAGTAGTGTAAACAGAATTACCCGAACGTCTGAAATTTCTTTCGTGAATCGGAAGATATTGCTAACGAATAATTAAAAATGACGAGTTATTGTAAAATTTAAGATAAAATACATATAAATGAAAATTATAATATTATATAGAAATATTTTAACTTATTAACCATAGCTATAATGTACCCATGTAACATGTTATGTTGAAATAAAGTGGCAATGTTATTGTGACGTAGGCCCGTGTCACTCTGGGAATAGAAGACCATGTTTTATTAGACCATGCATAACACTACAATAACCAAGTCGTAATAACCAAACTATAATGACATTTTGATTTGTTTACCTGTCAGCTCTGATGTTAATTTGGAAATGTTTCGTAGCGAAATAGTTTAATTTCCCGAACGGTTCTTTTCCAGCAGTTTATTATTTACATTATTTACAATGTTTCGCTTATGATTATGTATAGTTTTGGTCATTTTTTGTCATTTATTATTTAATATTCAACACTTAAGTGTTATTCAAGTAAACCGCCACAATGACACTGACAACAGTGACAACCTATCAGTAAAATTATTGCCAGTGTAAGAAATTAGTTCCAATGAAATTCCGCAACATGGCGCATGATCATATAAATCGTATTTTATTTTTAGTTAGGTACTTTTAAATGTATGTTTTATTTTTATTATTTTTTATGTAAACTTTCTATAGGTGTCACTTGCCTGTCAATAAACGAATTTATTATTATATTAAACGAATAGATAGGTAGGATAGGTTCGTTAACTTGCCTCAGATTCCCGAAGGACAAACTGTCCAGAAATAGGAGCCCCGCTACCCTGTTAACTCAGGGAACAAAAAAAAATATTTTCACAATTCACGATATGCCTAGGAATTTCATGATCTGTCTGATTTCACGATCGGCCGCCGACATATAATGTAAACAGTGCCATGCCCTGAATTTAAACACTCCGTAAGATTAGGGCGCGGCTCCACTTACTCACGCGCGCATTACGCAGTATCTGCGGCTGCCAACGTGGCGATTTATTTTACCACATTTTGTTTATAAATCATTTAATGGGATACGTAAGATGTGGGGAAGTGTATAGAGTGGTTTATGGGCATCTTGACTTAAAAGTCCAACAACCAAACAATCCATCAACTTTTGGGTGATTTCTACTCAGAGTCACGAGGACTCTCGATATAAAAAGAAAAACATGTGTCCCAAAAATTACAGTTTCGTAACGCAGTTTCACTTACATTTTGTATGGACCGTTACAAAACTGACAACCAAAATTTGTATGAAAAACTGGGGACAATTTTTTCTTTGTCTCATTCAATAGTACTCGTGATTATGAGTATAAATAACCCAAAAGTTGATGGTTTCGAAAAAAAGTAAATGATACATTTTTTTCTGAAAACCCCTTTATACCACTTTGAATACTAATATTATTATCAAGAAAATTGACACATACAGCGCCCGCGTCAAGGCCGCAGCAACATTACCATTTTTCATAGACTTTATATGACGGTAAGGGTATGGTATGGACATTTTGCGACAGTTTTTTTTAAATATTATTGAATCAAAGAGATGATTCATGATTCTGAGTAGAAATAGCATAAAATATTTCTTAATAAAAAAAGTGATGTATAAACGAAATATACCTAATTTCCATGAAACCACCCAATTAACGACCCAATAAGTCTAAAAAGTCAAACAAGTGTCAAAAGTGAGGTTCCTACAAACAAAAACGTCACTTTTGACACTCGTTTGACACTGTCCAATCCAATCTATATCGTTTCCATATCTATTATTTGACGTATCTTAAAGTTCGAATATGGCTGTAACTCAATCATTTACACAAATGAGACAACAAACTCAGAAAAAAACCGAAAACTTTGTTATTATGGATACTTAATTAGATTACGTAATGAACTTTAAGACCATAGTTTACTAGACTATAATAGTTAGGTGGGTTTACTGTTCCAAAAACTTTAAGTAAAATGTTAAAATACGTAAAAAAAATACAAAACGGATTAAAAACAATTCATAGAAAGTAATTTAATTTGCCCTTAGAGTACGTAACAATGTAAATCAACTTATTTCAAATGGTATTATCGGCTCTACATTAGTCCATCCTCATACTCATCCTCGGTAAGATCTCGCGTGCCGACCGACACCCGCTCGTATTCACCCCCCCTCCCCCCGTGTATTGTAAACGAACCATTTTTGTCATATTTAATTGCTGCTCATTTAATTTTGGTATATTTCTACGTATATTTCCTTAGCGCTGTATATTCCGCATGTGTATTTTCCATAGCTCGTGGAGCATGCGACTTTCAATCTGGAGGTCGAGGGTTCAAACCCCGATTCGTAACCAATAAGTTTTTATTAACACACTAGCGACCCGCCCCGGTTTCGCTCAGGTTAGCATATTATACACATAAACCTTCCTCAAGAATCACTCTATCGATAGCTGGAAACCGCAAGAAATTCCGTTCAGTAGTTTTTGAGTTTATCGCAAACATACAAACACACAAACAGACAGACGCGGCGGGGGACTTTGTTCTATAAGGTGTAGTGATGTACGATATATCATTTCATATTTACCAGCCGCTTTTCGGTGAAGGAAAACACCGTGAAGAAACCAGCATATCTGCAAAAAAAATTAAATCACATTCGTATGGGCCGGGCTTTGAACCCGTGACCTCCTGATTGAAAGTCGCATGTCCTTACCGCTAGGCAATCAGCGCATTAATTATTTTAATTAAATATGTCTACCTACCGTATGCATCCGGAGAGGTGGGCTAGCTTAGCCACCAGTAAATGCCGGTAGAGGGACGTGAACGCGGCAGGCCCAAACGAGATGGCGGGATGACCTGGACAGCTTCCTGAACAACTGGCCGGAGGAAACACCAAATCGGGAGTCTTGGAAATTAAGGGGAGAGGCCTATGCCCAGCAGTGGGACACTCAAATAGACTAGGAAATATGTACAGCGCATGGACACCACAGATCACCAGAGACAGAGGCAGGCCAATAACGACCTGGACTCATTTTGTGGTGACTGGCGGGTGCATGCAAGCCGTGACGAGTGGCGGAATACACGGTAGGCCTTTGCCCAGAAGTGGGACACAATACAGGCTATAAAAAAATAATTGTAATATTTATATTTGTTATTTCTGTACATGTGTGGAACTCCATAAACAACCAATTTAAAGTACACACTACCAACATGTCTTTAGACTCAAACCACCCCCTAAAATCATACCAAGCAAAATTACCACATGTAAAGAAACCTGATATATTATGTGAGTAATTTATTGGGTGTTATTCTTTGATAAATCGCCACCCGGGGTAAGGGTTGGTATTACCCCCGGGCGGGTAACGAAGTGTTTTGCATTTGGAAGATGCCGTGGTTTGGGAAAGAAATAAATTAACAGGGTGGTTCGATTTCCTAACGAATGTGTTACATGCTGGGGTTGAATTTAATGTGTGGAAATGTGTATAAACAATAAATAATAATAAATACATATTATAGGGATATTCTTACACAAATTGACGAAGTCCTACGGTAAGTTCATGAAGGCTTGTGTTGTGGGTACTCAGACAACGATATATGTATTGTAGAAATACTTAAATACATAGAAAACATCCATTACTCAGGAACAAATATCTGTGCTCATCACACAAATAAATGCCCTTACTGGGATTCGAACCCAGGACCATCGGCTTCACAGGCAGGGTCACTACCCACTAGGCCAGACCGGTCGTCAAAACAGATGTAGTGCATAATTGAGTCGCTTAACTTCAAACTCGGGTAAATCCATCTGTCAGATTATACGATTTTGGTACCTACTAAGAAATATAGGGTAGATATTTGCAGAGAGGGTCGAATGGATTTACCCGAGTTTGAAGTTAAGCGACACAATTGTTTTCCATCGTATTTTCTCAACGTCAGTACTTTTTGTACCGAGACTGTCTGAAATAGCAAGACACGTTCATCTTACGTTTCCTTGAAAATACGATGGAAAATAAATATGCACTCCATTTGTACGAATATAACGTTTAGTACTGTTTAGGTGTTTAGTAAGGTGTGTTTTGCGCGTGCAGGACGAATGTCAGACTTCGAATAGTTTGAATGTCATTCCTGACTTTTGTATTGATTTAATGTAATGAGTCTCATATAGTTTGACCCTCAGAACAAACAGTATCGATCAATACCATTAATTAAAGATTGTCATGTATCTAGCCTATAGATATAGGTGACATTCGTGCCTCGAATACGACAGCTGAGCCTCTACCATCAGTTTTGACATTGACATAACGCTCACGTCTACGTAATTTACTTTCTGTACATCTCGCTTGCACTAATATGCGAGTACGAGCGAGATGCATAGAAAGTAAGTTACGTAAACGTGAGCGTATATGTCAATGTTAAAACTGATGGTAGACGTACTGAAAAATATTTATTGCCAAACGATACTTGAAACTTAAACTTTTAGGTACGAGTATTTTATGCTAGTGTACTTTCAATAATGTAGATAATATTGAAATATAGGTGCTTTAGCTTCTCCATAATATTCGATATATTATTTGAACTACGGTACACCTACTTACGTGGAAGTTAGCGTCTGGTTACCGCCTTTGAGCTCGGTTCGCCACGGGGCATCGGAAGAGTCAGGTAAAAATAGACTGGGCAAATCCTGAGGAATTATACTACAGAGAAGACCATTTTAAGGGTTAGCATACACATATTACTTATAGATTAGATTAATTTGTATTTAAATAGTAAGCAATGAGAAGATAATAAAACTTCCTAAATATCTTCATTTTCAAATTCCAAAGTAGTATATTTTTGGTCTTAAAAATGCTCGGCGAATAGGTAAATACGAGTAAAATTGAATTTTTCGTATGTTACTTTTTCCTGTTTATAAATCGGGTTAAAATTATGTCACCTGGACTACAAAACGCATCAATAGGGAATATTACGCAAAACTCTGCGTAGGGGGCGCCACTACCACTATCAATCACAATCTGGGGGTCTACCGCGAAACAAGAAAATCGAAATTTCGTTATCTAACCTCTCTATCATTCTTGCATATTCGAGCGCTAAAGAGGCAGATAACTAAATTTTGATTATCGCGTTTCCCGGCAGGCCCTTGTTAACAAACCGCCTTGATGCATCAATGTCATATTTTATTGTCTTTGAAAACATGTCCAAAAACTGTTTAAGGCACAGTATGTATAAGTTACTCTATGGTTTACTAGCTAGCTTAGTGCTGCACTCTTGCAGAACATTGCAGTAATACCCCCTATTGACATCTCTTTTATTTTATTATGCTCAAAAGTTTTACGCTACTAAGTTAAATTTTAAAACCCATAGGCCTGAGTCCGGATCTTACGCGCGGTAGTAAATTTATTCCATTTGCTTCAATAAAAAACGATTTTATCAGGGTTATGGCACTTCTACCCAGCACATGTGCTAGTCCGTTTGATCCCACTATTATGCTAAGTGACGTGTGGCTAACTTCTTTGTCGGACATCGAGCGATAGTTCGCATAACTTTCAGTGACATTCGAGGTGACGACGAGAGATTAGACACTATACAGGATGATTCATGAGACGTGAGCAGGACTAATCCTGCACACTCAGTAACTGATAATTGATCGATCACCGTCGTATTTAGGTGAAACAACAACACTTTTTCCTATTTTTTTAACTTTTCGGTGAGGGCAAATTTAATTCTCAACAATCATGGTCACCCTACAGGCCCTAACTAATAAACATAAAACCTCTTTAACCGTAATGGCATTTTGATTACGAAGAAAATAAACTGTCAAACTTGAGTGAGATACGAGTTTTCAAAAGTAACCAGAGCGTGATGACAGTAATGACATTCAATTTGACACAGAATATCGGTAGTTTAGTATTCTAATTTTAGGGTGACCATGCATGTCGTAAAAAAATTAATAACTTTTTTTTTCAACACGACTAGAAAATTAACGTTAACCTCACTAATACTGATACGAAACAGTTGCTTATAATTAACGATATGCGCAGTGTTAGTCCTGCTCACGTCTCCTGAATCACCCTGTATAATAGGGATGAATGACACATGTTGAATTTTATAACAAAATCTAGTAAAATAGAAAGCAGATGAGCAATAAATGAGCAATTTATCACAATAATGTGGATATTAAAATAATACAAAAATACAGGACCTGAAAGTTTTAAAATATAGGTTTCTTTTAACTTCCAAAAAGCAAATAAGTAAGGATACTATTCGATTCCTTACATTTTATCCAAAAAAATATTGTATGACAACTAATATATACATAAACGCAATATTTCACCGACAAAAAGACAAAAACGCAGTTTTCTTATTTTGTCCTTATTTCAAGATGGACTCTCAGTGACCTTGACGTCACGGTCACTTATCGTTTTGTTAAGAGCGTTTTGCGAGTGAAGTACGACTGTCGGAGTTTGACTATAATTTCTGACTTTTGTATTGCTGTAATGCAATGGGTCCCATATAGACATTTGATCCTAAAAATAAACCTGATCGATTGATATCATAAATGAAAATTTGTCATCTAGCTTATTCTTACATTCAGGCCGATTCGAACGTATCGTTATCGTTTATTTTGCTCGTACTTGTCCGTACATGTATTGGCGTGGGGAGACGCACGATAACTAAATAACATGATTCAAATATCATTCTGATGCCAGAGTACGTTCGAATTGTCCTGAGTGTGTATGACAAGAACTATATTAGATAATATTAATATATATTTAAAAAATACGTAACGACAAAATTCATAATTTCTTTGTTTTTTTTTTCATTGCTCGGTATTTAGGCAAGGAAAATGTTTAAAAAATGAAACTTGACAACGTATATTTTTCCTATGTAATTTCTAACCTGTTTGGGAATTAGGTAAAATTTTAAAGATCTCTGTTTGTCTGGTAGAGAATGCCTTTAGACATTGAGTCTGCCATTTATATATGTTTTTGTATTTTGTGCAATAAAGTTTAAATAATTAAAAGGAGCTATATTCAGCTTCAAATAACCTCTACTTTGGAATACACAGCACAAAAATACTTAGTCGCATATGAACATAATAATATAGACTGTTAAAACCATTATTCTTTATTCTTTTGGTGTTGCCGTAGTGGCATATTTGTGGAAAATTTACCTACAAAACACAAAGAACCGTGTATAGTGCATCAAACACCAAATCCTTAACGCAATTCTACTTCACCTCTTATCAAATGCCTGTAAGATTCAGCACAGCCATGCTTTACCAACCTTGGCTCAAATCCTACCAAAAGTCTTCTAAAGTGGCCACCAAATCCAACATTGGCCCAAATGTGGCCAATATTGGCCCAGCGGGACCAAAGTTTACATAAAGGCATATTTGGCGCGCATGGCGAACCAAACGTTTGTACGTTCGGTAATTCTGTTTTGGTGAGTTGGGATTTATAGGGAAGCCAGTTAATTTGATTGTTAACACATTCAACACCAAGAACCCGACTGTCGGGTACACTGTTCGTAGCGACTACGCGCTACATACGACGAAACCGTGGCTACGCGCTACGAGCGTAACCCGTAGCACTTAGTGGTATCAAAAAGAATAGATAGTATAGAGGGGTCCTGTCATTGTAAATTTTGTAGTCACTGTAAATCTATCGACACACGACTAAAACTCAAAATGAAAACGTATAAAGTTATCAAAACATGTATATATATGGATAAATGATTTTATTATTTTTATATCATTTTGATCCATGTTCATTCACTGATATCTATGTGTTAAAATTGTTAAATATGAAACGGTGTCGTCACGCCATCTAGCCGAGGATAGGCTAAAGGTGTATGCGGCATCTATTCGAGAATGACTTTTGCTTCAATTCCGAGGCACGTTTTTTCCTTAGACTTTATTCGTCTTATACGAAGTTACATATGTCTTTGGTGGTATTGAATGTGTTAATAAATTAAGTTCTGCAAAAGGCCACTGTTTTGAGATCAAAAACCGGAATACACCTCCGATTTTTCATCTTAAAACGGTAACCTACAAAAGGTACGTAGGTTAGTTAAATATTTTAGGTACCGTAAAATGGGGTGAGCTGGGTGAAATGTGAAAACTGAATGGTGTATATAATAAGTGGTTCGGACGTTTGTATTTTAGTTTGTATTTTATTTTGGGTAGTTCCATTTCATAACTTTGCCGATAAAGAGGAAAACCCACCTCACCCCGTAGTGCCTCGTATTTGGGGTGAGAGGGTTTTTCATACAAAGGTGATTTTGGAAGATTGTTGGATCGATTTTTTTTTATTATGAATATTACTATAGCTCCATTTTAAATTGGAATAAAATATTTTTGTAGCAGTAGCCTTAAAAACCCACCTCACCCCCCTCTCAATCCTTCTCTCCCCATTCATAACCTCCCCCCCCGCGAAACCTACTCACCCCGTTTTACGGTACCTATAGAAACAAAGTAAAATTAAAGTAGGTTAATGAAATTCACAGAAACTTATAGGTATTTAAGAGCGATCTCTTCGAGACGACATTTAGAGAGAAAAAAATAAATACAAACAGCAGATAGTGAAAACACGTGTCAACTCGTATGGAGCTATTATAACCTGCGGGCTCAGCACGGTTCCATTTTTATCGACTATCACTATGCGCGTCCCTTTCGCACTTACATACTTGTTAGAACGTGACAGGCATGGTGACAAGGGATAAAAACGCGACCGTGCTAAGCCGCCTGGATCCGCGTTCGACTGATCTTTCATGCAATTTGGATCCTGATTGAAAACCGCAATGGACAGTTGGACACACGTTAAGTTTGCTTTACATACAATGACATACATACATACACAGAGAAGAAGAGAAGAGTTTATACTCTTTATTGTACAAAACACAAATTTATGGCACAGGATAAGCAGTACAAAGGCGAACTTATCCCTTTAAGGGATTTCTTCCAGTTAACCTTTGAGTAGATGATAATTGACGAAGAACGGTAGATAAATATAGCACCGAGTACAATAGACTAGAGCGGCGGTCGGCAACCTGCGGCCCGCGGGCCGCATGCGGCTCGTGAAACTGTCACTTGCGGCCTGCGAGCCTCTCTGGCTGTGTAATATTGAGAAACGACAATGTCTGATAAAGTCATAAATATTAACAAAGTGCGGCCCGCGTCAACTTACTCATCGTTAACTACGCTACTAAAACTACGCAAAAAAAGGTTGCCGACCGCTGGACTAGAGGAAAGTCAATCAAATTATAAAAGAAGGCGAAAATAAATAATATAAGATAAAAAATAGAAGTAACAATATAACAAATAAATAGAATACCTACGTTACGTACATTATAATTATTATCTAACTGCCTGGTCTACAACCTGCCTACTTAAATGACACAACTTTAATTGATATTATGTAATAATTTTACTCTTTATTTAACCAAATAACACATATAACGGCACCATCCATAAATATTAAACTAAAGATTTTAACCTACCCCTAAAGTTGACATGACCAAGTTTTCAACTTTACCAATAACTTAGTCAAGGTCACGGTCCGGGGTCTATTGAAGGTATTGAGGGTCAAAGGAAGGTGGAGGGTCAAACGGGATTGATTAGTTAGGAAGTTCTTTGGTGCCTTGTATATGTAGGTATAGTAGTATGGTTAGAAAGTTTAAGGCGACGTTCAAGTTCAAGTTCTTTATTTGCGTTCATGTTGTACATATGGGTATTAAATAACAAATGAGTTGTTTCAAACATGAGCCCTGCAAGGGCATAGCATTATTACTTAACCTAACTTATACCTAATACAAATAAAAATGTAAAATTGTAATCTTATTAGAATAGGTACATCTTAAAACTTATCATTTAAATATTCGTCGACAGTGTAGTAGCTTTTGTTTATAAGGGTTTCTTTTAATTTTCTTACAAATAAATGTTCTATCTTTTCTTCCTTTATATTTTGTGGTAATTTATTATATATCTTTATGGACGTTCGAATGGTAGCTGTAGCTGCAGTACAGTTGAGATATGTTGCGGCCTGCCACTGTCAATATCCTAGATAAATGAGTGACCGATTGACCATCCGAATCGTGACGGTAGACTGCAGCTCAAATCCTAAGATGGTGGCTTTACGAGTTTTTAACTTTAAAGGATGACTCACCTT
Organism: Cydia splendana; assembly: GCF_910591565.1. Classification (NCBI taxonomy): domain Eukaryota; kingdom Metazoa; phylum Arthropoda; class Insecta; order Lepidoptera; family Tortricidae; genus Cydia; species Cydia splendana. Next base: position 15,401,994 of record NC_085978.1, read on the forward strand.
AGACCGGGCCGTGTCCGGGCCGGAGCTTCCGGCGCCTCGTTTTCTATGGAAAGCTTCACGTGATCACCTGTCATGTCATAGAAAAATAAGCGCCGGAAGCTTCGGCCCGGACACGGCCCGGTCTAACGTGAGTCATTCTTAACTCTGGACCGATCAAAGTGGCGTGCTCTTGTGTTGGAGGCCAAGACTCATTTTGGGTCACCGCGCCAACCAAGTAAGTAAGTACTTAAGTAACTTTTATTAGCCCGCATCTTCGTCTGCGTGGAATGATAATGATGATTGATAAAAACGATTCTGCATCCTTTCCCGGGCATCAAACTATCTACATACTAAAATTTGGAGGTTTAAGTGTGAAGAGGTAACAGAAAGATAGGCAAACAGAGTTATTTTCGTATTTGTAATACATATTAGTTGGGATGTATATGTAGTATAATGTATGTTCTTACGTACAAACATAACAATTACCACAAGACCACTAAAATCATACGGCAAGGCAGTCATTTAGCAGCAGGCAGTGGCCACGTTTCGCTGGAAATTATACCAAAGCTCAAATTTTACATCAGCAAATGGCGTTATTTTATTTTAGTCTGAGTATTTCTAATCTTAAATTATGTTCTTACGTACAAAAATATGATGTATGTATAGTACAAATATAACTATTGGCACAAGACCACTGAAATCAAAGCAAGGCAGTAATTTAGCAGCAGGCAGTGGCCATATTTCGCTGAAATTAGACTGCAGCTCAACAATTAGAGCTCTTTGTCCGATATTCAATAGTGCCGAGTGCTGCTCCAGTGTTTTGGATTTTAGGTTAGCATAGTATGGATAAGACATATAATTTATAACGACGTAAAAACCCTTTATAATGTTTACAGCGTACCTATCTTCCGATGGCGCTTTAAGCGCAGGCAGGCGTGGCACACTCCGCGATTTCGTCGCTTTGCTACAGGTAGCTACAAGTACATCTATCCCACACCAATTTTGGTGGTTAGCTATAAGCCGCGCGTGGCGCTGTCGCCACCTAGCGGCCATATCTGTCCTGATCGTAACAGACGCGTTTTGTTAGAGAGTGAGTCTGCTGTACCTAGTACTATTATTTATTCTGTGACGCAGGGTTCAATTCGACTCACTAAACTGAACCTCAAGTGTAAATTTCATTCCATAGCGTGACTAGCGTTCGCGTTTGCGTTATGTCCATTTTTGTACGGGATTTTGAACAGCGGGCCTAGCTCGTTTTGGAAACTCAAAATCCCATACCTACAAAATGACAACGCAAACGCGTACGTCACGTCACGCTATCGAATGAAATTTACACTAGGGATACTGGCGGCCAAGCCAAGGTGACAATCGCTTGTGTCTCTCTATCACTCTTCCATGTTAGTGCGACAGTGACAGTTGCGTTTCGTGCGCTACGGAGCGATAGCGATTGGCGTGTTGTCTACGGGGCCTGAGCTACTTTTATTATGGGACCAACTCACGAAATAAATATTGACTGCTTCATACATTTTGGCTGATCACACGTAGAAGTTTTCTATGAGAGAGCCCACACTTTCTTTTGCGATTTCGGAGTTGATCCCATAATTAAAGTAACGCAGTTTATCGAACCCTTCATTTAAAGCCCCATAGTGGATGGCACGCTGTAGACAATATAATAAATAGATGTTTATTATAATTATGTTTAATACAGAGTTCACCAACGGGCGATTCCATAGGATTTCATGGGCTCCATGAAAAAAAACGTAGCGTGAAATAATGTGCATTTTATGTTGAAGGCATAACAAAACTAAACAAAAAAAAGGGTTAAAATGAAATATGTTCTCATTATTGCAATTTTCAACTGTATACTGTGTCAACCCTGTTGTATATCAAGGGTAATTTTTACTATTAATTTAGTATATTTCTGTTCTGGCAGCCCAGCTCAAAACGTGGATTTGGCAGACCACGTCGGCGATGGCGAGACGAGCTAGACTCCTTTTTAAAAGAATGGCAGAAGACTGCTCAAAACGGGGAAGAATGGAAAAAACGGGGGGAGGCCTTTGCCCAGCAGTGGGACACAACAGGCTCTCAATAATAATAATAATGGCGGGGACCATCTCCGGATGTATCACATTGTGCGTTCGGGGATGGTATCCGCCACGTGTATCCCTTGCTTTTAGATTAAAGTGTCTTAAAGGGCCTCTGCGCTGTTGGCTTTGGCCCCACGTACGCCTCCCAAAGGTCCGGGACCCCATGGTCCCGAGATATGGAAAAGACATACAAATAATAATAATAATATTTCTGTATTATAAAATCTGAATGAATGTCCACGTTATGCCGGGTAGTTTGCGAAGGCAGTGGCCCGCAGCTCACAAATCTGTGCGCACAATTTCCTATACCATTGTTACACCGGGCCAGATAGCGGCCGGTTCTGTGCCTTATGTACAGTCGGCGTCAATGTACAGTCAGCCAATGTACACACCAAAATATAAATTGAAATAACAAAAATTATAAAACTATTACTTATTAAAAAAAATAAGTATTTGGCAAACATTTCATTTTTGGTACAAGCTTCTATCGCTGATTTTTCTTTTACATAGGCAACTAATACTCATCGAGACTATTCTAAAAACCCCAAACACAATTAGGTCGCGTTGTTTTATCAGAGTACCTATGACCAACTCTTGTCTCCATCATCAGATCAGCTCGATTGTACCATCATATTGCATTGTCACCCGACTTACATATGCATGCAAATTTTCAGCTTAATCGGAAACCGGGAAGTGGGTCAAATTCAACTTGCAAGATTTGACCCGTACAAACATATTTACATACATACACAGGTAAATTGCAAGTTAAATAAAAGCTTGTAATTAAGTATACACTTAACAAATTAAAACTAATAAAAAAAAAAAAACTTACCCACCTATCTTAGGTGCCCCAGATCTGTCCCTTGCGGAAGGGTGCCCATAAGGCTGGCTACATTCCCACGCTGAATAGCTATGCCTATTCTTTGGCCTAGGACTGAGCCAGCCCTAGGGTCAACAGTAGTTTCAATCAGTTTCTTTAGGCCCTGAAAAAGATTCTGAGCGTCACGACTCCACGGCCCCAGGGTCTCCACCGAAATAGATGTCATTAACTTGTCTAAATTAAAATTAAAAAACCCCTAACGCAATGATAACATATATCTAAGAACCAGCGCTAGAAAACCTGCTTTCAAATAAAATAAAAACGCATCTAAATCGGTTTACCCTTTTAAGAGATACGGTGTCACATAGAGGTCAAACTTATGCATAGTAGTGTCCGTGGTGTCTAACGTGGGATTTTATTTTATGTTTTTTTTTTCTTCATTCTAATTATTGACAGACAGAATACATGACATATTTGTCTTCAGAACGGTTCTTGTGAAAAGTAGACCTCTCTATCTCCGTAACAAATTTAATCAAAATCGGCTCAGCGGTTTAATCGTGAAGAGGTAACAGACAGACAGAGTTACATTCGCATTTTATAATAGTAGAGATTTATAATATTGTATAGACATTTCTCATAATATGTATGTAATAGCCTGCTTTACGAAACAAAATGTAGTATTAATAAAGCACATTGCCCCTTGAGCGATAGGGTAAAGTGCGTCATAAGGGAACATAACAATTTGCTGAAACTCGCCATCGATACTGCGTGCACAATCGGTGATTAACGGGTGGTGTAATGCTGTGACGTAAAGTAGTTATAAAACAGTATAATGACTTTACGAGTTCATTTATTTATTTTACAGTACATATGGTGCTCCATTACGACACCCTGTACACGTAACTACGTCAAAAATTTAAAGAGCCATATGTACAGTCGACGTCAAAGACATGTTTACATATCGCCTTATTACAAAGGAGTAGGGTGCAAAAGTGTAAACATATCTTTGACGTCGACTGTACTGTAAAACGTTGTAAGATGTAATATTTAAGTGAATAATTAATATCTACACTCATATCATAAACCCTCTATGATACGCTCAAAGTTACGGCTAGCATTAAAATACACTGAAAATGTAACAATAACATCAAATTCGATTTTATAATGACTTCCTCAAGTTCTAATATCAGTCAGTGATAAAATAAAATGTTCAAAATTTGTTATAAAAAAATCGCATGTTACTTAATATAAAACTTTATGTCAATTGGGACCGAATCTAGTTTATCTCTGAATAAAAAAAACTGTGTTGGATGATATTGCGTGACACCCAGAAATCTATACGAAATTGTCAGTGTCAGTTGTCAATTGTCAAGTTGATGAAACAGGGGGCCATTCTTAAAAATTGTTCTACTTTTTTAGATTCATTAGTAGACAGACATCTATCAAATCTTTGAAGTTAATGTACTGCACACTTACTTCTATTATAGTAATGCTCGGCCGGCAATATAATGAATAGCATAATACTATCCATTGAAATAAATCGATGGTTTCACGTCGGATTTGGACACGCTTCAATGTTCCTGTTACCATAACGTTGCCCATATTTATAGACAATCATACATTTGAGCTTCAACTGGGTATACTTCGTCGACAATATTAGTGTATGTAATATATTAATCCGTAATAATAGGGATTACATATGCCTAACTGAATTATTACGAATGCATTACCTACGTATGTAATAGTAGTTTATGTGACTGCTACATAATGAAAGGCATTAAAATACGAGTGTGGGTTTATGAAACGAATGAAATGAGTTTCATAATAGTATCACACGAGTGTTTTAATGCCTAATTATGTACAGTTACATACACTGCTTTATCTACACACATATTATAAGCTTTCTATGATATATTCACTAACCTCATATTAATTACAGCCGACATTGGGGCACTTTCCTCTCTGGCGGAACTCGCGGATATGAGATGGCGTCTCCGAAATATCTTTATAGTACATTTTACACGAAACTTTTGTTATAGTTACTTTAAAAACAACAAAACAATTATTTCTTACTTACAAACTAATTAAAAGATAAACTGTACGTCAAATGGCGGCAAATGAAAACCTTTTTTCACGCATGTCACGCATCCGTAGTTTTTTTTTTAATTCAAAGACAAACTAGAGTCGGGTTCGATTACCATATCGTCCGATACCAACTTACAAGCGAGATTTGTCAATATTGTATGCAATTGTCATTTGATTTTTAATAAAACGTCATCTCGACTGATATTAGAATAGGGGTCAAATCAAATTGCCTTTTTTTTCAGAGATGTTCGAATTTTCGAAATATGAATGCCATTACCAAATCGATTTTGATATAGTAATGAAGCTATTACCACATTTTCACAGATAAGAAATTTGCTGTAACAAAACAGTTTATCGTAATGTGGGCCATTATTTACGGATTTTGAAGGTATCATAGAGAGTTTATGATATGTGTGTAGATAAATTCTTTTATTTTTCCTACGGTCACTGTCGGTCCATGTATTTCTGTTGCCGCTATAACAACGAAAACTAAAAACAAAATAAAATAAATATCTAAGTTGGGCCTCCCATACAACAAACGTGATTTTTTTGCCGTTTTTTGCGTAATGGTACCCATTCGTGCGCGAATCCGACTCGCACTTGGCCGGTTTTTCTAAATCTAAACACTTTTCATTTTCAGCCGAATAGCACAAAGCTTAAAAACATTCACTACTGTACAAAGGATTTTGCGATCTAAGCAGATCGTTGGTCTATCTCTCTTGTAAGTACCTTTTAAGTCCAACACCATAGTATTATCTACATGTCATACAATACAATACAATACAATACAATACAATACAATAATTTATTCATAAAACCAATACAATTTTACACGTCATATTATTCGGTACATTACTATTCTATATTTATAATACATTATTTTACATAATACATTTCATTATTAAAATTAAGCAAGAAGTGCATAAGTACATTATTATAAATTCACCTATTCGAAGAATTCATTCAAGAGACTAGGTATTTTTTAAGTTTGAGTACGAATGTGTTATTGCTATTCGCAGTTTTTATGTCTTCAGAGACTCGGTTGTAGATTTTCGGGCCAATTGTGTGCAGACATTTTCTAGATTTAGCTAGCTAAAATTTGGATTAAGACCAAGGATTAGGACCAAGGGTTAGGACTGAAGATAGCCATAATCATAGAGATTATTACAAATAAATGTTACACTATCGGCGCGATTCGGAAATCGAATTAGAGATTCACTAATGAAATAGTAAAGATATGTGACGTTCCACGGCAAAAGGTACCTTACGGCGGTTTGGCGCTTACGCTATTATTAACGCCGCTCCAATATTATTGTGGCCATAAGGTACCTTTTGCCGTGTAACGTCACATATCTTTACTATTTCATATCTAGGGAATCTCTAATTCATTTCCCGAATCGCGCCGTATCTTTGTAAATTCTTAGTAAAATTCTCTAACATCGATTTTTACTTTTTGTATTATTTTTCAACGGTCACCCATCCAAACCCTGACCTCTCCCAACGCCGCTTAACTTTCCCGATCGCTCGTTATACCCAATCGCCGCACAGCCACAGGGCCCGCGCCGTCCCGACCCAATACATCCTATCCTTTCCGAACACCTGTTATCAATAACATTCCTGAACGGGACCGTGCGCTGAAAAACGATAAGTTCCTCTAGGGTTGGCAGTTTTGCGACTGGAAAATTTTCCTGCAGTTTTGATATCGTCTCTGAATATTTTGAGCTATTGTAAAGTGACTAGGCAAATTCTTTTCACCACAAATACAAAAATAAAATGAACGATAAACATTAAACACAATGCCCCATACTTTTCTGTACTTACAGTGATTCCGCTATATATAAACTCTAAATCATAATTAGATTCCAAAAAAAGTAAGACAATGTTGCCACTTTTTACTAGCGCGTCTTGTATTTATGTAAAAATAAGTAAATAAAAGTACTTTTTTAAATCGTAGGCGTAAAATTACCAATAAATAAATTATCTTAGCGTATTTATTTATAAAAAGGAATTTACTATTTTACAAACAAATTATTGCAGTGGCAACATTTTTTGGAATCTAATTTTGGTTTAGAGCTTAGGTTCATAATCATTTTATAATCAGCTTTAAACAAATGAAGAGATTTCAGTGATTCTTACTTCTTAACAAACACATCCCACGCTACGCATCCTCGCACACCTCTGGTGGAAACGCAGCCTTCATGAAAAGAGGGTCAGAAAGGTAGTTTATTATAGAGATTAGACTATTATTAAGGCTGCGTTTCCACCAGAGGTATGAAAGGATGCGTAGCGAGGGATGTGTTTGTTAAGAACCAATAAAATCACTTCATTTGTTTTCCTCGCCCAGCGTGTAAGTAGTGTGTAGCGCTACGTGTCCTCGGACATCTCTAGTGAAAACGCAGCGTTATTAATTGCCTAGTCTCTATCTAATAATATACCTTTCTGATCCTCTTTTTATGTATAAAAAAAGTAAAAAATCTCATGTCTAACATCTAAAAAACCGATCAGTCGCCAACCCTGATCACGAAGTCAATACGACCTGTTGCATCGAACATTCGATATCTTTATGGGAGCATCGAGAGGGATAGCGCCATACGTGGTACCACAGGAGGGAGAAGGACGGTAGAGTGTGAAGGGACCACTTTGAGCCCACACGTTTCGATGGCTTCGGCGAATCTATAGCGGTGTTCGAACTTTGTTCGGTGTTTGATCGGGATAGTTGCTCTACTTAATTTATTTTAATGTATAGAGATGAGCACCTATGCATATTTTAACCTTCTGAGACCCCGCGTACAAATTTTGTACATTATTACCCAATCTATTCTGAAATTTAAATGGGTTCCAAATTCAAAATATCTGCTTTTGGGTCTTCGGAGTATAAATGTTTCCATTGATATTAAAAGGAATTTGTAACACATCGTTTGGGTTTTATTTTTCATGCCATTATGAATTTTGTTTAAATGAATACCATATTTCTTGATTAACATTTAGTTTTCCAGACCATATTATTTTATTGAAACGTAATTGTTACTACAGTAATTTTTATAACTAAACGTTTGGATGTATCCTGAATTCATTAAACGCGATAAAATCTGTTAAAATAGTTGTATTTTATAAGTATTGATATAAACAAAGACAATTAAATGAAAATAATTCTTCTTTCGTTCTAACAAAGGAGACTAAACATCCATTCAAACCAAGCACTGAAAAATCGTCCGGTGAAAAGCACAACCAAAAAAAAACCCAACGCCCCTGACCTATCAATAGCGGGATGGACTTTTTCCTTTTCTCGTGCCCGGTTCCATTGACACTCTCAACTGACCACTTGTCAACCTTAATGTTAAGGCAATAAAGTCTATAATCAATCAGGGTATTAGGCATCGAAAATTTGCATAGGATCGACCGTTATTCAGTGTTCGGTAATTGAAAAGGTGGAATTTAAAACGGTTTTTTTCTTTTTTAACGGATTTGCTATCAATGGTAACAGGTTGTTTTACACGGTGATCATTGGATGGTCTTTAAATTTGGAAGTCAAATTTTAATTATACAGAGTGATTTTTTTAAAGGGGACTTTATTGAATGTATATTATTACAAGCTTTTATTGTACTTGCAATGGAATCATCTTTCTCGCGTTGTCCCGGCTTTTTGCTAGTGGGATTTCGGGGTCCGCTTAGCAACTAATCCCAGGGATTGGTATAGGCACTAGTTTTTACGAAAACGACCGCACCTTCCAGCCCAGAGGGCCCTCTTGGGATTAGACTTTTCTCACGATGTTTTCCTTCCCGAAAAGCGACTGGTAAATATTAAATGATATAGGTATGGAACATAAGTTCCGAAAAACTCATTGATGTGAGCCGGGGTTTGAACCCGCGATCTCCGGATTGAAAGTCGCACGCTTACCTACTGCTAACCTATTACTAACTCTTTTTGAGACTCAGATATACTAAAATATATTAGATAAGATAAAATAAGATTTATTGTATAACTGTGTACAAAGATATTACATAATACAATTAAGAACCAACAGTTTATCCATCACGGACGTACAGTCACCAGCAATAATATGTTACACAGCGAAGGCCGCAAAAATATGTGACGCGCTATTAGGTATTGCGCTACAAGTAAGATCGTGTCAGATATTTTTGTGGCCTTCGCTGTGTAACATGTTATTGCTGGTGACTGTACAATATAATTATGACTAACCTATAACTAATAATATATATACAGTGGTACTACTAAACGAAATTAATAACTAGCTTAAATCTAAAATAGGCCCTTGAGGCATTGTACCAAGGATGCTGCCTGCATTTCCTCGCTGTATCGCAATGCTGATACGTTGTGCGTAACTAATTAACAAAATGAATCGTCAAACTCTTTCATGCTGTAGAAGACTTTACGAATAAGCAATTTTTAGGGTTCCGTACCCAAAGGGTAAAACGGGACCCTATTACTAAGACTTCGCTGTCCGTCCGTCCGTCCGTCCGTCTGTCTGTCACCAGGCTGTATCTCACGAACCGTGATAGCTAGACAGTTGAAATTTTCACAGATGATGTATTTCTGTTGCCGCTATAACAACAAATACTAAAAACAGAATAAAATAAAGATTTAAATGGGGCTCCCATACAACAAACGTGATTTTTGACCAAAGTTAAGCAACGTCGGGAGTGGTCAGGTACTTGGATGGGTGACCGTTTTTTTTTTGCTTTTTTTTTTCGTTTTTTTTTGCATTATGGTACGGAACCCTTCGTGCGCGAAAGTTCCGTACCCAAAGGGTAAAACGGGACCCTATTACTAAGACTTCGCTGGCCGTCCGTCCGTCCGTCCGTCCTTCCGTCCGTCCTTCCGTCCGTCCGTCCGTCCGTCCGTCCGTCTGTCTGTCACCAGGCTGTATTTCACGAACCGTGATAGCTAGACAGTTGAAATTTTCACAGATGATGTATTTCTGTTGCCGCTATAACAACAAATACTAAAAACAGAATAAAATAAAGATTTAAATGGGGCTCCCATACAACAAACGTGCTTTTTGACCAAAGTTAAGCAACGTCGGGAGTGGTCAGTACTTGGATGGGTGACCGTTTTTTTTTTGCTTTTTTTTTTCGTTTTTTTTTGCATTATGGTACGGAACCCTTCGTGCGCGAGTCCGACTCGCACTTGCCCGGTTTTTTTTAAATGGTTTTAAATTATTTACTTTTGACAGATTTTATCACAACAGGCAACTTGATAAATACTTTTAATGCTGCAATTATTTACCTATTTAATGTTTAATATTACGATACGTTTTTAAAAAGATATGTTGCACCTTCAACACAATATTTATTATCATTACACTACACTAAACACATTACCCTCCCCACCGCAGTCGCGTAAATAAATACGTATTGGCAAGGAAGACAAATAAAGTAAATTACACCTAATGGAGAACCCTGGACAATGTCCAAAAGGCATTTGGGGAAATATTGTGTTTGCAAAGGTATGGCTTATTTGGGGGGACGGGATATAAATGATAATAAATGAGGGTAATAATGCCGCATCATAACAACAGTAAGTGTCATTAGAAAATTTGCTTAGTTACACATGAAAGTCATGAAATAAAACTATGTAAACGGATTATATCGCGTGGAATGAATTTAAAATACATCCGAAGCCGATGTCGATGGTCCAGGGTTTTACTGCCGTATTCGAACTTCAAGATATTCATAAGAGACGACACGTACTATATCCATTCTAGATACGTTATAGTTTAGATATCAACTAGTTCTCTTTTGCAGCGCAATTCGGGCAACCAATGTCTCTTTTACGTTAGATAGCGTAAGATATCTATTAGATGTGAATTGGATCTCTAAGTCATATCCTGAGGAAATCGTTCAAGAGTATCTCCAGAATCGCGCAAATGTCATATTTGACAGGTTAGATCTTAAACATATCGTTATCGTATCTTGGTGATGTCTAAAAGATATCTAAAAGATGGCTATTTGAAAATCCGAATCGGGCCCTTAATCCTGGTAAGGGCATTTATTTGTGTGATGAGCACAGATATTTGTTCCTGAGCCATGGTTGTTTTCTATATATTAAAGTATTTATATGTATATTAAGTATATACGTCGTTGTCTGAGCACCCACAGTACAAGCCTTCTTGAGCTTACCGTGGGGCTTAGTCAATTTGTGTAAAAAATGACCAAATATTAATTTATTTATTCATCCCGACGTTTCGAACCCTTTACAGCGTTCGTGGTCAGCGGGAGACTGAAAAAAAATATATTCACCTCTGTCAAAATTGCAATGTAAACTAAACTACTCAAATACAAAAATAATTAGAGATGCCACGAATATTCGGCAACTATTCGGTATTCGGCCTATTTGGCCACTATGCCGAATATTCGGTATTCGGCCGAATGTTGTCTACTATTCGGCCGAATACAGAATATCTGTAAGCACCTACCTAAAAAGAAAAATTACACATAAAAATAACCAAAAACTAGGTATATTCAATATTTAAAATGTATTCTTGGAAAGTAGCTAAATACGAAGGCACGTTTTTGAGCATTTGTTGATTACAAAATATTTTATTTTTATCATGGGTCTGATTTGATTGACTCTGACTACATTCATTAATTGTGTTCAACATAAAAATAGAAATTTTTGCAAACGTTGTGCTTTGATGGCGAACAGTTTTCATAATAATTATTGTGACTCAAAATTTTCGCATGTCATGCCGAATATTCCGTCGCCTAATATTCGATATTCGGCCGAGAGAGGGGCCGAATATTCGGTATTCGGCCAAATTCACTATTCGGGGCATCTCTAAAAATAATGAAAAAAAAAACTCTAAATGTTTAGGATAGTTATAAGATACGCACAAGAAACTTTATTGTATTGCACATTTATGTTTTATCTGATGTAACCATCATTCCTTTCTTTTCGTATAATAAAGTGTTAACAAAACACAGTTGCCAGTTTTTTATATCAAATACCAAATAAATAAAAATTGTCAAATTTTCCTTACCATAATATATTTTAATTACCATAAAATTACCTACATAATCTAATTTCTAAACGATCCAAAAAATTAATTGTCAAAAATAAAATGGAACAGGAACAATAGAAGCCGTGGAACAACCGAGAGCTCATAATTGTAATCAAAACACACGTTCTATCAGATGATCTGCCATATTAACCGCGAAATTGAACTGTTCGAAGTGGCCGCCTATCACACCGTTTACTTAGAGTAAGATAAGAGAGGGATAAAGAAAAAAAATAGTAAAAAAAATGTTTTAAAAATAGATTTTTTGAACGTTTTAATCATTTGAAAATGCCATAAAAATCATACGGAAACTAGACTAAGTGCCTACTCATATTTATTTAAAAGGGCAAAATCCAATCAAAATCTTAATAAAAGGTTAAAGTAAACCCTAACCCTATTGGACTTAAACCTAATTGTGCTTATTGTGTCTTTTTTCTTTGTTTCTTTGTTTGATTCGTTGCTGTAAGTTAAGTTTTCTTTGCGACAATAAGTGACTTTTATTTAAGTTCTCTCGATAGAAAAAAAATCACGAAAACATGTTTAATTGTTATTTCTTTTCAGTTGAATATAGTTACCCGTTACCCTGCATAGTATACCAGTATAAGTTTAATATTAAATAGCGTGTATTACCTATACACGTAATATTTGAGGGATTTGATGAACAATAATATTTTAAACGGAAGTATATTCTCAGAATATTTGAGTTAAAAAGTAAAAACCTGCGCGATGGTCATTATTTTTTTAGTATCCACTTCTATCGTTACTCAAAATTAGCCCATTCCTTAGATTTATGATCAGTGATTCAGGGGAAGTATTTTTTGCCATGGCCACTATTTTACTGATATTGTATTAGCTCTATGAAAACACTTCTGGTATCGTTATTACACGGATATAAGATCAAATTAATATTATATACGTTACAAATTCTATATTTTACCGCCTCGCCTTTAATGTAATGGAAACCCTGTCAACTCGTCTGTCCATCGAATCCAAAATCATATATATTTTATTACATGATTGTTGACAAATACAGTAATCAATAAATTTGCGTTATGCTCGTTTACCAATTTTTTTGTATGAACTATCAAACATTTTGCGTGTGTCATCATGTAAATAATATTTTAATGTTGTGTCAGTCCACATGATGCAAATATATCTATTTATCGCCTGACAGCATTTGCATACAGCTACCGGCATTTTGCCACGGCTCATGGCAGCCTGGGGTCCCAACTAATCCCAAGAATTGACGTAGGCACTAGTTTTTACGAAAGCGACTGCCATCTGACCTTCCAACCCGGAGGGGAAACTAGGCATTATTGGAATTAGTCCGGTTTCCTCACGATGTTTTCCTTCACCGAAAAGCAACTGGTAAATATCAAAATAATATTCCGTACATAAGTTCCGAAAAATTCATTGGTACGAGCCGGGGTTTGAACCCGCGACCTCCGGATTGAAAGTGGCACGCTCTTACGGCTGCTAGGCCACCAGCGCAACGCTTCTGCATGGTTCTTTTAACCCGTCTGTTTTAGCGTCGTAAAATATTTTACTCATATAACCACTTATTGTGATTTCACCATAAGTCACAAAATCAAAATTTATCGGCATTTTTTAGAAAACGGTGTGACATACAACCGTGTTTAAACATCCAAAAAACGCTTCAAACAACCGCCTGTCCCTTGAAGGAGTAGAAAGCCGCGAGCGACCGAAATTAAATAATGAAAAAATATAGCCTCCTCTTCCCTTGTACAGACGAAATTTGATTAAAAAATCACGATTATTACAAACCTCCTCCAAGGAATTTCAAACATAATTATGCAGCTAATTTTCTCACAATCAATCGATTTAAAACCATATTCCATTGGATTAAAGAACTGAGTTTCATTATTAGCGGCAAAGTTAAGTTGGCATTTTATGTGCCCGTCGATTCCTGCCTCCCCCTCTTTGAATCGACCCCCTTTCAATAATTTTTCATCGTTTTGATCCGCTCCCTTTGTGGTTACTCTTTATACTTAGATTAACAAACTTTTAAATTAAAATCGGTGTAACAAATATCGGTGCGATCATATTTTTGCGTGAAAATATTCGGTCCATTTTTCTTGTTTGAATTATGAGCAAATTACACGGTTTGTAGAGGCTATAGATATTTGATGTAATTTATCTCCATGTTCAATTAATTAGTTCTTTAACCCATTTGTTTGAGTGTAATAAATGTTTTTATTTTTAATATCACAAATACAAATTGATGCGTTTAGAACGTTCAAACCGCTACTCATTATATTGTTTTATATTATCTTTGGTTTTTATTTGTAGTTTTTTTTGTTGTTTTCTTGTATTCTTATTTTGTAGTTTCACAGTGCCTTGGTTTTTACTGTAATGCTGTGTCAATTATTTGAGTAATAAAAAAATAAATAAATTTTATAATAAATTTTATAATTTTATAGTCTGAAATAATTTTTTTTTTTTTTTTTTTTTATAATATTTTTCAAACTCGATGGGTAGGATGACAGCTGTCATTTCAATACAATTTTGTGAGATTTGGTGTTTTTAGGTTATACATTATATGGAGATGACACCTGTCATCCTAGCCTTGTAGTTCGAAAAATACTAGAAACAAATCAACATTGAAATTGCCCGCGTCCGGTTTCAAAGCTTAGGATATGTCCTAAGTCTATTTATGACGAGAGACTGGTAAAACCTATGCTGGCACCATCTATAAAAACTTTGACAGTTGCCAAGAAGAACATCGCCAGCATTTTCCTAAACTCAACTTCAAAAACTGCATACTCAACTTAGACGGACTTTCACTTTGATTTTCACGGGCAGAATCTTTGTCATACCAAATGCACGTCACGGTGACCGATCAAAGGACAAAATTGAAGGACACCCCCATTGAAAGCTCAAAAAACAATAAGCTGTTGCACCTCAGTTCACCCGCAGAAGAGTGGCTGATTGTCATTAGTAATCATCAGATCAAAGGGTGCATTTCATTTGTGCAATGTGAAGAAGGTCGTCAACGAAATTTATATCATTTTTTTATTAGATTCTACCCGCGACTTTAGTCTGCGTGGAATGATGATGATGAATTGATGATTGATTAAAAATATCCTATGTCCTTTCCCTAGGCTTCAAACTATCTCCTTACCAAAATCTAAATCGTTTCAGCGAGTAACAGACGGATTTACTTACTAAGTTAGAGTACTTCTAGATTTATAATATTAAAAGTAAGGATTAATGTTATAGAGTCAAGAACACATAAAAAATATATAATCACAAATAACAAAATAAATAAATAAAATAATATTCATTTTAAGACCCTTCCACTTTGACCTCGTAAATTAGCTTAGTCTATTTATTTGTCAAAAGTTTTATTGACAACTCAGTAGGTATCCATAAAATACATGGGGCCGTAAAGTGCCATCTAGTTTCGCTGTCAAATTAGGGGATACAATTTATTATTAACTTTAAGAGTTAATTCTACCAGCCAACATGAAAAGACAACTCAAAACTTGCTTCACAGTATTACTTTGCTACTTTTGCGGGTAAAATGCAACTTTCTCATCCATTTATGAAGTATGAACCTTTACGAGCTGGTGTGAAAAAATATTTTCTAACACACCTTCATTTAAAAAATACCCAGAGCATCCTCAAACCATCCTCGAATCGAATTCCAAGAACGGAAAACCGGGTAAAATCCTGAAAAACTACACTAAAATCCCCCGTGACCCAAAACCCGAAATATGCGCATGTCGAATTCTCACTTGCGTCCGCATGCACTCATGCATATGCATCGTGCATATGCATGCGAGCCATCTTTGATCCGCTTCAAACCGGTTTACTGTCGTGTTATTGTTTACTAATCGCCATTTGTTTTTCAGATTCGAAAGGGGTGGTTTTTTAATTGACTTTTTGAAGTAGGAAACCCTGTATTGTAAGTATCAATACGTGACCCGTTGTACCTGTTAAGGCCGAAATAGACGTACTGCATTCCAACTGCGATTTCTTTGACTACGTATTCTACGGTATGGACAATTATATTGTTTGTTTTTTATTATTTCTTAGTAGAATCACGAGCTATTTGCACTATAAAAAAGAGAAAAATGGTTTTTCAAAATGTTCATATATTTTTCGTTTCTTCCATTCTGTTACCGTAGTATTTATAAAGTCTAAGAAAAACTGATAAAATATCAAGGGATATTTTCATTTTAGGATCGAAAGAGCTCGTGATTCTGAATTTATATTTTATATTAATAGTGGTATTTAAATTGAAAAATAAATGTAACGTTTCTAATGATAATACTTAGTTTAGTTTAAGAAATGTATAATTTTTAACGCGTAAAATTAAGGTAAGTATACGGAAATCCCGAACGCCATCAAAATTCACCATCGGCACCAACATTCACTCCAACCTTTAAAAACCCATTAAATTCCATCGTCTTCGATTCAAAATATAAATCGGCCCATTTAAATATCCCCGTTCCTTGGGGGAATATGACAAACGCCATAAAAAGTAATAAAGACGGCCGTAAAGTTGGATGCGTTGTCGATATAAAATTGTGGCGAGAATATATGGCCCGCTGTGAGTATTGTAAGGGTTGTGACGTCATGATTGTGTGTAGCAATATATCAGCTAGATTCTTGCACTAAGGAAATACCCCGTGACTGTGTGCAACTGTGTTTAGCCTAATCGGGAATGACCCTGCCTTCGGCCCTTTAAAATGTATGGATGTCCCACTATACGAGTAAACGTCATATTTTCACGTCACTTACTAAGTGCAGAATTAGTTTTGTCTAACTCTGATCTCACGCTGACGCTTATAAAGATTTAAAGTGAGTAAAATTGATGTTTTGGTGATAGGTATGTAAGATCAAACAATGTGTGTAGGTACCTGTGTCAGCAACATGCTTTTTATAGTTGTTATTGCCAAAAACTTATATACCAACTTCCTGAAAATTTACATTATTAGCCACCAGATTTATTCTAATACTGTAGATCAAAATATTTAATATCTAAAAAATGTTCACACCCCATCCATTAACAGACAGCTTTCTCAAAACACCTTGCGAAAACCATAAAAAAGCGCAAATCGAAAATCCGCCGTCGCCTCAAAATATATGGCAAATGAATACAAATGTCGCCGAAAACGACAGTGGCGCATTCCGGCTGAAATATGTTTACAATATTACAATAACGCACATTCGTAGATATATGGCACACTTAGGAAATGGGGGGGGTTGGGATATTGTAGGGGTTTTTGGAAATATGAACTATTTTGGTGAAGAATATTGACACATTGAGGAAGCAAGGAGAATGCTTAGTATAGGAGACAATAGGCTACATGCATGATAAATAATAAATAAAATAATTCAGCCTATATACGTCCCACTGCTGGGCACAGGCTTCCTCTCACTCCCGAGAGGGCTTGGGCTGTAGTCCCCACGCTGGCCCAATGCGGACTTCACATACACCTTTGAATTTTTTCGCAGCTGTATGCAGGTTTCCTCACGATGTTTTCCTTCACCAAAAAGCAAGTGGTAAATATCAAATGATATTCGATACATAAGTTCCGAAAAACTCATTGGTAAGAGCCAGGATTTGTACCTGCAACCTCCGGATTGAAAGTCGGACGTCATATCCACTCGGCCACCACCGCTTCCCCATGCATGATGCATGAAAATTATTTTATAATTTTTGTTCGAGGTTTAGACTAGCGAGAACTTGCACGCAATTTTCATTACATTGCGGTATCGGTATTTGCGGTGTCTGATCTAACTTTTGAATGCAGTTTACCGTGTAGTACATAACGTAAATTGCTTGCAAGTTCTTGCAAGTCTAGAAGCCTCGCTTATAAAAATGATTAACAACACGATATTAATGCAATTAAAAATGTGAATTTCACAATTTTGCTTATTTTGTAAAGTTATTCGAGTTTATAAACGTAGAAATTTAACATATTTTTATTGCCCTGATTGTGGCAGGTACATATATTATATTAAAATGGGGCGGCGGGCTAACGCAAGATTCCTGATTGTTTTACCGCATGGTCTCATCGATAGATCAGCGCTGGAAGTTGCCAGCATCATGCTCAGATGAGACCCGGCGGCCTAGCCAAGGTGACGATCGCTTGCGCTTCGCCATCGAATCGCTTTGTGTCTCTCTATCACTCTTCCATATTAGTGTGACGGTAATAGTTGCATTTCGTTCGCTACGTGGCGTTAGCGATTGGCATGTTGTCTACGGGGCCAGTTCGTGGCACTTTCACTAGCGTTACTCTGATTTGTATAATTTTCTCTTCTGTGTTTGTGCAACGAATAAAATATTTTTTATTTATATTTTCAATGTATTAAACTAAACTATGATTGCCAATGTTTAAATGAATGTAACCGAGATAACGTACATTCGAGTCTAAATTCAAAACAAAGTTCGTCATTCAATACCTCGACTTTAAACCACTATTAGCGGTTTGTGAAGTTTCCAAATTATCCGTACACTATTACGTTTTCTCCAAATTGAAAGTGTCAACTGAACTCACTAATTTCTTGTCAAAGTCAACTTTGTGATACCGCTCGAGGAAATTTTGTGGAGCACCTATGGTGGGGACGTTCGCTAGATCAGGGTGCGACTTTTGAATAGGATTTTCGGTTGAAGTTCACAATCAGAATCAGAATCAGAAAAATATTTACTGGCACAAAAAATACCTTGTTTACTAGAGTTAGACCACGAAAAGTCTGCAGCGATTTTGATAGGCCACGCAGTGCAAGTGTTATAAGTCATAATTTCATAGAAGTTTGACGTTTAAAATGACACTTGCACTGCGTGGGCTATCAAAATCGCTGCAGACTTTTTTCGGTCTGACTCTAAGTACAAATATAAACCTTAAATACTAAAATAGGTACAAATTAATTTAAAAAGATTAATACATTTAATGTATGAATGATTGGGCAATGGGCTCCAATATCAGCATATGCCAAGCACTCCAAGCAGGGCCTAGCTAAAAAGGCGAAGTCATCTCGAGAATACTTTTTTGTTTTTTTGAACCGCAAGAAGCTGGGACCACGCGAAGAAGAAGAAGGTTTAGTTGTGCAATTGCAATGAAATAATAGCTGAACTACTACGACAATATTATTAGTGACTACCTAAAGTCAATAAACGTGCAATACGTAAGGAAAGTCGATGCCACATCGACGATGCAAACTGTTTTTATAGCATTTTGGTTGTGTTTAATAGCATCGTTCGCAGACGTTACAAAATTAATTTTGTAACCACTGTAAAGTGCCAGCCACTAACACTTGTTTCAGTTGTTTTAAAACATTGGTAGCCGCACCTGTAATATAAGCACTGGTTATAAGCCCTGGTTGCCTAGCGGTAAGTGCGTGCGACTTTCAATCGAGAGGTCGTAGGTTCATAGATTTTTCGGAACTTATGTATATTTACCAGTCGCTTTTCGGTGAAGGAAAACATCGTGGGGAAGCCGGACTAATCCCAATAAGCCTAAAGGCCTAGTACCCTCTGGGTTGCAAGTTCTGATGTCAGTCGCTCTCGTAAAAACTTAGCAAGAACTTGCACTAGTGCCTATGCCAATTCTTGGAATTAGTTGCCAAGCGAGATGTATTACTACATCTCGCTTGGCAACTAATATGCCACTTGCGGGCACATGGCAAAATGCCGGGACAACGTGAGGAAGATGATGAGTAGCCGCACCTGTATTTAGTGAACATACAATACGTAAGGAAAGCCGATGCCACGTCAAACGTTCCCAAACTGTTCTTATCGCGCCAGCCACTTACACTACTTTTAAAACAATTATTATTCGCACCTGTATTTAGTGAATATACAATACGTAAGGAAAGCCGATGCCACGTCAAACGTTCCCAAACTGTTCTTATCGCGCCAGCCACTTACACTAGTTTTAATTAGTGCACATTTTGTCTCAGTCGGAAATTAATCAAATTATGTCGGCTTGGGGCGACGGGGGATGGTTTTATGCTGTATGTAACCACCATGTTACGTAATGGATAAGCATTAAAAATTTGGCCAATTTCTATCCGACGTTTCCGACGTTACAGCTGATGTAGTGCATAATAATTTTCCATCGTATTTTTACGGAAACGTACGAACGTGCCTTGCTATTTCAGTCAGTCTCGGAACAAAAAGTACTGAGGTTGATTTAAGTAGCATGACGAATACGAACGTTTCCGAGAAAATACGATGGATAACAATTATACACTACACAGTACAGTAATTAGGCTAGTTAAGCCGCAATTACTGGGTAAATTACTCCAGCTGACACCTGACAGGTGATCACGATGAAACTGTCAATCTATGTGAAAAGTCAAACTGTCTACAAAATAAGAAATGCGATTTTTTTACGTTCAATGTAACCAGACATTTTTATTTCATGTTAACAGAATATTGTAATTTTGTGATTATCACAAAATGTACGCTTGGTGAAATGCAAGACGTAGGTATTACCTTGCATTTCACCAAGCGCTAAAAGTGATTCGTGATAAAAGTTCCTGCCAAAACGATTTTACAAGTATAGCCTCTCCGGTTTCTAAGATCAAGTTAGCCATAAATTTACTATAGACTATACTTAGGCAAAGCAATTTTTTACTACTTGTAGTCTCTTACCCCCTGTCCCCTCTGATGCTTATAAAAGAAGATGTAGGTACTTAAAAAAGAAGTAAAAAAAAACACTTCGGTACTCAGTATCTGTATAATTATTATTCTTTGTGCAACTTGGCATAACGCGGACCATTCAAATATGTAGTTAAGAGCATATTATCACTTCGGATCCGGCGCCCCGTATCTTTATGTCAAACACACACACTTAACGTACACTATGTAATCTGAACCAGCTTTTAATGTTTCTATAATTTCATGTTATATGTTATTTTCTTCTGTAAGACAATCTAAATAATTTAAAAGGGGGTTAATGCAAAATTTTGGTTTTTATATTGAATTTTACCCATTTTAATCAGTTGATAAAATGAATTGATTAATTTTCATGAACATAGCAGTTGCTAATGCCATGAAAAAAATTACACGAAAAATATATACTTACCATGTTTGCAAGAGCAGATTCTAACCAAAACCATAAAAGGTTAAAGTTAGCTCGATGGAAAAAAATCACGAATATATGTCTAATATTAATTTAATATACCGGGTGTGGCCTGTAACATGAGCAAAAAATTAAACTGTAGGCTGTACTCATCATACTGACCAACATTTGTTCAGCGACTTATAAAAATAACTTGTGGTTTGATTTTTAATACACTTTAAAGTTTATTCTAAGACGCAATGTATTGCGAATTTTGTTATGTTTAAGGCGTGACAAGCAACGTCAATCACAATGATATGGCATGGCGATGGCGTCCATTGAAGATAATATTTATTTTGTATGAAAAATAGGGAGTCTAAATACTTCATAATTTTTAAAAGTTGTTGAACAAAAGTGTCACGGTTTGAGGAGTACAATCTATGTTTTAAATCTTTGCTCGTGTTACAGGCCACACCCGGTATATGAGGGTCTCCGAGATATTAGAATAGAATAGAAATGTTTATTTGCCAGAATACGTTACAATTAGGTCTTAATACAGTTTAAGATTCAGTATTCAGTCGACATAAAACCAACATGCAAAATGTTTGTAAATTACATTTACTAGTATCATCATCATAAAATTTCAATAATCTTAATAAAACAATGTCAATTCATTACAAATAAAATTAAAAATAGAAATACTTATAAATTATACATAAAAAAAAGCTAAAATAAAATGGTTTATGGTTTTATTATATAGGTCTCGTTTAAAGGTATTGGATTTTCATTTGTAAGTAACCCCGTGTATCATAGCAGTGTTATACTAAATTATATAAAATAGCTAATGATACTGCGTAGGGATGACCAGTAATATTTTAAATATAAATATATTTTCAGAGTAATTGAGATATAAAGTGAAACCCTCGCGTCATTTTTTCCGTCGAAAGTTTCGCGCAGCGCGCCACATCTTTTGTCCCCTTCTTATTTCCTGACTGAAATGCGAGTCTTTATATTTAGCCGAGTCGATATTTTTCAGAGTCACAACACTCGAAGTCCTATTCCACAAACATCTCACATACAATCCAATACACTACAATGTACATTCAAGCCCAAGTGCAGTACTTAATAACAACTTAGCACCCCCCTAACCCCCACTCGTCTGTCAAACGTATGACACGCGCAGATTCCGCTTTGTACTTGTCAAAAATATAGCAAACAAAAGATACGGTATGCGAATAAATGAAGTGAGCTGATATATCTCGCTTAGTGGTAGGGAGGAGAAAAGTCGATGGAAGGGTTAATATATTGTAAACTGAATATTATTAACATTACGCAGCGTACTACGTGGGCGAACAATACGCGTGAATCCATCCTTTGATACCTATAGAAGTGTCCTACGTGGGCAATCTCGTTGCGAACGCGAACGCCTCGCGAGTTGTTCGCTTACGTTACGTTACGTTAAGAGGAAATGCCAGCTGAGCCCCTTCTCAGATTTTAGAATTTTAGGTGAATATCTCGGTCGCGCTGACGGGGCTCCTAAAATTAGTGCGAACTGTAGCTTAGGCGAAAAATCCTGCGTAAGAATATCAGAAATCGAGGTTTCGTTCTCGACATTTTCCTCTTCCGAAACTGAACCAATCATTCTGAAATTTTGGGACCGGAATGAAAAAGAAATGATCTATGTTTAACCGTTTTGATTTTTGCGGTTATTGCTACCGATTTTTTATGCTAGGCGTCTGTTAACGGCGCATCTATTTGGCTGTTTTTAGCGCTGTTTGAAGTAGTAAATAACCTAGTTCTTATAAAAACAAGAATATATAAAATAAAACCGGCCAAGTGCGAGTCGGACTCGCAAACGAAGGGTTCCGTACCATTATCTATAAAAACGGTCACCCATCCAAGTACTGACCCCGCCCGACGTTGCTTAACTTCGGTCAAAAATCACGTTTGTTGTATGGCCCCCACTTAAATCTTTATTTTATTCTGTTTTTAGTATTTGTTGTTATAGCGGCAACAGAAATACATCATCTGTGAAAATTTCAACTGTCTAGCTATCACGGTTCGTGAGATACAGCCTGGTGACAGACAGACGGACGGACGGACGGACAGCGGAGTCTTAGTAATAGAGTCCCGTTTTATCCTTTGGGTACGGAACCCTAAAAAACGTACAGAAACAGATACCTACTTAACTGGCAATATTGAAATCATAAAAAAAAGCTAAGCTTTGGTAACCATTATAAGTATAAACGAGCTTACACTTGGCGTTTAAACACCGAACGCCTCACTGAGTTCCCAACGCTTCAAAACAAAACAACGTACAAAATAAGTGTATTATCGATAACGGCAACATACAGCGGCCATCCCTAGCCAGCAATATGTGTAGGCAGACAATATAAGTGACGTATCGCGCACCGACACGTTCGGGGAAGTATGCAAAGAAGTTCCCGCGAACCAGCCGTCTTGGTACTTGCGCGACAGTTCTGTGATTTGACATGTGAAGTTTGTTAGATTTGGTTGGATTCTGTCTGTTGTAAATTAAGATCGGTTTTTGTTATGGATCAACGTTAAATAGACAAAGCGTCCGTTTGATTAACTGGAAAGCAATTACCGTAGTCCATGGACACCTGCAACGCCAGAGGAGTTGCAATAATAATATAAATAAATAAATATTATAGGACATTCTTACACAGATTGACTAAGTCCCACAGTAAGCTCAAGAAGGCTTATGTTGTGGGTAGTAGACAACGATATACACCGTGAAATTTTAGTGGTTGTTTTCCCGCGGCAGGGCGATTTGCTATCGGTAGTACTTTCGAATTATGATAGACAAACTTATAAATAAACTGTTTTCCAAAAATAAAAATTACAAAAAAATTACCTAAACTCGAACAAGCGAAAAACAATAGTAACACACTGAAACTGCAAGTCGACGACAGTTCCCGATATTGTAAACAGATAAACAAATAAACAAGCACATGTTACTCTTTTAAACTGTGTAACAGGCTAGAGTGCTTTACTGTTTGACAACAAAATTAAAATTTACTTAGACTGTTCCTTCACGATTAACAGTTGAAATAAAACCTTTTTATTAGTTTGATCTTGCCATTACATTGTGTCAACTTTGGTAAATCGAATAATTACATCCTCTTCGCTTATTAAACTAATGTGATAACAGATCCTGTCAATGTCATCACTGCTATTTGTAGTAAAATGGATCGACATTAGGAATATTCTAATTTAGAGTACGTCGCGATGGTGCAGCTGTACGCTAGGGCTAACTACGACTCCCACGCCGCCCGGCGACTTTACGCGGAACCGGACCATTTACAGTCGCTGCGTCTTCGGGGGATTTTAAACCCCCAAGTTCCACACGGACGAACAATTGTCGCCGCAACACAGCGGCTGCTTAACCACGGGCAGTTTCAAACGCCAGCACATGCACAGGGCAGAGGTCGGCCGGCTGTTTACAATGCAGAACTCGACGAAGAGATCATCGAGTACTTCGAACTAGATCCTCGTCGTAGTACACGTATGGCTGCGGCTTTTTTCGGCGTAAACCAATACTACGTGTGAAAAGTGCTACACCGAGAGGGACTACATCCTTATCATTTTCGGAAAGTGCAAGCCCTTCACGAAAACGATGGGCCAGCTAGGGTAGCTTTCAGTCGGTGGTTGCTCGATAACAGGAATGCTAACATTTTGTGGACGGACGAAGCAACATTTACGCGAGTGGGACTTTTTAATCAGCACAACGAACATTTTTCCGCGAGTAACCACATGTAATCCGCGAGTGTGCTCATCAAGTTCGGTTTAGTGTAAATGTGTGGGTTGGGATAGTCAATGGCTACGTTATCGGCCCTCATTTCATAGTTGGAAACTTGACCGGGGGAAGTTATTTGGAGATGTTACAGAACGTTATCCCGGACTTATTAGACGACGTTCCGCTAGCAGTGTTAGCAGATCTTTACTACCAGCATGACGGGTGCCCGGCTCACTATCAGCACGCCGTGCGGGCCCACCTTGATGCCGTGTTTCCCCGGCGCTGGATTGGGCGTGCTGGGCCCGTGCCTTGGCCAGCGAGAAGCTCGGACCTTACTCCGTTGGACTTTTATTTGTGGTCTGCTTTAGCTCAGACTAGTGTACCAGCGGGAATACGAAAATCGAGAAGCGTTAATAGTGGCAATAACCGACGCTTTCGATGTTATTAGACGTGACAGAGACACTCTAATATCATTGAAACAAAATCAAATTGAACGTGCCAGATTGTGTATTGAACGTGGCGGATTGCAGTTCGAACAATTATTGCGGTATCGGGAAGTTTAAGTGTTTGTTTAAGTTTTTGATCATTAAAAGCTTGATCTTAACTTGTTATGTTTACTTTTAAGGATCTGCAAACTAACTGCACGTAAAATGTGTGAAGGAAAAATAAATGGAACTACTTTTTAGGTTATTTTGTTTCATTCACTCAAAAGAATTAGGTAGGTACTACTGCAGTGCTACTACTGGTGTTAGGTCACTTTCGAGTTTCGTTCGACACATTTATAAATCTGGCATTTCTTAACATTATTAAAAAAAAAAGATTACACATCGACTGTATATCGATAGCAGAATCATTTCGTTGCGCGAAAACAACCACTAAAATTTCACGGTGTATATAATATATATAAATACTTAAATACATAGAAAACAACCATGACTCAGGAACAAATATCTGTGTCGTCACACAAATAAATGCCCTTACTGGGATTCGAACCCAGGACCATCGGCTTCACAGGCAGGGTCACTACCCACAAGGCCAGACCGGTCGTCATATTAATATTAGTATCTCCTTACTTTAAAATATTTGTAATTTAGTTAAGGTTTGTTTAAGCAAACCTTCTTTGCATGCTTTGTTAAGCAGAATATATTGGACATTTTTATATTGTAACAACTTGTGTTATGTACTACATTCTTGCAAATGAATAAATGATTTAATGATTTAAAAGTGCGTTGCCGGCGTTTAAATTGCGTTCTATTCTTAAAGGTTTGTAGGTGTAATGGATTAGGAAATACCGTGAGCTACAGTTCATTCCACAGCTTAGCTGTGCGAGACATGAAGATTCTGATCAAACGCACAGGTGAGGACTGCCAATCATCTAAGTGGCGAAGATGAACATGTTTAGTGTGAGTAACATATGTTATAATTAAGTAGTAAGTAGTGGTATTATGTTATATACCATCATCATCAGCATTTTAGCCTCCTGTCAAAGATCCTGTACATAGATCTCTCTTCATGTAGACCCCGTATCCCGATTCTGAGGAGATTTCCCATCCAGAAGTTCCTTGCGATCTTTCGAATATCGTCCACCCAACGAGCTAAAACACGCCAAGCGCTTCTTTCATCCGAAATATGTTTCCGAGAGTATCACATTGAATGTTTTTAACTTTTTAATAAAACTTATGATTTTTGTCTAATGCGAGAAAAAATGTGTCGCTTAACTTCAAACTCGGGTAAATCCATTCGAACCTCTCAGCAAATATCTATACCTATTACCTTTCCTTAGTACCAAAATCGTATAATCTGACAGATTGATTTATCCGAGTTTGAAGTTAAGCGACTCAAATACTTTCTTCTGTACTAAAGTATCAAAACCTGTCACGCCCCCTCATATCGACAGTGGCTCCAACAATAATAGTTCCGTATCCCATTTGAATATTAGAACATCCATCCGTAGAAGATTTCGAGGGGGGCCCCCCTATTAGCGAGCTACTGTAACCACGCAATACCAAAACGTCGTATGTCACAAACGTTTTCATATAAGATAAGATCTTTCGAAGTTAACACGCCTACTCAACTCCAAGACGCATAAGGGCTTGTGTTGGTATATTTTGGTATTGAGTTAGGTTGTTTTGGAGCGGAGGTTTGGAAAGAAAGGGTCGCAATGGGTGACAGTAGATAACAAGATAAAGGGGGTTTTAGACGTGTATGTTAACGACAAAAAGTGGAAAAGGGGCCTGAGGTTGGTATTGGAGTCTGATTAGGTAGGTACTGTATATCCTGGGTATTGATTTGCTCATGTTAAATTTTATAGTACTTAATTATAAAAAACCGGCCAAGTGCGAGTCGGACTCGCGCATGAAGGGTTCCGTACCATTATGCAAAAAACGGCAAATAATCACGTTTGTTGTGTGGTAGCCCCACTTAAATATTTATTTTATTCTGTTTTTAGTATTTGTTGTTATAGCGGCAACAGAAATACATCATCTCTGAATATTTCAACTGTCTAGCTATCACGGTTCATGATATACAGCCTGGTGACAGACAGACGGACAGACAGACGGACAGCGGAGAAAGGGGCCCACTGATTAACAGTCCGCCGGACGGTATCGGCCTGTTAGTTGTTCGGAACTGTCAAAATTTTGTTCTAACTGACAGGCCGATACCGTCCGGCGGACTGTAAATCAGTGGGCCCCTAGGGTCCCGTTCTTACCCTTTGGGTACGGAACCCTAAACACGACATGTTGCAAATAGCCGAATCCAATGTGATCACGGATTTCAGCCACAGCATTATTTGGGGTGGAAACTGAAGATTGTTTATTGTTTATTTATTTACAAAATATATAAGCATTACAGAAGATGCTGGAATTAAAGACAATGACAAGAGATAACACACCAGTAATAACATTGCAACACTCATCATCTTCCTCGCGTTACTTGAATACTTGAAACGCGCCATAAAAAATGGTACCTATCCCAATAGTTTAAAAAACATCAAAGTTCAACCTATTTACAAGGGCAAGGGCGACATGAATGCATTTAAGAACTTCAGACCCATATCCTTAATTCCACTTTTTTCAAAGATCTTTGAACATCTGTTGAGCGGCAATCTTATGTCATATTTCAACTTAAACAACATATTAAATAATCAGCAATATGCATATCAACGTGGAAGGTCAACGATTGACGCGGCACGCGACGTGGTAACCAGGGTGACCGGCCACCTCGACGGCGGGCGACAGGTCGCAGCTATATTCTGCGATTTGTCGCGCGCCTTCGAGCTCGTCAGTCATCCTCTTATTCTAGCCAAGCTCGAACACTATGGCGTCACAGACAGCTTCTTACATGTAATTGCCTCCTTTTTAAAAGGACGTAAACAGCTGACGTCTGTCCGCGGTGCAAAGTCCAGCCTTCTCGAGTTGGGAGACATTGCGGTTCCACAGGGTTCCGTGATCGGAAATAATTTATTCTCAATACTAATGAACGATTTCACAACCGCCACGGATGATGCCGAGATCGTAATGTTTGCAGACGACGGTTGTGTGATCGTTGCGGCTGACAGCCAGGATCTACTTGGAACAAAACTAACCAAAGTAATGGACCAAGTGGCATCGTGGTTTTCAGTCAACGGTATGATACTTAATGTAGATAAAACAAATATAGTTCATTTCTGTTTGCGAGGTAAAAAGGACCAACCGCTGCTCATCACGTGCAACGGCCAGCTCGTCCCGCAGGTTGATCAAGTAAAATATCTCGGTCTTGTTATAGATAGCAAACTATCATGGAGTCCACACATAGACTGGTTATGTGACCGCCTGTCGTCTGCCTGCTTTGCACTAGGCAGACTGCGACCTAGTCTTGACCCGGCCAATGTCAGGAAAGCCTATTTTGGCTACGCCCATTCCTTACTTACATATGGTGTTGACCTGTGGGGGGATGCCGCAGACCGAACGAGACCATTCATTATGCAGAAACGCGCGATCCGTTGTATATCAGGGGTCCCGTGGGACCATCCAGCTCAAGAGCTATTTAAAGCCACTAAAATACTCACCTTACCGTGTGTATACATTCTCGAGGTGGCAAAGTACGTGCGACGTAATCTTTCGCACTTTCCTACCCGTGGTGACGCACGAGGGGCGAATAGCAGGAGGTGCGACGAACTGCGACCTCCTCGAACACGGCTTGCCAAATCGAGAAAATGTCTACACACGATGGGGCCCAAGATATACAATGCATTGCCACAAGAAATAAGAAATGCCACCAGCTACTGCTCGTTTAAAAATAAACTAAAAAATAAACTAGAGGCTGAGGCCTACTACTCGTTAGACGCCTATTTTCGAGTGCCAGACTAACCGATATGTATGTACCTATAAATATAAATATTATGTGACATTAAATTGACACTCGTAATAAATAGCAACTGGTAAGTTAACCAAGTAATTAGCAAATTAAAATGGACATTGCAATAGATTTTTAAGTACCTAGTATTAAGATATTATGACATGTAAAATATTTTTTATCAATAAATGATCGTATCGTATCGTATCGTATCGTTGTCCCGGCATTTGCCACGGCTCATGGGAGCCTGGGGTCTGCCTGGCAACTAATCCCAAGAATTGGCGTAGGCACTAGTTTTTACGAAAGTGATTGCCATCTGACCTTCCAACCCAGAGGCTAAACTAGGCCTACTGTCCAGGAAATGAGGACATTTAAATCCATTCGATAGCTAATAATTCGGAGAGCAAAACGAAAAAGCCGACATACAGATCAAGCATTTACTGGCAACTCAAAAAACAAATGTAAAAACAATATAATAAAGTGACAAATAGACAAAAGGTATAAAAAATATAAATAATATATAAAACCTTATTAGTCCTCGACACCTACGATGCTATTAAGCTTAGAAATAGGTAGGTTTATTTTATGATTTCTCCGGTTATGTCGCATAATCTTAAGTCATACTAAGAAAGTTTTTGACCCGTATACTGCAGCATTGAAGTACTAGGTCCACGTTAACACTAGATAATCCATTACTCAACCAAAAGCTTCTCGACCGCGACCTACCCCACTCATCTCTGCTCGCTGCAAATTTATGGGCTGATTATAGAAAATGAACTTGTCTAAACATGTCCAGGGACCGATAGCTAGGTGACAGGGCGAGAGTTACGGGCGAGTTTGCGATATGTCAGTGTGTTCAGGGCCTAAAAATATATACAGTTGATTCAGTGTGGAAATGTAACATCAGAACTGTGACTATTTAACGGCTCGATTTGGAAAATGAATTAGATTTCTACAGGACTTCAGCAAGTTACGATACCGATAATTTAAAGATATTTGTAAGGTAGATATGTCAAATTTGACGTTTCCGCGATTCTGGAGGTCCTCTTGAACGATTTCGACAAGTTATGACTTAGATATCCAAGTCACATCTAGTCGATATCTAATGTAGATCTAGTTGATCTCTAAATCGTCTCAAGATCTTGTGATTATCTCGAAATCCGAATAGGCCTGTTAGAAAGATTCACCAAATACTTAAATTTTAGAATAATTGGGTATATAACAATTATAGTCAATATGTTACCGAGCACCGATTTCTGCAAGAGGTACACTGAGATTAATTCGATATTAGTACCTACCAGTGGCGGCGCGTCAAACATATCCATAGGCAAGCCGGGGCTAATTTGGCTTACATATTTCCTTTACAACTCTGCTCAAATGTCCAAAAACAGGCAAGCCGGTGGGAATCGGCTTTTATGGACGCGCCGCCACTGGTACCTACATATATTATCATATTTGTGTATTAAATTAAATAACCCTATGAGTTATCAAGATTTCTACCTTTCTAATAGGTTTCTGATATGGTCCTTCGACCCGGATCTGAAATTTTTGGTCAATTATTGTAAGTAAGTAAGTACTAGAAATCTTGGGTAGTGACAACTACCGAAATAAATAATTTCACCAAAACTATAGTTCCAGGTACTTACCTATTAAAAATCACAGTTTTTTTTCAAAAGGAATAAATTTAATAAAATTTCGCAAAAATAATACAGTCGAATGAGTAACATCAAAAAGATTAAAAACTAAAATTAAAAACCAAACTAAGCTAAATTAAAATAAATCTAAACAAGGCCCCCGCGGCATTGTGCCAAAGATGCTGGCAGTATTCCCTCGCTGAATGGCAATACTAATGCGCTGCGAGAGAAAGCTGCCAGCTCTCTGGTCACCATTCCTACACCTAAATTAAGACCACCATAATTTTAAAATAATTCAACATACAAAATAAATGTTATAACAATAGGGAACAAGTTATCGCAAAGTGGTACGAGGGACGAATAACTCATCGAACGAAATGCATAAATCAAACGATATAGTGTGACCGAGGCGGTTCTGGATAGATGCGGCAAAGGCAGGTGAAAGATTTATTTAATTCATTAAATTAAATTGGATAGGTACTCTATTAGTACGTACGACTTAAGACGTATACTTTCAGATTTATTAGCCTACAGCCAGGTGCTTTTATTTCATTGCAGTTTTGTCAGTAGCTTAGAGTAGAGTTTGATAATTGTATCAATTTCAAATCCTAAAAAATTACAATGAAGTTACAAAAACTGGTACCTATTATCTAAAAAATCTAATATTTAAAAATTAGTACTTAAAGAGCGGCGGCACAGTACAGTGACAATCAATATGAAAGTCACTAGAGACCTCACAGTGACAAGGTACAAAATGGATCATAAATTAAAACTTTCGACCGTACCTAGTATCGTGATAAAAAAATGTGTAGAGTCTGTGCGGAAAGAGAAGAGTCGTGGAATGTATGGGGCCCAATACATTCCACGACTCTTCTCTTTCCGAACAGAGACTCTTAAAACCTTATGCAGGTAAATGATAGACTAGACTTCGAGTTACGGATCTATTAATTTACTTGTTCGATATAACAGATTGGTCTGAACACACGTTGCCAATACAAATGGTGCGGTACATGAATAATTTTTGGTTCGAAGCAAGCCATTCAATTGAACCTATGTTTTAGTCAAGAGTTTCAATTCAATATTCAAATATAGTAGTTGGAATATTCCGAAAACGCACAAAAGTGGTCGACGTGAGTAACTGATAGTAATCGTCGGTTTGATCTAATTAAATAGATTCACAAATATGTATTTAGTTAAAGGAAAAAATTGTCACGGGCGAGATACGGACTGGCGACTTTGGCATCCCATCAGCCCGCCGTAGGTGTCTCTGCATTTTACAAAATTCAGTAAAATATAGGCAAGAAATAAGTGCAACTGCGATATTTGAGTAGAGATGTCGGTTCAAGCGAGACAGGCAGACAGGAACAGTTTTCCAAATGTAAATAATATCAGGGTGAAATTGTAACCACCGGTCATACTCCACGTAGTAATTTCATACCGAACAACTTTTATTATGGGACCAATGCCGAAATTGCGAAAAAAATTTGGCTGTTTCATACAACAGCCTTCGAGCAACACCGGCTTCCGACACATCGGAAGGGAGGGGCCCAAGCGATGTCTTACCGTACAAATCTTTCTGCCATTTTTTACGGGGGGAAAGGTGCACACAGTCACACTTCTCACACACTTACATACAAAATCCAATCTGTAATGACGACATAGATACATAGAAAATGACACACGTCAAAGATAAATCTTGCAAACCTCGATCTCTTTTTGTGTACGGACGAGTCATGAGTGTCATGAACACGCACACTAACACATTTACGTCAAAGAATGTTATTGTATTCTGAGAGATGAGAAGTCGGATTTGTCGCTCAACTGATCCGCAATTTGTACTGGGCGAGCAAAATCAATAAATCCAACAATTACATGAGACTAAAATATAAAAATTGTGTTTAAATGTAATTAAACGAATGATATGTAAAAAAAATATTACATGTGAAATGTAACACCTTCTTTTTGTAAATTTGATGTCCCCGACCTCTTTTTACGGCAAAAAATCGAGCAATTAGGCATTTCTTCTGCTGCTGTGTTCACGCGCGCGTCTGGACTCGGTCTAGTGAAAAATCCGAGCGCAACTAGTTTTATTACCCGCGCTAGATCAGTTGATCTTGTACCTAGGCAGAGGGGAAATAGTGCGAATGCCGCCTCCCTTCCGTGTTGCTCGAAGATGTCGGCTGATGTGATGCCGCTGATTCCTATGGGACAACCAAATTTTTTTTCGCGATTTCGGCATCGGTCCCAAAATAAAAGTTGTTCAGTGTGACCTATAAAGTCAATACTCAGATATGAACGGTGGTTAAAAATTCACCCTGTATGTTCATCCCTTATCAATCGGCCATATTAATCAGTGGGGACATCCTAAACGCATTAGGCCAGTCATTAATCATTAGCTGCATCCTGTACATAATCAATACGCCATCTCCTTTGTTACAGGGTGATTCATTGTAGAGGTGGACGGACATTCGCTGTGACGTTTGTATTAAGTTCGTCTTAATTAATATTCTAATCTATGACTGTGTATATCGGCTTTTCAATAGTTTTGAAAAGGCAATTATTAAAAAGACAGATTTCATGCTTGCTATTCTTAAATAAATTATCCCTCTTTTTCTCTCTATATATATCTCTCTTATATTTTAGTTTATCCCGATTGCAACCTCTGCGTTTGCTTCTGTGCCCAGAATCTGCTTCTCAGTTTTTTGTCCTTTTTTTATTTGGTCTTCAGCATATTCTTTTTTAAGATTAATTATAAGTCACGATTAATATAATTTGAGTTTATGAAGGCATATTTATGTATTTATTATTTTATTTAACAAATTAAACTTCAGACCAAAATTTGTTTAAGGATATCTAGTTTTTTAACCCTTAAATGCATTATTTAAAATAAAATGATAATAATAAAAGTAATAATGACAGACGTCTCGTAAATTTTATTTGCTATAATTATATTTTTATACGTTTTTATTGTTAAAACTGTTGTGTATTTTGCCATTTAATGTACCTTTGACCTAGCTATGTGGAAACATAAAAATAGACTACAATACGTGTGACTCAAATCCCATACACAAACCACTTACACTGACATTTGTTTGACAAAACGGTCAACACAACATTACGGCAAAACAGTAATAACGTATGTAAAGAATGATTACGAGGAGTCAAAGACGTGCAGCGGAGTCGACCAACAACGCACGACCACCACCCCCACCCGCCCCGTCCAGTTCCTCGTCCACATCGTCGTCAGGCGACGAGTTCGCAACGGCGCCTGACACAGACGGATCCAGTGACGAGGGCGGGCCGCCGCCGCCGCCGCCACGACCACCTGCGCGACGAGGGCGGCCACCGCTGCCGGCACGCTTGGGGCCTGCGGGACATCCTGCCCCGCCCACGGCTCCCGCTGCCGGTGGTATAGTGCGACGCATGAGATGGACTCGAGACATGAACGAGAATGTCATGCGCGCCTATTATGGGGCTACAGAGGGGGGAACACAGCTATCCGCCTATCGTTCGAGAATACTGCCTCTGTTTCAGGCTCTTGAACCTACCATCACCGTGTCGGAGCAGCGATTATCGGATCAGGTGCGCGTCATTCAGCGGCTAAAGCGCTTGGATGACGCGACACTTGATCGGCTTCGCCAGGAGGCTCTCTCTGCTCGCGCGGACTCCACCTCGGTGCGGGATCTGCCCGCCACGTCGCCAGATCCGGTGCCCGCACCCGACCTGGCACCGGCGGCGCCACGGGTTGATTTCTGTACCGACGAGGGGGACTTCGCGAGTCAGAATGTGAGTACAACTGCTAATGAGCAACTGAGGAGGACTTTGGAAGAGGCGATTACGCAGTATCGCGCCACAACCAACTCTAGGCCCCGATTACCACGTCTGCCTATGAATAGACGCAATCTAGCGCTCATGGGAGCCCTAAACGCTTTACTAGAACCACATCTGCGGACTAGTAAAGATTTAGATGATACGCACTCGATCATGTACTGCGGAGCCATCGCGGCGTGCCGTGTTGCTCGCGTCAAGTTCCCGGACGCTGAACGTGCACCTAGGACCGCCGGAGGTGTCCCTGCATGGCAAGTGCGGATCGAGCGACGTATCAGCTCGTTTAGGACTCTCATCGCAAAGCTGATCTGCTTCAGGGAGGGCAACAATCGCCCCCGAGTAATGCGCTTTGTGAACCAGGCGTTCGCGGGGACGGATATCAGGCCCCGCGACTACATGGCCAATGTCACAGAGCGCATCGACTTTCTAAAGCAGAAAGTCTATGCATGGGCAAACCGTATTCGCCGCTACAGAGAGCGTGTGGATCGATTTCAGCAGAATCGCCTTTTTCAAAGTGACCAAAGGAAGGTGTACCGAAAGTGGGAGGAAACCAACCTTCGTACGCCCGACACGCAGCCGCCGGATGTTACTGCCATGACCGACTTCTGGCGTAGCATCTGGTCGGTGCCTGTCGGACACACCGAGGGGAGTTGGATGAGTGTTGTCGAACGTGAGTGCGAGTCCATCGAACCTATGGGGGCAGTCACCATCAGCCCCGATGACGTCAGTTGTGCCATCCGCACGGCCAAGAACTGGAAAAGTCCTGGGCCGGATGGATTGCACAACTTCTGGCTAAAGTGGTTCCGATGCTCGCACTCGCGCTTGGCAGCACAATTTCAACAAGCCCTCGAGCTTGGTTCTCTCCCACCTTCCTTAACAACTGGTGTCACCTTTCTGCTCTATAAGTCCGGTAGTACCACGGAAGCGAAGAACTACAGACCCATTACATGCTTGCCTACACTCTACAAGCTCCTTACATCCATTTTGAGAGTAAAAATCAACGCGCACATTATCGCAAACAATATTCTGGCTTCCGCTCAAAATGGATGTCGGGTTGGGTCCCGTGGTACTAAAGAGCTCCTCCTCATAGACATGACCATTTGCCAACAAATCCGGCGGAACAAGGGGGCCCTCTCAGCCGCTTGGATTGACTACAAGAAGGCCTATGATTCGGTGCCTCATTCATGGTTGGGGAGGGTCTTAGAGCTGTATAAAGTTGATGCAGCTTTGAGAGCCTTCCTAAGCGCGTGTATGAGACAGTGGACCACAGTCCTTCGTCAACCAGGAGGCGGAGATGACCGCCCTGGCCCGCAGGATTTTATAAGGATTAAGCGAGGAATCTTTCAGGGCGACAGTCTGAGTCCCCTGTGGTTCTGCCTAGCTTTGAATCCCCTCAGCACCCTGCTGAAGGATTTGGGACTAGGTTGCCGGCTTCGGAGAGAGGGTGTAGTCATTTCTCACCTTCTGTACATGGATGACCTCAAATTATTTGCACCAAATAGCCAAGACTTGTTGGAGCTACTGAAAACCACGGAAGTCTTCAGTAGTGCCATCCACATGGAGTTTGGTGTCGATAAATGTGCGGTTATGCATGTACAGCGGGGGAAGGTTGTAAATTCAACAAATTTACAACTCTCTGAGACAATGTCTTTCAGATCTATCTCTGAATCAGAAACCTATAAATACCTTGGTATGTCACAGTCGTTGGGTATTGAAGACGAGGGTATTAGACGGTCGGTGAAGGAGCGCTTTTTCAGTCGGCTCACAAAAGTCCTTAACAGTCTTTTGTCAGGAGGCAACAAAGTGCGCGCCTTCAACGCCTGGGTAATGCCCCTACTCACATACTCCTTTGGCATACTAAGGTGGACTCAGACCGAGCTGGACGCCCTGGATCGGAGGGTCCGGTCACTGCTCACCACACATCGCATGCTACACCCACGCTCGTCAGTTATGAGATTGTACATCCCACGGAAGTGTGGAGGCCGAGGCTTCCTAAACGCCAAGGATCTCCACAACCGCGAGGTGTACAATCTCAGGAATTATTTCCTTAACAACGAGTGTGGGATGCATCGTGATGTGGTGGCAGTAGACAGGAACCTCACGCCGCTCTCCTTGGCAAACGAGAACTGGCGCAAACCTGTGGTACTAAGTACTGCGGATCGCAAGGCGGCATGGGAGAGTAAGGTGCTACACGGGCGGTTCTACAAGGCCCTCACGGGACCCGATGTGGACCTGCTCGCGTCGGTGAACTGGTTACGATTCGGGGACCTCTTCGGAGAAACCGAGGGTTTTGCCTGTGCAATTGCGGACGAAGTGATGATGACGAACAACTATCGGAAATATATCCTGAAGGACGGTACGGTCGACATTTGTCGGGCATGCCGCCGTCCCGGAGAGTCACTCAGGCATATCATTTCCGGTTGTTCTCATCTTGCTAACGGCGAGTACTTGCACAGACATAATCTCGTAGCCAGAATTATTCACCAGCAACTTGCTCTTCTATATGGCCTTGTGGACCGCGAAGTACCGTACTACAAGTACTTACCTGCGCCTGTTCTCGAGAATGGTCATGCCACGCTCTATTGGGATCGATCTATCATCACAGACAGGACTATTGTAGCCAATAAGCCTGACATTGTGATAATAGATCGATCGCAACGTCGGGCCGTGCTCGTTGACATCACCATCCCCCATGATGAGAATCTCGTGAAGGCCGAGAAGGACAAGTCCAGTAAGTACCTAGACTTGGCTCACGAGATAACCGCCATGTGGGATGTTGATTCGACGATCATTGTCCCGATAGTCGTTTCAGTGAACGGTCTAATAGCGAAGAGTCTCGACCAACATCTTGAGAGACTCTCGCTAGGTGGTTGGATCAAGGGTCAGATGCAGAAGGCGGTGATCTTGGACACGGCGCGGATAGTCCGCCGGTTCCTCTCTCTGCAGCCCTGACCACCGGTAGCTTGGGCCTTGCCCCGCTGCTGGCGGTACCCTAGGTTAGGTTTTTTATAATGTGCTTATATGTTTTTTTTTATCGTTTTGTAAGTGTTTTTATATTTTACTTTTATATTCATATTATAAAAACCCTAACTTAAGACGGAAAATAAATAAAGTAATAAATGTCATTTTGGATACCTGCATATTGAGGCACGGGCCATCAAAATATACGATGTAGATCTACATCATCATGCATTTAAGGGTTAAAACAATGTTTACGTAAGGAGATATGTGTGTCTTGACTTTATATTTAGTAAACTCTGCAATTCAATTTGAAATTGGTAAAATTTTTAGTTTTTCATAAAATATGCAAGTCATCACGACCCGGTCAAATTCTATAAACAAAACAATATCCTCCGTTCCAAAATGACATTCATCACACATAAAATCAAAGCAGACAATGCCTCACCTGCTACAATCCGATAATACACAAGATTACAATTAGACATGAATTATGCGCGCAATTAGACTGTCGGTGCGCGCGGACGCGAATAAATCAATCAGTGGTCGTGCCGTTTTGAGGAATTTTGCTTGCTGTTTGGATTAGCATGATGCATTCGGAATTTAGGCACATGTGTTGAATTTTAGTCGAAAGGCTGTTAGTGTAGTTGTGACATGTAGTAAATCAATTAATCCTGCGGAGAGCTTTTTAAGGAGTTTTGCTTATAGTTTGGATCAAATACTGAGCCATTTGTAAATTCAGGCGCATCTGCATGTAAGTTGATAGGCCTTATTTTAAATAAGTGACATCATATAGTTTTTGTGAAATAACAAATCATGGTCGTGCCGTTTTGAGGAATTTTTCGTCCTTATTAAAGTTATTTTAAACGGATCATTCTCGTATTATTAAGTCGAATAAACGCTCAACGTGTTTAGATCCAATTTTCAAGAATAATAATTTTAGTATGTTCGAGTCTCGCTGGAGTTGTAAAGTTAAAATTTTGCTTTCTGTTTCGATTTGTATGGATGCATTCTGTATTCAGGCTATATGTGATAACTTTGAGTTGAAAAGCCCACTATTTTGAGTATACTAATGAATGATCATTGATTGCCTCATGTTACAAATCAGTCAGTATGTTGATCAAACTTCATACTTTTAAGGAATTTTGCAATTTGGATTAATACTGATCCATTCGGAATTTCAGGCGCACCTAAGATCAACAACAGCTTCCCCCAAACTCCTTTCAATATCACGTCATCAACCCCATACTTTTTAATTTAACTGCCCCTATCAATCAAACTGGCCATAACCTCCCCCATCGAAGCATCCGGCAAAACGTCCCAATAAAACTATAACCGCAAAATATGTCTGGAGGAAATTTCCAAGTTATAAGCGTGACCATTTCCCAGCAAATGTCATACCGATGAATTCATGGCGCCCGTTTTTTCGCCGCTTTATCGCTCTTCTTTATTACGGTTCGGCCATTTTTTTTCTTCGTATATCTTTATGGGTGCGTTCGAGTACGATGTTTTGCGAATAATTTGTTTATGGCCTCATATTGGTTTCGGGTGGTTATGACTTTTATTGTAGGGTTTATTGGTGCGATATTGGATTCTTGAGTGTATTAAAAACGTTGTTTTGTGTGTATCGCGTTATTAAAACGAGAATACCTATTGACAAAGAGTACCCATTTGGAAAGTTATGAGTAGTATTAGAAGTTATCCTGTTCGTGTTGATAAGTTAATTTAATAAAAGACAAATAATGAATTGACAAATTATATAGTTACTTGCAGAATTTTCTACTGGCGAAAATTGTTGTCGTTAAAATGTTTGTACCTTACAAATTTTCTCCTTCAGGTACATTTTAGAAATAAAGCTATACATGTTTGATTAGCTTCTCATTAGTAAAATTATCACAAATAATTCATTCAAAGGATGACTCACGCTAAACCGAGCCGTGCCCGGGCCGAGGCGTCCGATATGTCATTTTCTATGACGGCTAATCGGTGATCACGTGGTGCCCATAGAAAATGAAGCTCCGGAAGCTCCGGCCCTTATTCACTGGAAGTCATCCTTTATTCACTGGATAGTTATTTAGTTGTTAAAATTTCTTAACTTTTAACTGAAAAACCCTTTATAGTTGGACGCAATTTAGAGAAAATATTCAACCCACAAAAATTAGTTAGTAAAATTTAAAGTTTCTGTCAATGATAATTTAAATATTTCGCTAAACTACGACTACTTATAAATATTTTCAAGTTTACATTTTCTAAAATAAATCAGTACACTTCTTGACTAACTTTTCATTAACTAACACAAATCCGACCAATCCCTAGAGCGAACATCAAACTCCCAAATCGCTCTAAAGCCCCGTCTCATCGTCTATTCCGCAATTTGTATCGAATCCAACATTCACTTTGTGCCTATAATACCTAATTACCGTTTGATTGATAACTGTAATTAAACAAATGACGCTTTGACAGCTTAAGCTATAGGTTTGAGCTTGGATTTGGATGGTGCTTAATGCAATTTAAATTAAATCAATTACTTAACATTCAGCAAGAAAAGTTTCATAAACTCTGAAATTATGTCTATTAAAATTCCATCACTACATCTTATAAAACAAAGTCCCCCGCCTCGTCTGTCTGTTTGTGTGTAGGTGTGTATGTTTGCGATAAACTCAAAAACTAATGAACGGATTTTCATGCTGTTTTCACCTATCAATAGAGTGATTCTTGAGGAAGGGTTAGGTGCATAATTTGTTAAGGTTTTGTGTAACCCGTGCAAAGCCTGGGTGGGTCTCTAGTACTTTTATAAGTGTGAAAGGGTTCACATTTTGCGTCCATGTTTGCTAGTACCATAATCAAAACTGCAACTGTTTAATAAAACAAGAACAATAAAAAATACCGTATTTCTAGGTACCTACTTTATGATTTATTTTGAAAATCGAAGTGCAATTTTTTCCACAACCACACTTAGCATATTGAACAAAGGTATTTTGAGAGATCTTCGGGCCATCTCAGCCTCCATATTCCACAATAAAACAAGCAATTCCTGATATTAAAATTTTCAATAATACCTAATGGATGTCGTACTCAACGTATTGAGTGCACCCTTCGCGATCCTTGTGGCGGTAGACTTCCAGTGTAACTACCTATTGGTTTAGGAAGGTAAAGAAGAAAATATTTATTTTTAGTAGTGAATCGAAACTCGTTAATTATCTGTAATATTCTGCAATTTACTTGCATTTTTATTATGAAAGTTATAATTTAGAATTAGTTTTTGTTGATGTACCTAAACATATTATTGTTCTGCGTGGACCCTCTTGTCTTGAGTGGCATTTTCTTGTATTTCTTTTGTTAATTTACCTAAAATCATCCCTCGTAATTTAATGTACCTTGTTCATATCATTTTTGTTCTTTTGTATCCAGATTCAGCCTAGTTCTGAGTTCATAACCCAGTAAGGCCATTATTTTGAAGGACACTATTGTGATTGAGTTACGGAAGTTATTTATTTATAAACACAAAGACCCTTTTCCATCTACCAAATACATAATTAAATCGTCATTTAGTCATTCAGGCCTTTAACATCTTGACAGATGATTTATGCAGCGTCTGTAAGCGAGGAACAACGTCTCTCGTGGCTGTATAAGCCAATGCGGGCATTTGCGACCGCATTTATGGCAGCTGAAGCAGGGAGCCATGTCGGCACCATCAGGTGGATTGTGCCTCTTTGCGCGTTTTCGGGCAAGGTCTTGGAACCATGCGTTGTCGTGGATTTCGCGACCTTTCGCGATGGTACCCCTCCATCCATCGCGATCTGACGCGAGCTCCTCCCAAGTGTCCCTATCGATATCAAAAGCGACCATGTCGCGTTTCGCGCAGTCCTTAAAACGCAGCAAGGGACGTCCAATGCGGCGCTTTTTAAATGCTATCTGGCTCAACATAATCCGCCTAGGCAAACGAGTGCTATCCATACGCTGCACATGCCCAAGCCACCGCAAGCGGCTCTGTTTCAGCAGGGCGGTGATGTTAGGAAGCTGTGCAATTTCCAGGACTCTCTCGTTAGTGACCCTGTCCTGCCAAGTGATGTTGAGGATACTCCGAAGACAGCGCATGTGAAAGGTGTTTAGTCGACGTTCCCGATTAGCGTACGACGTCCAGGTTTCGGCTCCGTACAAGAGCGTCATTTAGTATACTCACAAGAAAAAAATCCTTTGAGGCAAAAAAAAATTATAAAAAAATATTTTTTATCATGTTTCTATATTATCGAACTATACTTTATCGCCCCCCATCTCATCCAACTGGTTCATGCCATCGTTTATTTTTAATACCGTCCTTTGTATTCTCCTCTTTTGTCTTATTATTTGAGTGTTTGATGTCCTCCCCATTCTTTCTAGTGTCATAATTATGTCATTTTAGGGTGGAATTGAAATTCAGACGGCACGGAGTAATGGGTTCTGATGCATGAGAGAGATGGAGTGCTATATTGCTAATGGGCATATCCATATTTAGCACTTAAATCACTACAAAAGTATTATATGCCTTTTTAATGTTAGCGCAAAGAACAGGACACCTATGTCTGAAAGGTACATATTTATTTCAAACACATGATTTTTTACAAATCTGATTCATATAGTGTGGTAAATTAGAAATAAGACTTATAATTTTGCACTTCGCACAGCCATTTAGTTCTAAGATCATAGTG
The DNA here is from genome assembly GCF_910591565.1 of Cydia splendana. Classification (NCBI taxonomy): domain Eukaryota; kingdom Metazoa; phylum Arthropoda; class Insecta; order Lepidoptera; family Tortricidae; genus Cydia; species Cydia splendana. Next base: position 15,444,225 of record NC_085978.1, read on the forward strand.
ATCACTTTTAGCTTTTTATTTCGTTTTTACCTCCAAATTTTGGAAAATTTTCAAGTCAATTTTTAATAAAGCATTATCAACTCATTCACATTTTTTTTTGTAAATAGAGATTGATTCAAAATTTCCTTGAGCCTAAATCAGACTTCACAATTCGATACCGTTTTGATACGATCTTGATGATCATCTTGGTGAGTGTACATCTCACACACGATTTTAACTCCATTTTGCATGCACCAATCAGCGTGAGCGATCTTGAATATCGTATCAAAATAAGATCAAAACCATAACAATATGTTAAATCTGAACCGGCTCCTTGTCTCTATACCCTCATACTTAGTCTAGGTTAGGTTGCTCATACGATATCTGTTTTACTAGCCTGACCACCCTGTTTATACGACATACCCCGCAATCGTACACGATAGTGTATAAAGTACAAATCGTACAATTCCAATCGAATCGAGCATCGTCAAGCTCTAAATCTTGACCAAAACAATGTTTGGCGACCTCAAGATTAATAAAAACTTTAAGCATAGCTGTATTATAGCTGCGTCTGTGTGCAGCGCTGGTATACCTAAGAACGATAAAAGCGTGCGACTTTCGATCCGGAGGTTGCGGGTTCAAACCCCGGCTCGTACTATGAATTTTTTGGAACTTAATATACCTATGATATATCATTTGATATTTACCAGTCGCTTTTGTTGAAGGCAAACATCGTGACGGTACCGGGCTAATCTTAGTAAAGCCTAATTTCCTCTCTGGATTGGAAGGTCGAAGGTTTTTCGAGCAAACTTAGTGACTACATATTTTCCTTCACGGTACAGTGACTGGTAACTGTTGCTACGATTCGTTATTTACCGTTTTTCTAATTAACATAATTTCACAAAACTATTCGAACAGATTCGCCTCCCTTCGCCAGTGTTGGGTCAGCAGTGGGAACGGCGTGCTAGCCCCCTAATCCACAGCCGGCACCTGTATCGAGTGCAGACGCAGATCGGACAATTACAGCCGATATGACAATGCGACGCGATACACACGCCACGAGGAACAGCGGTAATTTTGTACCTCATTGTTTTCCTTTAAATTTCATTTCAAATGTAGTTCTAAAGTCATAATCGTTTTTTCCAAAAATCCACTGGGCGTGCCACCGGCTTACTAAGCTTAGCAATCTTGTACGAAAAATTATTGCCGGTACGGAGCTTTTAACAGGAATACTTCAACATGATGTTTTGCTGTCTACCTACTGTCAAGGACTTAACCAATTATGCATGATCAAGAAGATGATGTTATAAGAAACATAATTTCTTCAAAATGTTAAAATTCAAAATTTTCTTTTGGGCTCGTTTGGTGATCATATTACCTGATATTTTTGCATATGTTTTTTTGGATTTTCAGAGAAGTTATAGCGTGTATAGGGTTTGCAATCCGGATCCGAAATGTATGAAATTATCCGGATCTGGATCCGGATCCGCGGATCTTCCCATACATTTCGGATCCGTCGTGCAAACCCTAAGCGTGTAGCAAAAACAAAACAAAACATGTCCAATCGTCCGTGTGTATCAACAATAGTTTCCACCCTATAACATATGCCAAATCCATGGTTCAACCATTTTGCATTCGGCCCCGGCTCCCTAGATGACGTCAATGTGCAACCATAAATAACAACTATAACATCTCAACTACATCTTCAGAAACAACCAATTATACACCTAAAGGGGTAACAATTGAGGTTGGATTTTGAGTGGAGGGTGAAAGATTTTCCGCTTCAAATTGAACGTCACAGGTTGCAACATGAAATATAGTTCCTCCTTCATTGAATCCGTGATAAATTGATACGTAGGGTAAGGCAGTTATTGAATATCAACCATGGCATGTTGATCACGTATCATTAGTACGCGTATGATGAATCCTGAATTGGAATTTGTAATTGCATCCTATTTTGTAATGGTGTTAGATCAATCAGGATGTTTTGTGTTTGATTGCGGTCTTGAATGTCGTACGTGATTTGGATCTGATTGGTGTTGAGACTGTTGAATTAAGTTTTGGATTTTATGTTGATGATGTTGGTTTTAAAGATGTTAAAGAGGTAAGTGATGGAAAAATAGGTAAAACAACTTAATAATAGTCAAGTATTCTGAGGGAAAGAATGCTCGATTATTGTAATTTATGAGATCTTATTTAAAAATATACCTATGTGTTATTAAAGGTATTTTTACATTTTTTTTAACAAATTTAATTTCTAGTTTATGAAACAAGTTATAAGATCATCTTTATAATTGTTTCTCGTGTTTTAGAATAAATCATGTCTACTTACTAACAAGTTATTTTTTTATTATATTATAATCACGTTTGTTCCGCAAATACCATATGTAATGATTTAGGGATCACTCATAATACTGATGTAGATTCTCTGTATTCTACACTTTCATTTAGAAACTCAGACTACAAAGACACTACAAAGCTACCCGTTCAAAACCAACTTCAATTTAACAACGCAATATAAATTCAAATGCAATCGTCAATCCGAAAGATTAACACTGACGTCCACACAAGACCATATAGCACCGGCCTATCTTCAATCTTGCTACCACAGGCTAACAAACAACTATTGCGTAGGGACATTACGGCAAAAGCGTACTTGTGACATCTAAATTTGGGCAAGCCACAGTAACAGAACGTAGAGCTACGGATATTCGGAGGAGAGTTGATTCGGCTATTATTGTCTGCTTTATAATATTAAACGTGCTTTATAGTAATATCTTGACTACTTACCGATGTGTTCTTGTCTATACAAAAAGATGAATAAATATTGGCTTTTAAAATATGATCTTCTGTAAGCTTTTGATAAATATGTTTTCAAACTATTTTCTATCAAGACCGATTTGTAGTAAGATTTTTGTATTAAAATTGTAAGATTGTTAAAAATGAACACTGTTTTATAATTTATAATTCATTCAGAAGAAAAGTCAGTTTTACACAGAGTTAGTAATTAAAATAAAAGTGTACTTCAAGGTTGCATATTAGGTTCACTACTATATCTTATGCGTACCTACTATTGCTAGTGTTCGACAATTGTTTCAAGAAATTCTAGAACTAAATTTATAAATTAAAGGTGTAGCCAATTCGTAGCTCAATGCATTGTCCAGTCGCGATGGTCGGCGACAAAACATATCGGGCGGTCTCCACGAGGCATGCAAGTAGGCGGTGCGCTTAAACGCGTCGTTTGTCTCTGCTGAGGCTCCGCTGCTAATATAGCAAGCTAAAACTAATTTCGTGTGAGGCTACTTCGGTAAGGGGATGATTTCGAAAACAAAAAAATATTTCTACCATTACTACATTATAAATCGTCAGGTGAGAAGCAAAAATATATCAGCTCTTATAAATGATGGTATGCTTAATACAATTTTCTATTAAGTCCACTTTGCTGTTACCGTAAAATGGGGTGAGTAGGGTAAAAACTGAAATTCAAACCTCGATAACATTTTATTTTTACATATAAAAAATAAGAATGGTGTATATAATAAGTGTTCCGGACGTTTGTATTTTAGTTTTTTATTTTATTTTGGGTAGTTCCATTTCATAACTTTGACGATAAAGAGGAAAACCCACCTCACCCCGTAGTGCCTCGTATTTGGGGTGAGAGGGGTTTTCATACAAAGGTGATTTTGGAAGATTGTTGGATCGATTTTTTTTTATTATGCGTATTACTATAGCTTCATTTTAAATTGGAATACATTATTTTTGTAGCAGTAGCCTTAAAATCCCTTCTCACCCCCCTCTCAAACCTTCTCTCCCCATTCATAACCCACCTCTCCCCGCGAAACCTACTCACCCCGTTTTACGGTATATTTTAAAATTAAAATGTTTGGATATACCTACTCTGACACCCACATTGTAAGTAGAATATGGCGGCCAATTTAAAAAATGTAGGCGCGAATTGGTGACCTCCCATAGTAAATTTTAATGTTGCAACTTTGTAAATCTATAACATCAAAACAATCTAGAAATCAACATAAAACTACAAAAAAATCGCCCTCTGAACCCGCCCAAAAATACCTTTCCAGTCAAAAAATCCTTTCGCGACGCAACCTGTGTTTAGCGGCTGTCAAGAACTGTCAATCATACGGTTTCGACCCCGCCTCACGCGGTATTTGACAGGTTGAGTTACTATTGGTTGACGGTTAGTTCTCACTGTGATCTCGATATAGAAGTGAGTTTCTTGTTGTTCCAATAGTTTATCCAGGAGGCCAATTTAAACTGATATTTTGACATCAAAATTAAATTATATGATGTCATTTTGTTATTCACCCGTGGGTTTCGTTCGAGCCAATACACGGACAAGTGCAATGCACGAGCCAATGGTAACTAAATAACATCATTTTGATTACAACGTAAATTCGAATTGTCCTCCTGAGAACTAAAATATGTGGGTGTAACGGATTTTAGTTTGATGCAGACATCCTGTATAACATTCTAATGCTGTATTTTAATCAGTCCAAAAAGCAACATATTTAAATTTTTACTACCACTTCAGATTTGATAGTTAAAAGTTTAATTATTATTGGAATTTAAAAAATATCATATATATAATCTGCTATTTTTGGCTATGTTGTATTTTTGGCTTTAAGTGAATAAGTACTTATACGTCTTTGTTAATTCGTATGTAAAGAACATAATATAAAACTTACCAATATACGAGTATAATAGCTAAATCGACATGACTTATTAATTTACCTGAAAAAAAAATGCGCAAATTTAAAATATTGATCTAGAAATACACATTAAAAAAAAACACATAAAAATACTAAGGTATGTACATTAGTGATCAAACTGTAATTTTTTATTGAATTATTCGTGATTCGCGGAGTTCAATCGAGAACCAATAGTACCACTGCATTTAATCTTTTTATTGTTTCACCGATTTTGATGTGATAAGTGCTGTGTTTTTAATTACTGATATGATTTTGTTATTAATTTCAAGCTCGATCTGATACATCTTTCCTTTTTTGGAATGAGAGCGTAGGTGTTCACCGTTCCATAGGGTTTTTATTCGATTATTATGATTTTATATCATATTCGCCCATACATATACTAAATGGTACATATACGTGTACAATATACAGGATGTAAGAGCCGATTTTACTCCCGAGAGAGTAATTAATTTAATTTAGTAATTTTATGATATGTCACTTTATTATATTAGGTACCTATAAAGTTTCCTGAAATATTATCATATAATTATTGAATTTTTAATTGCTGCCGCTTTAATCCGAATGAATTTTTGTTTATGATGCATAAATTTATATAGAGAAATCATACAATGATAAGATTATTATTAAACTTTTTTACTGTCCAACATTATATAAAATATTTTACCAAATAAATACTGGATTACAGCAACTAAGGTAATTTCAATATTAGTAATTAAACTTTTTTTAATTTATTAAATTATTTTCTGCGTTCCTCTAATTTTGTCCATGAGTGTATCAACTGTTGTTTATTTCTATAGAATAAGGCCCAGTTGCACCAACCACATTTAACAGACTGATTAACGTCAAATAGCAGGGAAGTATGGAATTATCCATACAAATGAATTTAGCGAACGCTTTAACGGTGACAGACGGTATGGTGCAACCGACCCTAAGTTATGTTGAATATTTTGACTACCTACCCTGGTTGTCACAGTCTGTCTGATGCTGACTATTCTCCTGACTCTGTTAAAACCATGGTATTTTATTTTAAGTTAAACTTTTTGGTTTACTAGTCAGTTTCAGAGAAATATGTTTCGTAACGTATTACGCTAAACCGGGCAAAGCGTGCCAAATTAGGAACACATACACTTAAAAAACTACCCTCCCTTTCATCAGTCACGTAAAAACAGTACAAAAACAACATATCAAATCAAACACATGTCAATTCCAAATATTTTCACGCTCATCCAAAAACAGACATTAATTTGACAGATCGCATTCTAACATTTTTGACAGACGGACGTCCAAACCAATATTTATATAATTAGATATATGGAATCATCAATCAGAATTAAAATTGAACGTTTTGACTGGTGTATATTTATAATTGCCGGCTAGTATGATGGTTGTCATTAATTTCATAATACATCAATGTTGCTAGTAAATGATTGTTTTTGTGGGTTATTTATTAGAAAGAGTGTGTTATTATTTAATTATAAGTTTTGTAGTGCGCATGAGTTTGATCCGGTTTAATTACCTAAATGTAAAATTTTTATGTGACTTGGTCTGGTTTTGACAAATTGACGTCCCACTTTGAATTTTGGTGCATATTCCGTATTAGAACAGTCAGCAGTGAAGTACCTATAGTGCGGGATTCATATTAATAGGAGACTGTATTTTATGCCCAAGGCTACTAAATATAAATAAGAATGATTATTTAAACCATACATTACCCTTTTGCTAAAAATACTTTCTACCACCTGCGCAGTTTAGGTACTCGAAACTAAAAAAAACTAGTAGATCCTTATCAGCGTGGTATCGACCAAAAATCACAGTTCCGTAAATAACAAAAAAATAATCGGATCAATGTTCACTGTCACCGATAAACACCGAAAAAACACCTTTTCAAAACGCCGCCATTTTTTCTTTAAACACCCACAAAACCCAAAACACCCACAGCAAAATCCACTTTGAAGTAAATGTGTAAAAGTTGGAATTAGATAGACACGTTTTTTGTTCTATTTTCAAAAAACCGCGCCGATACGCTGGGTGCTTTACAGTTCACGCTACTCTTCGATATTCCCACAAAAAGGTTAGAGATCGCACGTATAAAGAACTTTTTCTTTTTTTCGATATCTGGCATAGACAATTGAGGAGCGAAAGACAGCAATTGATATGGGTTTATCTCAGCGGGTTACGTTTTTTTGTGTAACCATTGAGGCTGAGTATGAAATGCGGTGATGTGTGAATGACAGTATGATACTTTTTGACGTAAGAATAGTGTTGATAATCTGTTTATTTACTGAATTTTTTACAGAATTTTTAGTTTGTGTTTAATTTTTATTTGTATATACATCAACTTTAAATAAATTATTCTCAACTGTTTATTACACTTAATTATTTTAATCGGAGACGTACCTTCTGTCTTTTGTACGACTATCATTCCTCATTGCGACGATACTAAACCATTACAAATTTGGTTGCATTTTTAGGGTTCCGTACCTCAAAAGGAAAAAACGGATCCTTATAGGATCACTCGTGGGTCTGTCTGTCTGTCCGTCTGCCTATTTTCTCGGAGACTACTGGACCAATTAAGTTGAAATTTGGTACACATATGTAAATTAGTGACCCAAAGATGCACATGTTTTTTTAATACTTTTAAAATACATAGGTTCGAAGTTATTTAAGAAAATAGCCAAAAAATGATCATTCCCTCCCCCCCCCCCCCCTTTATCTCCGAAACTACTGGGTCTAAAATTTTGAAAAAAATACTCAATATAGTTCTTTACCTGTAGATGACAGGAAAACCTATTAGAAATGTGCAGTCAAGCGTGAGTCGAACTTATGTACGGAACCCTAGAAACTCGAGTCCGACTCGCACTTGGCCGGTTTTTTCTTATTTACTTTACATTTCACGGTTTGCCAATTATATTTGGCTCGGCTCTTTCGACGAAGATGATTTTTCCGAATCCTTCAATTGTCTTAAGGGGTCCCAGATTTTCTTTCGTAGCACCTCTGTACTTACTGTGAAAAATTGAACCTTATCCAGCAGAAGCGGTGGTGGCCGAGTGGATATGACGTCCGTCTTTAAATCCGGAGGTCGCGGGTTTATCCTGGCTCGTACTAATGAGTTTTTCGGAACTTATGTACGAAATATCATTTGTTATTTACCACTAGCTTTTCGGTAAAGGAAAAAATCGTGAGGAAACCTGCATACATCTGCGAAGAAATTCAAAGGTGTATGTGAAGTCCCCAATCCGCATTGGGCTAACGTGGGGACTATAGCCCAAGCCCTCTCACGCATAAAGGGTATATAGGCTGAATTATTATTATAAGTTATAAGCTTATCCACATTATAGATATCGTTGACAACTAGAAGCTGTCTCGCAAGGTGGTCACGACTCACGAACACTTCACATATCTACACATGTAGGCTGGATTATCCGATACTACCAGCAATAAGAACAAATCAATGTGGGAATAAAGTACGCTATTACTTATATTGCCTATTGGAATTTTAAATCATTGACCTTCATTTATTTATTGCATTCCATGGTATACGACATCGGTTACACGCCAATTCTGGCGTCAGTTCAGTCCATCATGAATTCCATTGTTGCATGGACGGTGACTGACGCGAGAATGACACAAAGAGTTACACGATCAGTCTCCTATCAGTTTTCTGTCATTCAAAACGGACTGACGAATATTATCAATAAATATAAATTTTCATCAGTCCAGACCATCAGTCCATCAGTCCGCGTGTTACACGATAATTCTCCCGTCGTTCTGACCGACTGATGGACCTAACTGACGCCAGAATTAGCGTGTAACCGATGTCTATGTATGATCGTATTTTGTAACATATTCAAGTCCGGTAAAAAAACTGCCGCTAGGTTTCGCAAGTAGGTAATTTTTATATCCTATGTCACTCGGATAACTGAGATGACATATACCCGTATCACGATTCACTGACAGTGTCAAACACTGACATATACGCTAACGTCTATGTACGTAGTTTACTTTATATACATCTCGCTTGTACTGGCATATACCTAGGTGCAAATGTTATGACCTACTTTTATCTTTTTTGATTTGTCATCATAATCGCCATGCATGTTCGCTTCTCGGATAGTATGTATTTTAAGTTAAGTATTTAGTGCATAGTGCAATAGCATAGGTAATATTGTATATGTTTAAAAAGGTTTACAACGTAAAAATGAGCGCGATCTCGCCAACAAACTGCAATCGCAGTTTGGCGAGTAATATAATTTGTACCAAATTGTTGTGAACTTTATGATAAAAAAAAAAAAAAAAAGAAATAGAAAGTAAGTAACGCAGACGTTAGCGAATATGTCAGAAGCCCTAGTGTAAATGTCATTCGAAAGCGTGACGAGCGATCACGTTTGCGTTATATCTATTTTCCTACAGAATTTTTGCGCCAAGCGGGACGTTTTGGAAATCCCATACAAAATGACACTTGCGTACGGTCACGTCACGTTATCGAATGACATTTACACTAGGGATACAGTTTGACACTTCTAAGGCTACTTATGACACCAAACATTTGATAATAAGTTAATAACTGATCCCACTGGTCCCGGGATCAGTGGCGAGCAGTCGTGTTGGAGGCCAAAACACACTTTGGGTCGTTACGACACAGGAGTAAGTAAGAGTAAGTAAATATAATAACTAGTAACTCTCCTGCAGATGAGTAAAAAGAAGACAAGGGTCCGAATTTTACAATATAATAATTAGATGTAACTAGACTTTATATCGACCGGGATATGAACCGTGATTACCTTTTGTATTGTTGTTTGTGTTTGTTTTGCGTCGAAATATCGGGCGCTCGAAAACCGTGAATCATTCAAAACTGTTAGATGTATCTATTTAAATGAATACATTTTAATTGTGTTTCCTCCTTTGCAGCATCGCCATTTGACAACCGTGGAATTATCAAACCTTCATCTCGATCATAATTCATAAAACGCGAAAAAGAAACCCGTTTCCACTCGCTAGAAACGGAATCAAAAATAGAATTTAATCATAGCAATACCCTCAAGACTTATCCCATCACTTTGATCGACACTGAATTAAAAAAGTATAAATCTCTTAAAAAAACGATTCGCCATTTTAATTATAAATAACCTTCCCGTCAAACCGTTGTTACAAAACGATTGAAAAATCAAAATTCTGAAGTGTAATATCAAACCCAACTTATAATTGGTTGCTTCGCTGGTTAAGCTGAAAAACTTGCCCTTAAATCCGTTCTCCTTTCATTCAAAACTAAACTCTAATCCTTTAACTTTAAGGTTGGATATTCGATGGTGGTTGTTTTTTATTAAGGCGTAGTGGTTCAATATTTATAAGACGTCTGAGTATCGGAACCGAAGAGCCGTCTTCCAGGCCGATGACGTTTGACGTGCAGTCTGACGTCCCCTTTGGGTGGGATCGCAAGGGACGGGTGGAAGCGATTTCAGTGGATCTTATCAGTTCTTTGCTAGTTTTGACATTATCAGCTCTACTCGAACTTTAAGATACGTCAAATACTACGTCTAGATACGATAACGATTAGATAGGTATGTCAGTGTCAAAAGTGACGTTTCTTCAAACAAAAACGTCCTTTTTGACACTGACATATCATATCTAGACGTATCTTAAAGTTCAAATCGGGCCGTATGTCAGTAATTAGAACGTAGGTCTTCCTCTCAGGGTATTCAAGTGTCACAGTTTTTCTTGAATTTGTCTTAACTTCAAAGTAGGTAGGTACTTAACAAAAATTAATTATAAATAAATAAATAAATAAATAAATAAATAAATAAATAAATAAATAAATAATTATCATAGGGACATTCTTACACAAATTGACTAAGTCCCACAGTAAGCTCAAGAAGGCTTGTGTTGTGGGTACTCAGACAACGATATATATAATATATAAATATGTACTTAAATACATAGAAAACAACCATGACTCAGGAACAAATATCTGTGTCATTACACAAATACATGCCCTTACTGGGATTCGAACCCAGGACCATCGGCTTCACAGGCAGGGTCACTACCCACTAGGCCAGACTGGTCGTCAAATTATGATCGTTATTTTAAACTACAGACATCCATTTTAAATGTAGAATGATAGACGTTTTTCAATGAGAGAAAAAGGGCTTTTATTCTTTTTAAATAGTTTTCAGAAGTTTTGATACAAGCTGTCTAACTTTAATGTCTATTAAGGCTTATTGATATTGATGTGATTCGATCGCTCGCATTTATTGATGCGCACGAGGAGCTTCAACCACTGCTACTCGTGTCAAGGTCGTATCATAAAAATATTTAACAAGTTTCAAAATCAGTTTAATTAGAGTCTGTGCGGAAAGAGAAGAGTCGTCAAATGTATTGGTTCCTTTATATTCCACGACTCTTCTCTTGCCGCACAGACTCTACCGCTAAAGGATTTTACCACGCGCATTTTATTTTCAGACCTCTTAATTACTCTTATTACATCATCATCATCATCATCACCATCATCATCAAAGGATTTTTCTGGAAATACTATTAATCGCTCGAATTTTGTAACTTGTAGCTCACCGAGGAACATCGCAACTGTACGAGCAAATAAAACACGTGAACGATCCAACCCGCACCGCGGGCTTTGAATAAGTTAGACCTAATATGTAGATTGTTTATACTGTACTGTACCTGTGTAGTACCTACTTCAGTATTATTCGATCGAGTGTAACAGGTAAAGCGTCTATTACCAAATATGTCTGGTTTTAAGTTTGATTGGATCAAGAACTTTATTAGTATGAGTTATGCGACTTTCCTGTGGACATATATATGCGTAGAGACCTATGCGCCTATGCGTGGGAGTGAAGAAGCACGACGAAGGGTGGCTGGAAAACTTAAGACAAAAAAGGCACAGGCGTCATCGGGCTGGTAGCCAGGTCTCAGATTCAGAGGCTCAACAAATACACTCATACGACTTATGCGGCAAGAAGTGCCGTGCAGCGATAGGATTGTATAGCCATAGGCGGAAATGCATTAGCCGTCTCAACCGCTCTTGACACAGCGTTGCAACAATCATCCGTCAGGGATGCAGTGGCCATCGATGATGTGGACATTGTGGACATAATAAAATACAATACAATACAAATACTTTTTATTGCATACCTCAATAAGAGGCTCCGCAGCCTCAGCAGCGGCCGCGGCACTCGCACCTATAACAAGCTTAAGTCCAATTATTATAGAAGTTTTCCTAAGTTTTTTACAGGATGTCCTTCTGAATCCCTAACAACGTTTGTCCTAAAGTCTCTTGCCCTAACTGGTTTGTCCTAATGGGCACATGCCCTAACGATCAATTTAGGTTAGTACTGCGACTCTTGCAAAAACGAACTGCTGCCAGAAAAGTGGGTTAGGTTAGGTTTAGTGTTAGGACAACTGATCATTATGACAAACAATATTAGGGAATGCAAAGATAGGAGAAAAGACTTTAGGAATTCAGATATAGATCCTTTTTTATTATCTTATACATATCTACCTCATGTTTAAAATATTGGTATACGAAGATTCCAGTCTGATAATTATTACAAAATTCGCACTGTATGCCGCTTTCATTCGCATAAAAACCTAAATGACATATCAAACGATCAAGTACAATGGCCAAATAGATCTGCATATTCATCCAACGCAAGCACGAACTAGTCCATACATTATGCTAATTGAACATACATACATACAAGCCCAGATTGTTTTGTAAAGCCCGGTAGCACGACGAGCATTAACTTTTTTTCAACTGACAATAATCTTACCATATACGATCCGCTATTAAGAATCAATACCAAAACAAATAACAAATAAGCGCCATATAAATCGGAACAAGTTAAGTTCTTCTTCGCGAAGGGATGTGGGAGTGTAGAAGTTTAGTAGTGGTTGTGGTCAGGGACTTTGGCCCAATATGCGGGCTACGGTTGAGAGTAAAAAGTATGTCCATGATTGTTTATTGTATTGAATCGTCCAATTGTACGGTGGGGGACACAGGTTAAGGTAATTTTAGCATTGGTTGTCCAGCGGAGCGGAGAAAAGATGTGGGTTACAACCGAAGCTATTGGTTGATTTCCCTCATCTCTGTCTCAGTGGGAAGACAGCCTACAGTTTCTAGAGTCGGCCGTCAAGGACCTGCATTTGTTCCTAAACCTGCAATCAAAATGTGGGCTTGTATAAAAATGCAGAAAGGCAAAAATGCTTATGGCCGTTTATCTATCTAGCTATAATGTTCGCATTTTTGTGAAATTGTGTAAGCAATTAATTATTATGGAATTAATTATTTAAGGGATTATTTAAATTGTTTCAAACAATCATTAAAAGTTTCAATCATGAATGCTATCAGAAAAGTGGGTTAGGTTAGGTTTGAACTGCGACCCTTACAGAAACCAAATGCTACTAGAAAAATGGGTTAGGTTAGGTTTGAACTGCGACCCTTACAGAAAAGAAATGCTACTAGAAAAGTGGGTTAGGTTAGGTTTGAACTGCGACCCTTACAGAAAAAAAATGCTATAAGAAAAGTGGGTTAGGTTAGGTTTGAACTGCGACCCATACAGAAACGAAAAGTTACTAGAAAAGTGGGTTAGGTTAGGATTGAACTGCGACCCTTGCAGAAAAGAAATGCTACTAGAAAAGTGGGTTAGGTTAGGTTAGGTTTGAACTGCGACCCTTACAGAAACGAAATGCTACTAGAAAAGTGGGTTAGGTTAGGTTAGAATTGCGACTGTAACAGAAATAAAATGCTACTAGAAAAAGGTGACGAAGTGGATTAATTAATTTAATAGGATAACGATAATTATATTAAATATTTGCACATTTTTAATTAAAATTTGGTTACAATTGTGGTGGTCATTTACTATTTTTGGGTTTACAATTATTATTTTGGAGTCATTTGCTTTAATATGATATCAAGATTTAAAAATTTGGTTATAATTTTACATTAAAATGGAGTTCTAATTTTGTTGGTCATTTACTATTTTTGGGTTTACAATGATTATTTTGGTGTCAGTTTCTTTAATGGGATAGCAAGATGTAAAAATTTGGTTATCATTTCACATTAAAATGGGGTTTGAAATTTGGTAATCATTTAGAATTTTTGGGTTAATAATGATTAGTTTGGTTTCATTTCCTTTAAAAGGATAGTAAAGTGTAATAAAATTGGTAATCATTTCACATTAAAATGGTGTTATAATTTTGGTGATCATTCATGATTTTAGGGTGGTAAAATAGATTTTTTTGGTATTAAATTTTACTAAATCTGGTGATCAGTTAAATAGCAGCCGATTTAAATAGTGAATAGATTCAGGCGTTACCTATACTTTGCGGAAATCCATATTAATTAAAACTAGTAGTTTTAGTTTATTTTAATAAGTTATTTTATATTTAATATGTTATATATACATAGATAGATTCTTTGAAATAAATGAAAGTCTGTAATTAAAACCAAAATATTACTTTGCTAATCCTAATCCGCGAAAAGATAACGTGCTAGTCAATCAGTGCTAACCCGTTATACTTACTTGCGTATTTCTACATGCAATTAATATTCAAACCCTCCCACCGCAAAAATAAATACGCAAATAAATATAACAAACCACCACCAAAAGAACAATAGGTACTCGACACGTGTTTCGCCTCTCTACGAGGCATCCTCAGGAGATGTTGACGGTCTGACGCCCGGCAACGAAATTATTTGGCCCCTATTTCACCAACGTGACAGGTGCGAACATTCGACAAGTCTCATTGTTGCTGACGTCACAGGCATCCATGGGCTACGGTTATCGCTTACCATCGGGCGGGCCGTATTCCTGTTTGTCACCATCATCGTATTATTTAAATAAAACTTTATTATATCGGCAAAAAACAGCTATTTCCCTTGTGATGTTTATGATGATAATGATGACAATTGTCACAAGATTTCAAAGAACTTTCGGTAATTCTTGACAGCAAATGAGTTCTGTGTCGGAATTTCGTGACAATTGTCGTATTTCTTGTGACAATTGTCATTAGCTTCGCAAAATAAGTACTTATTTACTGGCGATATAGTGGAGTTTTTTTTTAATTAACATGTTGGTGGCAAACAACCACACCGCCCGTCTGATGAAAAGCGGTTACCGTAGCCTATGAAGGCCTATGACGTCAGTAACAGTGATGTCGACAAATGCGACATTTGTCACGTTGTTGAAATAGGGCCCTGACCATGTACCATATGAATGTCGCTGCCGCCGTCTTCAGTCGCGTAATGTCGTGGCCGAGCCGTTATGGAGCGAAACGTGACGTCCAATCTTCGACTTAACGTGATACGTGAGTGACCCGTTTATTTATTATTGATATGTCTGTGTCTCACGGAAGTTATGCTGATGATATTTCTGTCGGTAAAAGCTGCGCGGGCGGCTGTACGCGCGCGGGTAGGCAAATGAGTTGCCCCGCTGCCGATACGGCTTATTTTCATATTTGTCCACTCTTATTGTTTATTGCTTCTGTTTTAGGGTTGGTAAATACATTGGAAATGAAACACTGATTTATACTTTTACGATTTTCATAATTTTTAGTTACTTTAACTGGATTTATTCGTGTATACTTAATAAACAAGACCAACTGCGGGTACTTGCAGCATGCATTGTGTTCTTTATGCCACGAATAAACTATTTCTATTTCTATTTCATTGCAGAGGTTGCGGGATCAAGTCCGACCGGAAGCGTACATTTTTCCATTTTTTTGTTTACTTTATATAAAAAAAATATATTTGCTAATCTTTCTCCGAGACCACGGGGACAATGCCACCCTCAAAAGGTAGGTAAGAGGAAATTTTAAAGCTTGAGAATATTTAATTAGGAAATGGTTTAGTTTGTACTTGGTAGATAAATATTTACAAAATAATCACGTCGATAATACCTTATCTTGCATCATACTTACCTATTTATCTAATTTAGCTAGTCTTAAGTTTTTATTGATTTTTTTTTATTTATATTTTTGTATTGACGTTTACGAGTATTGAATAAATAAATGAGACAGTCCTTTGATTTATCTAATATCGATTTAGACTTTCAGTAGTACCAGTTTTATAAAAATTGAAGCTCGTTGCGAAGCATCATCTTTTAATAAATAAATCTTATAGTAATAAATAGTTATATGTCGTGAAAAACACTAAAATAAATAATTATATATTTTATGTAGCTATAGCACCAAAGTTGGGTGGTTTTCTATGTTTTTGGATATTTTGTGAATTTTACTTTAATGGAACGACGTGACAACCCTAACAGCCATTTGACGTCCATGTTTATTGTTGATATTTTTTAGTCTGCGGATTGTCCCGACCATGATATTCAAATTAGGGCTGCCCATTGTGTGGCCATGTAAATATTCCTTCGACCACAGTAATGTCTTAGGCATAGTATACACCGTCAATGTTAGTGATTTTCAAGTTTTTGTTGAACCTCAATTGTACCCATAACCACAGGAAAGGTCACAGCAAAATGTCATGTCGCTTATATCTGGAATTTCTGGAAAAGCCTTAGAGCATTTAATACCTAGAGCGGCCATTAAGAACCCCCCCCCCCCCCCCCCGCCTCTGCCGAAAAACTTGCAAACCTTTGTATGGACTGACATGGCTATAAATACGTTACGTACAATTCATGTAGAAATAGCAATACCTTTGACGTCCCCTACCCCGCAAGTCACTTCATCCTTTTTTATTCTTTAATCTACGTATTTACAAGAAGCCTTATCGATGAGACATGTAGGCTCAATTACAGAGTTGCAATAAGTGATACTAGATATTTAAAAAACTGTACATATGAGCAAACATATTTAATGGAATGTGACCGGACCGAAGCCTGTGAGCACGTACAATATTCGCCCGATTTAAGTCAGCCACTTCCCACCAGGGTATCCGAGGAGGATTCCTTTCTCTTGTGATCTTTCATCAAAGAACTCCTCAGTCACTCATAGTTAAGAAAGGTGGGCGAATATTTCCACCACTGAGCCTTAGGGAGGATCGCTGTATTTGGGTAAGGTCTTGGTAGCTCAGATGGAAGAGAACCGGGCTAGCGATCCGGTGGTCGTAGGTTCAAGTCCCAAGACAGTGAGTTATTCTACTTTTAATTTGTTTCTAAACTTAATAGCATCGTTCGGAGACGTTTCTGCTTGGTACAAAATTGATTTTATTTGATTTTAAAATGCCTTGTAGTGGGCATGTAGGTCTGTATGCAGCCTTATAAATATCAGACGGAATAATTATCGTATTAGGAGAAGCAGATAGCTCTATTTGCTGGCCTCCTTGCTCGCTTTGTTTCAACTTTCAAGCCAGCTCCTCAAATGGTTGTTTTCGTATTTTGCTTCACTTTAAGTTTAAAGTTTTTTTTTAATTAACGGTAACCGGTAACGGTTATAATTTTATTTTTGGGATTCTCATTACTACACCGGTTGGATGGATACAATTTTGGTTTAACGATTACAAAGTGCGAGGATAAGTGAAACTTACGGTCACTGTCAGTGACGTTTCTTCCAACAAAAACGTCACTTTGACTTGACACCGTCATATTCAATCCATATCGTATCCTTCACACTGCAACTAATTTTTTTCACACTGCACCCACCTTAGCTAATAGGGAATATTAGGAAAAGCTTTGCGTAGGTGGCACCTTTGTGGCACATACAGTAAACAAACCACATTGACACATCACACGTCACGTCAATCACATGGCCTACCGCGAAACAAGAAAATCGAAATTTCGTTTTATAATCTCTCTATCACTCTTGCATATTCGAGCGATAAAGAGGCAGATAACTAAATTTGGATTTTCGCCTTTACCGGTAGGCCCTTGTTAACAAACCGCCTTGATGAATCAATGTCATATTTTATGTCTGTGAAAACTTGTCAAAAAACAGTTTAAGGCACAGTATGTATAAGTTAATCTATGAATTTACTGAGTCGGTAGTGCTGCACTCTGGCGGAAGAACATTGCAGTAATATCCCCTATTTATGTTTGACCCAGTGGTTGACTGGTAGAGAATGCCTTAAGGCATTACGTCCACCTTTTGTACGTTTTACTTGTTCTTGTGCAATAAAGTTTAAAATAAATAAATATATTCAGCAAACTTTTGACGTATCTTAAAATTCGAATCAGGCCATTACTAAAGTTGTTGTCGGTAAAATTATGACGTAGATATCATATATTTTTCTTTTACTAGGTTTATTTCCCTTACTAGGTTAAAAATTCAAATACTATAAAGATTTCTAACCGCTCAAATGCTTTCAAAATGCACCCATTCATAAAGGAATGTCTCTACGGACATTTAAAAACCTATAACGCTAAGGTATTCATGTAAAAAAAAAACAGAAACAAACATGGCGGACAAAGCAACCTTTTCTTACCGCAAAAAAGTTTTCCGCGGGGCAAGCGGGCATTTTTCCCTTTTCCTTCACAAACGGACCGCAAAAAAAAAAGTTCAGCTGCCGACAAAAGGGATTTTTATTTTTATATTTCAAAATATTAAGCGACATCGTTAGTGGTTTACATTTGTTAAATATTCCGAATATTTTTCGGGATTTTTTCGCTCGTTTTTCAGTTGTTCGCCGGTCGGGTGGAGCGAAGTTTGAGGTTTTTTGCAAGAACCGTGTTTGGGGAAAGTTTTGCGCGTTCTGAAGAATTCTTATTGAGGAATTAATAGCGAAGTTTGAGGAAATACGATGGTACCGCAAAAATTGTAGTATGAGTAGAAGAAGCAATGATAAAAAAGACCTTACAAAATTTAAATATCTTGATAAGTGCCTATACTTATCCAGTTTCTTTTTTTACTTTTAGCAGCTTTTAAGTGTTAAAGAGTTCAAAGAATGTGTGTAGCCACGAATATGCATTAGGCCAGCTTGAGTACTGTAGCTTAAACCCTCTTGCAGGAGTCTCGTGCCATCATAATCATATAAACATCACAATTAAATAATTATAATTATATAAACTTTCTTCTATAGGTCATTTACAACTCTGGAACTTACCTCAGAGTACATACAATCTGCATCAATAGTAGCGGATGAAACAACGCACCAAAAGTATCTGCCACCGTGGAATACTTTTCCACTCTTTTGCGTTCAAAAGTAGGTACCTATAAGTTTCTATAAAAAAGTCTTTATACCGATCCATCAGACTATTCGATATCTAAACGGGGTACTCGAATTCCGTCATTCATGCATACTTAAACTTCATCAAATCACAACAATTTCAAATAATCCTCTAGCTAATTCAGTGTCCAATTCCCAATTTACCACGTTCAGCAATTCCGTTTGTTCCAATCCGGCCAATTCCCACCGAGTCCTTTGGAATCCATATTCAAATAACCGATCTGTTGACAACTGCAATCGTGTTACAACAGGTGGCGTTGTTCGATGGAAAGGTGCGTTTGACGCTGTTTAGTTACTTGTGCTTCAAGTTGTACTTGGCAGCTTTTCAGTACACTTGTAATGAAGCAAGACAGTTGAAGTTATAGAATTAGTGAAAATAAAATGAAGTAATAGCATAGGTAGTATCACCTAAAATTTTAACCTTTAGCCGTCTTCATCAAAACTAACCAAGACAAAGGCAATATTGATTTACCTGAAAAAATATAGGTACAATGGATTGAAAGGCCTTTATATTCCTTTAGTGGTAGGTAGGTATCTTTAAGTCGGTTTGCAAAAAGATCCCATGCATTTATGATAACGCATGTGGTTAAAATAAAGAACATCCTTATGCAAAATAGCTGCAGATAATGAATGTTCTTCCAGGCAATTTTCTTATCTACAAACATATTACAAAACAAAATCCTTAGTACGAATTTCTCAATAAACGGTATAGCCACGTATCAAGACCAATTAAAATTGAATTTGTCCAGATTATCTAAACCAATGCACGTATTAAGGTTCACAATTCTAAAAGCTAACAGATTGCGATCAGAAAATAGACAACTTGCTTACAGTTCACAAACAACTTACTCGACTCCAGTTACTTGCTTAACGTAAACAAACATCAAAGACAAAGTTACCTGTGTCTCACAGGGAATAGATCATGCAACTAGTTGATGTTTGATCTGTCGCCGTAAAGTGCAAGTGCACTTAAATGCACTCGCGAGTTCGACTACTGTTTACAGGGTACTTTAGTGATCGAGTCGAGATGCGATTGTATTCTGGTTATTTTAGTATGATTTAAGGATAACGGGTAATGATGTGGGGTTTTAAATGGGATACATTTTGTGAAGTATTTCATGAAGTAACTTTAATAGGATATTATTATATTTGAGTAAACGTCGGGATGTATTTTTAATTCACCATACGGGTTATAATCCGTTTCCGTGGAATTTAAAGATAGAACTACTAGATTATATCAGATACTTTTCGCTATCTAGTTTTTTTTAACTTCAAGTGATGCTGTTTCTACCACACACCACACCACACATGCAGTGTATTTAATAAGTCTAGATAATTATAGAAACACGTCCATATCATCAAACCCTACGATATTAATAAGCCGTCCTTCGACAATTAAAAGCATTTTCGAAGGGCTCGCCCCAGGGCGCCTGAGTTTGACTTACATGTGTAGCAAAATAATTATACCCGTTAATGATTGAAAGGTATCCACTGACACTCGGGAATGAAGGATACGGTAAATTCAGAGAGGTACACACAAAGTTAATACATGTTACCGTACAAAATAACAATAATCTCTCTCTAGTCGTTTTCTTCATTGCTCAAGGTCGTGTCCGTCTTGAAATTTTCCGATGACCTCTGTCACCAATCGCTTCCATCCCACCCTGATGCTCTCGATCTTCTTCATGGCGGTTGCTATTGTGAGGCCTGTAAGGGTGGAGACCTGATCCGACCACCGAGCCGGAGATCTGCCACGTCGCCGCTTGCCGTCTACTCTCCCAACAACTACAAGTTTCTCCAAGTAGTCAGGTTCTCGGCGGGCTATGTGTCTAAAATAGCCAAGAATCCTTTTAAAGCACGTGGTGGATAGCCTTGTCTGGATCCCAAGCTGCTGGAGGATATAGACGTTTGTCCTCTTGGCTGTCCATGGGATACGTAGCATCCGTCTCCAGCACCACATTTCAAAGGCTTCTATTTTCTTGAGTTCCGCTGACCAATGTACATGATTCCGACCCGTAGAGAAAAATCGAAAAGACCAGCTAACAATAATACAAATTTAAATAAATCTAAAAATCATTTAAACGATGCAGTTTTCTGTTGCGTGACCTGTTCCGAACTTCAGATACAGGATTCGGCAGGTTCCCACGGAACCGCTGAAATATAACCTAAACTAACTCAAACTAAGGTATAGGTAGGTAGATAAGGTAGATCTAAGATGTAAGTGCATTTATTTACATTAGGTACATACACACCACCTAAAATACAACACCTAAAAACATATCACCTATTTTTTGTGTACCTGGAATTCACATTGCCATAAAGAATAAATATGTACTATCTAATTAACTTCTTGACCATCAAATAAATCAGAGAAGTACTTATTAATAACATGTATTTAGTTCAAAGAAATCCAATACTAAACACTAATTTATTTTCTTATTGCTTTTCTCTGAATTGCGGTCAAATAAACCAACATATTTCCTTTGATATTCTGTATTACCTCAGTACTACTCTGTATTTAAATAATATCGCCTGAAGCGTCCCATCTGAAATGTATGGCCGATCCTATATTGAAGCGAAAAAACAGCTGTTATTAAATGCTCATTAGGACCGAACAATTTTAAGACTATAAAATCCAAATAAAAAACAACCGTATTATAAGGGGATAGGGTTTTCTTAAGATGCATGAAATAACCAAGTTGTCGCTTACTCCTCCGTAAATCTTTTTGCAGCTCTGGATCTGAATGTATTCCTTATTTCTATTTGCAAAAGATGGCGTGTAAATGCAAATCTAATTTGGTTCCATTGACGATGGTCAAATTACATTTGCGTTAAGTTTCATGTAAATTGAACTCTATTGCTTTAGATTTAAAGTTTACACAAGTGAAAGAAAGTTTGTTTAAAAATCTTCGAAATGTAGTAACTAGTCATTTTGAAGGTAGAACCGATTTGTACAAATGAATAAACGAGTACTTTACGAGTTCGATTGAGGCTTACATTTTTTATAGCAAAAGTTGTTAAGGTATGAGTTGAATAATTTGGATTTTTTATAAATATAGGTACTTGATAATACTGGTTTTATATATCTTAATCATTTGTCATCTTGCATCTGCATCTTCTCGAGGCATAGGTGTAGGGTTGGAGCCGGTATAGCTTTATTTGACGATCATAACATCATAAGCGCATTGTAATATGCCTACTTGAATAAACTATTTTGTATCTTATCTTTATCTTATCTTGCATTATCTTCTACCTCAAAAACGAGCAATTCTTGTATATACAGGATGGCTATAAATAACTGCATTCCCGTTGCCAGGGAGATTTTGGGATTATACTGTGCAACTTTTACTGTAGGACCAACCCCGAAATCGCGAAAATATTATTTGGCTGTTTCATACATTTGGCTGGTCCATTTTCTACGTTAAGGGTAATTTTTTTTTTCGCGATCGGGGTTAGATTCATAGTAAAAGTTGTTCAGTATAATCTTAAAACCGCCCTGGCAATGGAAATGCAGTTATTTTTTAGCCACCGTGTATATGCAAACAATTTTGAACCAAACAGAACCTGGAGCGAACCTCTAAAAAGTAGCAAATCCGATAATGGCCGCTTTACAAAGTTGCGCCCGCGGCCCGTTTTGCGCTCGATATACCGCGTATCAAGATGAGAGCAATTAAAGGGCGAGGCAGCAGGTGTATGTGGATGTGGCATTAAAAAAAAAAGCTACAGCATCCATGTAACTCGATCTTTAAGCAAAAACTTCTTAACGTCCATGAAACTCGATTCCCATCGACCTAATTTGACATACTTGTCAACAAACAGCAGAAGCAGTATTATATATTATTAAGGTAAGTATTAAAATAAAATCAGAAAATGTTTGCACAGGCCTTAAAGAAAAAACAGGCCAAAAATTGTCAGCCTACAACAGCAATAAAACAGCCCAATAAGTACCTATTTATTGATTACCGGGGGATAAAATCATTAACTGACTTTGTAGGTGACGACTGAGTTGGTTCATGAAACTGATTTTACTGTCCAAATAGTGACCACAGTGTGACGACTGAGTTGGTTCATGAAACTGATTTTACTGTCCAAATAGTGGCCACAGTGTGACGACTGAGTTGGTTCATGAAACTGATTTTACTGTCCAAATAGTGACCACAGTGTGACGACTGAGTTGGTTCATGAAACTGATTTTACTGTCCAAATAGTGACCACAGTGCGTTGTCGAAATTTAAGATGGGAGATTGCGCTTTTCTTGAAGGTTTGAAGGTCGTATCAGTCCGGAAATACCGCAGGCGCGACAGTTCCTCAGTTTAGTTGTTTGAGGCAGGAAGTTGGGACTGCCAAAGTGGTTACTAAGTTTTGTAACTTTTGAACCGTGTCACTTGTCTTAATAAATAAATAAATAAATATTATAGAACAATTTTACACAGATCAATCTAGTCCCAGGGTAAGCTCAATGAGGCTTGTGTTGTGGGTACTAGACGACGATATATATAAATACATAGAAAACATCCATAACTCAGGAACAAATATTTGTGATAAACACACAAATAAATGCCCTTACCAGGATTCGAACCCGGGATCTCCTGCTTCGTAGACAGGGTCACTACCGACTAAGCTAGGAGGCCGCCAAAAAACTAAACTCTTAAGGTGACAGTCCATTTCCAACGACAGCAGCACTACCATTCATGTCACACCGACGCGACGTACTAGTAGTGCAGTTGCGGTCAGAAATGGAATGTTACCCTTAATGAGATTAAATAATACAAATACCACATCCAATATTTCGGCTATCCCCAAAACGGCGCGTTTTTACGGCGTTCGGCGCACATACGACTAGACGCGTCGCACCATTAATCCCCAACTTCGGGATGCGACGATAAAAATTACATTCGCCGCGCCATGTTTCTGGAACTGTCGGGAATGGTAACATAGTTACACGGTGTAAGTGCGTTCATTGTATTGATAGACTATTAATTTATTATAACGACGGTGTTTGTAGGTACATAAACCGCTTAGGCATAGACGCTTTAAGGATACTCACGCTAGACCGGGCCGTGGCCGGGCCGGAGCTTCAGGCGCTACGATTTCTATGGAAAGCACCACGTGATCAAAGATCAGCTGTCATAGAAATGACGTGTCGGACGCCTCGGTCCGGTCCCGGCCTGGTCTAGCATGAGCGCGCCAGGCGCGATACGGTCCTAAAGGGTGACACGCTAGACTGGGCCGGTCCCGGACCGAGGCGTCCGACACTTCATTTATATTACATATTCCACCATGGCAAACGATATGGTGGAATATGTTCGCAAGAAGACCCGTTACGAGCTGACAGTGTTCCAGCTGCGATCGCGCCAGTATTTGCCATTGACGACCAGTCTGGCTTAGTAGGTAGTGACTTTATGTGACCCTGTCTGTGAAGCCGATGATTCTGGGTTCGAATCCCGTAAGGGTATTTATTTGTGTGATGAACACTGTTCCTGAGTCATGGGTGTTTTCTATGTATATACGTATGTATTTCGCTACATAAGTATGTATATCGTTACCTAACAGCCATAGTAGGCACAAGCTTTGCTTAGTTTGGGGCTAGGTTGATCTGTGTAAGATGGCCCCTGATATTTATTATGTGCACTTTAGCTCACTCACTCGTGTGGGTGCTGCAGGCTCTGCTGGTAACCACCGCGAGCACGAACTTCTCGGCAAAGAGTGTGGTATTGTGGCGGTTCCGTGTAAATCTGTCAAAACCTACAGCCAAAATCTGTTGTGTAGCCAAAATAAAGGTAAAACTACAACTTATAATTTATTCATGTCTTTGGAGCTTTGTCTTCAAACAAAACCACGCATTTTATGATTGGCAGTATACAAATAAACAGTTATTCATTTTTATCACCCCGTCAGCCATTTTGAATCACGAATCCATCCACGACATTTTTAATTTTTAATCTACATCTGAAAGTCCTGCATGACTGGAAGATGTCCTTATCACACATCAGGGGCGTTGTCACGAATGAATCACGGAGGACAATTCGGGTAGTCATTTCTTGTTATCAAACGGTTATGGATATGATCTATTTATGGTTGAAGAATAACAAATGGCAGATCTGTAACAAACCATAACAGATTTAAACAACAGAATACCACTCCAGCGATCAAGTTTTGTCATGAAAATATCTGTTCTTAAGTGCGTTTAAGAGTAGCTAACGCAAAATTGAAGTTTTTATTTTAATTAGAAGGCAATGAGATGAACAAAATTAACGTGGAAACTCTAGGTAGACTATATTAGCAACGGCTGATGCCAACCAAAATCATAAAAGGTTAAAGCTGGTTCCGCACCCCTAGCGTAAATTTTATTCGACGGCGTGACGTGACGTAGGGGAAACTTTCCTTAATCGTACCTGCGCCTAAAACGTACCCTATCAAGATCTCGAGTTGTGTAACTGCAGTGGCGACGCCAGTGCTACAAAATGAAACTACTAGTTCGCCATGTCTCATCACCCGTACAACAACTCTCCGCTACCCTTCTACATAAAAATATTCAAATTGTTAGTAATTTTGCTCTTTTCGAGTAATTTTTTTGGTTGATACGTAAGATTTTCAATTCCGTACATGTTGAGATATGTAAATTAGAAGTTTTATGTGCTGTGATTATAAGACCGATACTAATTATAAGATCTCATGGTTTGACATGCAGACAATACGTACGATAGGTACGTAGTACGATATACGAATATACGGGTACGTTTTAGGGACAATTAGACCTAAATCGTACCTTTTCCACTTTATTTTTAAACTTTTATTTCTCAGAAGTTGTAGAGGTTTAAGTTTAACTTGTTACTTTTGTTGGTTCGTTATTAAATAAAGATTCTTTAAACACCATTTGATTTTTTTTTATTAGTTGTATTTCCAAGAAATTAGCATTTTCTCTTAAGGGGTACGAATTAGTCAAGTTTCGTTTCCCCTACGCGTTTGCGTGTAGTGCCATTTAAAACGTCCCGCTTGGCGCGCTGTTCAAAATCTCATACAAGAATAGACATAACGCAAACGCGAACGAGCTCACGCTATCGAATGAAATTTACACTAGGGCACAGAATAAATAATAGTACTAGGTACAGAAGACTCACTCTCTAACAAAACGCGTCTGTTACGGTCAGGACAGATATGTCCGCTAGGTGGCGACAGCGCCACGCGCGGCTTATGGCTAGCCACCAAAATTGGTGTGGAACGGATGTACTTTTAGCTACCTGTAGCAAAGCGACGAAATCGTGGACTGAGCCATGCCTGACTAGGGGTACAGTTTCCTTCTTATTTCCTGGCTTTACGCTCTCAATGAAAACTGGACAACTTCTTACTACAATGATCATGTCACAAAATGGAACTAGAAAATTACTATCAGAATGTGCCACGGACAATTTAAAACAGCTCCCACGGGGTAATAAAGATAACTTTAAATACAAAGCAAGAACACGCGCAATCGCAAACATGACGAGATCAAAATCTGCGCCTGAGTCTAAACCTGTTCCCTCATTATCAGATCGATCGTGGGGGCGGGGCGTCGTCCATCTCTCTTTATTATCGTCAATAGCTTAGGTTAGAGAGAGATGACTTCACGCTTCATCGATTCGGATTGAATGGTCATTTTTGTGGCTATTTGCACTGTTTAGGTATGTGGTTAATTTGGAAGCTATATAGGTGTGTGGTTTTTGGATGGGAGGTAAATAGCAAATTACCTACTTGTATAATGACTCATAATGTCATTTGTTAGGTATCTGAATAGGTACATTGGTAACTTTAATAACAGACGGTAAAGCGAAGATTTTGCGCTTTTAAAACTTCAAACTATCAAAAAAATAATCAGTCTTAATGCTGCACCTACATAATAATTATACATTATTGATATATTATTTAATCAGAAATAAACATTTTATTAGCATGTCAAACAAATTAACATGTAAACAACTCATTTAATACAATACACTCATGTTTCTGATATAAAATGAAAATTATCGAAGTAATCTATCTACACACTTACTAGCCGCTTGTTGTCGCTACTCGACAACAGATGTCGCTGCCTGTCTCAAACGAATGCAGCGCGCGCGCATTCACTCACTAGCGCCAGCTCTTGACAAAAACTCAAACCACCACAACACCAGCATAACTAGACCCCTGATATTCCTTAAGCAATCGCTTTTTGTCCCTCCTAATGTTCGAATCGTGAACGAAGACGGGTCTATGTACATCGGTTGGTTATAATTCGATTTTAATGGCGACTATCGCATCGGTTGATAAAGTAGTCGATTACTTTTATAACGAATGATTGCACGTTGAATGATTTGGTCTGGATTTTGATGTGTTCTGATTATGAGGTATTTGAGATCGGGTGTATCTATGTTGTTTTCGAGTTTTAGGAAATGATTATGGGATAATGTGATGTAAGTAGCTTACAATGTATACTTTTACAAACATTGAAATTATTAAACATGAAGCTGTAACTTTGAGCCCCATGTAAAGCGGACTAGGAAAACATTTAGTTTGAAATCAGAGTATCTGTTTAAGTTAAGAGATATACGGCCCGATTCGGTTTTTGAAATAGACAGCTATTAGATATCTTTTAGACATCACCAAGATACGATAACGATATGTTTAAGATCTAACCTGTCAAATTTGACATTTCCGCGATTCTGCAGATACTCTTGAACGATTTCCACAGGATATGACTTAGAGATCCAATTCACATCTAATAGATATCTTACTCTATCTGACGTAAAAGTGACATTTGTTGCCCGAATTGCGCTGCAAAAGAGAACTAGTTGATATCTAAACTATAACGTATCTAGAATGGATCTAGTACGTGTCGTCTCTTGTGAATATCTTGAAGTTCGAATACGGCAGATAGACTAAATAGACACATACTTTATAACCACAAAAAATGCAAAAAATAAACACAAGTACATTATACACACATCAGCGGCGGTATGATGGTCGCATTTTTATCACATTTCATGTCATGCGTCACTTTCGCAATTACATACTTGTTAGAACGTGACAGGCATGATGACAAATGATAAAAAACCGACCATATTAGCCCAAGAGCTGTCAGTATAGGTAAATAAATAAATAGTAAAATCCCTGGTATTTACAAGTCAAATACGGGGACCACTTTCGTAATTGCCTACTTATACATACACTAACCATGTATTTACACGAAACCCATGCACCAGTTATTAGTCGATTTTTTACCCAGAATAGTACCATTCCCATCACAAATCGATGCTGAGGACTATTATAATCGTATTAGTATGATCGATATAGTTTTATTAACCGTAGAAGGCCAGGACTAATGGTCACTTAGGTTAATATTCGTGATGCTGCGGGCGAGGATATTTTCTACATATTTGTAGAAAAAAACATTAACATACCTCGTTTCAATCCTATCGCAGTCTGTAGGTCCTACAGACGTAGTGCATAATTGTTTTCCATCGTATTTTCTCGGAAACGTTCGTATTTGTCATGCCACTTCAGTCAACCTCAGTACTTGTTGTACCGAGACTGACTGAAATAGCAAGACACGTTCGTACGTTTCCGTGAAAATACGATGAAAAATAATGCACTACATCTGTATTGTTACAAAGGATATATAAAATAGGCCTTCTCCACTACTAACATTAAGGCCCACTTGCACCATCCCACTAACCTGGGGTTAAGCGGTTAAACCATTAATCCAGTGTCAAATTGTACTGGTAACCATGGTAACACCAGGTTTAACTGGTTAACCCCGGGCTAGTTGAATGGTGCAAGTGGCGCTTAGTTAACTATATACTTCTAAGCGCCACTTGCCCCATCCCACTAACCCGGGGTTAACCAGTTAAACCGTTAACCAAGTGTCAAATTCTACTGGTAACCATGGTAACTCCAGGCATATACTTAACCCCGGGTTAGTGGGATGGTGCAAGTGGCCCTAAGTATAACCTATATTTCTAGGCACACAAATCAATCAAACACAATTACACTATATTGTTTAAACATTCAAATACTTATGACACAAACAGCACAAAGGCCTCTCACACGCTGATTTGTGCCTCATTGTCTGAAAACCATAATGTGGGAACACCCGCCCACAGCCGGACTCCTTTATAAAAAAAAACAATAAATATTGTCTATGTTACAAGTTAAGACAAGTGGAGATTTATGGGACTTTTTTGATTCTGACAATTGGTTTGATTTTTGCCGTAAATCCTTAATGTGTCGAGATTTGATTGGGATTGGAAAGATTTTTTTGTGTCATGGGGTTTTTGTCTGCTAACGGGATTATATTTTTAATTAAAATCCAAGATGCATCAATATAAATATATTGCAAGAAATGAGAGAAATTTTTCAAGATTCTGTGAGTTACGGTGTCCACTTTCTATGAAATGGGCCGTAAGGTTTTTTTGTCAAATTTAAAAGGACCAGAAAAAAATATTGGAAATGGACAAGGATAAACCTAAAATTAGGAATGCAAATAGACGCCTTATTATTCGATTATCTATGAATGTTTTTTATGAAACCTCCGATTAATCGAGCTTGGATTATTTTTCATTCATCGATTATATCCGTCTAGTCTGGCAAAACAACTTCGTAATAATTTTTGTATGGGAAATCGAGCCTTCCCACCTACATGTTTCTGCCGCCTTTTTCTACTGACAGAAAAACTTGCCAGAGTAGGTATATCTGTGTTTTATTGTACAATATTGCCTGCTAATTATCAGGTTTCAGAAAATTTTATATTCATCAGTTTTGTGTCGTTGCTTGTTTACTTATCGATCTATTCAATGGGTAGGAAACATCTTTCCTAATATTAAGCGATATGACTTTAACGCATAGTGAGTTAACACTTTTTTTTAACGAACTAAACGAAAATGACACAGCGAAACCACAGTAAACAAAAAGGCAGTAGGAATCCGATCAATAAGGGATTAGTTTGACGTTCGGTAGCGATGACATGTCGCTACTGGCTTATGCCTTAATAGGATTGTCTTGATATTTGATCGACTGCGTCGACGGAGGTAATGTGGTGGTGATGGTACCTATTCATAACAAAAGTAAGATATAAAACATATAAATTCACTTGGTCAAAAACTGAATTCGATTTTCGATAATTTTACATTATTATTTTCTATAATAGGTAATTAGAAGAAAACAAAAACTATCCTACGCTCCGCGGCTCTTGCGACGGAAGGTATGTCTATTGCGCGGGTTTTTACGTTTTACTTCAATAACTCTAAGGATGACTCACGCTAGACCGGGCCGGGCCTGGGCCGAGGCGTCCGACACTTCATTTTCTATCACGGCTGATCGGTGGTCACGTAGTGCTTTCCATAGAAAACGAGGCGGCGGAAGCTCCGGCCCGGCCACGGCCCGGTCTAGCGTGAATCGTCCTTTAACCTCCACTTCAACATAAATCATCTCACCTAAAATCATGCTACTGTCAATAAGCCCAACTCTAAACTCCATAATTTCAAAACATCGTATCTCCACACATCCTGACCACATATCAACAACTCTATAATTTCAAAACATCGTATCTCCACACATCCTGACCACATATCAACAACTCCATAATACCAAAACATCTTATCTCCATACACCGTGACCACATAATATGTGGTCACATATGGATCATTATAAAAGTGCAGGTAGCCAGTCCTAATCCTTATTGATTTATTTTCAATTAGATCGGGCCGGGAGCCGTTTTTTGTGGTCGAATCGTTGGCCGGTAATTTGAAGGCGTGTGACTGGACGTGATTGCGAATTGGTGCACTATACAGATTATAAACAGTATCGTAAATGTTTTTAAGGAGATGGAACCGTTTGGAGGAGGCCTATACCCAAACAGGGGTTCTTGCAACAGAACCATAGTAAAAACTTTTAACTTTTATTATTTTTATAAAGTTAGATTATTAATTATTATATAGAAGTTAGAATAAAAAAATAATACTTAGGTTAATATGAAAACTGTAATCTTCAAGAACAAGCATGAAATAAAAGGCTATTTCATTTAATTTTTATTTTATTTATTTATTTATAAATGTTTTAATGATATTGGAGGCAAACGAGTAGACGAATCGACTGATTGTGAGCAATTACGGTTGCCAATGGACATCTGCAACACCAAAGGGTTTGCAAGTGCGTTGCCGGCCTTTTAGATGGGAGTACGCTTTTTCTCAAGGTCATATCGGTCCAGAAATACCCTGAGCGACAGTTCATTCTACAGTTTAGTTATGCGAGATGTGGGTGCCTATATTATTGCACTATTAACGTTTGTTACCGTGTCCGTCACGTTTTGGCAAGTGTTTATTGACGTTTTCTCATTGTGATAAAATAGCGATTCTGACATAAATTTTATTTTGCAACAACAC
This sequence comes from Cydia splendana, assembly GCF_910591565.1. Classification (NCBI taxonomy): domain Eukaryota; kingdom Metazoa; phylum Arthropoda; class Insecta; order Lepidoptera; family Tortricidae; genus Cydia; species Cydia splendana. The sequence continues at coordinate 15,475,463 of NC_085978.1, forward strand.
TATTTTCACCGTTTTCTTTTTTTTATACCACGACTGTGGCAAACATATTATCCTTCATCCTTAAGTCTATTAGTCCCACTACTGGGCAAAGGCATGCACAATAAGGATTAGGCCAATAGTGCCCATGCTGACCCAAATCTGTAGTTTACTGTTTCTAAAGTAGACTGTGGTGCATTTCTTGCAACTTATTTGATGGATTCCGTATTATTGATTGTGATTGGTGTTATTATCGTAATGGAAAAGGGCACAGGGAAGATGACATTCAGAGTTAATGCTAAACATAATCGAAAAAAGCTGGTCGGAAATGCTACTGAATGGAAGATTCTGATGACTGTGTGTTTTAGGATCATTATTTGAGTTGTGAGAGATGAGTGGTTCAAATCTGCAGCTTTTAATGTAAAGATACAGTGCGTTTGTGATAAATATATCGGCGGTGGAAATTACAAATATCGTAAGGGACATGTTGCCGTATGTCCCTTACGACATTTGAAATTCCACCGTCGATATATTATCACGTTCGCGGATGCTCAGTCACACCAGTTGGACACCTAAATTTTGTATGGAAATATTGGGACTGTTATAGCATTCCTGTCACTACAAATATATCTTTTAGGTTTGTATATGACGCGTAATGCTATGCAAGGCGAATGCTATGCAATTCGCGTCAATATGAAGTATATTTTTTATACGCTATGTGACAACAAATGCTATACAATTCGGATGCATAAGCATGTCTGTCACATGACGTAGTCAAGATGGGATCTTATATGACATCGCATGTTATAGCATTCATACATCGTGCTCGATGGACTTGATGGCTGAGACTTCTGACTTCCTAAAGGCGCGATTTTTGCTCTAAAGACTCATTTGCTGACCTCTTCAAACAATTTTCTTCTTCTGTTCTGTTCCCTCTTTGCTTATCATTGTAATATTGAGTCCATCTCATACATGCCCCATCCCAAGCACGTTCGCTGTTCATTTGACCTCAAATTATGTGATACTACCTACAAATTATGCGTTGGAGACCGGCGCTAATCTAAAGGCCCAGTCATGGGTCTCATAGCATGTTGTAGAGAGCCGAGTGGCAATGTTGAGCTCTCTTAAAATGAGAGGTTTGTTCTTCTAGCTGTCCAAGGTATACGCAGCATTTTACGCCAACACTACTTCTCAAAAGTGTCAATATGTACCGCATTACACTTTTTGAGTTCTCTGTAATGCACCGCCGCGTTAAGTTCTGGACGTAAAGCGTCCACCACTTTTCCTGCCAAGCGATGATTCACCCAACTTTATATTCTTTTTCGGATGCATCTGCACCAAATACAAGGCGTGAAATATACACAGAATGATACCACTAATGCACGTCATAAGGTGCTTACCTTGTGGGAGGTGATCATCGAGCGCCAACATGAATGTGTGAGCCTGTAACAGGCTATAATTCACAATTATATGACCAAAACCAAGACTAGTAACGTAATTATTTCAATAATAGGTATACACATTCATGCCTCACTTTTTCACATAAACCGTTATCAAAATTTTGCTGTAGTGTAATTAGCAGCAAGTAAACACCTTTGTTTATTAAAACACAATGAAAAACTTGAAGAAATTGTAAGAAAAACATTAATTACGATTTTATAAAAATACGTCAAAATCATTATCGCGCACGAAATTCACCCAAATTACATGTGTCCACTCCCAGACGCACCTGCCGGGCTACTAAGGGAGCTGCCATACAAAGACGAATGCTATAGCATCTGCGTCACAGAAAGGGGGGCCAATTTGGAGACGTCACAGGATAATTTTTAACTTCGATAAAACTATGTAATATGGCAGTACGCATTATTTGACTCTGGTGACTGGTAGAGGAAAAGTTGGTGAATAATATTATACTGTGGTTAAGCGGATTGATAAGCATTTCAACGAAGAAATTTAAAAAGAATAACTGATGCAATAGCAGGCGCGTCACCAGGAGGAGTACAAAAACGGATGCTATGCAATCCGCGTCCGCGAACGTGTTAAGTTCTTTGAATTTGGTTTTCTATCATGTTTTACATCCATAGTAATATTATACATGCGAAAGTAATGTCAGTATTTTATGTACCTCTTAACACTTTAGCCGCTGAACAGATTTAGATGAAAATTTGGTGTGAAGATAGTTTGAGTTCCAAAGAAGGAAATAAGGTAGTTTTTCATACTTTAAGGAGTTGAAAAGGGGGGTGGAATTAACTTTACTATGAAAGTAGTGTATGGAAATGCTAACTTTACATGATATGTGCAATGACAAAGTGTGGTAACGGCATCATTAATGTCAAATTTATATGAAAATATGACGTCTAGAATGACAACCACTTTGTTCTGTTCAAGTCGGCAAATTTAGCTTAGATGAACTCTAGTCATATTTTATTTAAAAATTTGCTTAAGTCACTTATTAAAAACATCTCTTAAAGAGTATTGACACTAAACTACTCAAAACATATACCTACATTTATAAGAAACTTCAAAACCTTCAAATCTTTCCACGTTGAATACCTAATGAAACCAAACTAATTTAACCATTCCTTTAAAAAAAACTAACAATATAATCCCAAACAATACCGCACATATCCTGTCAAATTTACAGCCGTTAACATATGCAGATGACCGTCAATATATCTCCAGATGACAGTTTATTCAGATCAATCTCGCCCCATTGTATGGTAAGGAGCTGATCATAAAGGACTGGAGATTGAAACCTGTTTTTGAACGGGAGCCTAATTACTTTTTTAATTCTGTGTGGGTGTGGGGAAATGGGGTGTTCAATTCAGAACTTAAGGAACAATTAGTGTTTTGGAACCTACTTATATTGAATTGTTTTAAGGACTTAGAGGAAATGTATTAACGAATGGACGTTTTTTCTCTTCAATAAACTATTAGGTGCTTATTTTATGAAATCCATCAACATAAATGTGAAAATGAATTGAGAATTCTGGTAGAGAATGCCTTATGGCATTAAGTTCGCCTTTTGTACAGTGTGTTTTCTTATGTGCAATAAAGATTAAATAAATAAATAAAATGATAGCCAATTTCAATTTCAATGTGAATATGAAAAAATCGCGAATTGATGAAATGTCGCAGATTGATGATATCACAGATTCCGTGAGATATACTAATGTAAATGTGGATAGAACAAATAACGTAGGCCTCAGATACGTACGATTCTCTGAGATCCACTGTTTCATAAAGGTATCTTCTTGTACACACTTAGCGTAAGTACTCATAAAAGACTCTATGACAAATATTATCCTCACTAATGAAAAGATATAGCAGTGACCCGATATGCATGACTCACTAATTATAATCGACGCCCGAGCCGTCTCACAGCCATTAAGCCCAATCTAATCTTGTTAATTTAATCCAAATTACAACACCATTCATATAGTCGTAAGTGCATCGTCGTAAGTGACATTTGTGTTGTTTTAAAATGACCAAGAGCCCACGCAGAAGGAAGTCAATCATCAGTAGTTTTACTATTGACTTGTGGAATTAGGAAGTTTAGAATTTATTTTATGATCGCGGTTTAACGGCTTTGTTTAAATGTCGTTCAAGGCGTTGGGGTTGTTGAGGCCATTTAATTTTCTGACGTCTTGGACATACGTCATTATTAATAGAAACAGAGAAAATAAGATGTTTTACAGTGTTTTAGTTAAAAAACAGTTTAGCATCATCAGTGGTAGTGTACTGGTGTTTGCAGTGTACAGCTTTGTTTATTTTAGTACCTATTTTTAGTACCTACCAGACTAAAAATATTTTTGCATTATTCAGATGTAGTTGACAATGTTGATATGTAGCTATAATATTCAATAATTAGTTTTTATAAGTACTAACCTAACCTAACCAAAACATAAATGTAATCACTTACCTAGTTACATAATACCATACTATATTCAAAACTAACTTATTTAAATATATTTATAAGTATTTTTGAAACAGACTGGCGATAATTAAAACCAAAATAATAATAACAGCAAGATCAAACAATGAGAAATAATCAACGTAACGTTATTTCTTTTTATTATTTCATTGTTTGTATTCATTGTCACACTCGCTTTAGATACAATAAAATTAGTGTCATCACACAAGAAGTTGGTAAACCTTTCTCTCAATACAGGCGAAATAAAACTTTATTATAAACGCCATAAGCATGTTATACCATAATATTGATATCTATCCACATCTTAGTCAAACATTGAATTGAAACCCGAAATCTAATTATTAGACATTAAGTCGCATACTTAATCAAGAATCATCAAAAGGAACTATTTGTCATTGCCATACGAAAACTATTAGTACTTATGACGAATTGAATTAATAAAATTGTAAAAGAGCCATCGTAAAAGCACTCGACTTATAAGAATAACAACTTATCTCATAGTGACATATAACCTATAAGTTACACTTACGACATTTGGTTCTTAAGCTTAGTAAAAATAACGACGGAAGAGAAATGTCGTATCTCCATTTCTTTTTTACAAGTAGTGCTCGTTTTGGAAACGTGGTATGGAGGCTTTAAGATTGAAAGCTGAAGTGGAGACATTGTGACGTTTTGAGATATACAATATTATGTATAAACATTAATGGTTTGTATGACTGGATAAGTGGAGTATATGCAAAATTACGAAAGAAAGCGAACCAAAGTTATATTATAATGTCATGGTAACGTCCTAACTCTTTGTACTTAATGGGTAACAAACATAACGATAGTTATGTTAAGAAAAAAGAATAAGAAATGAGTAAAAACTTCAAATTCATATTGTCATAATTTATTTTTTATTTGAATTTATTGAAAATATTTTTCCACAATTTGATGTATAATAACCATAGCTACCTATGCCCCTTTGTTTGATGTTTTAGTTTTTTTTATTATTATATGAATAAGTTGCGAAAAATCTCCATAGAATTTTTCAAAGCTTATTTATATTTTTTATAATAATAAAAATGGATAAAATCAAACTATGCACAGCTAATGTTTTCTATGATGTTAATAATATCCAGAATGAGGACTAAGTTTATAGGGACAAGCGATTTTTAAGCGTTTATCCACTTTTGTCTTGATTCATCTGCAGCCCCAAGTCATACTATAATAAAGGAATAATAACCTAAGCCAGCCACAAGAGGCGGTGACAGATTTACTCTCCACAAAGGAGATTTAACTACGAATTGATTTATTTTGCTGCAAATAAAATTATACTTAATGTTATGAATGGAACTTAGTCGCCATTGACTGCAGTGACTTAACCTTTTTTTACATCTGACTTCCGTTTGCTTACTTTATTTGAAGTTAAAAATCATTAATTGTACCTATAGTAAGAAACGCCACAGCTAAATTATCGAACTTGATAGTAATACCTACTTGAAATCAAGTAACACCTCATATATTTTTAGGAATGTAGGTATACCTACATATATTTTTAGGAATTTAAGTAATATACTATGTTTTCATATTGTTCATATTTTCACTATAATTATTATGATTTACATGCTCATATTATTAAAGTACCTACAAATTATAATATTTAAGTATGGCATTGTCACAGCTCGTGTAGGAAACCTGGGATCCGGTCGCCAACCTAGTTTTTTAAGTATGTATATGTACCTAACTGTTTTTTAACCTAACTGTAAAAATAATAGGTCCCATTTTTACTACACACACAAGCAAGTTCACGGAAAAGGCTAGTTTAAATAATATAAACAGATAGAGCATTAAATAAGGCTGCAAGAAAGGCTCCATTCACGACAGCGTCGACGCCTACGCTGCGCAGGAGTGGCGCGTGCGACGATAATGTTATAAATTCATGAATTTATAGAGAAAGTGAAAACTTTATTTATACAAAATTAGAAAATACTATTTTATAATAATATACTTCAGCTTTAATTTGCTAATTAAATAAGTTACTGCAGTATCAAAATATTTTTTATAAATAAACCATTGATTTTGTTAGTTTTGTTTCTATTTTGAAAACTTGCATGAATGCCCGTATTTTACTTTATTTTAATTTATATTTTTCTGCTATCATTTATAAAGTATTGCAAGCAACACATATAACAAATATTTTGTTATGTGACTGTTGCTATAAAATAATATGATTTATTTACATAAACTTTATTTGTACAGAATTATAAAAAAAACAGTTACAGTTTGGCGACACAAATATGATTAAAGTTGACAATGATAGTAGCTGCAATATACGAAATATGAGGAAATTGTGGTTCCATTTTTGTTTAAATTTATTAAATCTGAAATAGTAAACTACAACAATATTTTTATAATATAGGAAGCAAACGACATTTCATTACATAGTTTAGCTGATATATTAAGAACGGGTCACTCACGTATTTTAAGTGACCCGTTCTTAATATATTTAATATGTCTATGTCTCACGGAAGTTTTGTTATTAAAGTTTGCGGAGAAACGCACAGCTAAGGACTGCCAACCATCTACTTACAATGTGGTGAAGATGCAATTGTATACAGAGTTGGGCAAAAATTAACTTGAATAAGAATAAGAATAAAAACAGAAATTTTATTCTTATTCAAATCGATTTGAATTAGAATAATTCTTGCACTAGTTATTTTAGAATAAAATTAAGGTGAATAAATCATGCGACTTTTATTTTAAATGCGGAATAAAAAACAGAATAATTAATCTAGAAGTGGGACTATTCTAAATAAGGTTTTATTCAATTAAAATGTTATTTAGAATTAAGTTAAATTTTGTAGTACTATCGGTTATATTTTGTAAGTTGATTTTCACTCTTCTATTTAAAAGTCGGATTGAATTGATATTTGTTACTTTAGTTTAGGTACAGTACACATTAAAGAGTTCCGCTGTACACTATCTAGTTCTATCATCCGATCAGGGTGCTTAGCCAACATGCCAAACGTTAACGCTCCGTAGAGTTGCGTATAGTCTCTCTCTATCACTCTTACATATTAGTGCGATAGAGACAGATAGCGTTTCGTTGTCGTAGCACAAACGATTGGCATGTTGGCTACGCACCCAAGGTGCCTAGCCAAGATGCCTATTTTTGTTTTTTATTTTAATAACCAAATCATTAGGTAAATTTAGCTGTTCTGGGGGCCTAGCCAACATGCCAATCGCTTTCGCTCCAACAACGAAGCGCTTTATGTCTCTATCACTCTTACATATTTGTGCGATAGAGAGACAGAGAGAGCGTTTCATCGTCGTAGCGCAAACGATTGGCATGTTGGCTACGCACCCAAGGTGCCTAGCCAAGATGATAATTTATGTTTTTAATTTAATAACCAAATCATTAGGTACAATGTAGCTGTTCTGGGGGCCTAGCCAACATGCTAATCGTTTGCGTTACTACAATGAAACAGTAACTGTCTCCCTATCGCACTAATATGTAAGAGTGATAGAGGCAGAAAGCGCTTCGTTGTCGGAGCGCAAACGAATGGCATATTGGCCAGGCCCCCAGAACAGCTATATTGTACCCAAAGATTTGGTTATTAAATTAAAAACAAAAATTGTCATCTTGGCTAAGCACCTTGGGTGCGTAGCCAACATGCCAATCGTTTGCGCTACAACAACGAAACGCTATCTCTGTCTCTCTATCGCACTAATATGTAAGAGTGATAGAGACAGAAAGCGCTTCGTTGTCGGAGCGCAAGCGATTGGCATGTTGGCTAGGCCCCCAAAACAGCTATATTGTACCCAAAGATTTGGTTATTAAATTAAAAACAAAAATTGTCATCTTGGCTAAGCACCTTGGGTGCGTAGCCAACATGCCAATCGTTTGCGCTACAACAACGAAACGCTATCTCTGTCTCTCTATCGCACTAATATGTAAGAGTGATAGAGACAGAAAGCGCGTCGTTGTTGGAGCGCAAGCGATTGGCATGTTGGCTAGGCCCCCAAAACAGCTAAATTTATCTAATGATTTGGTTATTAAATTAAACACAAAAATTGTCATCTTGGCTAGGCACCTTGGGTTCGTAGCCAACATGCCAATGGTTTGCGCTACGACAGCAAAACGCTATCTCTGTCTCTCTATCGCACTAATATGTAAGAGTGATAGAGACAGAAAGCGCTTCGTTGTTGGAGTGCAAGCGAATGGCATGTTGGCTAGGCCCCCAGAACTGCTAAATTTACCTAATGATTTGTTTTTTAAATTACAAAACAAAAATTGTCATCTTGGCTAGGCACCTTGGGTTCGTAGCCAACATGCCAATGGTTTGCGCTACGACAGCAAAACACTACCTCTGTCTCTCTATCGCACTAATATGTAAGAGTGATAGAGACAGAAAGCGCTTCGTCGGAGCGCAAGCGATTGGCATGTTGGCTAGGCCCCCAGAACAGCTAAATTTACCTAATGATTTGGTTATTAAGTTAAAAACAAAAATTAGCATCTTGGCTAGGCACCTTGAGTGCGTAGCCAACATGTCAATGGTTTGCGCTACGACAACAAAACGCTATCTCTGGCTCTCTATCGCACTAATATGTAAGAGTGATAGAGACAGAAAGCGCTTCGTTGTCGGAGCGCAAGCGATTGGCATCTTGGCTAGGCCCCTAGACCAGCTAAATTTAACCTAATGATTTGGTTAGTAAATTAAAAATAATACGGTTACTGAAACTATGCGACAGTCAATTCGTAAGATTATTTCCATAAAATGGGTATAAATTAGACAAGAGACTAACTAGTCTAACTACTATTACATCTACCTAACTATACGTAATTAGTACCTATACGGTACCCAGACTACATTTTTATTCGTGGAATATTATTTCGAATAAAAATCCTGATTATATTTATTTCATTAAGAATATGTTATTCTCATTCAATTTTTTCTCATACGAATTATTCCCGACCAAAATTATTTGAATATTTTTGACGGGAATAAAATCGAGATGATTTTATTCCTACAAATTCTTATTCAAATAATGATTTTATTCTTGAATGCCCAACACTGATTGTATATTCATAAACGTAAATACTGTAATTTATGCAAACGCACAGCCCTATTCCACCTCATACATCACACATATTCTGCGATATTTTTAACCGCTTGATCCTCATTGTGAACCTCCACAATACAACACTTCAAACAAAACGTCGTAACGGACACAATTCGCCTTAAGACATACGCTGCTTTATAAAATTAGAAATGAGCCCACGAGGCCCATATTTAGATATAAAAAATATAGAAAACGGACGATTTGCTGAGGATATGGGCCGTGCGATTGGAGTTGGGTGGTCGCACTAACGCAATTAGACTCAGTTTTTAGACATTTATTTTTAGATCAGTTTAGTTTTTAGTGAGTCAATGAGTTCCAAATGCAGAAGATGGCATGTAATGTAAGACTTTATATTCCGTTTTAATTACACCTTTTTGTAATTCTACAGTTACAGTTAATATTTTTAAATAAATATGGATAACAAAAGATAGAGTTGTTACGAAGACGAAATAAGTAAAAAGCAAAGCCAGTTTTTTATTTATAGGTACTTTTAGTTTATGTCGTAGTTAGTTGTAGTTTTTAATTTTAGTTTATAATTTTATTTGTTTATATTACATGTACTATACTTTAATATTCAATCCTTAAATAAAAATATTCAAGGTAAAAAAAACTGATTTCTCGAAAGAAAGTTGAAAATATAATTACATAGGTACAACATATTAGAGCTACTTGGCAAAACAGTTTGAATTCAGATAACCAAACAAGGAGATAGGTATGTATTATTTCTAATATATGCAGTTTAAATACAAGTAATTGTCAAAACGTTATTTGACACACACTTTTATTGCTTAATGTACTTCAAATATACGGAGTGAATGTAAATAAAAGTGTGTAATGAGTTTACTATTAAATTAAAAATATCCTTCCAAAGTCATCTCTGGCCATCTCATAAAGAAATCATAACTCACGCACAATGCACGCACTTATGAACGCCATCTAATTTCAATGGCGACTGTGGTTCAATTTCTTTTGAATTAAAATCCTTTCTGTCGTCTTTGTGTCATTGTTCGGTTATTGTTTGTATGGGAGGATTGTGAGGCTTTTGAAATTAATTTATACTTGATAGCTTTTTTGTGTTTAGATGTTTACTGTATTCAATTCAACAGGTTGGTAAAATACCGGGTGTGGCCTGTAATATGAGCAAAAAATTAAACTGTAGGCTGTACTCCTCATACTGACCAACATTTGTTCAGCGACTTTTAAAAATAACTTGTGGTTTGATTTTTAATACACTTTAAAGTTTATACTAAGACGCAATGTATTGCGAATTTTGTTATGTTTAAGGCGTGACAAGCAACGTCAATCACAATGATATGGCGTGGCGATGGCGTCCATTGAAGATAATATTTATTTTGTATGAAAAATAGCGAGTCTAAATACTTCATAATTTTTAAAAGTTGTTGAACAAAAGTGTCCCCGTTTGAGGAGTACAATCTATGTTTTAATTATTTGCTCGTGTTACAGGCCACACCCGGTATATAGTTTGGTTAAATAATATCGGGATATTTTATGATTTTAAGAGCATAATGTAAGGGCTCGAATTCTTGTAAAGTTTAGTCGTAGTCAAGTTAGGTAGGTACCTAGTATTCAGTAACAGCAACACTCCTAACTGTACATTGTTGGACCTTATTACAAAAAGCATAAGGTCCACCGATGTACAGTTAACAGTGTGGGCGATGGTGCCTGGGCCGATTTTAATAGGTACTGTTGTTGTGTATTTAATCAGATTTTGATCAAAATTGGTAGTTTGAATAGTTCCTCATTATGAGCGGAATAAACACTAAATTCCAATATGGGACAAAAATGTATGTCTGTTGAGTTGCGAAAATTCCATACGTTTTCGTACCTAAGGGCTGATTTAGACGGCGCGCGAACTCGCATGCGATTTTAGTTACATTGCGGACTGTCGTTACGTCAAATTCAACCGACCGATTAAAAACAGCAATGTAATGAAACTCGCATCGTCTAAACAGGGCTTTATTCAGAGGAAGATTTTTTAGGACAGTGTCATTCTAGATCTGTGACCTGTATTGTATCCAAATCATCATCATCAGCCTACTCTCGTCCACTGCTGGACATAGGCCTCTCCTTTTGCACGCCATTGAGCACGATTTGCGGCAACTCTGATCCAGCTCTTGCCAGCCGCCTTGCGAAGGTCATCGCTCCATCTAGTCTGAGGGCGTCCTACGCTACGTTTGCCGATGCGCGGTCTCCACTCCAGAACTCGCCTACCCCAACGGTTATCGGTTCTACGGCTAATATGACCGGCCCACTGCCACTTCAGCTTGCTAATCCGGTGGGCTATGTCGACGACTTTAGTTCTCTGACGGATGACTTCATTTCGAATACGATCCCTCAGAGAGACTCCGAGCATAGCCCTTTCCATAGCTCGCTGAGCGACTTTGAATTTATGGACCAGTCCTACCGTGAGTGTCCACGTTTCGGCTCCGTATGTCATCACGGGTAGGACGCACTGATTGAAGACTTTTGTCTTCAGACTTTGTGGGATTGATGACGTGAAGACTCGACGCAGCTTCCCATATGCTGCCCAGCCCAGCTGTATCCTTCTATTCGACTCTTTCTCGAAGTTGTTCCTTCCTAACTGCAGTATTTGCCCGAGGTAGACGTATTCCTGAACAATCTCGAGAACAGCCCCTTGTACTGCAATAGGTCCCGGAGCAACACGTTCGTTGAACATAACTTTCGTTTTGTCCAAATTCATCCGGAGACCTATGCGTTGAGAAGAATCAGCTAGACCGGTCAGCATATGCTCTAATCACACTAATCACACTAAATCAAAATAATGACATGCATTTAAAATAAAACAAAAGTATGACAAATGGGTGTATCGTAACGTAACAGTTAAACTTACGTCTTTACAATTATTAATAAGGATTTTAATCCAAATAGATTAAATTAATAAGCGGTCGTATCGTATCAAATGCTATTGAATGAATGTCGTTTGTCTTTTTTATAGAATGTCATGCGTTCTTTTGACTGTAGAGATTCTTGATGACAGATTTGTATGGAAAAATTGATAGAATAATTTATTTAATGTCATTAGTTGAATGTAAGGATGTCGTTAAACTTTGACTTGGAATTTAGACAAATCTATAACAAATGATAAATAACACTCTTTAGGCCCCTTTTTTAACATCCTGAGACTAAATGTACATCGTGCAATCTAATTTGAACCTTCCATGAACCAAATAAAGTAGCATTTCTTTTGTTTCGTTGCTTTGTAAAACAAACGAAATTCGTTCCAATTTACTTAATGAATAAGGGCTCGTTTAGACGATGCGAGAACTCGCATGCGAGTTTCATTGCATTGCGGGTTTTGGTCGGTCGGTTGAATTGGACGTAACCAACAGTCCGCAATGTAACTAAAACCTCATGCGAGTTCGCGCGCCGTCTAAATCATCTTTAAGGCTCAAATTAAAAATTTGAAAACTTTATATGTTGGGTTTTACGAGGTTAAGACAACTCCGATTCTTTACGTCTAGAAGCCAAATTTTTATATTTGTAGGTAAACCCTGTACTACCTATTTCTCTTAGGGCCACTTGCAGACTTGCACCATTCATTAACCCATGTGGTTATCTGGTTAAACCTGTAGTGGTTACCAGTACAGTTTGACACTGGGTTAACGGTTTAACCGATTAACCCCGGGTCAGTGGTACCCAAGTGGCGGTTAATGTCAGTCAGGTCAGGCCAATAAACAGTCGATCATGGAAACGTTTAATTACAAAATACAATATAGGTACCTAAATATAATTAAACAGACAGGCCTATTCGGATTTCGAGATAATCACAAGATCTTGAGATGATTTAGAGATCAACTAGATCTACATTAGGTATCGACTAGATGTGACTTGGATATCTAAGTCATAACTTGTCGAAATCGTTCAAGAGGACCTCCAGAATCGCGGAAACGTCAAATTTGACATATCTATCTTACAAATATCTTTAAATTATCCGTATCGTAACTTGTTGAAGTCTAGTAGAAATCTAATTCATTTTCCGAATTGAGCCGAGAGTCTCTGACCTATGCTGAGGTATAAAATATAGGTATACATATAATAACAAGTAGGTAGGTAGAATTACAGGTTTATTAATTTTATTATAAATCTGACAAACTAGTATATCGAGGGATGGGTGGTGAAACCCGATAAGTCGAGATATTTTGTCACTTAAATAGGAATAAGTATAATAGTTCTAATATCAAAAACCCATTTCCACGACTTATCAGGTTTGACCGCCCATCCCTCGAAATATTTATTTTAAGTAAGAACTTTTTATGAACAACGGCAAAAAAAACCAAGCCATAATTCCGAACCCTAACCTTATCAACATTATTTTCGCAAACACTATCAAAACCCGCTATACAGCACTAACAAATAATTCACATTGTTTCTTTATTCACGTTTTACGACGGCGCAGCCATCAGTCGATGCCAGCCAATCTAACTTTGTCGAGGACATAGCTTATACACGGGTCAAGGGGAAACCGGGAAATCGGGCAGTTCGAGAAATGTCCGAATAGCTTAACAACTTTTATATTTCAAATATCGTATCGTTTCTGATACACGATAGATAGATAGAATACTTTTTATTGTCACATCTCAGTAAAAGATACAGCTTAAAGAAAAACAATTAAGATAGAGGCAGACAACAGGAAGGGGGGACAAGCATTTATCGCTGAGTGTACATGTCTTTCAACAGGCAACTAATACTCATCGAAACAATTTTAACAACCCCAAACACAATTAGATTATATTGTTCTATCACAGAGTTTCTATGACTACTTCTGTGTCCATCAAATCAGCTCAATGATACCAAAACAGTGCAATTGTTACGTTCATTGCAGTTCTACGGTTTCTACCTCGTCTTCATTACTTAACTTAATCGAAAATAACAAAAGAATTATTCATTTATTTAGCCTTTATTGCACAAACATTATACAAATGGCGGATTTTATGTCAAAAGAGATTCTCTACCATGCCAATAATTAAGTCAAACGCAGACTTTTTTTTTTGTTTTTTGTTCTGACGTTTTCATGTTTTGCTTCCTTTAAAATCTTATTTTCTTAAAACGTCTGGCCACTTCATAAAAACCCAAAATCCCAGAACTGCCTCCCACCAAGTACAGATACAACTTATTTTAAGTTTTTAATGAAATATCCTTTGGCGTACTTGATCTCAGGAGCAAAGAATAATTTAGCTCGATTCCGAAGTGTGTAAGTTGGATGAAGATTAAATTATGTCTTAACCCTTGTGTCGCCGGCGGCGGAGGGTTAACCTTTTCAAGTATTTTTGATGGCTTGTGATACAGTCAGCTTTTTGGTGGAAATATTAGCTTTATGTTAGACGTTTTACGAGGTTAAGCAGTCCCGAGACAATACTACCATCCGATTTATAATAAATTCAAATTCAAATTCAAAATTTTATTTGCTAAAAATGCACGTACATATTAGATGTGTGTGTAGATGAATACAAATCTATATACTCGTATGTTAATCCAGTAACTTTGTCGAATTTTGTAACCTGGCTCTTTTGCGTCAAATCCGGTAGTTCTGATTTTTTGCAGACTTATTTATGATGTTGGCCCAATATACAAGTTTGTGACTTCGAGCGCCGAACGCAACTTTGTCAAATATCGAAAAACCCGCGAAATTTTCGGTTTTCTTTTAGATTTGGGCGATTATAACCCTAAAGAACTAGTTTTTGATAGTGCCTACTCAGGGTGTTTTTAAAGAAGACTGTCAGATTGGCTACAGTACGAGACTAGAATTGTCTCTGTACATTTAATAGTTTCCGAGATAAAGCTTTTCAAAGTTTATAATTTTCTTCGAACTTGTATTCGTAGGCTAAGTAAGTGCAGTGAGTATGCACTTTTGTCCTATTTGCCTTGGTCACGGCATCACGCCTGAAAGGCTGGACCAATTTCGCTAATTCTTGTTGTTGTGTTTGTTATTGTCAGGTGAAGGAAGGCATGAAACAATTAAGAAAGTGCGCACATGCAAACAATAAAATAAATAGATGGATGTAGATGAAACGAAGTTCGCCGGGTCATCTAAATAAATAAAATACTTAAATAAAAAACCGGCCAAGTGCGAGTCGGACTCGCGCGCGAAGGGTTCCGTACCATAATGAAAAAAAAAACGGAAAAAAATGCAAAAAAAAAACGGTCACCCATCCAAGTAGGTACTGACCACGCCCGACGTTGCTTAACTTTGGTCAAAAATCACGTTTGTTGTATGGGAGCCCCATTTAAATCTTTATTTTATTCTGTTTTTAGTATTTGTTGTTATAGCGGCAACAGAAATACATCATCTGTGAAAATTTCAACTGTCTAGCTATCACGGTTCGTGAGATACAGAGCCCGATTCTGATTTTGAAATAGACATCTATTAGACATCTTTTAGACATCACCAAGATACGATAACGATATGTTTAAGATCTAACCTGTCAAATTTGACATTTGCGCGATTCTGGAGATACTGTTGAACGATTTTCACAGGATATGACTTAGAGATCCAATTCACATCTAATAGATATCTTACTCTATCTAACGTAAAAGTGACATTGGTTGCCCGAATTGCGCTGCAAAAGAGAACTAGTTGATATCTAAACTATAACGTATCTAGAATGGATCTAGTACGTGTCGTCTCTTGTGAATATCTTGAAGTTCGAATACGGCAGACAGCCTGGTGACAGACAGACGGACGGACGGACAGCGAAGTCTTAGTAATAGGGTCCCGTTTTACCTTTTGGGTACGGAACCCTAAAAAAGCCTAAAAAAAGTAGTATTGTTAGTATTATAAAAAAGAGAGTGTAGCCATTTTGGTGTTAGTAAATTTAAAAATAACAAAAAAAAATTGAATTACTATGATTAGCGTTATTTTTATTTTGGAAGTCACGGGCCTATAAATCCCGGTCTTTTGATAGGCTTGCGTGGGGATATAGATCCAACACGTAGAGGCCCCTTGGAGAGCTTTAATGTCATGTAGAACGCCTAATGGAACCCGTTATTATTATTATTTGTTTCTTTCGTCGCCGGGTCATCTAGTTCATTATATTAATAACTATAGGCAGAGAGTATAATTGCATATAAATCGAAAAGTAAAGAAACTCTAAGAAAAAAACGTGCAACCTAGTTTGACAGCCACAATAGATGTCTAAAGGTGACAATTTTGAACAGCGCGCCAAGCGGGATGTTTTGGAAACTCAAAATCCCATACAAAAAGAAACTGAAAACTAGGGGTACAAGACCATCACTAATATCACCATTGCGTTTCTAGGTAATCATAGAGTTTGACCAAGGTAAGTTAACAGCGATTTTGATAGCACAGACTGCGCAAGTGTTATTCAAACGTCATAATTGCATATAAGTTTGACGTTTAAAAACCTTAAAATAACACTTGCACAGTCTGGGCTATTAAAATGGCTGCCACTTTAGCTTGGTCTAACGCTATACTCTGTATCTTTAGGTATTTAAATAAAAGTAAACAAACAATTTGTACATTTTCGGGTAGTTATAACATTTATTGGTTAACCAACCAAATACAAAAACGCCTGCATCAGTTACTGAACGACCTGACTTTAACCTACATTATTTGATCATGTAATGTTTTCATCTACCCTCAACTGGCTTAAGAAGCCATTTGAGGGTAGATTTTGCTTACTTTTATTTAAATACCTAAAGATACAGATTATAACAGTTTTATTCCATGCGACAAATAATTACGAACAACACCATGAGCATTACTAATTAAAAGTAGCATGTTTCAACCGTTAACAGCGTCCGATCAACGTACACTAATTGACTTCAATATGGGATCATCCGAACTGCGTATGCGCAAGTTATAACAATGTGACGTAAGCGACATATTTGTTACGGCATTTTGAATCTTAATGAAGGGGAATAAGGTTTTAGTTTTAGTTGTTGGAGGCCGATATTGTAATGCCGGTCGGATTATGATCTGAATTCTGAATTGATTATGGAATACGGCCAAGTTTTGATAAAAAATATGAAAATACTATCGTAAATTGATAGATATTTTTTATTTAGCTCTGCTGCAAAGTGAATAAACATACAGGAAATTCTGAAAAGTCAGTAGTCATTACTATGGGGTCAACACCGAAATGACAAAACAAAAATGTTGTGTTCGACATTTGAGCAATTCAGCAATTCCGTCGGTTAGATTAATAGTGCAGCAGTAAGCTTGAGTGCAGTCTTAATCCGAATGTTACCCTAATTTTGACAATAAGCTCAATAAAGCTTGAGTTGTAGGTTAGGTGACATAATATTTTGTAGGTATATAATATATAAATAAACGAATACTGGACAATCTTACACAAAAACTTTATCTTATATAGCTTTGATTAGTTTTTATTTATTTTATTTATATTTATATGAGACTAGAGTGTCCCACTGCTGGGCAAAGACCTCGCTCCTCCCTTTCCACGTATCCCGGTCTTGACCCGTCTCCCACTAGTTCCTGTCAAAGGCGTCGAGGTCATCTCACCAACGCCTTCGAGGTTTGCCGCGACGCCGAGTTTGATGTGGGACCCAATTGATTGTTGTTTTAGCCCACAAGTCATCCGGCATCCGGCATACGGCAAACGGCTTTGATTAGTTAATCAATTTTTGCAGGCATGCAGACTGAATGCACGGATTTCTTTTATTTTGTAACACATTCTCATAACTGTGTTCTATGCAAATAAATTATTTGAATCTTTGAATCAAGCTATTCTCACAGTAAGCTCAACGAGGTTTCTATTGTCTACTAGACGATGATAT
Source organism: Cydia splendana (assembly GCF_910591565.1). Taxonomy (NCBI): domain Eukaryota; kingdom Metazoa; phylum Arthropoda; class Insecta; order Lepidoptera; family Tortricidae; genus Cydia; species Cydia splendana. The sequence continues at coordinate 15,493,278 of NC_085978.1, forward strand.
TTATTAAAATACATACATAAATTTTAACAAACAAAAAAAAACATGTTTAACCGAGGATTCGAACCACCATTTTGAATTGTGTATTGTCAATAGACTTTTACGCTCAGAAAAAACGCATCCGTTGTCTCGATCTTGGCCGTTCCACTTCCATGCCCGATGCCAGATAGTGTTAATTGCTAATACATTTGACATCCGCTCACGCCACTAGTGTCAACGACATTAATTGTCTAATCGCCACGCCTTTTCGTACTTAAGGCTATGGTAATTAGGTCGATTATTGTGTAAAGGAAATATTTTTAGATGTTATAATAATAGTGGAGAAATACGTAAGATAATGAACTAGTATTGATGATGATTGTTTTCGAAGTTGTAGGACTGAATATTGCAATGTCAGTGGCAATTAGAAATAATACACATTGTTCACTTACGTACGAATTTGCAAGTGCGACAGAGAGGCAACACGTCGAACGTGGTTCGCGGTAGGCCCTCTGGTCACCGGCAGCTTTGGTAGGCCTCCGTGACTCAGTTGACAGTAAGCGATTGGACCGGTGTTCCAATGGACGCAGCTTTGAGTCCTGCCAGAGGTGTAAATATTTCCATTTTTCCTTTAATTTAAAAAATTGTTATGGTTTTGAACTGGTTTTGATATGACGATGACATTCGTCTTGGTGATTAGCGCATGACTAACTTGACTCACGCATGACTAACTTCATTTCGCATGCACCAATATTAGCATAAGCAACCAAGGTCGTATCAAAATGAGATCTAAACCATCAAATTATTAAATACGAATCAGGTCCCCTTAATCTGATCTTGTCGAAAAATCCAATCTCGTTTAATGCGAATATTTCAGCGATAGGAGGTTTTTGTCCTTTATAGCCTTTTTTAGAGTTGCCCCAAATAGTGAATTTGGCCGAATACCGAATACCGAATATTCGGCCCCCCTCTCGGCCGAATAACGAATATTCGGCATGAAATGCGTACATTTTGAGTCCCAATTATTACGAAAACTGTTCGCCAACAAAGCACAACGTTTGCTAAGATATATTTTTATCTTGAATTGAACATAATTAATGAATTTAGTTAGAGTCAATCAAATCAGACCCATGATGAAAATAAAATATTTTGGAATCAATAAATGCTCAAAAATGTGCCTTCATATTTAACCACTTTCCAGGAATAGATTTTAAATATTAATTATACCTACCTAGTTTTTGATTATTTTTTGGGAAATTTTTCTTTTAGGTAGGTAGGTGCAACAAATATTCATCAAAGTGGCCGAATAGGCCGAATACCGAATAGTTGCCGAATATTCGTGGCATCTCTAGCCTTCTTGTTGTTCCCCCAATGAGAAAAAACTATTGACTTTTTATGAGAATAAGTTCTTTATGTAAAAAGTAGTAAAGTAGACGTACTCGTAAAAAGCACTATTTTAGTACTTATCTTTGTATTTGTTTCGTGTTCAATTATTTTTTCTATCGGCACTATTTAATAAATGTCCAGGTTGACAGTGCTCCAATAATTATAAAATCTGATACATTTTCACACTTTAGGTGTCCTATGTCATTAGTGTGTTACAACACTTCATTTATTGTGATTGATAATTCGATGAAGTGTATAATTTAAGATCAAATTTCACAAAAATGAAGATTTTTTGTATCGCTTGTCGTCCTATATTGATATTTACAGCTGTCAGTGCAATACAATTTTACTGTTGAAGTCATAAAGACCAAATGTGTATTAATAAGTATCAAAACCATCCATAGACCTTTATTGTTTATAGCTGAACATACTCTTTTACAGACACTTATAAGTATGTGGTGTTGCCTATGTCACTGTCAACGTCGTGCCACAACATTCCAACAGATGGCGTTAGCATTTCCTACATCGCGCTTACGGAGTTCCGAATGTCAGTTACTATATATACAGATCCTAACCAACTCTCAGTGGATATTAAATATATTAAAAACGGGTCACTCACGTATTTTAAGTCGAAAACGCTGGATGTAATAAAATATGTCTGTGTCTCACGGAAGTTTTGTTATTAAAACTCTCAGTGAACTTCGCTCACCAGGCTTAAAACCCGCCTGGAGAGAGTACTCTCTATTCTTCTTCTTCTCAGCATATTTGCGTCCACTGCTGAACATATGCCTTTTCATGGATTTCCATGTTGTTCTGTATGCGGCGGTTCTAAGCCAGGTTGGCCCTGCCGTCTTTCTAATGTCGTCCGACCCTGGTTCTCTCTCTCTACTCTACTCTCTATTGCTCACTCCTTACTTCCTACAAGTATTTAATTGACCAGCTATTATAATATTCAGCCACATACAATGTATGGTTCCCATACAAGCCACAACTCATCGGCAACACGTCAACGTCGCCATTTGTCCCGATACAGAACAGCGGGGGACGGCGACAGCGAGTAATAAGGACACCCTGCGCATGAAGACATTCACTCAAGAGCAATGATAACGGGTCACTTTGCAAAGAAAAAACAATTACATTGTGAAGACTGTTACTTGTTAATATTATTTACGTTTAGAATTCATCCTAAACATGGCTTCTTTAAAATATGGCATAAAGGTAACTATGTATAGATACATCCTGAATAGTGAAATTCTTTAATCTTTGAGGAGTCGGAGGTAGTTTCTTAAAGGAGTGATACATTAACAATTTCTACGCAAAAAACATCATGGCCCGACGAGGCTCAGGGTCAATGTTGTCGTGAGGTGAAGTAGGCACGCATGCTGACCGTAGTGTTACAAACCGGTCTTGTTGAATTATGGATATATGCATGGTAACAAATTTAGAGTTAAGTTAAACTTAGAATAGTAATACATAACAGTTTGTGCTGTACTCTGTAGGTATAACGCATAAAGTACTTACTTATAAAAATAATTGAGAGCGCACTATTCGCCAACAAACTGTCTACAGTTTGGCGAAACTTTTGTATACCTAAACATAAGTATATTTTTTGAAATAAATAAATAAAAAAATAAAAATAAATAAAAAATGGTTGTCTGTAAAGTCGGTTTACGGACGATAATTTTGCGTGATAACGTCATAAGAAAACATTACCATTACATTACGTAACGTTACCATGGAGATTTGTCCACAACGTTACCATGGAGATTTGTCCACAACGTGACACTTTTTCGTGCATGCTACCGGTGTTCATCGATTTATAAGACGTTATCACGTCAAAATACAAGCGAAACAGCTACTTTTTCTAAACTATTTGTATGTAAAATGTCCCTACAACCCATAGGTACAAGCCACAACTCATCGGCAACACGTCAACGTCGCCATTTGTCTCGATACGGAACAGCGGGGGACGGCGACAGCGAGTAATAAGGACACCCTGCGCATGAAGAAGACATACGTTAAACCAGTCATAATTATAATTCAAAGTGGACTGCCTACCTGGTCGGCGTGGTGCAAGTCATAAGATTTTTTTATGAAACAATTTGTAAATCCATTTGCATTGCTTTGAAGTGTAGGGGTCTCTCCAGATATACTAGTGGCTCTGTGAGCTGTAGACCTCGCGAGCAGAGCTTTAAATAACATGGTGCTAAGAGCTTTAAATATAGTAAATTAAAAAAAACAATACGAAATTTATGTGTAAAAAAATACAAAAAGTTATAATATCCTAGCATACAATTACTGGGGATCGAACCCAGACCCTCTGTGCAAACAGAAAAAGCGAACGTTTACAAACTGAGCCAAATAGTTCTTAGATGGGTTGACGAAATTTAGCTACTCCTTCTCAAATTAAAATTAGTTAAAATTAAATATCTCAATACCTCCGAAACCAGCGAAATAAATTTTCTGAATTTTTGGCCATTTAATCTATAAACATATCTCAAAAAGAAAACACTCGTATGGTACCGATACCACTATTTGTATAGGCGCGAGCTATCACGACTCCGCCATTTAAAAAAAATTCAATAAACCGGACGGACAAAAAAAAATTATTTAGACATAGAATCCAGTCACAAAATTTAACGAGATTCGGTTAAGAATTGCGACCTGTAGAGGAGAACATCCGGACATACAAAAGCAAAATGCTCCAGTCGAAACGTAGACCTTCGCTACGCTCCGGTCAATTATATCGACGCGCATTCGGCAAAATCGGATAGGAAAAAGCTTTATGTCCGTGCAATAAGAGCGAATAAGCCGTCGACGCGTCGGCAGGAGCGACTTAGACTTTTTCGCTCTTAGACATAAAGCTTTTTCCTATCGGATTTTGCCGATTCCGCGTCGACATATGTGGGAGAACCATAGGGGAAACGGTCATGGACGCCTATGGACAGCAACACTGACGTTATGCAAATTTTTAAGAACGCCATGAGGGAATCACCTAAGGTGAGGCTTAGTCCATTACACATTCTAATATCCGATGCCAATTACCTGCCCAGTACCCAGGCAAAAATCACGTATGATAAAAGTTTTGGATTGCCATTCAACACCTGTTTCGCTACTTTCGCTAAACTTTCGTAACATTCCCGTCATTTGTGGTAAGAGCTTAATTTTACCTTTCATCAGGCTTTCTCCAAATCGCTTGGAACAATATTTGCCCTATCCCTTTCTCTGTCTCATCATATGTGTCTTTCAGCATATGTACGGTCAAAGAATTTGATTTATGTACAATTTTTTAGTGGAATATTTCCGTTGGCGATGGAGATTGGAGATGATCGCCAAAAGCTTTGCCGGCCTGGCCACACATTGCGCGACTGGCTTCGGCTAAGGCGACAACCACAGATTGGAGCGAGACACAGCGATCGGACCCTTTTTCCCACCTATGGTTTTCACCTTGATCGAAGCCAGTCGCGCAATATCGTGGCCAGAAGGCAAAGCTTTTGGCGATCATCAATCCAATAAGGAGATTCAAGAACTTCTCGCTTGTCCCTTGGACATCACCCTAAAGGTTATTTAAGTTACAGAGTAACGATTATTGCTCGGATACAATACTGATGTTGTATCCAGTAATTTGTTTATGCAATTTCTTTTAATGTTTTTTCGGTCGGATGATATTGTTTTATCCGCGTTCAAGATGGTCGCCGATAAATAGCGATAAAAGTTAATAACAAGGGGTTTTTGGGATTTTAGGTTAATGGGGCTTGTTTTGTTTTCTTTTTCAATTTAGGGTACCTACAGGTTGACGTATATGATGTGGGAATATTTAATGGCAAATAAAAGAAAGGTCACAGTAAATACATGGAGGGCATTATATGGTAAAACACAGAAGCCCTACCCTACTACTACTACCCTACCTGATGCACACAAGTTTATATACAGGAGTTCAGTTATCTCTGCAGCATACTGTACACTAACCCATGGCGAAGTGACCCGGGTGGCCGAGTGGTTCAGGCATCTGCCGCGAATGCAGGTGAAGCTGGTTCCATCCCAATCCTAGGCACTGGAGGCCCTGGTCACTTTTTCTTTCTTATGTAATTTAAAAATGGTCACTGTAAAAAAAATTTATAAACGTTATAATAAAACGTAATAAAAATATTTTTAAGAGTAAATTGCTTTTGACCGGATTAAATTAAAAACAAAGGCTCTGAAAAGACAAATAATCATTAAACCTACTAAAACGACATTAATAAGTTTCTTACGATTCCTAAAATTCATACGATTACTAAAGTTGTTAAGTACATTATAAGTGTAAATAAGAAACAAACAAATACGATCAAAACTTCCAAGGCACAAAGATAATACAAAAACGACAAACAAATACAAAAACAAATGGGAAATATTGCGCCAGTAAAAAAGGAAATATGACATTAAGGGGAGTATCGAAGATTTGGAAAAGTTTGATTGAGGCGCGAAACTTTCGGTTGTATCCCGAATAATCGGGATGGGGATAATAAGATTGGGAAATGTAAGTGGATTAAAGCGATTATAGACCTTATGTCATTCATAATAAGATCTTTAGAAGAGAATAAGATCTGAACAATAGATTCATCATCAAATAATGTGGTCAGAATACGTTCATTGCAAGACATATCGTATGATGCCTGCAAATCCTGTAATACGACCATAGTATCTCAAGTTATGTTTTTTGAGATTATCGGAGATTCCGGCTTTGAATTGATTAAATTACGACCTGCATTCGAAAAAAAAAAAAGTATACTATAAAGCCTTTTCTGCTCATGTGACTGTATGCAATATGTATACCCCATTGCCTCCTGAAAAAAATCCAATCCACCAAATCATTGTCAAGCGGACCCCAGGCTCCCATGATCCGTGGCAAAATGCCGGGATAACGCAAGGAAGAAGAAGATCATAAAAGAACCTCGAATGATGGAGAAAACGCAACAGAATCAACAATATGAGGTATCTAAGTATTTTCCGGTAGGTCTACCCCATACGACTATCAGCGATCGACGTCGCCCATAAGTCCCTTGTCACGATCAATTCGCGGCCACAAAGGGTGACAAACTAATGCGCAGACGCAACAAAGGCCACGCGCGGACTCTGGCCACACAAGTTACCATAGAATACCTGGAACTGTTAAGACTAGAGGGAACTTGGACCATGGACTCTTTGACCCTTCATCAGATCTCATAAAATTGTTTAGCTTTTTTCATTTAACCATCAATGTATGTACCTACATAGCTTTGATATTCTTCTTCTTTGTCGTATCGCTCTTAACAGAGCGGTCGTGGTCACGTTGAGGTGTCCGCATCGATAGTAGAGGCGGACACAGCTCTTCGCACGATCTCTCGCCATCACTCCCTGTTGGCAGACTGTCTGGCACAGTCAGATACGCGGTTTCCCACTGCGGATTTTATTTGGTCAGTCCAGCGCACGCATAGGTGAACTGCCGCGATCTGGTTCCCTCCACTCTTCTTATACAACCATGTTCGGTTAAATCTTGCATGCAAAATGAGACCCGTTTAATCATTCGAATGACCTGATACTTCACTTATATGGTGCCTTCTGTGTCCATCATCAGATCAGCTAAAACAAAGAAAGTAAAGAAACCTAATTTTGGGTTTGTTAGAATTGTCTTAACACATTAATTGCCACTAAGTGCTACGGGTTACGCTCGTAGCGCGTAGCCACGTTTTCACCGTATGTAGCGCGTAGTCCCTACGAACAGTGTACCCGACTGTCGGGTTCTTGGCCCTGAATGTGTCAATGAGTGCCTATTAGTAGTTGCTTGTTGAATAAAAAGCAGTCAGAGATAAAAGCTTGTACCTATCAAAAATTAAATTTTTGACAAAAAATCCGATATAAGCATATCCAACTGAAAATAAATAAAAATTCGCCATGATTTCGTGATTTTCTTCTAACAAGCCAACCTTTTAAGGTTTTAGTCTGTAACTGTAGAAGTCTGCCCTTGCGAATATAGTGTAGTTTCCCTGTAATTCAATATAAAAACTACATTTTTTACGTTAACCCCCTCTTAAATAATTACCTTGCAGTACGCTTCCAGCTTACCTTACCTCTGTATTAACAATATGCCTATCAGAATACGTGGTCTAGCGTGGGTGTCCTTTCCAGAATTGTAAATGTGAGGAATAACTAATAACTTGTCATTGTCACTGACATGAAACCTATTTAATGAACTTTCTGGCACTGATAAAGCCCATTTGTATTTCTCATACATACATACATATAATCACGCCTATTTCCCGGAGGGGTAGGAGGAGGGGTAGAGACTACGGATTTCCACTTGCTACGATCCTGACATACCTCTATCGCTTCCTTCACTTTCATAACATTCCTCATACACGCTCGCCGGTTTAGGGTGCTCATGACCTGGCCTTTCTTCAGGAGTTCCCCGATCTGTTCTTCCGATTGTATTTCTCAGTTGGTATGTAAGGAGTTGGAACTTATTTGAAATACAATCAACCAACCGACCAACCGAGCAACCAACCAACCAACTAGGGAAGCTTACCTCCACCTTACAGAAAACCGCAGCCAAATAACACTAGACCCTACTCATAGTGTTGTGTTGCTGCCGGTGAGTAAGGTTGCCAGAGCTCTATGAGGGTGCGGAGTATTAGGGTCGGCAACGGGCATGTAACCTCTGGAGTCGCAGGCGTCCATAGGCTACAGTGACCGCTAACCATTAAGCTGGCATTATGCTTGTTTTCCACCGACATAGCATTAAAAAAAAGTAATAAGCCAATATAAAAACTGACTTCACAGAACCAATGCAACAAATACGTTTAGGGAAATTAATGATAATTGCTATTGATATCAGAGAACTTGATTTTTGCAGAAGCGATATTGGAACAATTCAAGACCTAAGTCACAGAATAACTAATAGTTGCCTAAGTTAGGTTTTGATTGTGTTCGAATTATAATGGCAACTTATTGCGCAGTAAAAAATACAAATGGAGAACTTAACCCTTAAACAGGCCTGACGCATTTTTTACTTTCGATTACTGATTCGGGTAGGTAATAACTTAAAAAGAAAAGTAATTTCTTGATTTTTTTTTATTACCCCTAATTCAATAAAAAAAACCCGTTGGTTTTTATATGCCCACTGCTCGTGACCAATGGTGCTACGTGGTCCTTATATGGCCACTGCCTTATTAGCCATACAGAGTAGTTTTAAGGGCAAGTCATGTGCACATCACATTTACACTTGCGTCACAAAATGCACTAACTGCCAGCACTTTCTTGGCTCGCATGGATGTCGTGGCTCGTAAGATTGACCGTTGAATAAATATTTAATTTAAAAACCAAAGGTTAATATATTACTTTTGTACTATGAGGGTTCATTCATAGTAATGAATCTTACCCTTAAATGTCATGTAAACTCCCTGCAGGGCAGAGGCCACTTATAAACCACTCGAACGTGCCCCAGACGGGCAGAGGTTTCATACGAACCACAAACTTTTAGATCGAATATTTTATCAGAAAACAATAACTAAGGTAAGTTATGACTTACTACACATACATTATCTAATAATCTACCATAAAAATACAAAACAAAATACTTACATTACTTTTTTTGGGCGTAACGCATTTATGCAGCGGGAGAAACGTACAAAAACTGCCATTTGTTGTCGATTTGAACTTGACAACTAAATTTTCAAAGAAATTTGTTTTGACACCTGTAATTTTTTTACGTTCCGATATCACCCACTTAATAGACTTTACGGCAATGACATTTAGCGGTCGTTGTATTTACTCAGCTCGCCAAAAAAAAATATTTTTCTATGTGGTACTTATAGATACACAACCTGTTTAAGGGTTAATGGAATCCTACCAGTCAACCATTGTGCTAAACTGTCAATGTTTTCTATCAGATAGCCAATTTTTGTAGGGTTCCGTACCCGAAGGACTCCTCTAACACTCCTGTGTCCGTCTGTCTGTCTGTCACCAGGCTGTATCTCATGAACCGTGATAGCTAGACAGTTTAAAATTTCGGGTTGGTCTCTTAGTAAATGTTGGTACCCTCTATACATATCGAAGTATATTGGATCAACGTAGCACACATGTAAGTACCTATCAAATTGCACTATTACCAGTAAAAGTGATAAAATACATTACCGTTATCACTAAACTTTAACGGAAACCTTTTGACCAGATGAGTTAATTAAATTAATAGAATTGGTAATAAAATAGGTATGTTAATTTTCATTAATACTAAACCTCTAATTTTAAAACAACATAAAAACGTCGTAATCGTTTCGTCCAGTTTATTCCTTATTTACTAAAGCATAAACACTAGAATAGCTTGCACCTCGATAACTTAGGTCACTTTACACTTAGGTCATTGAGTTGCAGATATTCAAAGTTCCTAAGTCAGGTTGATTAGCAATTAAGCTTGTTAATTTGACGCTTAATTTAATTGATTGCATTGATTACAATTGTTTATAGGACCCAATACAATTTTTTGTGTTCATTTTTGTGCACGACCGGTCTGGCCTAGTGGGTAGTGACCCTGCCTATGAAACCGATGGTCCCGGGTTCGAATTCCTGTAAGGGCATGTATTTGTGTGATGAACACAGATTTTTGTTCCTGAGTCATGGCTGTTTTCTATGTATATAAGAATGTATTTATCTATATAGGTACGTATGTATATCGTCGCCTTGTACCCATAAGTAGCTTTGCTTAGTTTGGGGCTAGATCGATCTGTGTAAGATTGTCCCCAAAATTTTTTTTAATATCATGCCATTGGTTTAAATAAAAATAATACCTCATCAGATCTGTTTGCCTGTATGGTCGCGATAAACTCAAAAACTGAACGGATTTTCAAACGGTTTTCACCTATCAACATGTAGAGTGATATTTGAGGAAGGTTTGGATGTATAATTTCAATACCTAATTTGGTTTTACTCGTGCGAAGCCGGGGCGGGTCGCTTGTCTCTATTAAGAGTATCTGTTGAAATCGTGAATGTTTAAAATTTTATATCACTGAAATTGTAAATACAGATGTCAATCACAATGAAAAAATCAACGATGATCAACTCTGGCCAACGTGCGACTCGAACCCACATCCTTGGATTGCCGGTTCGATGCGTTACCGATTCCTCCAGCTGCTGACCATCCGTCAATCAACGCGAATTTAAAAAAGGAAAATATATTAACATTTATCAGTGAACCTAATGAAATTAAGTTATAGTCGGTCATTGCATCAATTCGATTATTATTCTGACAGAATGCACACATAGCGCGTTCGAATGAAAAAAAATAGGCGATCGGAAATATTTACAATTTTATAATTACGCCTCGTTTCACCAATAGCAGCTTTACAGCTTTAAAAATAAGCTCTATTTTATAGCTGATTGTGAAGGAGTAACGGTAAATGTATCGTGGTTTCCAGTAGCAAAGTGAAGTCGATTGGAAAGATCGAATCTGGACATTCCGATGAAACTGGTGCCTTTGAAATGTTGAATATGTTGGTACCAACAGCAACACTTAACTGTCCATGTCCATGTTCAGTGGACCTTATTACAAAAAGCATAGGGTCCTCCGATGGACAGTTAACAGTATAGGCGATGGTATCATTATAAAACACGCTTGAAACACATAGTTTTATGTTGTACAATAAGCAGTGCTGGTGCGGCCGCTTCCTCGGTCGAAAGCCTAAAACGCCGCAAATATGTCACACTAGGTAGTAGCTACATATTTGCGGCGTTTGGTGTGGAGACCTTGGGATCGTCGCCTCTATGAGTTGTCAAAGCGCCTCATAGAGGCTTCCGGTGACCAGAGGGCTGGTCAATATTTTGCCCAACGGATCAGCATTGCCATCCAGCGGGCAATGCCGCCAGCCTTTTAGGCACCCTACCGAGCAACTATGACTTAGGTCAATTTTTGAAGTGGAAACTTCTTTAGCGGCGCTGTGCACTTTTTGAGGTGGGGAAAAAATGTTAAACTCGAGACAGCGTAAGACGTATGACGTAACCCTATCTTTCTACCGCGCGGCGAAAATGTATCCCTGAACCTGCTGTTTTGTTTAGGCGGCGCAGGGCGCTTGCGTGACGTCACGTGTGACGGACAATGTCATTGTGTTTTTCTTTTTTGATTTAAATGCCATCTAGTGAGTTTCCCTCAAACTGGTATTAATATAACTGTAGTACTCACAGTGATGTGCTTAGGGGTTTCAAGTAATGCGACGAAATAACGCTAGATGGCGTTAACCTCAATTATACTCGTACATAGTTCTGCAGACATTTAGCACTAGATGGCGCTATTTTGAGTTACAATGTCGTTGAGTTTTCACTTCTGCCGGTACTCCCGGAGTTCAACCCGTTGTTTTTTTTTATTTATAAGTTTTTAGTGTTTTTATTATGTTATAAAATGTTAAAGTAAAATCTACCATAAGCAGTGTCAGCATCAAATAAATTGTCACGGCCAAAGTGGCAAAGTATATCGAAGCACAACTTTGATTATTAATATAGATATTTGTATAAATAAAGTGACACAGTAACCGATCAATATGAATAGAAATAGATAAAGAATTGCAAACTGCAGACTGTCACGATTAGTTTAAAGCTCATAATCAAAACAATAACGACTAAGGCTACATAATTAGAAGCAAATAGACTGGGGAATGTCTTAGGCTCCGCGCAAACATTACTTTATATTACGAACCATTCAATTCAGTTCAGTTAAATGAAAATGAAAATGAAAAATGAAAATGAAAAAATGTTTATTGTGTTAAACAGTACAATTTGAATACAATTAGGCTTGAGTCCTCCTTGTAAGTATATGTATACCTGTATCAGGAGAACCCGCTCTTTATTAATGTATGTACACATAGGCTTAACCACGGTGGGGCAAGGTGGGGCAGTTTGCCCCACCCTGGTCTGTGGTCTGACGAGATGTTAAATTTTTTTAGGAACAATTAAGGCACGTAACCCTATTTCTGCCCCACCCTTTAAAAAGTTTAAAAAATGCTGGGTACGCCCATGTATGTACATAATTTTAATTCAGCATACCTAAGTATGCTATATTTATTTTTATTAATTATTAAATTAGTTCGAAATGTTAAATGTCTAAAAACACATGTCAAACATTACATTAAAAATAAAATATATGGATAACCCCTTTTTCCTTAAACTTTACGGGCCTGATTTAGTTAAATTATGTTTTATCCCTTTCTTACAAATACATGTCAAAATGACAGATAAGGACAAACGATTATTAGCTAATTGAGGTTTGTAGCGCGTTTATGAATAAGGGGGTCTATAGAAATGATTTTATTTGTCGCTTTGACATTGATGATGCTTTTGCAAAATGGCTACTTAGCAAACGAAATGCATTGTACCTAGATTTTAGTGTTAGTACAGTATTACAAAGTAATCGTCGATGTCTTGTTGGCTTTTCCGATGAGAAAACCCTGTTTCCTAAAATAGGGGGAGGAAGTAGCCTAAAATCACCAAATATCACCAAAGAAAAAACGAGCGCTGCGAGAGGGATCAAAATAAAAGAAAATTTTAATCACATGTTTTTCGGATAAACCCAGTAAAATACTCTTACACATGAGAAAAACAGGAATTTGTACAAAATTATCTAAAAAGGCAGAAAACAGGCGGTCTTGTCACTAGAAAACGAACTCATCCGGGCAAATTTTGGATATACCTACATCTTAGGTACTCGGTCAAAAAATTTAAAAATCTCACGAATTGTTACTTTTTTGACGGTAAAATGTAGTATGAGTTATATTAACTTTCTTCGTAACAAAATCGTTCGTCTGCGCGAGACCTTAGGGAATTGCCTCAACTCAGGATCCCAGTAATTGCAACTCCTGGTCTTACGAACAATCTCCTGGCGACATCCCCGTCTCACTCCAACTTACACATTCCCATATTTACCTCTCTTTCTCGATTATAGTTTTATACATTAAAAATTTTGCTTCAAACTTGATAAGTTTCTTGGTTTCTGCGATCGATTTTGAACCTTAAAAGGTGATAGTAAGTTTTATTTTTGAGTGTATGCTTAGTTTGATATTAGTATTGGTTTTAAGCTGATTGTAATAGCGATTTTACATTGATTGAAATATGAATTTCCTAGATCCTTGTAATAGATATCATGTTTAATCAAAGGAAAAGGAAGTTTTTTTTTTAAACATACATCCCGTCTGATGGTAAGCGGTTATCGTTACGTAGCCTATGAGTACTCGCAACTTATAGGGAGTTCTCGTATATATTTTTTTCAAATAGCCTGGGGTATCATGTCAGCTGTCATCTCCATAAAATGTATAACTTTAAAAAGCAAAATCTCGCAAAATTGTATTAAGATGACAGCTGTCACCGTACCCAAGCTATTTATTAAATACTACAGGGAATGGAATATGCTCGTGTCGTCTGTATTTCTTGATAATCCAAGCTCGGTCTCTTAACTACAAGAATTAATTTACTTTTACCGAATGAGCTTAATCAGGACTTTTCGTCACTTTATTCTGAAAATTCAATCACTAGGTATATTTTATAATTTATAATAAAATGAAATGTCACCAACAAAAATATTTAAGATTTATTTTATTTTGAATATGAGTGGTCATCGATCCTAAAAGAGTTTGTCAAAATCTATCGAAAGATGATCGATCGGTTGTTACTTACACTAATCACTTTTTAACAAAAACAAATGAGCAACCACAATTTATATCGTCACAGCAATCAAAACTATAATTTTTGCATTTTTAGCAACGTGTGCGACTTCCTATAAAGTACCTATTACAACCTAATCTAATAAAAACAAAACAGCAGCAACTGTGGCGACTAGAGGGGCGAGTAACCTAAGAGATGGCGCTACCGTCGGTTCGATTAGAGGGGCGAGTGACCTAAGAGATGGCGCTACCGTCGGTTCGATTTACAAATTAGAGAGCGGCGCCCGCGCAGGAGCGTATTCTGACAAGATTGAGGCGTTTAGGAGAAGTTGTAGTGAATTTACTATTTAAAGAATACTCTACACATTAAATTAAGTCAACACTTAAGAGCATTTAATGACATGAAAAACGAAATGACATAAGAAAAAAAAACACAAGCTTTTGATCCCAATCCCAAATATTTTTGGTCGAAATCTATCGAAAACTGATCGATCGCCGGTAATCAGTGCGTCGATCATCAATCGAATAAGTAAGTACCTAAGTAATTAGAGTCTGACGAGCGAGTCGTGTCACAAGCTTTTTTTTTAAATTCTTTAATGGCAACTTTTTTTCCTATCAAATATGCTGTCAGTTTCAAGCTGTCATTTAATTTCATAGTAATTTTATTGCCAGGTGCGGTTTTTATTGAAATTCCTGCGCTTTTTTTGTGCCACGACTCGCTGGTCAGACTCTATATTAGACACTAGCTGTGCCCGCGGCTCCGCCCGCGTGTAATTCGGTCTGTGTCAGTAAGCGGCTAATTTCTAATCCTAATTTCTCTCCCTCTCCCCTGGAGGCGGAACTTGAAGTAAAGTTGACAGATGGATATGCTAGAGGACTGAAGTCCAGATAAAATATTTTACAATTAGGTACCACTAAATAAAACTACACTCCAAAATCAATAGATTTATTCGCCCTTATTCAAATTTTACACGTGATTTAAACTTAGAGAATATAACCAAACGGAGTGGTCATTAACAGGCGTTCCCCTCTGTCGAAAATAGGCGGCCAATGGTCAACCGACGTTTATCTGACATGACTATGTTTACGTTACGTAGGTACACATTTGATGTGCCCCTCCCCCGCAAAAAACTCCAGACTATTTTGTACCGAAAATTATAGACATGGCGTCTCCGTTGGTTATATTCTCTAAGGATTTAAACGACAGAGAAGTAGGTGTATATCGGACGATACAGTAAGGTATACGCGCGCGAGCGAAAACGAAGCGGCCTGCCTGGCTAGAGCGCCACTTACCGTGGTCTTCTTCAGACTCCTGAGGAAGACCACGTGCCCCTTGTAACCTCAATGCGTTGCGAAACTTACGCGAATGATTCGATTTTTTTCGGGAAGGCATGGTAAATGCCATAGTCTAATAAAACATGGTCTTCTATTCCCAGAGTGACACATGCCTACGTCACAATAACATGGCCGCTATATATAGCGCTATCGCATATTATCATATAGCGCTGTCGCATGATGACGTAGGTTTGTGTCAGTTAGGTGACCTAGAAAAGACGGGAATGGAGTACCAGGCGGAGTATATTATTATACCATGGTAAATGCGTATAAAATGCGAGTCCCAAATCGTTTGACTCCGCAAACGACCAGTGCCGTATTAAGATTTTGATGCCCTAAGTATTTCTAGACCATGGTGGCCCCTCTCCCTAGGGTCATCAAGATTACATTGATTTTTTTTGGTAAATTGAGTGACGTTCATTGCTGCATTTCAGCTGAGAATGGAAATCAGTCACATCATTTTATCACGAAAATTGACAGTGCCGCAGCAGTAACGTTGCAACAGAGTATCTAATGCTGCTGCAGTCGCCACCCGAATGTTACCTTTATCATAAACATCTTAGAATGTTAGTGAAAACGCGAGCGAAGCGAGCCCGACAATTTTTCGATATATAAACGCAATTTGATAGACAGTTGTACATTTTTACTTTTAGTATGGGAATCAGTCACATCATTTTATCACGAAAATTGAATAGAAAATTGACAGTGGTGCAGCAGTAAAGTTGCAACAGAGTAATGCTGCTGCAGTCCCCACCCGAATGTCACCTTTATCATATCTTAGAAAGTGATTGAAAACGCGAGCGAAGCGAGCGCGAAAATGTTTCGATATAAAAAAACGCAATTTGATAGACAGTTGTACATTTTTACTTTTAGTACGGAAATCAGTCACATCATTTTATCACGAAAATTGACAATGCCGCAGCAGTAACGTTGCAGCAGAGTACCTACTGCTGCTGCAGTCGCCACCCCAATGTCACCTTTATCATATCTCAGAAAATTATTGAAAACGCGAGCGAAGCGAGCGCGAAAATTTTTCGATATAAAAAACGCAATTTGATAGACAGTTGTTCATTTTTACTTTGAGTATGGAAATCAGTCACATCATTTTATCACGAAAATTTACAGTGCTGCAGCAGTAACGTTGCAACAGAGTAATGCTGCTGCAGATCCGCACCCGAATGTCACCTTTATCATATCTTAGAAAGTTATTCAAAAACGCGAGCGAAGCGAGCGCGACAATTTTTCGATATAAAAAAACGCAATTCGATAGACAGTTGTACATTTTTACTTTTAGTATGGAAATCAGTCACATAATTTTATCACGAAAATTGACAGTGCCGCAGCAGTAACGTTGCAACAGAATACATAATGCTGCTGCAGTCGCCACCCGAATGTCACCTTTATCATAAACATCTTAGAATGTTATTGAAAACGCGAGCGAAACGAGCGCGAAAATTTTTCGATATAAAAAAATGCAATTTGATAGACAGTTGTACATTTTTACTTTTAGTACGGAAATCAGTCACATCGTTTTATCACGAAAATTTACAGTGCCGCAGCAGTAACGTTGTAACAGAGTAGCTAATGCTGCTGCAGTCGCCACCCGATTGTCACCTTTATCATATCTTAGAAAGTTATTGAAAACGCGAGCGAAGCGAGCGCGACAATTTTTCGATATAAAAAACGCATTTTGATAGACAGTTGTACATTTTTACTTTTAGTATGGAAATCAGTCACATCATTTTATCACGAAAATTGACAGTGCCGCAGCAGTAACGTTGCAACAGAGTACCTAATGCTGCTGCAGGCACCACCTGAAGGTCACCTTTATCATAAGCATCTTAGAATGTTATTGATAACGCGAGCGAAGCGAGCGCGAAAATTTATCGATAATTTTATTCTGCTTAAAAGGGTTAATCCGGCACTGCAAATGACGGAGGTCAATGTTTTTACAAAGTACCCACCTTCGTGGCCATTATTAAGTGCTTAAGGAGGCGATGCGTATGAATATGGATTTGATATGGATGCGATATAATTACGATTTGGTATAATTCATGACAGAGAAAATAAATAATTTTATGCAATTATACGCGTGTTGATATGTGTGTTTATTTTACCACTACGTAACTATGTAAACCCATTTTTAGTTTTCTTGGTTACTTAATGTTTACTCAGCTCCCCAAAAGATGGCACTGTGCAATGAGGGGCAATTAATTTACTGTCGTATAATTTTGTTGTATTATTAAACCAACACAATTATTCAATTAAATTTGTTGATATCCGTACGATTGATTGAAATTTTAGAAGAGGGGTCTTCTAAACTTAGAGTTAATTTGGCAAAATCCTTCCTCGGTGGCTTATTTATGTCACATCGTATTAAATTCAGCGCCATCTGTTAGTTTACCAGGGTACTCTAAAGTGTTAGCACATATTTGAAAAAAGTTTGCCCCTCCTTCCTAAGTAGCGCCATACGATTCAGGGGCAAACTTAAGTCAATCGAGTGTTGTGGCTACCCCCCCCGTTTAGGGGTTGAATTTTTATAGCCTATAACCTGGCCGGGGATGTTCTCGACAGATTAGTAAAGTTTTCATCAAAATCCGTTCAGCCGTTTTCACGTGATGCGCGTTCAAATAAACAGACAAACGGATAAACAGATAAACAGACAAACAGACAAAAATTCTAAAAACTGTTGGAACGTGTTCTGTTATCAATTCTAAGTATCCCCAGCCAACTTTTTTTCAAATATCTTCCATGTACAGACTTTCGACCCTCTTCAGCTTTATTATATGTATATAGATTACACCACTACGGATCACTCATTAACTAACTATATTTTTATCGACACTCAAAAAGGACGATTTTAGCAAATATGGGCTGCGACATCATTTTTGACATTTGCGGCAGTAAAATACAACACTGCCGTAGTCAGTGCAGCTGCGGTCGGATTACGAACGTCACCTTAAGGCTGATTTGTGTAAGATCTACTAACAGGGGTCCCTTTGTTTCCCATAAAGTTTTAAGTCATAATGTATTGTTTGTCATATTATCGTTAGTCATAAAACTGAAACCATTAACTTTTCAGGATTTTCGTAAGGTTATTCTATAGATAGGTTAGGTCATAAATAAAAGGTCATTGGTGGAAAGTGTGTGAATGAAAATCTAAGAATATCGATATCGCCTAGCAACGGTCAAACACGGTCCGGAAGATTTTACCGAGATATTTTTATTTTTATATCAATTTTTCATAATACCCTTATTAACCAAAGCTACATAGCAGAAGGAAACGAACATCAAAACCTCCGTGCTGACACCAGTGAGCCCGCAGCCCGAGCACTCATGATACGGCCTTGCGAAATTTAACTGCTATGACTGTGACATATGATTGTCAAGCATGAAAATATATTTTTACACACTATTAATAACAGTATCTACTAGATGGTGGTGATTTCGTGAAGTTATAGTTCTAGTGCGTTGTGTAGATCTAAACTATACCTGCCGTCTCACAAAACAACTAAGAGTACATCTGTACACGAGGCCGGGCAGGCCCTGCCTCAAAGAATCCCGCAGCAAGCAAACAAACGATACTTAAGTACCACACCGCGAAAGCCTTCCGGTGGCCAGGAGCAGAGCGTCGTATTAATTTACTTATTACTAGATTTTTTATATCTCTTATATTATTGTAAGTTTTACATTAAGTTTACTTAAAATCCTGTATATGTAAAATTCTACATTTGTTGTTATATATGCCTACTTTAAGTCAACCGGCCGTTTCGACAAATTTCCAGTGCCATTTATGTCTCAAATCATTTCAAAGTTCCCGCGGTCTCAATATCCATTTTTCCAAAACGCACAGAAACTGTTTATCACAAAATGCTGCTACAGCTTCGAATTTTTCGACCCCGCCGCTCTCTAATGACGCCCCGTCCCCGTCTCGTCCGAATCTGCATCTCTACCTTAGTTACCTCAAAAATAGCTTTCCAGTTGCAAAAAGAATTCCTCGCGGTGCTAGGATATGCGTTGCCACACGCCTGTCCTATTTAATTGACCAATGCGTGACGGTTAACGACATGGATACATGGAGCAATCTCCTTACCTTTGTGTACAACACTCTGCATGTCACCTCTGAGGACAAACAGCTATCCCTAACTCAAAAAATCAAAAATAACTGTGTTAAGCCTTTAGAATTGCCATTCGACAAAACAGCACGAGTAGGTTACAAGCTTTCTGCCTTCAACCTAGCAAAAACAGTAGAAAATAAGATTACGGACGGAGACTTGAAAGGCGCCGCTCGTATTTTGTTTTCTAGTGACGTTTTATCACCAGATTCTACCGAAACCCTGTCAGCCTTGCGGTCAAAGCATCCCTCAGCCTCTACTGCTCCGTTTTTCTTGGATCCACCAACTGCGATCGAAGAATGCCTCCAAATCGAAGATAAGGATATAGTCGACGCAATTTTCAATTTCAAAACCGGCTCAGCGGGAGGTCTCGACGGAATCTCACCACAACACCTTAAAGATCTTATAGCGCACTGTGTTGGCGATGCCGGCAGAAAACTCATTACATCTTTAACCAACATGATAAATCTTATGTTGAGTGGCCGTGTACATGCAGATATTGTCCCCATTCTCTACGGAGCCAATTTAATTGCTCTAACGAAAAAGGACGGTGGCGCGAGACCAATCGCAGTTGGATCGACGTTTAGACGTTTGGCATCTAAAATCTCTGTTCGACACATTATTTCAAAATTACAGCATAGGTTTGAACCAGTCCAACTTGGTTGTGGTACAAAAGGTGGTTGCGAGGCGGCTGTTCACGCGCTTCGCACATACCTCAGCAACGACCAATGCCAAGTTGTATTAAAGATTGACATAAAAAACGCATTTAACTCTGTGAATAGAGACACCCTGCTGTCGGAAATCAGGAATAACACCCCAGAGCTTTATAATTACCTTCTTCATTGCTACGCTGATCCTTCCAAATTAATGTACCGCAGTCATGAAATTTCTTCAGAGGTTGGATGCCAGCAGGGGGATCCCTTGGGGCCAGCTATTTTTTGTTTAGCAATCAACCCCATCATTCAAAATTTATCTTCTGATTTTAATGTCTGGTACTTGGACGATGGAACCTTAGGAGGCAAGTTGGAAACAGTCCTTTCGGATCTCTCCGTCCTCAAGTCCAAGTTCGAGTCCATAGGTCTAGATCTGAACTGTAATAAATGTGAACTTTACATTCACGATGCGTTTCTAAACCATTCGGACGTAACAGAGAAATTCAATGCTTTAACACCTAATGTTACCACTGTCACGAGAGATTCCCTTAGCCTACTGGGGACTCCAATTTTTGACAATTATTTTTCAACTTTTATCAGTAACTCCGTTTCTAAATTTCAAAATTACGCCGACCGTCTTCTAGAAATAAGCCCCCATTCAGCCCTCACCATTCTTAAATTTTGCCTTTTTGTTCCAAAGTTAATGTATGTGCTTCGCTGCAGTCCTTTCTGGAAACATCAAAATTTGCTCCTACCTATAGACATCATGGTCCAGACTACCTTAGAGCGTATTCTCAATTTAAAGCTATCCGATCAATCGTGGTCGCAAGCATCGCTACCTGTTCGATATGGCGGGCTGGGGTTGCGCAGAATTTCTAGCGTATCACTGCCGGCATTTCTATCGTCTGTCCACAGCTCTGCTGATCTTGTAGGAAAAATCCTAAGGATTTTACCCACAAACTATGAGGTCACAGGCTTGGACGATGCTAGAAATGCCTGGCTGTCTGCCTGCCCGGGACAAGACCCTCCATATAATCTAAAATCACAGAGGAGCTGGGATGACGCCTTATCGAAATTAACTTATACCACATGTTTAGATAACAGCGAAGGAGCTGAACGCGCCCGTTTGATCGCAGTTGGGTGTAGGGAGGCTGGCCACTGGCTCAACGCATATCCCTCGCCCAATACTGGCACTCATTTAGATGGAAACACCCTCCGTGTGGCAGTTGGGCTGCGCCTGGGGGTTCCAATCTGTGCACCGCATAAATGCCACTGTGGGAGTGATGTGGACCAGCTGGGGCGTCATGGTCTGTCTTGCCAGCGAAGCGCGGGGCGATTGTCACGTCACGCCGCGCTCAATGACATTATCCGTCGGTCTCTTGTCACCGTCAACGTGCCAGCGATACTCGAGCCGACCGGTATGGCCCGGGACGATGGCAAGAGACCGGATGGTATGTCGCTGATTCCGTGGAGGATGGGACGAGTGTTAGTGTGGGACGCGACCTGTGTGGACACACTGGCACCGTCTCACCTTCACGGTACCACAAAGAAAGCGGGTGCCGCTGCCGACGCTGCCGAGTCCCTCAAAAGGCGTAAATACGGGGGTCTCGACGATAATTACAAATTTATCCCTTTCGGTGTCGAGACCCTCGGTCCGTGGGGATCGGGAGCTCAGAGTCTTTTTATAGATTTGTCGAAACGGCTTGTTGAGGTCTCTGGGGACAAAAGAGCTGGCAGCTTCCTCGCTCAACGCATAAGCGTTGCGATCCAGCGAGGAAATGCTGCCAGCATTCTTGGCACTATGCCCCAGGGGCCCTCTCTAGATATAGATTTTTAGGTTTTTTTTTTTAGGTTTAGTTTTAGTTTTGTAGGTAGTTCTATATTTTTTTAGGTATTAGTTTTAGTTTTGTAGGTAGTTTTAATTTTAGGTTACTTTTTATTCTAAGTTTGTTATTAATATTGTAAACAGATTATAGCAAATAAAATTTAGAATGTTAGGTTAGGTTAGGTTTGTTTTATGACAATCCTGAAAAGTTACGCGTTTCTCAGAAAATGCAATTATGACTAACGAAAATTCGGACAAACAATATATTATGACTTAAAACTATTTGGGAAACAATAGAGACCCCTACTAACATTGTATACAGATATAGTGCATAATTGTTTTCCATCGTATTTTTTCGGAAACGTTCGTATTTGTCATGCTAGTTCAGTCAACCTCAGTACTTTTTGTACCGAGACGTCCGAGACTAACTGAAATAGGATATATATATATATATATATATATATATATATATATATATATACACGGTCGTACCTAAGTTTCCGTGAAAATACGATGGAAAATGCACTAAGTACATCAGTCTATAACTATATCGAATAATATTAATTTATTTAATGCGCGTTAGTATATCAGAATAAGGCGCCCACGGGATCGAACTTTTATTACTTCAGCGTGTCATTATGACAATTGCATACAATATTGATTTTATGTCATTTTTTGTGGCCAAGAATGAAATGGACTCGATGATGTCCATTATATTATATACGGCGTCTTTTGATGTTCCTAAAGAATCTTCGGAGAGAATTAAGAGTGTTAATTTGATTTAAAGATATAAAAGTGTAATAACTTTTATTTTGATTAAGGTATAAAAGTTATTAGTAAAAATAATCAATTTAGCGTAGGTACTGGTAAATTGTGAACTGGCAGATGCGTTAAGGGGCGTATATGTCCAAGTGTCAAAAGGTCCAGAATCACAATACCCCACTGGCAATACGTCCGTATGTATTATTAGTCCTATTGGCAGAAAGTCTAGGTGTCATTATGTCCTTCTGTTATTTAGTCACGTGCCATGAGTTTACACTTGACGTTTACGTTAGCGATTGCGTAAACTCGTTCGAACTAATGTAAGTATAGGTGCGACAGAGAGGGCATGTGATCGAGTGGATCGAGTGCACACAGACGCTAACGTAAATATCAAGTGGAAACTCGTGGTCACCTACTGGTCGTTTACGTTATATGTATAGGCCTTTTACCTTGTAATATTTGACATATGTTTCACTTGTTACAGTGCCGAGATATCCAAAGCTCTTATCAACAAATTTATTTATCTACATAATAATTGTATATTTTATTCCTTTGTATGTGACTTGACACAATTCATACTATTCTCATTTGTCATCTTCAACTAGAGATGCACCGGATATTCGGTTACTATCCGGTATCCGGCCTATCTGGCCACTATTTTAAAATCCGGCCGGATAACGGATAGTGGCCTACTATCCGGCCGGATACCGGATAGTAACATTGCTTGATTTCGGAGTAAACAAAATTGGAATAAGAAACAGTCACGGTTATAATCGTACTCGTTTATTATTTTAAAACAATTTAAACATTCCACTCACTTACACGCGCACTCATTTCGAAACTAGAAATGAGTCCGCGCGATCGTTCAATACGAAACAGGTCAAAACCTGCATAATGCACACCTGAAAAACCGAAATGTAGGTATATAGGTAATTCCGCCGGCCGAATATTCGGCGGCCGGATACCGAATATTCGGCCGATGGTCAGGCCGAATATCCGGTATCCGATATCCGGCCAAACAACTATCCGTTACATCTCTATCTTCAACCTTTATTTTACGAGCTGCTAACATAAAGAACGAATTTTATTTTATAAACAATAAATAAAAACTCGCAAAGCAAAAAACCTTAATCCGATTATCCATATCGAAAAAAAAAACAATAAATAACAAATCGGTTCAAAAAAACACTTGTATCCTCGTCTTCCGGGACAATGAACGTTTTTCACCGCAATCTGAAAAGCGATGTCGTCCTTCGTCGATAAAAAAAAGCCTTTTGTATTGCAGAACCAAGATAACAGTGCAGTTGATATCGGCTCTAATATGTAGGTAATATTACGATTATAGGCGTCTCTAAATATAGATAGTTCATTAATATGCGAATAAATAATAAATGTCTGAAATATATCTATAAAATGTAATATCTACATTAACGTTGATGTTATTTATACACTAATAATGATGTGTTAATTATAAGTATAATGCTTTAAATGTAAACCGACTTGTAACGATGTTACCTACTAATAAATATTTTATTTTCTTCTTTTCTTCCTAAAATATTTATAAGGTAACATTCTTAAACGTAGTTAAACGGTTAGTTCCATTGCATGATATTGGTAAGAGACACCAACTTATTCATGTAATTATCGCCAAAGTGGTCCACTATTGGTCCTGGGTTGGTTCAGGGGCCTTTCTTGAGAAAGGATCTCCTCAAGAACCAGCAGTTTGCTATTATTATCCTATGGTGTTTGCGATAAATAGATCGCCGGTCAAACTTGAGTGCGTTCTGAACCCGTGTACATTTCATTCGTTAGCGTCACGAGCATTCGCGTTTGCGTTATGTCTATTTTTGTATGAGATTTTTTCAGCGAGACGTTTTGAAAAATCAAATTCCCATACAAAGTGACATTTAACCCAAACGCGCACATCACGTCACGCTATCGAATGAAATGACTAGGGGAAGTGTAAATTAATTATAAATACACGACCAGTATAATATGAGTTCAAATGTGTTACCCGCCGTGATTCTTCTCACTAGATGGTCTCATCGGCAGATCAGCGCTGGAAGTCGCCAGCAATATGCTGAGATGAGGCCATTTCGTTTATTCTTCTACGTTTTTCTTGTATCTAAATTGTCTCTTTTATGTTTACAAATATCTATAAGTATATTTTTATTTCTATAAATGTATGTTTTTTCACCTGTGTTGCACATTGAATCGAACTAGTAATAAAAGATACCTGGTTATTATACATTTTTTCACTTCAACTTGACAGCAATAATAAGTTTGCCGTATTCTATTCGGGATTTCTTTCCTTTATCATTCTATATTCAAAATTAGCCTTTATTGCTTCAAAATTAAAGATCTATCTATAAGAGGATTATACGGTATTGAAAGCCGTTGAGTTGATACTGATTTCGATGTGATAAAAAATGTGATTGGGATTGTGAGATCGATACTGAATTGACCACCTGTTTGGGAATATTCGCTATACAAAATGCCACTTTGAAAAAATAACCTTATTTATGGGTGAATGGTATGGTTTATTTGATTTTGTGTACTCTTCAGGTCACGTCAACACGGGATGTAACATAATATTTGAAGTACCTACTGATGATCAAGCGGTAAGACACACAATTAAGAGATAATTATGCAGTTTGAAACTCGGCTCGTAGCAATGACATTATCGGCACTTAAAAGTATGACACATTTTTTGACTTTTATGTTGCTTGTTGTTGAAAGAAAACATCATCAGGAAACCTGCATAAATCTGCAAAGTAAAGTTATTTATGGAGTAGAATCTTTGGATTAGCTTGGGGTCTGGGGATCGTAGCGAAAACACTCTTGTGACAGGAGATTTGTTCCCAGTAGTGGTAGGTTTATAATAGGATGATGATTATGACTTGGCATCATTTGTCAGTGGTAAGGTAATCTTTATACTTATAGCTAAAACTATAAACTGAAATAAAAACAAATTAAAATATTTTCAGAAAATAATTTAATTTGTTCTAATAGCTAAAACTGTCCTTGATAGTAACATTTGAAACAATCTTCCTGATATCCAGCTGTGCAAAGTTAATTCTTGATAGAATTAGACCAAGATAAGTCTGCAATTACGTTGATAGCACACGCAGTGCAAGTGTTATTTTAAACGTCAAACTTCTATGAAATTATGACGTATAAATAACACTTGCACTGCGTATGCTATCAAAATCGTTGCAGACTATTTTTGGTCTAACTCTATCAAGCCTTTCATAGTTCTGCCTATGTGTGACTTATATTATCTTTACCATTTCACAGTTCCATCATTATCTTGATCCACGTTTTATCTTCCTCTAAATATTTGACCCCTAAGATCCTGCCACCAAACACCAACTATTATTATAATCTAAAACTGTTTCAACAGACAGTTAACCGATATTAAGCTTTCACACTTCAAAGTCCACACCAATTACGCTTCTAATCATCCAATACCATAAAGAAACAAACCTTCTTCTATCTAACATTCATACTACCTTTTGTCTTTACACTGAAAAATACATAATAAATTCTAAAAGGGCTTAAGAGCTTGGTAGGTACTGGTAGATATGCTCTTTGGATATCAGAAGTGGGATCGAGACTGTACGATCGATCAATGTTGTAGTGGTGCGCGCGCGCGGCAGATAAAAATGATTAGTCTCTTAGATCAAGATAATCGGTATTGAGGCGATCGCATCGCTATAAATTGATCGGACGATGCTGCTTAGGATATAGGGTGCTTCTATTGATAATGTTTCAAATAAAATTAACTGGTACCTAATTATTTCAGCATATTTTCACAATAATAACCTTTAAAATATTCAAATAATAAGTGGTGTTTTCTGTGATTTACAATACTTAATACATTTTGTACCGTAGACCGGGGTGACTTTGGAAAATTTGGGGTTACTTTGATAGATTTAAAACGGCCATAGAATTACCATTATTTATTATTTACTGAAAATGTTCCTGTAACTAGTTAGATTACTATATATTCATATTCAACTACTGTAAAAAATCTCGCATAAATATATATTATGGCTTAAAAACTAGAATTTTAAAGTCGCCCCTGCATTTGAAAGTCACCCCGGTCAATGGTACTCATTACTGTGCTAGCAGGGATGATAAAGTTTATTTTAATTTTTCCATTTTTCAAACAGTTCTTTCCATTTATGAAATATACAGATACCGTAATACGGGGTGAGTAGGAGTCGCGGGGAGAGGTGGGTTATGAATGGGGAGAGAAGGTTTGAGAGGGGAGTGAGAAGGGATTTTAAGGCTAATACTACAAAAATTATGTATTCCAATTTAAAATGGAGCTATAGTAATACGCATAATAAAAAATATCGATCCAACAATCTTCCAAAATCACCTTTGTATGAATACCCCTCTCACCCCAAATACGAGGCACTACGGGGTGAGGTGGGTTTTCCTCTTTAATGTCAAAGTTATGAAATGGAACTATCCAAAATAAAATAAAAACTAAAATACAAAGGTCCGGAACACTTATTATATACACCATTCAATTTTCATATGTAAAAATAAAAGTTATCGAGGTTTGAATTTCAGTTTTGACCCTATTCACCCCATTTTACGGTATAGGGTAGTAAAATTGATTATCAGTGATCGGAATAGGCAGAGTATATTTACCTACACTTGGTAGAACAAAGTCATGAAGTGGAGACTTCCTTGCGATAACATTTTTTTCCGGGATTTCCCGGATTTAAAAAATCAGTAAATTAAATAAAATCTCATAATGTATCCCCAATGTACGTAAAATTAAATAGTAACCACAACACTACAAGTTTGTACTAGTTTACGAGTGATAATATAACATTATTGTATTTATATTATTTCAAACTTGTCCGTCTCTTTTACGCCAATACCAGCTGTGTTTAAGTGAAAGAGATAGGAATAACAGTATTACTATCTACTATGTTAATTGTACTTTCCATTGTTATCGTCTAAAAGACAAAGCAGATGTCGTTATCACTTATCGCTGTTACCTGCAACCCTTTTTATGCATTAAATAGAAAGTTGACATCAGTTTCTTACTATCCCTTGTCGAGTACGTATGGAAGTGTAGATACTGTGTTTTTTGGATATTTGACATTTGCTTGTTTACTGGAATTTCGCCTGCAATACTTGATTACACACGGCCTGAACTCGGACACCGATTTTGCTTTGATTGGATTTGGCGATTACTGGATACTGAAAACACCACGGATACTGCAAAACTACCAAGTTTCAAGGTAAGATAATGTATTTATTATTTAACATTTTTATCTTTTTCATTGTGTGTATAATCGAAAGTAAGAATAAAGGCTGAAATATATGGTCACGAACTATGACTATTGACTTGAGTCACTTGCCTATGTTCATAATTTGGCCGTGTAATGTATTAAACCTACATACATTATACTTACCGTACTGTACCTACATAAATAGACACGTGTAAGCTAAGTAACTAATGGAAATCAAGTGCGGGTAGTTCCAAAAACTCGTATAGCTAGAAAATGTTGACACAACTCCCTACCCGTATGCCTCTGACCACGGACATAATGTGACATCCGAAACCTTGGGCCAAATATTAAATATAAGTGTTACGCGATTAAGTCCCGTTTTCATTTAATAATAGGTATGTGTGAAAATGGTGTTAGTTTAAATCAATATAATAATTTTGTATTTGTAGATTGAGTTGCAATGTTATTTATATTTAGACTTAATAAAATAATAATAACTTTGTACATAAAGAGAGTTTATTAAAAATAAATATAGAAGAATCCGTTTATATATTGGTTGTTTCATTTTATGCCTATTTATTGTATTGAAGCAGTTGGATTGTTTTTTGTACTATTCAGAACAATATTAATTATTCGGTAAGTTCCCGGGACATTAGTCCCGCAAAAAATTTTTGTCGTAAGGAAGTCTCCAGTTTTTATCTATGTTCTACCAAGTGTAGGTAAATATACTCTGCCTATTCCGATCACTGTTGATTATGCATAGGTACCCGTTATATTAATCAATTGGCGCTGGCGTGTAAAACTGAAGAATTTATTTTTATCGTAAAATAATATTAATTTTAACTCAATGTACATAATTACACAGATTAGAACAAATAGTAGAATTTCTGCCTTAAAGCATGCTCTGCCAGTCAGCCAAATAGCCATATAGAGATTAAACTTCCCAAAGCCTAAAATGTAAACCTGTAAGTAAAATATTTCGTTAACATGAAGTACTTACTTCGTATTTTTAAACCATCCAACTATATTTTAAAAGCTTTTAACTATGGTCCAAAATTAACTCAAATATCTTCGCTCAGGCGAGAATGCTATGTGAATTTCATATAGGTATCTAAGGAATTTATTTGAATAATTGACAGATTATATTCAGAAAAAAACAAAAACAAAATTAGTATTTATACTTTTAAATACGTATTGAACTCGTGGAACCATGGTTTTAATACCTACTGGACTACAGTACCTACAGTTGATTCGTTTTACGGTAACGAATTAGAAGATCGTCCTGTATACTCAGATGCCACACGGCGGTGAGATCCCGCGCCGATACTGTCGCTGTGACAGATAATCTGGCATCAGTTCGACAGCATCGATGCTTCCTGTACCACCGTCTAATAGTCTATCATACTCCTTTACTGGGCGCATTTATCATATTTGTAAGTAGATTTATTTTAGATAATGCTGGAAATACAATTGGCGCTGAAAGCTGCATGAATCGCACGATCATTGCCTTTGCAATGCAATGCGATGCATTTGACTTTGCAACGATAAGGTGTGAAAGTACAGATTTCCACTTGTGCTTTGTACTTCCACACATTAATTCTAAATAGAAATTTGTTTACAGAATGATATCAAGTAAGGTAAACGTACTGGTGCTCGACGCGGTCCCAGTACATGTCATCTTGAAACTTAAAGTCATTGTCAATAAAGGTGACATTAGCATGTCCA
Organism: Cydia splendana; assembly: GCF_910591565.1. Classification (NCBI taxonomy): domain Eukaryota; kingdom Metazoa; phylum Arthropoda; class Insecta; order Lepidoptera; family Tortricidae; genus Cydia; species Cydia splendana. The sequence continues at coordinate 15,522,969 of NC_085978.1, forward strand.
GCACTACCTTAAATCAATAGTCTGAAATAAAATTAGTGATATAGGCATTTAATAAAAATAATAATGCTTCTTAGCATTAAGCAGCCTGATAGACCTTTCTCCAATTATTAGGCATTTTTTAACGACTGACTATTTGGAGGAAAATTCTATTATATTTGTCAAAAAATTACGGGTAGCCCTAATTAAGTGTAAATTGAACACATGAAATTAGGATGCTAAAAAGAGAGAAGTCGTGGCACAGAATAAATAATAGTACTAGGTACAGAAGACTCACTCTCTAACAAAACGCGTCTGTTACGAAGATATGGCCGCTAGGTGGCGACAGTGCCACGCGCGGCTTATGGCTTTCCCCAAAATTGGCGCGGAACGGATGTACTTTTAGCTACCTGTTAGATATGAGCGCCGCGCCGGCGCGCCGCCGCCGCCGACAAAATATTCGCGCCGCCGCCGCCGACGCTGCGCTATCGGCGTGGCATCGGCGTGACCTTGTTAGATACTACTACGTGCTACTACTTTAAGAATCAGATAATATATATTTTATCTAGTTTAGATCTTTAACGGCGCCACTCCGAAGACATTCAATAGGTATTTTAGGTCCATATAATTCAAAAATATCGATGGTAAATTCATTTTTTTTTCTTTCTGGTAATCGCGCTACTATTAAGTTTATAGGGCAACGAAATTACAAATTTTGCAAGCTGGTTAGCTCATCCGTCATTCACCGCGAAATTAACTATTGCAAACATGGTTGAATGTTTCTGAAAGGTGCAAAAAGGGGTCAATTTCAGATATTAAGCGTTTTCACGTACAAAAGGACGATTTTTTCTTCAAGCAATGTTTCTTCACGGACTGTCACAACAAATTTGACTGTGCACAGCTTGTCAATAAAATATGAACCCAGAACTGTTAACCGCCGAGACACGCGCGCGTACAGACTGTTCGCGGTGGCCACATGCCGCACCAACGCCGGTGCGCGTGCGCCTCTCCGCAGGCTAGTTACCACGTATAACCAACACTTTACCCACTTAGATGTATGTCATCTACCCGAGACTAAGTTTAGATATGCTATCTTAGATTCCTTTAAAACTCCTACTAGAAATTTAGGTTTAGGTAGTTAATTTAGTTTGAGTTAAAGCTTTGTATCTGCATCTGATCTAAGCAAACATTTTCATTACCTATTTGTTATATTTATAAGGCATGACGTAACTAACTTAGCATATAATTTTTCCCTGTTTAAATAAGTACCTACAATCTACATCAAATAATTAACTGTTCCCTTTTTTGTGCCAACCATTGCATAATTTTGTTGTAATCCGTGGATAATGTCGTTGGTTATGCATTAAGTTAATTTGAATTCTACTACTAAATTTAACATTGTATTGTATAGCTGTTTGTTATCCCTAAAATGAATAAAATAAAATAAAATAAAAAAAGTCCGGCCGTTGGCTTCGCACGGAAGGGCGTCGGAAACGGTACCGGGTCTCATTTAAACTTGGCCATTGTTCAAATTTCAAGCTTTGCTTTCTTTGGCCTTGCATCGCATGGAAGTAAGCCGTTATATGAACCTTACCTCCAAGTTTTCGGTCTGTTTGTAGCTCAACTTTCGGCCTCGCTTTTACAATGCTTGGTCATTGGTTTTTATCCGATCTTAGCTCCACTGCAGCACGGCCTTTGGCCTCGCACGAATGCGCCGGCAGGAAAGCTCCAGGTCTTTAACACTATGGCCTCGGTCTTTATCGCCCTTCGAACTTGCTTACACTGGACCACTAGGTCAATTCCAAGCTCTGCTTTCTTGCAGCTTGGCCTACGACCTCGCACAGAAGCGCGCCGCCATCGGCGCTCCAGGCATTCGGCCGTCAGCCAAGCTCAATTCTAAGCTGTATTCTTACTTGCAGGTCAGCCTCTGGCCTCGCATCGGAAGGCGTCGGAATCAGGTCTTCGGTTTTAGGTGGAGCTCGGCCTCGCGTCTCCCTTTTTTAGGGTTCCGTACCCAAAGGGTAAAACGGGACCCTATTACTAAGACTTCGCTGTCCGTCCGTCCGTCCGTCTGTCACCAGGCTGTATCTCACGAACCGTGATAGCTAGACAGTTGAAATTTTCACAGATGATGTATTTCTGTTGCCGCTATAACAACAAATACTAAAAACAGAATAAAATAAAGATTTAAATGGGGCTCCCATACAACAAACGTGATTTTTGACCAAAGTTAAGCAACGTCGGGAGTGGTCAGTACTTGGATGGGTGACCGTATTTTTTTGCTTTTTTTTTGTTTTTTTTTTTGCATTATGGTACGGAACCCTTCGTGCGCGAGTCCGACTCGCACTTGCCCGGTTTTATTTACATAAATCGGTTATGTAGAGTCGATTTTGGTTAATGACGGAGCTTGATTTTCCTCACTTCGGCTCTTTGGTTGAACTGTCGACAATGACTGTTTCCCTGTGGGCGCAGCACGGTTCCATTTTTATCGTTGATCACTATGCGCGTCCCTTTCGCACTTACGTACTTGTTAGAACGTGCCAGGCATGGTGACAAGGGATAAAAACGCGACCGTGCTAAGCCGCCTGGTGATACAGTCAATCCGCTACTTTTTACTTAGCATAAAAGATAAGCCGCTCGCAAAGATGTTCCCGCCATGGCCTCGCCAAGATTAAAACCGCCTCTGATGCAGCGCGATACCGTTTATACTATGAAATGAAATACTACTACAATACTACTTAAACCTATACTATATAAAACTATTATACTATATAAAACTATTTTCGTACCTTTATTCAATAAATTATCCTTGAAATTGAAAAATGCACTTAATTTATAACTTTCTTACAGCAAAAACATGTTTTTTCGGTAAAATTTTGATTTGAATTATTTTTTCATTAATCCAAGGAGTTTCAAGGCCACGCCGCCGATTCGCCGCCTCCGCCGACCGATTTTGACCGGCGCGCCGCCGCCGGCTAAATGCCTATCGGCGCTCATATCTACTACCTGTAGCAAAGCGACGAAATCGCGGAGTGAGCCACGCCTGGTCGTGGGTTCAAATTCTGATTCTTATCTTAGTTACCACTACGTACCTATGAGGTAGCGAAAGGCCGAGGCTCGTTAAGAGTGCAACTGAGAGCCTACCGCGAACACCGAAGTTCGTAAAGTGCGGGCATCATTCTCTGTCACTCTAATGACGCCTTAATTGGAGTAAAAGAGAAGAATGCCCGAAATTGGCAAACTTCAGTGTTCGCGGTAGGCCCTGAAGAGCGATGATGTTGGCTTATCCATGTATTTTCAACAGAACCCTAAAATCTGTCCCTAATCTCATCACTAAGTATCGAACCCGTTTCTTTGTCTCTCAGTCACTACGTTTTATTGACGTCAATCAGTAGGTATTGTCAATACGAAGGTTTATCACCGTCAATCAGTATTGTCAGCTTAGCCGTATCGATCACGATTGGGGTCAGTCGTCCTATCGTGGACACTTGAATATATTATAAATTTATTATAATTAAGTTAAAGCCGATTTGTATTTGTCAATTCTGATTCGGTTGATTTGATTTGAATTGGTAATGAATGCGAAACTTTGACAGGTTTAGGCTATAAATTGTGATTGCGATACAGGGGCACTATTAATACAGTATAGTTGTTTGTGACAATTTGAGCACTGCTGGTGTACCTACTTTTAGTAAAATTGCTTTTGTATTACCAGAAATCTGCAATTTTATTTTACTAAACAAAAGTGCATACCTAATATTACAAATTTTCGATATTAAAAGTAAAAATACACGATAATAAAAATAATAAATTTTATAACACACAACTTAATTATAATATTAAGCATTTTATTTCGGCCAAGGAGAACGCTCTTCAAGTCTTCAAATGCTTTGTTTTCACTAGTACCTATTTTCAAGATAGGAATTACATCATAATGGTGTTATTCATAAACGCCTGCTAAGTCTAACAATCCCTTGATAATCATTCGTCCTTATCAGTCATTAAGACCTTTATGTTTATTAGAAAGAAAGAAAAAATAATAGATATTTGTAAGAGGTTGCTAAGTTTTGTGAAAGGGGGTTAGATTTTACCACTTTGACTGTTATACTGGTGATAAATTCTGATCGGATATTAACATATAATGTGTCATCTACACTATCTTTTACCCTACACTCATCTCATCCACACACGGCACAATGGCGCCGATATTTCATTGTCAAACTTAAATAAAGTCGTTATTTTGATGGAACGCCACGATCAACTTTTTGTCGTTCGGGACGCGTCGAGACCAATCGATTGTGATGGACAACACACCTTATTGAGACATATCCGTCGTCAAATCATTCAAAATTCATTTGTAATCATCACCGATCTACCTTAACGATCTATCTTTAAGTACTTTATTAGTTTGGCAATCGTTTTGTGAGCTGTACGATAAGTTTGTAAAAATATAGAGCGCGTCGGTTTGAAGTCAAATATTGAGAAATGGGCGTTCAAATTGCTAAGAATCGAAGATTTGGATACAAACGCCGGTATTTTAGGTTTGACGTAAAATATGCAATCGTATTTGTCAGTGTTGGCTTGTATAAGCTACGGATTTATTAGATTGAATGGAATAACGCTTATTAAATTGTGCATAAGGATTTAAGCATTTTATGATTATATGCGGTATATCGTGGAATAAAAGATGTGAAGGAAAACGTGAGGAAACCGGACCAATCCCAATATTACCTAGTTTCCCCTCTGGGTTAGGAGATCAGATGACAGTCGCTTTTTTAATGACAAAACTTCCGTGAGATACAGACATATTAAATATATTAAGAACACACACACTCCTCGGCACGGAGTAAAACATATCGAGCGTTTTTGACTTAAAATACGTGAGTGACCCGTTCTTAATATATTTAATATGACAGTCGCTTTCGTACAATACTAGTGATTCAAATTCTTGGGATTAGTTGCCAATTGAATCCCATGAAAGCGCGAGGAAGATGAATTATTGACACCACAAGATTGAAAGAGACAGACACTTCCAATCGAGCAGGATCGAGCAATAAACCCACAGTAGCAGTTGAAAATAAAAGCAATCCTGCGCATAATTACGATCGACGTCGGCTCCTTTGACGCGGCGCAGACATAACATCGGTCAGGGAATAACTATACGAATGCAGAATTAAGGAAAAGTATGCGTGATTGAGAAGTTTAACTTTGAATGTCAAACGGTTATAATTAGGTTTTAGGTACTTTTTGTTGGGTCATTAGCACTAATAGTCTGTATCTTTAGGTATTTAAATAAAAGTAAACAAACATTTTTTTTCGGGTAGTTATAAGATTTATTGGTTAACCAACCAAATACGAAACCGCCTGGATCTGTCACTGACCGAGCTGACTTTAACCTACATTATTTAATCATGTAATGTTTTCATCAACCCTCAACTGGCTTAAGGAGCCATTTGAGGGTAGATTTTGTTTACTTTTATTTAAATACCTAAAGATACAGAGTAAAGGCTAGGAGCAGATGTAGTGCATAATTGTTTTCCATCTTATTTATAATTTTAAAACTAATACGGGACTTAATCGCGTAAAACTTACGTTTGTTTATGGCCTGACGTTTCGGACGTGACGTTACGTTCGTGGTCACAGGCAGACTGGCGAGGAATTGTATCAACATCTTCTTCTTCTTCATCGTATTTTCTCGGAAACGTTCGTACCTATTTGCAAAAAGAATAGATAGTATAGAGGGGTCCTGTCATTGTAAATTTTGTAGTCACTGTAAATTTACTGCCATCTATCGACACACGACTAAAACTCAAAATGAAAACGTATAAAGTTATCAAAAAATGTATATATATGGATAAATTATTTTATTATTTTTATATCATTTTGATCCATGTTCATTCACTGATATCTATGTGTTAAAATTGTTAAATATGAAACGGTGTCGTCACGCCATCTAGCCGACCATAGGCCAAAGGTGTGTGCGACATCTATTCGAGAATGACTTTTACTTGAATTCCGAGGCACGTTTTTTCCTTTATTCGTCGTCTTATACTAAGTTACATATGTCTTTGCTATTTGTCAAGCTACTTCAGTTATCAGCTGCTACTTCAAACACTAGTTATTTATATTTAGTATGATATTGTTATTTTAAGTTTAATGTCCATTTTTGCCTAAATTATTTTCTTTTCCGATAAACTTCGAGTTTATCGATACTTTTACCAGGCAATAAGCTTACTTACCTACAATCCTAACGTGTTTTAAAACAATTAGACACGCAATAAAATACGTATAAATCTCATCATTAAATTTTACACTTACAAGTACTTAAGTACCAAATAAACATTAATTTGCAATTGCATTTCGCATTTCTATCAATGTAAAATCACCATTATGTTCTCGAAGTCAATACCAATATCTAACAGAGAATACAAGGCAAAATCAACCAAGTTAATATCAATATAAGATTCAAAATCGATCGAGAAGAAACATAGACTTATGGAGTCAGGCGCAAAAATTAAAATGTATAAAACTGTAATCGAGAAAGAGATATCAATACGAGAGGAGCGCAGGTGAGAAAGTGACAGGGATGTCGCCATGAGATTGTCCGTAAGACCAGTAGCTACAATTACTGTGATTCAGAGACGGGGTAAGCGGAACATACGGAGAGGAGTTGTGTCGCACAACCACAGGATAAATAATAGTACTACCGTACAGAAAGGACACTTCCTACAAAACCGAAGTTTGACAGCGATTCAGGGACGAGTCATGCTATCCCTCTCTAATGTGTGGCAATATTCCTTTCGGCTATTTAGGGTTGTCAAAATTCAAGTCCTTATCTTATCTGTGGTCGTGCACGCAAAAGGACGTCAAGTGGTGCCAACCCTAATAATTGCTCGGAGCAATGCTGAGCCGAGCGGAGCCGAGTTTGCCCGACGTCAGGAGTGTCTCCCCTTTGGCGCAACGCAGCGTTGTGGCCGACGTCATCGGGCGTTTTATTATAAAGCTCTGAATAAAACGTAACTAAGTAATAAACAAGTAAATGATTTTTTTTCTTGTGACATACTTTTATTGCTGACTGTACTTCTTCTGATTTGCATGTCTATAAAGTACTTCTCTAATCTCTAATGAGCCTAAAATTAAGTTGCCATAAGTGTAGGGAAATTTTGCTTCTGTGAGTATCACCGGGACACCAAGCTTCAAACGGGGATATTGCCAGGTGCGACCTATATTTGTCTCTATATAATGCATCTTGTAGAGCCAGCAATAGGTACTTACTCTTACAACACAGCTGAGGTTACAAGCGTCGATTGGATATGGTAGTAAGGCGTAAACTAGGTATCTACACATCGGGTCTACAAGGTATACACACTTAATCCCTTACAAGGTTACTTTTTACGTATTTATTGAATTCATAAATTCTTAAAATGTTTTATTCAAACAAAAACGTCACTTTTGACACTGACATATACAATCCATATCGTATCTTTAGCTAATTTTCGAAGTATCTTAAAGTTCGAATGAGGCCCCTAAATCGTCGCGATGCTCGGCGGGCCGCCGCTCCGTATGTTTCCCACCAATTTCGTCAGACATTTTCCACTCTATTCGACTCTACGTAATTAGGTAGTTTTCGTCGTTAATCGAAATGTGTGCGGTCGTCCGTTGTTATTATTTTGATTATGTGAAATGTAAGTTAAAATTAGTGTTATAATGGTTCGATGGAGGTAATTATAAGACTGCGTTTAAATGTAGGTGAGTTTATGTGCGAGTTTTGCCAACTTATTAGTTGAAGCTAAAGTATTCAAAATATATAATATATTGTATATTTATTTCAAGAAATTAGCATTCCAAGAGAGGCTACAGTGATCCCCAGACTAGGCATATACTCGTACATACTTACCGATGTGTGACGGTCAGTCGGTCAACCTGCCAGCGACTAAAGTTATGACCTCAAAGGTACTATATAGGTGATAAGGGGGAGGGGAGAGTCATCTTGTTCTTATCAGCTGGACTTGCGTCCATAAGTTCCTTTGTCCACTTACCATCAAGTGAGTTCCTCCTTATTTGCCGCTTTCGAATTAAAAAAAAAACTTCTCGTTTTGGTTGGTTTTGGACACACCTATAAGAAAGTATAAGTCGAATTAGGATTCGTTCTCAGAAAACGCATCAGCATCTCGTCTCAATGTCTCCGTCACGTACAATACTTAATCGACCACTTTAACTCCTTATTCCATTGTAATAAGGTCTAGAACCAGTCAATACAATCAAAGATGGTATTCTGTATGCCACGGGCGTTGTGACGTCGTATTTTCGTTCGGATGCGTTTTGTGAGTTATGGTCGTGGTGAGTACGTAAATAAGGATTTGAGGAAGGGGTGGGTGTGGACATGAGGGTATTCAGAAGGCGTATGCGATCATTGTCACCCCATAAAAAATAAAACTGATATGATATTGGTCGATTCCTGCACGTCTTCTCTATAGCCGCATATTTCCAACTCATTGGAAATGCAGCCTTATCCTTAAAACTGCAAATTTGTTGAGTTATGATTTGCGTTGGTAAGTCAATGAACTTCAAGCTTTCACACTTTAGGCCAAACGATTAGGAATTACAATTTAACTGCCCAATTATTTATCAAGGGATTTAAGTAATAAGACGAGGTAATATATGCGAAGGAAAAGTTGTTTGACGCAACAAAGGATGGAAAAATATACATAAAAGTACCTACAAATCTTTTATGTTTTTTTTCCTGAGTTCTTACTAACGACCAATTCCTCGAGAATCTTTATACCTATATTTAATTACCTGCTATAGAATAGATGCATTTTATTATGATATTCCAAACCACTAACATGAATTTTGGTTTAATGCTCTCCCGACAATTATTAATAGCAATCGACATTCATTCAAACGGCCTTCCAAAAACTAAAGAACTGGTAACCTAATGAACCATAAACTTAACCAATAAACAAAAACATAACAACCATAAACAACCCTCCTAGAACCAGAAAGAAATATCCGCCATATTAAGTCATACACGCTTAAGACCCTTAATTTTAAAAACTAACATATCGTATAATCTATTAACACTAAGAACGGTGGCTTGAACCAAAACGACCCGTATAGATTTTAAATTTATACCCATTTTACTAAAACTACCAAGCTCTATTTACTATTCATCAAAGCATAACTCAAGCAATTTGAACATCTACGTCATCAGTAATAAAACTTACGTTATTATTTCGAAAAAGTAATGTTAAAATTGCCAATGCATCTAAATCTAACAATCTCAAAATGCAGTTAATTAAAAAAGCTACGTTCGATTTTAGATCTAAAGCTCCTAACAATAAAGATGACGCTACAGTTTTTGTACTGTCAAATAAAACGTTTGTAGTGGCGAGTGGGCAGGTATTCTGTGCGCGCGGAGGGTCTACTATAAAGTAAGCGATAAATAAAGTATCCACGCGTTTGACAAATGAGAGAACACGCGTTTTATGGACGCGGCTTGTGTGAGCGGTTGGGGGTGTATTCTGAACTCTGAGCACCTTTTTGGTGCACTAAATGGTGCACCAATGCATTATAAATGCTGTAAAAAGTTTACCTCCTATCCTATCGATTTCAATATAATATTAAAGAAAAAATGGAAATGCCGATCGAGTGTTCGGGCAAGACTCGTCTTACGTACCTAGTACCTACCTAGCTAACATCCTGACTGCTAGTCCACCCGATTAGGGCGATAGCCCTCCCAAATTCTCGAGTGTATGAAACCTCTGGAAGGTTAGGCGCCTTTGATAAACTCTCAAGGGCCGCGAAAGCTGTATGAAGATGTCGTTCGATTCCAGCCTAGGCCAACGGAGGGCTTGGTCACTTTTTCTTAAGTCTATGACATCTATTTCTATTTATAGTTTATGTAGTAAGTAAGTAAGTAATCATTTATTGTCAGATTGTGCAATGTCAGTATACAGATGTTACAATATTATTTGATTATTTGAGTTTATTTGAGTTTTGATTTTTATTATTTGAGTGTGACTGTGACTACTTAAAAATAATAACAATATTTCATAAAATAATTTGATTTGTTCTAGAGTCATCATCTTCCTCGCGGCCTTTGCCACGGCTCATGGGAGCCTGAGGTCCGCTTGGCAACTAATCCCAAGAATTGGTATTGGCACTAGTTTTTACGAAAACGACTGCCATCTAACATTCCAACCCAGAGGGTAATCTAGACCTTATTGGGATTAGTCCGGTTTCCTCACGATGTTTTCCTTCACTGAATATCAATGATATTTCGTAAATAAGTTCCGAAAAACTCATGAGGTTTAAAACCGCGACCTCCGGATTGATAGACGTACGCTCTTACCGCTAGGCCATCAGCGCTCTTTGACTTGTTCTTGATTTGATCTGTTCTAGAGTAATAACTAGAATAGTTCTTTCAAACAGAACGCGAACCAAACCGCCTCAGAACCGCCACCATAATACCGCCCGCCGCTCAAACGTATCAGATTCACTCCAAACCAGTAAAACACACACAGAATTCATATTAGCCGATTAATAAATTCTCGGAACTTGGAATAAGACATAAATTTTAATAAAATATACCATAAAGCTATCAAATCGTGGGATCTAAAGTGGACTGAGGTCCATGCCGCATTGTTTTATGGTTTAAGATGAAAGATTTGGAGTTATTGCGTTTTTTGAGGTCAATTTGTCGGTTCAGTTCTTCAATGGTTGGGTTGGTGCTACTGCTCAATTCTTAACCGTGTCACAGAATAAATAATAGTACTATATAGGTACAGAAGACTCACTCTCTAACAAAATGCGTCTGTTACGATCAGGACAGATATGGCCGCTAGGTGGCGACAGCGCCACGCGCAGCTTATGGCTAGCCACCAAAATTGGTGTGGAACCGATGTACTTTTAGCTACCTGTAGCAAAGCGACGAAATCGCGGAGTGAGCCACGCCTGGTTATATTAAAACTACATTTCCAGCGCATTTACCTTTAACATTAAAAGTACTACTTAAATAACATTAGTTTCTTAGTAAAAACAGTCTCCTGACAACGTCCTTCACTCGATGCTATTCCAATTCGTGTCAAGTTTCATACCTAGGTGAGCTGGGGGGGTGCCTACCACCCCCTCTACACAAGAAGGAAAGAAGGGTGTAAAAACTTAGGTATACTGCAAGTACTGGAAACAGCAATGCAATATTGCAATATCGTACAAAAATTTTAACCCTGTTTTCACCAAATGGAAAGTAAAACTTTCTTTGTGAGCTACAATATTTGAATTTGATGTTTAAATTTTCATTAAGTTAGTAACCATATACGGCCTCCTAGCCTAGTAGGTAGTGACCCTACGGAGCAAGAGACGGGTTTGAATCCCGGTATATATTACGAATATTTGTTCCAGAATTATGGATATTATCTATAGTTCGTTTTTTTAGCATTAGAAAAAAGGTAAACAATTTTGACGTGTCTTTTTATTGAAAACATTTTTGAAAAATAAGTCACGACAAATATGTAACAATTATGAATCATATACGATTATTTATATTCTTTTGCTTTCATAAGTAGGTTACTGATTTAAAAAAAGCACTTTTCAATTAAAAGACACGTCAAGATCACGTAGTCTTTTTCTAGTGCTAGAATAACGAACAATATGTTTAGGGGCCCACTGATTAACAGTCCGCCGGACGGTATCGGCCTGTCAGTTGTTCGGAACTGTCAAAGTTTTGTTCTAACTGACAGGCCGATACCGTCCGGCGGACTGTTAATCAGTGGGCCCCTTGTATGTAAACTATATCGTCGCCTAGCAGGTACCCATAGTAGAAGCTTTGTTTTCTTTGGGGCTAGGTCAATTGTATATATATTGGGTCCTTACCTATGAAATTGGCGTTTTTGTTCATAGATATAAGTCTGATCCTAGTTTTTTTTTTTTTTACAAAAGTACATACACAATTACAATAAAACTACAATATGATTTCGCCAAACTGCTTGACAGCAATTAATTGTTATTTTTTATTGTTAAGTGTTCAGAATTAAGCCTTGAAAATAGGTCGTTTCATGTGCTGTCGGTTCGAGTATTAAAATTACTTATATTTTTCTAATGGTACCAATTTTCAAGAAATGGAGATATTGAAAACATACCTTAAAGGTGTCAAAAATTACTGGAAAAATTTTGTTTGGTTTGAATTAGCTTAAAAAAAATATCTGCAAAATTAATTGTATGGAAATTCGTGTTTCGTTGAAATTCTCCGAACAAAACGCCAATTTCATAGGTGATGACCTAATAATTGCCCCAAATATATTTTTAAAGCCGAAGCTTCTTTAGGCGCGTTGGGCATTTTTGAGATGGGAAAAAACCATTGAAATCGCGACACTGTTACCGTTACCGTAACCGACACCTCTGTATATAAGTATCTACGTATATTGTGTATATAGATTTGAGATGGAAAAAAAACATTGAACTCGCGACACTGTTACCGTAACCGACACCTTACAAATATTTTCTGACGGTTCAAAAACTACACACGTAATTGTTCAAGTTTTCACTTCTCTCGGCACTCCCGGATTGCCACTGTTTTTGACATTGGAAATGTCTTTTCGTTCGCTCCAGTATAGGCTCCGATTTCACGAAAAAGTGCGATCCCCTTATATCTCGGAAAGTTGTGAAGATATGATATTAAAAAATAGGCTCAAAAGACGCATAATCACGAGAGCTGTAAGGTGCAAAAATAATTATTCGAGAAAGTCAAAAACAAAAAAAGTTATGGTCGAAATAGTGAAAATAAAATTATTTTTTTTCCGAATTTTTGATTTTGGTGCTCGATAATTTGGAAACGAAGAATGATATCAAAAATTTGAGAAAAACGGCTCTGGACAATTTAGTCAGCTACAATTTGAGCCTAAAACAAAGACGATCGGGTTAAGGGTTTGCCCTGTAGCCTAACCTTTAAATAGTCAAAAAGTCAGAACGACATTTTTCACATGACATTTATGACTTCATGTTTCGCAGAGTTCGTTATCGGTGTTTGTTGTGAATTACCGATAGGGAGAGGGAGAGGGAGAGGGAGAGGGAGAGGGAGAGGGAGAGGGAGAGGGAGAGGGAGAGGGAGAGGGAGAGGGAGAGGGAGAGGGAGAGGGAGAGGGAGAGGGAGAGGGAGAGGGAGAGGGAGAGGGAGAGGGAGAGGGAGAGGGAGAGGGAGAGGGAGAGGGAGAGGGAGAGGGAGAGGGAGAGGGAGAGGGAGAGGGAGAGGGAGAGGGAGAGGGAGAGGGAGAGGGAGAGGGAGAGGGAGAGGGAGAGGGAGAGGGAGAGGGAGAGGGAGAGGGAGAGGGAGAGGGAGAGGGAGAGGGAGAGGGAGAGGGAGAGGAGAGGGAGAGGGAGAGGGAGAGGGAGAGGGAGAGGGAGAGGGAGAGGGAGAGGGAGAGGGAGAGGGAGAGGGAGAGGGAGAGGGAGAGGGAGAGGGAGAGGGAGAGGGAGAGGGAGAGGGAGAGGGAGAGGGAGAGGGAGAGGGAGAGGGAGAGGGAGAGGGAGAGGGAGAGGGAGAGGGAGAGGGAGAGGGAGAGGGAGAGGGAGAGGGAGAGTAGTACCCAAGATAGAGCTGATGAACCCTGGCTGTACCTAAAGGAACTCAGGTTTGTTGCAACATAGGCACACGCTGTTTTGGTCATCCGACTCGTCTTAATGAGCACTTAGGAGAGTAGTACCCAAGATAGCTGATGCTGAACCCTGGTAGTACCTATTGGAACTCAGGTTTGGTGCAACATAGACAAACGCTGTTATGGTCATCTCTCGTCGCGTCAAACTGCTGTCAAGAAAAATACATATCTTGCAGCAAATGGGCCGCTGCCGATCAAGACTCGAGTGACGATAACGGCGATGTGGCTACCACTTCTCGAGTTGCCTACGGATTTGCCGTGTAATAATTTTCTTGTACTTTGAACATTAATATATCCTGCTTATTAATCGAAAAATGAAATATGTACCTATACTTATGCGCCACGGCGACAATTATTCAAACTTCGATCCGCGTGTGGAAATTTTGCAATTTGTTTGTTCACATGCGTTATGTCCAGGATACTTGTGTTAGTCTAAGAATAAAATAATTATCATTCAACGTTGTAGTTTTATTTTGTAACTTTTTCCTTATCCAGACTTTCTCGTCGCTCAGCGACAATATTTTTTCGAATTCCGTAGATTCATTTCCAATGTGCTCGATAGTCGTGTGAGGCACGAAATCTGTGAATTTTTTTATAACAGTACTGTTATTATAGGTAGGTTTGTATAGGTAATATGATCTGCCGGCCTAGCCAAGGTTACAATCGCTATCGCTTCGACAACGAAAAACATTATGTCTCTCTATCACTCTTCCATATTAGTGTGACAGTGACAGTTGCGTTTCGATCGCTACGGAGCGTAAGCGATTGGCATCTTGGCTACGCGGCCTGTGCCGATATTAATACGTTAGTAGTTTCACAGCTATGTGAGGTAGGTGTCCACCCACCGCCCTCTTACTATACTCCTACTTATACTATAGGAGGTCGATAGAAACAAACGAGGGTAGAAACTTGGACAAGTCCTGCGATCTTATGATGGCCACATTTTACTCTTCTTATTCTTAGCCTTCTTCCATTTACTTGAGGTCAGCTCTTTATACGGCGTCACGAGGAACGTGTATCTCTGGTCGTATTCGTGATTCCTCAAGGTTCTTTTTAGGGTTCCGTACCCAAAAGGTAAAACGGGACCCTATTACTAAGACTTCGCTGTCCGTCCGTCTGTCTGTCACCAGGCTGTATCTCACGAACCGTGATAGACAGTTGAAATTTTCACAGATGATGTATTTCTGTTGCCGCTATAACAACAAATACTAAAAACAGAATAAAATAAAGATTTAAATAGGGCTCCCATACAACAAACGTGATTTTTGTTCAAAGTTAAGCAACGTCGGGCGTGGTCAGTACTTGGATGGGTGACCGTTATTTCTTTTTGCATTTTTTTTTCATTATGGTACGGAACCCTTCGTGCGCGAGTCCGACTCGCACTTGCCCGGTTTTTTACAAGACCCAATCCATGTTATCGTGGGCCTCCCACGTCTCCTAGGCTTTTCACTCATTTTCTTGCCGCTTTTTTCTTATTGAAATGACTTATCTTTATCTTCAGGCAACTAGTGACCCATAGATCTTAAAAGACTTTAAAACTATTTAGGCAAAGGACCAGAAGAATCGCTTGATGGTAAGCAATTACCGTCGCACATGGACACTTCCAGAGGGGTTACACGTGCGTTGCTGAACTTTAAGATGGGAGTACGCGGGAGTCTTGAAGGTTTAAGGTCGTATCGGTCCGGATATTCGGCGGAAATCGCTTTTCATCTGGCGAATTGTCAGCGCTTTTGTCTCTCCTTAAAAAAATTAATTAAAAAAAGGTTAAAAACTCCCGTGAGCCTTAGACAGATTACGAGTACTACGACTAAATAATGACTGAGGCTAGAACGTCCCGGATCTGGGCCGAGGCAACCGACACTTCATTTTCTATGACAGGTGACCGGTGATCACGTGATGCTTTCTATAGAAGACGAAGTGTGTCGGATGCCCCAGCCCGGACACGGGCCGTTCTAACGTGAGTCATCCTTAAATGTATTAAGTATCAGTCACTCACGTTTTTACGTTTAGCGAAACATGTATAGATCGTAGCGAAACAAGACGCAACGTAAAAACGTGAGTGGCCCATAAATTTAAATTTTTAAAAGATGAAGATGCGTTTTTAAGAAAAAATCATACCTAAGCGAAGCATGTCGAGCATTTTTCGACTAAAAAAGTGAAAAACCTGCTCTTATTCGTACTAATATAAGTAATATAGTAGGTATTACAAATGCGAAAGTAGCTCTGTTTGTCTGTTGAACGAATGTAGATGAAATTTGGTATGATATACCTATCTCGAAGAAGGACATAGGATAGTTTTCACCTTGGAAATCATGGCTTAAAGAGGTGAAAAGTGGGGATAAATTAATTATATAGGTAATGAGTATATTATAATACTAATTCTACGCAGTCAAATTCGCGGAAAAGCTAGTTTAAGTATTTTTTTACAAAATAACTTCACTTATTACATTAAATCTCCTTTTCCTCAGCTACACCGATACTATTCCAATTTATGTCTCATAGCTAGGTGCTAGACGGGTGGGGGTTGTCGTCTCCGTATAGATTTTTCTTTTTGCCACCCGTGCTGTGAACTAGCTGTGCGGCTGGGTTTACTTCTAGAAAAAAATTCTAAAGTAGCATTATTGTGGTTGGTAAGTGTAAGTACTATTTTTATACGTTTGCTCCGCTTTTCAAACATATACGTTTGATATTTTGCCATTGGTATACATGTATAATATCACACTTAAAAAATACAACTTCAACTAAGTATAAGTCCAACTCGTATTCAAAAATTCTGCTGAAGATATTATATGTTCCGGAGGAGGAGATTGACCCCTGAATGTAAGAACTTTCAATTTTAAAACACCTGATAATATGTACCTGATTTAAAAGTGATAATCCTCATAATGGCTTTTGACATGAATTTTCTTCATCATACTTCTTCCACCAATATTGAATCAAAGAGCTCCGTGCATCGCTCCCATTTCCACTTAAAAATTTGACACTACTTATCTAATTATCAACCTCGACTATTGTAAGTTTTTAAAATCCTGAAACTTAACAAACGAACAAACAAACCTGCACCTTTTTATATAGCGGCACGATATTGCATCGCACCTAGTTGGATTTCTAGTTAACTTTCAGTTCAAATTGAAATTCCATTAAGTAGATTGCTTTTTACGTTGGCGCGATGGCGGACGTTATTATGTTATGTACTCTACTTAAAGATTATTTAACTTTATTCTTATAGGGTTAGGTTTAAAGGTTATGTACTCTATTTAAAGATTATTTAACTTTGCTCTTATAAGGTTAGGTTTAAAGGTTATGTACTCTGCTTCTCATGAAGTAAGGGGGATAACCCCCTACAATAATGCAGGCAGGTGATTTTAACATTTGCCTTTCTTTAAAAATGTAGTATACACGTTTCTTAGTCGACTGTAGGTATATCTTCTTAGGCCTCCTAGCCTTGTGCCTTGTCCTTGCATACAAAGCAGGAGGTTCTGAGTTCGAATCCTGGTAAGAGCATTTACTTATATTTGTGAGTTTATCTCATAATTAGTTCTAGTTCTAATGTGTAATATTCGTTTGAGGATGTTTTCTATTTCTATGTATATACGTATTTATATTTAACTATATATTATATATATTGTCGCCTAGTACCTACCCACAACACAAGCCTTACTGTGTAACTATTAGGTCGATTTGTGTAAAATTTTCCTATAATACTTATTTATTTACAAAACATCACGGTGACAAGCTGAATATCACGTTTTCAACAACAAAGAAGAAAATTGCCTCAAATTAGCTTAGACATTAATTATTAATCGCTATGTCTAGTCCTAATTTATTAAAACGTAATTCCTCCTTGACTAAATCGATATTGTCAAGGATCAGCCATTTTGCACACACCAGCGAACGAAATTAAAGCAAAACAATGTGCCGTCGGATGATATGAATTCGTCTTGCATCGGTTCGCAGAACGAGTGTATATTTAGCGGTGCACTTCGATCCGCGTGTCGCGGGTTAGTTATGAGTTTGAGGACGGACTTGTCACGCTATTTACTTATACTTACTAACACTAACGACCCGCTCCGGCTTTGTACGGGCTACACAGAACCATAACAAATTATACACCTAAACCTTTCTCGAGAATCACTCTATTGATAGGTGGAAATCGCATGAATATCTGTTCAGTAGTTTTTGAGTTTCTCGCGTAACAACATACAAACAGACAGACGGGGGACTTTGTTTTAATAGTGATTTTACCTCGACTTCTGTCAATTAAGTATAAGCAATTTGCATTGAACTCTCTTCCTCATGACTGACGCTTTGGATTTGACTGTAGGCGGAGTTCTAACACAAGAAGCCGATCAAACTTTATTAATTGGCCTTTGTTTTACATTGCATATTGTTTGGAACTTTCACACTTTTTACGTACTAGTAAATAAGGAATACTCAAAATTAAGTTCATCGGAGAGACCTAAATATATTATCTTATGTTCAAAACTTTGTTGAATAGAAAGCCTATGACTTTTGTTTATTACTGACGCTAGTGTTAAGAGTGTAGGTGCAGTCTTATCAAAAGTCGCCGATCAAAAGACATAAGATGAAGTTAATTGGAGAGAACTATTAGAACAAGCCTTTGTTCGCTACTGACGATAATATAGTATAAATGTAGTTATGTATTTCACAAGTCGGGAGTAAAACTTATTAGCGTATTACAAGATAAAATAACGCTTATGCACAAAGTAGGTATAAGAGCCTCTACCATCAGTTTTAACATTGACATAACGCTCACGTCTACGTAATTTACTTTCTGTACATCTCGCTTCCACTATTGCTCGCATATGCAAGTACGAGCGAGATGCATAGAAAGTATGTTACTTAAACGTGAGCGTTATGTCAATGTCAAAACTGGTGGTAGCCGTACAGGGCTATTTTCTTCCAGGTTAGTTCTCTAAAAACGTAAAGTAGTTAATAAATAAACTTACTTTTTGACAGCTCATGAATAATTATTTCCTATACTCTACTGACTCATATGCAATTTCATACGTGTATATGCTAATTATACAGTTTCAGCCTCGAAACATAAATGAGGTGTCACAGTCCGGCCCTGCGCGCGCGCACGCGATCATGAAAGCATTCCCGCGACATTAAAGCGCGTTCATTTTCATAGATTTATCGACGGGCCGGACTTATGACCAGCGGTGCTCAAACTGCTGGGTTGGGTGTGATGTAACATATTAAGAGATGTAGAGTTTGACATGAAAACATAGTGTAAACAGTATTATACTGTAACAAAATAAGTAATAAAGCATGTAACATTAAACACAACAGAAACATTTGTAAAAAACACACATAGTTTTATGTGCTGTGCAAAAAAATTGAAAATACTTACCACTACTTTTTATTTTCTTATCATGTACCGCGGATCATTCAACAACACATTTTTCACTAATCAATATTCATTTTACTTACTTACTCCGTTGGCTCAGCGACCCAAAATGAGACTTGGCTTCCGATACAAGACAGCGCCACTTTTCTCGGTCCTGTGCGACCTCTCGCTAAGTGTTGACTCGAAGTTCGTGCAGATCCGCCATTCCGCCTCCACCATGTCGCACCAGTGATATCTGGGGCGTCCGATATGACGTCTTCCTGCTGGGCGGCCCAGGTATGCTCTTTTCACGTTTCGGTCTTCATCCATTCTCTCAAGGTGGCCCAACGCCCAACCAACGGAGTCTGTGAGCTTTAGTCTCCGCCATATATAATATTCATTTTATTGTTTCTTATTTAAACTAAAGAGCATAATAGCAACGTTACGTAGGTTTTATAATTTTCTTCTTTAATTTACGAATGTCGACCAAAACTGAGGTACCAATAACACACAATTTAAAAATGTACACAACCTCCTGAGTCTCACAGACCCTTTTAAAGGAAAGAAACCAAAATATCATTAGATTTTTTTTAAATAAGTTATGGTTCCAAATTTAAAAACAATAAAGAAGCTTCTGAGACTAAGGAGGATAGATAAATAAAAATAAATTCTTTTTTTTTTCTTTTTTAACACAAAGCATTATGTAATTATATACATTCTAAAAATTATCATAGCAAACTAAGAACCTAAGGCTTAACTGCTGCTGTAAACGCTCTTATTTACTCTAAAAATACGCTCCTCATACAAAGTAGTGTAACAGTTTGGGCACCTCAATCAAGTGCCAATTCGGATGTCGAAACCGAAGTATTTGCGTCCGCACCTGCCGCCGTACAAATCATTACGATATGGTAGAATCATCGATATATCCTATATCTATTCGTCATAAATTACGAGTATACCCTGGCTTAGGTTTGCATGTGTACTGTGAATGTGTTATACATGTGTGGGTACCTACGTGTGACATTGTAACACAATATTCTTCTTCTTCCTCGCGTTATCCGCATTTTGCCACGGCTCATGGGAGCCTGGGGTCCGCTTGACAACTAAACCTAAGAATTGACGTAGGCACTAGTTTTTACGAAAGCGACTGCCATCTGACCTTCCACCCAAGAGGGGAAATTAGGTCTTATTGGGATTAGCCCGGTTTCCTCACGATGTTTTCCTTCACCGAAAAGCGACTGGTAAATATCAAATGATATTTCGTACATAAGTTCCGATAAACTCATTGGTACGAGCCGGGGTTCGAACCTGCGACCTCCGGATTGAAAGTCGGACGCTAAGGTGGGGTAAGACCGACATAGTTTATTTTGCTCGGGGCAAGACAAACAGTAAGGGGATTCCATACAAGTGTTTGTCTTGCCCCGGTGATGGTGATAGTCTTACCCCCCCCCCCCCCTTACCTTAGTCCAAAAGCTCCCAACTATGATCCAATATTAACTCAAACATATTCGTTCGAGTGTGACTATTATTTGAATGTATGGGAAAATATGTTTATAAATGAAAGAAAAAACTCGGACAAATACAAAAAAGTACATTGGTATTTATACAATGAACTTTTGGATCATCGTTGTATTAGAGTTAGACCAAGATAAGTCTGCAACGATTTTGATAGCGTCATAATGTCACAGAAGTTTGACGTTTAAAATAACACTTGTACTGCGGTGCTATCAAAATCGTTGCAGACTTTTCTTGGTCTAACTCTACCTAACTGTACTAGGTACCTATAATAGTTGGGTGTTGTCTTGTGTTACGGTATCTACTTAAAATGTCGTTCAATTTAGTAATAATGAACACCTTGACACCGTTTTATCAATGGCAATTTAAAGTATATGTTCAGTAAGTGTGTTATTTTACTCCCTTATTTTTGCGATCTAGCTCGCCTAACTTATATTCGATTTCCATAAACTTCTTCCCTGTAAAACCGTTTATTCTTACAACACGCATAACAAACCGTTATGATAAATGGATCGTCAAAACTATAGAGTGCCAACTTCAAAATAAATATGATCAAAATAGCCTGGAATCTCCCGCGCAAAACGACTTATGTTCTATGGAAACTATAGGCACTTACGACGTTTTTGAAAAGGTGGGTGTAAGAATCAATGACGCGTCGGTTACAGCTGTAAAGCCATCAATCTGTTTGTCTGTGTGTCAGTAGCTAACCGGGAAGGATTGGACATATATCATGGGCGGTGTCAAAGATTTTTGTTACAAAATGAAGGTATAATTATAATTCGGGCGTTTTGCTTCTGGACTAAATAGATTAAAGATTGGTCAAGATTGCAGTGCTAATAAATTGATTACCTTCCAAATTCCAAATTCCAAATTATTTATTTTTTTAAACATAGGTATGTACAACAGTAGGTCTTACATGTGTAATACAATAGGTACCTAACACTAAGTTTCGCCACATGGCACACAAATAGCTATAGAGCACATGTAGCGTGCAATTATAAACTAAGTCTTAAAACATACACAACAAATACAAATTAAAAGGTTATAAAGTTTCCTGAGTCTGGATACGATTTCTTTCTCTGGTCGGCCCTTCATGTCTGAGGATCGTGGTCAGTATCAGGGTTGCATCTGGAGCGGATGATCTGCCTCCACCGGTTTCTGTCCAACGCGTCTTTGACGACCGTGTAGAAAGCAGATGATGAAGAGTTTTTAACTTGATCGGTCCATCTTATTAGTGAACGACCGCGTGATCTTCTGCCTTCAGTGTTTCCAACCACAATCAGTTTTAAATACGATTTCAGTTAGACCAATCATATACATACTTTACCTACTTTAAACCATAGGTATAGTGTTAACTACTTTGCTAAAACTAAAACTAATATAACATAATTCTTGTTATTCCTCTATTATTAGTACCATCTATTAGACAGATACTTATTACGATCATTTCAATAACGAGTACATCTACAAACGGATACTAAAAATAAAATACCGTTCAAGCAGCGATCAAAATGATAATAAAAGAAAATCAGAAATCGTTTATATTCACATCAAATAACACCCTGATTTCACCATAAGCTACTCGAAATGATTTAACCGACGTTTAGAAAAAAATGTATTGTCACCTACTTGTAGACAATCGAGCGATATTTTAAATAACAAAGTTATTTTTGCTACTAATAATTATAAAATCAAAGCATTTTAAATCTTAAAACGTCACTCCAAAGGGCCACAAGAAGACGCTTTAGCGGTTAATGGTTTTAGTAATTTATTCAAAAAACGGTGTCAAGTAATTTTCGACCCTACTGCTTTCCACCTAGGTCAACATTTTCTTAAAACAGCTCTTTTTATTTCTTCAATAAATACCAAATCATTTTACCTTCAAACAATAGAATAGTTAATCCAATTTCAACTTTGTTCTTTTACAATAAGGGTGTTGCCTTAGTTTTTGGGTGGTAAAATAAAGTTGGTAAAGCACCTGATGATAATGACGTCACGCTGTGTGACGGTGGATGTATTAAAATCACATTATGCATGTGTGGGACAGTTACGTATATTCACGCGCCTGAGCGTTTATTGTGATTCGACAGAAAATTGTCGCTGGATATCGCGTAGACTTCAATGTTTTAAAAACCGATTTCAAAAATATACAGGATAGTTTAAAATACATATTACGTAGGTAGCAAATTTTCTTTTAGCATTTAATTAATAACTATTGTTACACAATTATTAATTATAATAAAACTAGTGGTTCTGTGAGCTACCTACAAGTACACCTCGCGAACCCCTTTGGCTCCGTGATTTTGAAAAATATGTATGTACTTTAAAAAAAATCTGGATAAACTTGCTGACAGCATTTCTCAAGATTCGATGGAGAAAATTAAATGCGACCGGTATGTAGATAAGAACAGCGAGACATACATAGTTATTTTAAGCATCTTTGGCCAATCTTTGCAGCTTCGTTCGCTCGGTTAATGAAATGAGGTAAAATTGTTTTCATTGTTACCTACCATTTAACTATAAATAAACAGTTACCCGACCGTTATAAAACATAGAATTAGTTAACAATTAAAGCCCACACTTGTCCAGAAACATGTCAAGCACGATAAGCACAGATAAGCACAAATAAGCACAACTGCTGATACACACAATGCTCGGAAGCGTACGCATCGCTGCGCGAGAGCATCTACCATTCTATGAAAAACGTTCTAAGTGTATAGAAACTACATGGCACTTAGGACTTTTTGACTGAAAATCTTACGCATCAAATCGCTTCTTCTATTTATTCCTTTTTTTCCAAAATAAACCGTAAACAGGTTAAGATAGAGCTCAATTCGTTATTGAAATGTAATCGCTTCTTGGAAGTTGTGTTTTTTAATGTGATATTGCGAAATAAATTTTATTTAAAGCGCAATAAAGTTGAATTTCGAGGAAATGGATTTGTAGATAGGAGATTGCGTAGTAAAATAGTAAATATTGGTGATCAGAAGGATCTCCTATCTAAGATCGAGTTCACATAGTTAATTGTTATAGTTAAATGACCTTATGTTTGGATTTACGCAATGATTGTGCTTAGTAATTAGTAACAATTGCTTAATTTAAATGAACCGTTTTCTTTTGGTTCAGTGTTAACAATAGTTCTATTCTAAGTGATCACTATCTTTTTTTAACTATCGTCCGTCTATCGACCATAGCTATAGCTTTTTATTAAAACCAGAAAAGATAATATGAAAGTGGACGACCCCTCGAAATCGCCTTTTCATACAAACGTAATCCTCATTTTTCTCTCTGAATATTACTCACTTACTTACTTCGCTGACTCAGCGACCCGAAGAGTACTGTGCGATCCCCTCCGACACTAGATTTCGCCATTCGTTCCTGTCCAGTGCGCTCCGACGCCATTCAGCCACTTGGATGTCACACAGGTCGTTCTGGACCTTATCGGTCCATCTGTACCTAGGTCTTCCGACCGGACGTCTCCCAGTTGGTCGCCCCAGATAAGCTCTCTTGGCCGCACAATCCTCTCTCATCCTATCCACATGGTCGAGCCAGCGAAGTCGAGCAGCCCTGCTCTCGCCGATGGATTCGCCCACCAGTTCTTCCACCTCCAAGTTCCTCCCCAATTTCCAAGAGCCTCACGTCTTGTAGGGTCTAAGATCTTTCTAAAGATCTTCTTCTCTGCCACCAAGAGCTTGTTTTCCTTCTTCAGGGTCAACGTCCAAGCTTTGCATCCATATACCAAGACCGGTCTTATCACGGTCTTGTAGACTCTAATCTTGGTTATCCTGCTGATGAGCTTGGACGTTAATATTTTGTGAAGAGCCGCTGAGCATCTTGGGCATTCTGGATACGGATGGCGATTTCGTCTTCTGTCTGGTTGGTGCCTGTTATTGTGAAACCGAGATTCTTGAACGTTGATACGCGCTTGTAAAATTTCCCATCGGTTAACCCATCCTGCGTACCCTTCTCCGTCTTCTCATGTGGAGATACTCCGTTTTCTCCAGGCTGATCCTAAGCCCCACTTTCCTATCCTCCTCATCTAGAGTTTGTGCCATTCCGTTATGTCAATTTTCGTATGGGATTAGAACAGCGTGCCAAGCGGGACGTTTTGGAAACTCATAATCCCATACAAAATGAGACTTTACACAAACGCGTACGTCACGTCATGTTATCGAATGAAATTTACACTAGAGGTGAGAGGATGATCACTCAGAAATCTAATTCGCAATAACACTTAATTATGTAAGTGTTTTCCATCGCGCTTACTTCCTGAATGATTCTCGCATGAATATATCTTTGTCGGGCATTAGTACGTTGTGTTCCTGCCGCTGGACATGTTAATCGTGATACGACGGAGTGATATGTGGTTAGGGTGGCTGCATACGAGAATAGTTTCGCATCTTATGAATCTTAGGATGCAAGTATCTTAGAAATAAATAGGTAGGTATATACTTACCTATTTGAACTTCTTAACTGTGTGAGCCAAATTTTCACATAAATGTGGAAAACACATGTCAAGAATATATAACATTGCCTGTCAAAAATCAGAAAGCCGCTAAAATCGGAATCATGTCAATCCAATTTAGAATTAATGAGTGATTGCATGAATGATGTATTTGGTTTTTAAACAAAATTCTTGTCATAATATACATCAGATCCTTGCTTCGCGATAATTAAATAAATTCGTGATAGATCCGTCTATACATGTGAGTTAATATATATCCTTGCTTGCCATTGCCGTGATATGGCTTATTGCCTAGTCAATTATGAGTAATTAATGCGAGACACACCCATAACAATTGAAATATTTCTTATTTCAAACTTTAATCGACCATAATTTACAGTAGTAATGTAAACATCTAGTAATGAATAGGGTATTATACTGTATTTAAAACAAATTATTTTACACCGTGCATGAAATAAAACACCAGATAATTATTAGAAAAACACGGAAAGGAGTTATTTTTAAACACAAGTTCTATTTAATAAATCGGATAGAAATATAAAAAGTAGGTGAGTTGACCGTAACGTCACGATGTAATGTTTCATATAAATTCCATATTAGCAAATCGTTTTGACAGTTCTAAAAAAGTTACTGATTTGACTAGTAGGAAAATACCCTATTGTCGCTAGGTATGACTACAAAATAGCTTAAAGTACGTTCAATAATTGAAAATACTTAAATCACTGAAATGATGATTCTAAACCGTATTAATTATGACGAAAAGCGACTACCACTCTGACGGCCGGGGACGTAAAACTTCTCATTCACACTCGCGTGGTCGAAGGTAGGGTGAGAGAGATAGAGACATCACCCCGGTCGTCAGTTTGGTTTGCGTCTATATATACTACTATAGTCGTGCTAGACTAGTCGCAGCGACTGAAAGTCGCACGCGTGCGCTCATCCTCCTAATCCTAATTAAACGCGGATGAGCGCCACCGCCGAATGATTTAGCTTCACAAAAACTGGAAATATGCGTCTTCCCGGTACCGGGCAGGCATTCTGTACTATTTGCGTGGATTCGCTGGATTCTAGATAACTTGCGAGGACTGAACAAATAAGACACGTATGTAAGAATTGAAAACCTACAATACCGGTCAAAAGTTTAAGTTCACCCTTTGTTTTCGGTACAAATGAGTACTTTTGTGAGATATTTTTTTGCAGTTCGGATGTCGAAATTTGCCTCCAACTGATCCATTATTGTTTCCAGATATGTGCTTGATCAGCTTGATTAGTCAGACATAATTTACGTACATTTCTAAACAACTCATTCCCTAAAATCTTATGATTTTAAAAATTTATTCTTTCGATAATTAATAAACAATTTTGGCTTCTGTTTACATGTAAAACCCCCTTTTTATCGAAATATCGTAATTCTGGTGGCGCTATCTATTCTGTCACGCGCCGTGGCCGCCATCGGTCCGTGACGGGCTTTTTGACCAGCCTTGTCAAGCGTGGACTTTGTCAGCGGATGTGTGGGTCTTTTATAGGTGTACATTTGCATTGACAAGCAATTATGGCTATAAAACTGTTTGGAAACTTTAACAGTGAGTGATAACAGATTACTTTCCAAAATTTTTGACTTTAGGTACATCGCACAGTAATTGTTACTGTTTTACATGTTTTTTTTTAATTATTTGGGTTGATGTGACATTGATATATGAGTTTGCCTAAGTATTTTAAGTAGAAAAGACATTTTCACTTAACTGTGCACCTTTAACGGCCGGTTAGCAATCGTTACAAAACTGACGGTCAATGTCATTTTGTCAGAATGGAACGGTTATTAGACGTTACTGAAACACGACTTAAGTCGCGCTTTAAAGTACAAGTTAAATGGAAATGCCCTTAAAATTATGTCGAACTATATTACTCTAGGGTTAAAATTTAAAACACTGATTGTCAATTTGCAACACAGTAATTAAAATATAATATCGCTTACACAAGATGGAGACTATTACACTGCAAAAACATACAATAACTCATTTCCTAAGTATAAAAACAATGGGCAAGACAATAAACTAGATGCAATTATTATTAGGATCGTGACAGACGACGGAAACGAGAAATTACTTACTATTACGGTGTTATTAGTAGGATCGGTGGAGTGTGGGGGACTGATTATAAAACTGAGATAAGTAAGCATTGTCAACGCTGCACAGATAGGAATTGATAGTCCAGTGACGATGGAAGTCTTTGAAGTTAAAAAAACATGCTTGGCGTAAATCCTATACAACTAGATAACACACTAAAGATTTTATTAAAAACAAGACCCTACGGAATTTAGGTGAACATAAGTAATGGGTAGGTACCTGAATGTAGAAGAATGGGTCATTAAATCCCTACTGACAAGTAACTGCTTATTATGTTGCAGGCCGCAGGCAGCAGGTTGCTGGTGTTGTTAAATTTATTTTAATGACATCGTATCTTTAAACCTCACTACTCACTTATTTTATTAGAAATATTATTGGAAATCCATAGCTTATATAAATTTTGTCCTTTAGTGGCATTAAATTAAAGAAGATTATATGATAGAAAGAATCAACTTAGCGAGAATTTGAAGCGCAAAAACTGATTTGAAGCAACGCTGAAGTTATTAACTCAGTTTAAATTTTGAAATGATATTCTCTTTTTATTGTCTTGCAAAGAAAATGCATGCAAAACACCTTTTTTTTGCAACCCATGGATCAGTCATACTTTTTTATATGAAAGATGTTTGTTCTATGAAACATCTGTAGTAAGCCTAGCCTACGTATTAACGACGCAGATCTCATATGACGATGGCGACGAGGCCGTAATTACGTTATTACATTATTAATACAATTGGACATTCTCCGGGTGAAGGCTTCCCATCATCTCCATTCTTGTGATCTATCTGCTATCTGAGGAGCTGGAGAATCGTTGCTATTTATTTAATCTTCTAAGAAATGCTTGCTGAATACTTGGGTCATAAACGTTCTGGAAAACCGGCTTCTTGTTTTAGGTACAGTATATTATTGCAGGTAGAACCTAAGTCTTAGCAAAAGCAATCTAATCGAAAACTCTTCTTATGTCTACAGAAAAAACGCCGGTTTTCCAGAACGTTTATGACCGAAGTAATATACAGCTAACATAACATGTCAACTATTACCAACTAGAAGGTTTTAACATGCCTATAAAGATTAAGTAAGAAAATTAGGAGAGAAGTGTAACCTCAACAAAAAAGTTTTTCTATAGAATATGGAATGAAATATGGAATATGGAAAATAAATATTTAAGTGGGACTCCAAACAACAAAAGTGATTTTTTTGCCGTTTTTTGTGTAATGGTACGGAACCCTTCGTGCGCGAGTCCGACTCGCACTTGGCCGGTTTTTTTTCTACATACAGCAGGTTTTTCTAGGGATAATGATATATTTAATAGCTCAATAGTGTGTCGGTAAGTTATAACGTGTGAATGTAATGGCAGACGTAAGGCTTCGCTGGACACGGTCGGCTCCTGTAATGTTTTCGAAAATATATTGGGGTTTGAGTGTGTGCAGTATTTAATATTCCATGCTTGATATACTTGACTGAACTGGTAAATAAGAGGGATTATTTATGTTACGTTTAAAAAAAAACTTTATTATTAAATTATCCGGTCTTAAATAATAATATGGAAGACAATGATGTACCTATATAAAATTATTTACAGTAGAGGTTGTACTTGTTTTTACAATTTAAGGGGCCCACTGATTAACAGTCCGCCGGCCGATATCGGCCTGTCAGTTAGAACAAAATTTTGACAGTTCCGAACAACAGTTTAGACGCAGCCTGTCACGTAGGCAACTAATAAATAATTTAGTCGTATACATCCGATCTTTCAGGACTTCTTTATTCTTCGTTCTTTCAACGATCAATCGCGATTGATAAGCAGACGTGCGTTTCATTATTGTCTGATTGGGTTCTTCAAACAAGATATTAAATGAAGCAATACGAATCAACTATAGCGAAATTTTGATTAACCAATCGCAAATTTATTAATTGTGATTGACAATCACTTCAAGCTCAATTATTAGAAAGTAGTTGAATAGAAAATGATAGTCCAGGTCTCTTTATTACTGTTCCATGACAATTCGTTTCACCTGAGAGACAATTGTAATATAAATACAGGTTTTTATCCTCCATATAAATCAATGAAGCAAACACTTATTCAATTACAACACTTTATCAACGTTACAAAATTCTTTACAACCAGCCGTCCCGCTTGAATGAAATCTTTAAAAATGAACTATCTACGCACGACATCCGTACGTCGGGTGACGTTTTGTAAAACCAACGTGGCCAACTAACCAAAACCATGCACGGGTCATTAGGCCGGGAATGACGGTTAGGTGATGGTTTGATTGATTAGAGCCGATCGTTTAGCCGTGCAACCGGGCCTGACGTAGGGGTCTTGAATGACACACGTTGTGGTAGAGGTTTGTTGGATTGGAAATATTTACCCATTAATTTGACTAAAACAGAATCGTGAGGTCAAAACTCCTTGACGCTCAATTGTTTGTTTCTTTCTGATGAAAATGCAACAAATGTTGAGTATTATGGAATTGATTATGGACGTAATTTATGTAATTAAGTCAGTTTATATTTAAAAGTTATTTTATTGATTTCATGGATTTAAGTAATATTGTTCAAATTAAGTTATATAGTTCAGAATTAAGTAATAAGTATTGTTCAAAATTATCACAGTAAATGGCGCGTTTTGAAGGCAAACAAACTAGTGTCTTTAAAATGTAACCAAATCACAACTTGTTATGTTTGTAGAGTTCCCTCGATTTCTCTAAGATCCTATCATCTTATTTAGACCTATGGCAAATAGGAATAATTGTAAAGTATAACCAAACCCCTTTTAACCAAAAAAAGAATTGTTCAAATCAGTCCAGCCGTCTTTGAGAAATCGGGGAACATACATAAAAAGAAAATTCCGTTCTTCGAAAAATTTATTCAGTTAAAAAGAACTGTACACAAAAGACTGAATAAAAATCATATTTTTTATGCGGAGTTTCGTAAAACTAAACAGAATTGTTCTAATCCTCATAAGACTCGAAAGAGACCAACACTAAGGCAATACAATTCTTAGGGGGTCACGGATGGATACTTACAGCTCATACAAAATGTCGTAATTTCATACAAAAACGAAGGTTTTTAGAACCTTTTTACAGAAAGTGTCGTGGTGATATAATGTTTGTCACGACACTCCAAGTTCCTGTCTTTTCGATGGTATCGCGATATAAAAGCGCGAATGGGGTTTTCATGTTTTATAGGATGTGGAAGTGATTTATCTTTGGAAATCTTTGAATTGGCGAGTGTGGGGGGTGCTTTTGAGTAAAGTATTGTGGTTTGTAAGTACTCTTACTGTCGAAGTTTATTTATTATCTTTTTATGCGTTAAAATACTTATCTTTTACGATTTTCTATGGTGGTCTGCTTTTGGAAGTAGGATGGAGACCTGAATTTGTTATATTTCAAGTTGCAGTGTGACTTCTAATACGGAGATCGTGAGATTAAATCCTGGCTTGAAACAATGAGTTTTTTTCAGAGCTTATGTAAAATAATATGATTACCACCAACAGCTTTTAGAAAATCGTATGAAAATAGGTGCTAAGTCTGAGTCACTCTACCAAGGCCATT
Source organism: Cydia splendana (assembly GCF_910591565.1). NCBI lineage: Eukaryota > Metazoa > Arthropoda > Insecta > Lepidoptera > Tortricidae > Cydia > Cydia splendana. The sequence continues at coordinate 15,553,610 of NC_085978.1, forward strand.
ATACCCCAACCATACAATATGAGAGTGGACCTATTTTTTTGCTGACCTGACCTAGCAAACAAATGGCCTGATGGTAAGCAATTACCTACAAAACCAGAGGGGTTGCCAGTGCATTAGCGACTTTTAAGATGGCAGTACGCTCTTTTCTTGAAGCTCGCATCTGTCCGGAATGTTTCGGAGAGCCTAGGTCTCCTTTCTCAAGCACTAACAGTGCGAGCAGCGTTCACGACGGCCGTGTATAACGTAATGCTGCGCTAAGTGGTCTGTGCCCAACAATCGACGCTCCAGCATAATACTTGTTAACCATCTATTATCCTGGAGATAATCTGCTGATCGACGTATTTAGGCTGTTTTAACCGTATTACCTTTTGTGACAAGAAGGGATGATTGAACTCCTATTGTAGGTAAATACATGATCTGCTCCAAGACCTTGGCCTTGGCCATCACTCGTTACGTTCAAGGGCCAAGTGTAGAGCGGCCTTAGACGGGCGTCGTTACGGCGGTCAACCGGCCGGAACCATACACTGACTGGTTTGGTTAATGACTTATGGTTTCGGATTCGGTGTTCTGGCTGTTTTTAAGTTTTGTATTGATGCATATTCTTAGTAGCTTGGTTCAGGAAAAATATTTTAGTTTGGTAACTAAATACCTTCATACATACGTGAGTCATCACGCTAGACCGGGCCTGGGCCGAGCCGGAGCTTCCGGCACTTCGTTTTCTGTGGAAAGCACCACGTGATCACCGATCCGCCGGCATAGAAAATGACATGTCGGACGCCACGGCCCGGGCCCGGACCGGTCTAGCGTGAGTCATCCTTTAGGGTGCTTCACGTTTGTATAAGTTTTTTTTAATCCAGTCGAAAACGGCACCTTCTTATTTCGTTACACTTGTTGGGTTGATATAATATACCAAGTTTTGTTACCTACATATACTTCATCTCAAGTAGTTAGGGGTTTTCAACCACTCTGAAATGTTTAACGTTAAAATCCAAAAAAAATACTGTCAGGGAACTACTTCTTTCAGGGCTACTAGTTGATTCCAAACAGCTTTTTCCAGTGAATCTTTTATGGAATCCATGAATGATACTGTGACAAAAATAGTACTTTATCCTCTATTGTGACAGCCGCTAGTACTGTATCGACACCATTTCACACTCGAAACAATACGTCCGTGTGAACTGCCCCTTATTTGCATATTGCTTTGTAGACTGAACACAACGTTACATTTGCAGTTTCCAAACCAATATCACCCTTAAAATCAATCTTCAGCTGTTCACAAAAGTGTACTAAATTTTGAAATTCGAATTTCAGAACAGCAAAATTAATTTGGTTTACAAAATTAACGCTTGTAGCCAATTTGGCATTTGGCACTCGAATTGTGATTTTAATTCGTTGTAATTACGTGTTATTGTTGTTTTTTCAATTAGTACTAGTAATATGGTAATTCAAGGGCCTATAACAAAATGTGTTCGTGTCATTAGATCGGTATTTCAGTCGTTTAATGTCCATTAATGGTGTTCATGAATGAGGTTTTTGTCAATGTGCGAATGTCGTCAGAATCTGATCTAATCAGCGATCATTTTGAATTTAGATTAGACTCATTTATTACTAACACTGTGTGTATGTTTTCATTGTTTTCCTTCACCAAAAAGCAACTAGAGTTAGACCAAGAAAAGTCTACAGCGATTTTGATAGCCCACGCAGTGCAAGTGTTATTTGTATGTCATAATTTCATAGAAGGTTGACGTTTAAAATAATACTTGCATTGCGTGGGCTATCAAAATCGCTGCAGACTTTTCTTGGTCTAACTCTAGGGCAGTAAGAAACTCATCGGTACAAACATACATTCGGGACCTTTTACATCTCCAAATTATTAACCATAGAGTCTATACTATTATTTAAGATTATAATGTGATAAGATTATAATGTGTTTATAATGTAATATTTTCTCAGATATGGCTGTTGTATTTACTTATATTAATGTTGCTATGTATTTTTAATGTCACTGTAAATGTTGCATTGACTTGTGAAAGAGCCTAGGGCTAATTTAGACGGCGCGCGAACTCGCATAAGCAAGCAAGGTATAAATGAGTTTTACTTTTAAAATACCTACTTTTAAAAATATTTTAACCGCATATTGGGATAGTGTCCAGCTACTGGGGCATTTTGCTTAAAAAAACCGGACAAGTGCGAGTCGGACTCGCCCATCGAGGGTTCCGTACTTTTTAGTATTTGTTGTTATAGCGGCAACAGAAATATATCATCTGTGAAAATTTCAACTGTCTAGCTATCACGGTTCGTGAGATACAGCCTGGTGAAAGACGGACGGACGGACAGCGGAGTCTTAGTAATAGGGTCCCGTTTTACCCTTTGGGTACGGAACCCTAAAAAGACTTAAGTAAGGTTTACTCGGGTAATTCCGAATGTCGAAAACTGTCGGATAATTCCGAAAAGAGACTTTTATTATGATGGAATTAAGGGTGATTTTCATCTGAATTTCGGAATTATCCGACATTCGGTATCACCCGAATACACCTTACATTGTTTTAAATACCCATGGCGTAAAAAAAATAGAGGGAGAGTAAAGAAAAATGCGATCTTTTTAGTATGTAGATACTTACAGACTAAGATTTCGTCAAAACACAGCGGTAATCACGCATGAAAAACGGCGCCATTTCAAACAAATATCGGATTAACAAGAAAAACCCATTTCACACCAAATTCAAAGAAACCAAACGTCGTGAGAACTGTGAAAAAAGGTGTTTTAATGTTAATTTTTATGGTCCTAATCAGTTGCTAATGTTAACACTTAATCTGACTGTTTGCGCCGTTAAAAAACCTTAAATGCTATCACTATGACTCATCATTAACTAAATTTGAACCTTATTTCCTTGATTCCAAGGTATATTTTAGTAGTTTGTGTTGGTGTAGAATCTGTTTCTAGTTGGTGATAAGATATTGATAATATCTCGAAGTTGAAGAGAAGTTTGCCGAATTTGTGAATTAATTATGAGCCGTGATAGAACAGGTGTTTTGGGAATTATACGGTTTGTTTAATAATTAGACCATAAGGATCGTTATTTAGATGACATTTATTAAATTATGTTGTTATATATGATACTAGGTTAAGTAGGTCATTAAAGTATTGACGCAATATAAAAAGTAAAAAAACCGGCCAAGTGCGAGTCGGACTCGCGCAATAAGGGTTCCGTACCATTACGCAAAAAACGGCAATAAATCACGTTTACAGTTGTACCTATGGGAGCTCCACTTAAATATTTATTATTTCCTGTTTTTAGTATTTGTTGTTATAGCGGTAACAGAAATACATCACTTGTGAAGATTTCAATTGCCTAGCTATCACGGTTCTTGAGATACAGCCTGGTTACAGACAGACGGACAGACAGAAGGACAGCGGAGTCTTAGTAATAGGGTCCCGATTTTACCCTTTGGGTACGGAACCCTAAAAAGGTAACTTTGGCAGATAAACTTAGACTAATTAAAAATTCTGTATTAATTGGTGATAAAGGCAATATCTTATTAGTAAAATAGCTTCTGCCCGCTACTTTGTATACCTACTGCCGTATTCGAACTTCAAGATATTCACAAGAGACGACACATACTAGATCCATTCTAGATACGTTATAGTTTAGATATCAACAAGTTCTCTTTTGCAGCGCAATTCGGGCAACCAATGTCACTTTTACGTTACGAGTAAGATATCTATTAGATGTGAATTGGATCTCTAAGTCATATCCTGTGGAAATCGTTCAACAGTATCTCCAGAATCGCGCAAATGTCAAATTTGACAGGTTAGATCTTAAACATATCATTATCGTATCTTGTTGATGTCTAAAATATGTCTAATAGATGTCTATTTCATAATCCGAATCGGGCCCCTAGAGACCTGTAGACTATTCTTTATCTAGAACGTTGGAATTACACAACAAGCTTTGATTGGAGTCAGTCAAACGCGAATAATAAGACCAATTTCTCACCGATAGATGGCGCCATCAAGTCATTCTTCCAACTTTTTTACGAAATACTTTCCAAGCTGTTGCAAACCTTATACAGTCGTAAAAAGAGTGTGTACGAGTGTATAAATTATGTTTGTGTGTGTATAATGGCGGCGGAATGATGTCAAACGTCAAATTAGTTGTCTTCCTGCGCTGCCGTTTGCATTTTGTGTTACAATAGAATCGCTATTAAATGTAGGCGGCTGTTTGTCACACCGTACGGTTTTGTCTTGTCTTGGCAGTGGGCGCAGCACGGTTCCATTTTTATCGTCTATCACTATGCGCGTCCCTTTCGCACTTACGTACTTGTTAGAACGTGACAAGCATGGTGACAAGGGATAAAAACGCGACCCTGCTAAGCCGCCTGATTTAGAAATATATTACGTTAACATCAAAGATAATTATGTAGGTACCTATACTTTTGTAAAAATATGAAAAACGTAAAAATATCTTTGACGTCGACTGTACACAATCGGAAAAACACGTTTGAAATTTTTATAATGTAAATGTTTCCAAAATATAATGTTTTAAAGGAAAATTTAGAAAAAGGTAGGTACGAGTATGTCCACAAGCACATTAACTCCTAAATTCATACATATAGTAAAGTCATTTTAAAAAACGTGTGTTCACAAATATTATAGTTTAATTTCTGTTATGCAATAAAAACAATTAAATTGGTAAATACGAATATTCTAATGGAATTATTATCTCCTGTATTTTACTTTGAGGATATAACCAAACGGAGTAGCCATTAACAGGCGTTCCCCTCTGTCGAAACTCTATGACCAATGGTCATACACATTGTATGGACTGACGTTCATATGATATGGCTATTTTTACGTTACGTATACATTTGACGTGCCCCTCCCCCGCAAAAATCGACAGACAGTTTTTTACAGAAAATTACAGACAAGGCGTCTCCATTTGGTTATATCCTCCAAGGTATTTTAAGTCAACTGAAAATAATTTGCACGGAAAAAAGAAAAGAAAAACTAATTTTAATTACTTACATCTGTTTTTTTTAACTAGGCCACACGGTGTCACATACGGCCTTCTTACGCAAAGGTTTCGTACGACAAAGCGCTATATTGAATTCTATTGAGAAAAAACCGTTCCACCGAATCATACCTTTGTATCGCTGTCACTCACCCGCCTCATTTCAGTTCAATTTCCCTATAATAGTGACGTCAGTCACTCACTGTTGTTATGTGAAGGAAAGGGTGACATCTACGTAAAAACGTCAAGTAGGTTAATGAATTATTCTATAAAATTAGTTAATTTTTTTTGTATTAAAATGTTGCGTCTTTGGTTTTACTTTGCACAAGAAGTAGATATGTAAAATTGACAGACAGACGGACGGACAGCAAAGTAAAGGTTCCATTTTGAGGTACGGAACCCTAAAAACCTTTCTGTCAATATCCGCAATATTTCCAGTTTATCCTCAGATTTTGCTGGGTTCTACTCCGATGCCGATATAACAAATTTTCCTATCTTTTTTGTTTCAATTTTGACATTGCTTGCTTAAGTACATCCACAAGATTGCATCACATTTTAATATAAAAATATTAAAGGAAGTATTACAAATAGTGATATAATTAGGTATTTCATATGATTCTATATACAAAATCACTAAGGCCGCAGGATTTAATGGGTGACCCAGGTGTAGGTAAGTATGGCAATGTGTCACGAAAAAGTTGGTTCACATTAACATAACATATTTATTCATCAATCCCACATAACATTAATAGTTTAGCCACAATATCTGATAACCAATACACGGCCATTGTCGCATTTCCCGCACGGAGCAATCATTGGTGCCCACCCGGCCGTGTCTAATCACTGTGAGCCTCTAGAATTTGTACCTACACGTAAAGAGCAAGCCGGGTTAGATGTGACACTGGTTTAAAACAGTGCCTTCTTCTGCCATTTTTTTCATCAACACAGGCCTTTCCGTCTATTGCAGACGATTTATGCATTGCTGTTTAGACAACGGGTTTGGGCACTGTGGAGGCCGATGCGTGAACGGCGTGACATCCCACATCTTTGGCAGAGAAAGCTCGTGCCACCTGAGGTTCCAGTCCCGGTTTGCTTTCTGCGACACCTTCTGCTATCTGAAGCATTAAACCAGGCTTGGTCGCATAGCCTTCTCCTCTCCACAACACGCTTGCGCCATCCATCACGGTCTTAAGCCATTTTTTTGACTGAGCGGAAACGAAGGTCTCCCGTCTCACCTTGAACAAAAATTATTTGCATTTCTCAATGGAATCGCGTGAAACTTGGTGAGCAGGTTCGATATAGTTGTTAGGTCAGATTCATGGCCTGTAATTTGGTTTCATTTATACACCGATGTCATTCTTTAGTTTCACCTTCTGTCACTCCCCTGATCTGAACGTTGTCCGCCATGAAAAAAAGATTGAAGAGGTCTGTGTAGAAAAAAGTGCCTTCTTTGTTAATCAATCAATCAATCAATCATTTATTTATTTCTTACATACATTAGTAAGATGTGTGTTAACAACTAATGTTTGATGATAGCCGTGCACAAAACAATTTGAAATGCAGATGAGGTTTCTTTAATCACCATATTTTTGTTGCTTATTAACATGACATGTCATGTGTGATGGTCATCGTTCACATGTCTACAACTCTACATTCGGAGAACTTGCTTTCTCGACACCTCCACAAGATGTCTAAAATGGAGAGTGCCTTCTATACTGTTGTTCTTTGTTAACAACCAATGTGCGCTGGTCACGGTTCACAGATCCATATTGAATGCGATCCATTGTATCGGCTGATGAGCGGTGATCAGCGCGTACGCAGCCCGCGCCATTTTGTTTTGTTCAAGGCTCTTTTATCAAGTGGGTTTCAATACTTTCAATTTCTGCAATGTTTCCGTTTGGATCAATAGATGACTTATGAAAGAAACACGCTTTTCTTTATTAATGTGTATTATAATGACGAGTTTAGATTACATACAATAATTTAAAAGAAAAGAAAAACAGAGTCTTCAATGTGGAAGACCAATTATTTATCACGTATAAGACTCGAGTCCTTTTTAGCCACGGTCCATAAAGACTCAGAAAAGGACTAGGACCATGGCTTAGTAAACTCACAGCAGTTTTGAATCAGGTTCTTCTAATTAATTAGACTCGACTTCTAATAAAGTCTTCCGAGCCTTAACTACTTAATTAACTATAACTATTGAGGTGTGGAATAAAGGGTATTTGTATTGTTTTATATTCTAACTATTTTCTCACTGTAACTCTTAGATTTGCGTAATTTGGATGCTTTCATACTATCGACAGAGATTTTCATACTATCGACATTAACAATGTAGTTGATTTTTCGACACCACTATTAAACTAAACATTTAACATGACCAAGAAAAATCAAACTCCATAACCATACATGTTTGCAACATTATGTCACATAAGTAAATACTATGTAGCAACGTAATCCAAGTCACGCAATGATTGCTGCAACACTATTGTATTTTGACAATAGTATGTGTTTTCCGTCACCCTTCTGGCTTTGCGACATATTTAATAAATTGAAAACATTGCGTGGATGTCGCAAGATGGAGGAATTATTGTCTTGACTTTGGTGACAGATTTATGCATAACCTTGGACTTTCAAAACGAATGATTGAAAAGTATCTCGCATCTCCTGAGGATGCCTCGTAGAGAGGGGAATCACGTGTCGAGTAGGTACCTATTGTTCTTTTGGTGGTGGTTTGTTATAAATTTATTTGCGTATTTATATTTGCGGTGGGAGGGTGGGAACATTAATTGCATGTAAAAATACGCAAGTAAGAAACTATAAGGGGTTAGCACTGATTGACTAGCACGTTATCTTTTCGCGGATCAGCAAAGTAATATTTTGGTTTTAATTAAAACTAGATTCTGCCGCGACTTCGTCTGCGTGGAATGATGTTGATAATTGATAACTACCCTACGTCCTTCCCAGTCTTCAAACTATCTGCATACATCATCTAAATCGGTTCACTGGTTTAAGCGTGAAGAAGTAACATACGTAACAGGAAGACAGACTTTCGCATGTATTGACCGAGTGTTAGCGAAGGTCTCCATTTCAGCTTGGACAAAATTGCTTTCGTATGTCCGGATGTCCTCCTCAACAGGTTGCATTGCTTGTTGGAGACATGGTTGTTGCCGGACGAGATTCCGTTTTTCAAATTCAAATTCAAATTCAAAATTATTTATTTCATGTGATTTAGGTACACACATAGCAATACACAACAATAAACAATAAACTTACAAGAATTACACATAAACACAACATATACACATTAAAATTAACACAACATATACAGTGCTAGCCAAACTCTCAATTTTTGCTACCACTGTATCACACTTGTAGGGGAATGTAGTCCCTCACAGTGGAGCATTATGGGACAGTCTGGTTTTTCCGCTATCATTCTCAAGATGGTGTTGGGACTGTCCCGCACCCGGCGCACCAGGGATGCGGCGCGCACACGCAAGGTCGCCTGAAAACAATCGACGCCCGCCTCAGCAAACATCCCTGATGCGCTACAGAAGCGAGGCAGTCCCATCATCACCCGGAACGCGTTATTATATGAATGGCGTTTTTGAATGGCATTGACGACAATTTCTGTGCGACGGGAACATCGGCTGTGGACACGACGGCGGGCATGCTGCGCGGGCGACCACACGGCGGCGTTGCGCTGTTGTGGAATAGTGCCGTTCTTCACGACGTATCGGTTGTGCAGTGCGATAATCCGCGTTTATGCGCAATTAAGGTAGTGACGGACGACCGTCCGATTATAGTTATTAGTGTTTATATGCCGACGAATAGCGCGGACAACCTACCGGAATTTACGGATTGCCTCGGTGCGGTGAGTGCTATTGTTGATGAATACGGGGTCGAATCTGTTTATATAATGGGAGATTTCAATGCCCATCCAGGTGAACTGTTTTTCCGTGAATTGATGGACTACTGCAATGACCTGGATTGGTGTTGTATGGACATACAAAAACTAGGTATTGACTCTGGAAATTATACTTTCATTAGTGATGCTCATAAGTGTAGACGGTGGTTGGACCACTGTGTTATAACACAGTCTGCGTTTGCATCTGTGAATGATGTATATGTTAATTATAATGTGACCTGGTCCGACCATTTCCCGCTCATGTTGCAGTGTAATTTGACGCTACTTACACCCAGGTTAAATAGATCAGTTGACGTATCAAATCAACACGTAATATGGGGAGGGAGAGGGTCGGAGCAAATAATCAGTTATAGTGCAGAGTGCAACAGGTTGTTGAAATGTATTGACTTTCCTATTGAGTTTACACATTGTGCAGATAAATATTGCAGTGAAATGGGGCATAGGAAAGTCCTGGACATTCTGTATAGAAATATTGTGTCTGCCCTTTGTGTAGCTGCGATGCGAACCGCAACAAGGAAGCGTAAGCCCAAAAAACAGGTAGTAGGGTGGAATAGGCATGTCAGCGAGGCGCACAGGGCCGCAAGAGAAAAATTTCATGAGTGGAGACTTTGTGGTAGACCGGGAGTGGGCAGGTTATTTAATGAGATGTGTGAAACGCGAAGAATATTCAAATCTCGCTTGAAATGGTGTCAGGACCATCAGACTCAAATAAAAATGAATATTCTAGCTTCACAGCACTCCAAAAAGGACTTCCGGTCATTTTGGAAAGCCACAAACAACATGAAATTTCGACCTTCGTGCCCTGTGAGTGTTAATGGCAGAACTGACACCAAAGACATAGCTAACACTTTTAAAGAACATTTCGTTGTCAGATCGCCTCTTGTACTGTCGCAGGATGAGATGAGCGATGCTGAGATCAACGACGTGGAACCTGGACCGGGATATAGTGCTAAGGATGTATCGGAAGCCATTAAATCTATCTCCCGAGGCAAGTCCCCAGGGCACGATGGCCTCAGCATCGAACATCTCCAAAATGCGGGTCCCCACATCTCAAGAGTGTTAGCTTTGTTTTATACGCTGTGTGCAAGGCACTGTTATTTGCCTGAGGATATGATGAAAACTGTAGTTATTCCTGTACCTAAAAATAAAACTGGTGATTTGTCTGACACCAATAACCACAGGCCTATATCCCTTGCGACTATTATTGCTAAGGTATTTGATAGTGTGCTTAATGTACAGTTAAATAAGTACGTGAGCCTTAACCCCAACCAGTTTGGTTTTCGACCAGGGTTATCAACGGAAAGTGCAATACTGTGCCTTAAGCACACTGTCAAATATTATTTAAACAGAAAGACGCCAGTTTATGCGTGCTTCTTAGACCTGTCTAAGGCTTTTGACCTGGTTTCCTACAATATCCTATGGAAAAAACTAGAAGCCATTAAACTACCTAATGAGACCATACAAATTCTGAGGTATTGGTATGGAAATCAGGTCAATAGCGTTAGATGGTCAGGTACTTTATCGGACCCGTACCGGTTGGAGTGTGGGGTGAGACAGGGGGGGTTGACCTCGCCCACACTTTTTAACCTTTACATAAATGAGCTACTCGAGGCGCTCGGCAAAACTCATATCGGCTGCCATATCGACACAGTTTGTCTGAATAATTTGAGTTATGCCGACGATATGGTTTTGTTGAGCGCATCGGCTTGTGGTTTGCGAAAACTTTTAAGTATATGTGAGACCTACGCCATCCAACATGGGCTAAAATACAATGTAGGTAAAACACAATACATGGTGTTTGAACCTACTGGTTATCGGATACCCAAGGTACCTCCCCTCAACCTAAACGGTAGTTCACTGGAAAGGGTGAGGACCTTTAAATATTTAGGCCATATTGTCTCCTCAGACTTAAAAGACAACATGGATATCGAGCGTGAACGGAGAGCCCTGTCGGTGAGGGCAAACATGATTGCGCGTAAGTTTGCGCGCTGTACTAGGGAGGTGAAATTAACTCTCTTTAGAGCATATTGCACTTCCCTCTATACGTGCAGCTTATGGACATACTACACGCAGCGGGCCTATGGGGCTCTCCGGGTCCAATTTAACAACGCGTTCCGGGTCCTGGTGGGGCTGCCCCGCTTCTGTAGCGCATCAGGGATGTTTGCTGAAGCACGCATAGATTGCTTTTATACGACTATGCGCAAGCGATGCACATCCCTGGTGCGCCGGGTGCGGGCCAGCCCCAACCCTATCCTGCGTTTGATAGCCGAGAGGTTTGACTGCCCATATATGAGGCACTGTGATAATATGCATGTTTCTAGAAGTACTTATTATGTTTAAACGCTACTTGGTATGTTGTACTTCTAGAAACATTATTTTATTGAATCAAATTTTAATTATATTTATTCTGTATATATAGTGATAAGTGTAAAAACTAACATAGCTATAAGTACATACTAACAATATCTATGAGTCTGTAAAAGTTACTTGAAATAAAATGATATATTATTATTATTATTGCTCAACCGATTCTCGTGAAATTTAGACCAGGTTCAAGAAATAAATAAAAAAAAATTGTCGATTCAGTTTTCGGAAAATTTTCAAAATGGAGGAGCCATGCGAGTTCGCGGCGTCTATAGCTTACAAAGAATTTTGGTAGAGATTACTGAGTAGATTTAAAAATATGACGCTTATATATATACCTACTACTTACTTCAAAGTTGGTGGAAACTTAGGCGGACTCTAGTCGCGTTAGGATAACGCTATGTTTTACAAATACTTTAAATATGTAACCCACATTCATTTCTTCATTACCTTACACATAAATATTGTCTTTCCCCGCCAGGTGAAGCGAAAACCTTGAAAAAGCTGTTAAAACATCGACGGCCGAAGATCGGTATCTACCCTCGCTAGCCAAGCGTGGTGGACACGGGCCGCGACGTCTTATTACTAAATATTACTAAATGGGACGTGGAGAATTTGAGGAATATTTTTGGAGAATAATTAGGGATATGTGTGTCACAGAATTATATGCTTTAGTACATAAATATTAATGGTATATCATAGGTAACGGAGTAATGAGACTGTTCGGTCATCTCGAATAAAGATTCGAACTTGGTGTTAAATTTAAGTTCAATATTGTAGTAGACACTCTCCCCTTTGACAATTAATTATTATTTTTAGTATCTAGTCTAGTCTTTGTATATGTATTGTGTAGTACAATTTTATTTCGACGTAAACAATTGGACATGGAGGAGACAGTAAAAGTTATAAAAAATATAATAAAACGTACTCGTATATATCTTGAGGGATCTTCGGTATAATTTTCAGTACAGGATTCCTGCTCCGTCTTCGCATTCGAACGCTTTGATATGTCGTCTCGTGCCTCTGACTCTTATGGAGACGGCTCTTATTAAAGAAATTTGGACTTTAACTTTCAGTCAGAAGATTATTTGTGAATGTGCCTTTCCCCATTTATCATTTTATTTTGATGCTGTTTTCTTTAAGAAACTATTATATTCAGTCCCTAGGGCTCCATGAAATGACTAGTGGTGTAAAGGAGGCTCTTACGTCTGTATATGTGTATGTTTATGTCAAAAAAGTTGAGCCGATTTTAGTGAATGAGGGGTCACATTTCGTTTTCATAACGCGAGTGATAAACACTAAATATTACCGTCTTTAAAAGAGGAGGAAACTATTTTACAAAAAAAGGTTTAGACAAAAAAATTTGGTTGCTTATTAACAAAATTGGTCTAGATAAGACTATACAGTCTCGATTTTAAAGATAATAATCAGTCCTTCCGATATTTAACAAACTATTTACCTTCCTCGAGAGATAGCCAATCAAAATTCGCCACAGACAATAGAAACGTCAATTTCCTGACAAGAACAATGCTTCGAGTGTGCAAGTGTATTCGTTTTAATATAATTTTTATTAGCAATGTGTGCCTATCTGGAGCGTAATCGTCGCCAGTAATGATAGAAGTCTTCCGTAATTATTTCGAGCGACTTTGCGGAGAGTTGTGACTATGGAAGTGGCAGTTTTTTATGATATAGGAGGCTAAAGAGTGGCAAAATCGGCTAATCATAAGCAATCACTCTCGCCCGTGGATCTGTAACACCAGAGGGGTTACAAAGTCGAGCAAGTTTGCGGAGAGTTGTGACTATGGAAGTGGCACTTTTTTATGATATAGGAGGCTAAAGAGCGGTCAAATCGGCTGATTATAAGCAATTACCCTCGCCCGTGGATACCTCCAACACCAGAGGGGTCACAAGCTAGTCGAGTGCCTTTGCGGAGAGTTGTGACTAAAGAAGTGGCACTTTTTATGATGTAGAAGGCAAACAAGAAGACGAATTGGCTGATAGTAAGTTTTCCTGCCACCAGAGGGATTACAAATGTCTTTAAGATAGAGGGGATACGCTCTTTTCTTGAAGGTTTCAAGATCGTATCGATATCGATCGTTCATTCCATAGTTTAGCTGTGCGAGGCAGGAAGTTTCTGGAGTACGCACAGTTGAGAACTGCCTACCAGCTAAGTAAGTGTTGAAGATGGAAATGTTGTCACGTAGAGTGATGGCGGAAAGAAGCGGCAGGGATAATGTGATAGAAAATGCAGATCGAGATTACTTCTCTACGCTGCGCCAAGCCAAACCAATTAGAAATATACAGCAGCCAATCATTTGAGTTAAGTACTACATACTCCTCTGGCGCAACGACCCAAAGAAGTGTGTCTTGGTCTCCAACACGACTACTCACCACTGATCTCGGTTCTGTGCAGTTTCACTCGTCTTCAACGTGGAGCTCGCACAGATCCGCTTCCACCAAATCCGCCCATCGATACCCAGGCCTACCGCCCGGCATGATCTCGGTTTTCCCTCAACAGCTCTTTTCACCGCCCGATCGCCTCCCATTCGCTCAAGATGGCCGAGCAACCGAAGCCTTTACGCCTTTCGCCTTTAACAATGATATTCGGTTAAGCAACTAATTGTTAACTTCCTCGTTTTTGCGGATTCTCCAGCTCTGCCGTCCTAGTCTAAAAGGCAGTTTTTCGACAAAAGCTAGTTTCGAGATAATCGCAAAAAACCAACCCAAACATCTTTCTTGAATTTCTACGAAGCGGAAAAACTTTTTCCATTTTTTCTTTTTGTATGTGGTAGGTATATATATGTACTTATTTTAGGTATTTATAGTATGTTTCTAAACAGCTCAGTTTTTTTTAATTTTATAAAAAACACTTTAGATTAGTATTAAGCTTAAAAATGTGTAGGTCGTACTAGTCAAGAAGGCGGTAAACATGCGTTATACGGCGTTCTAACTTAGTTACGAAGTAGAAACTAGGTAAAAACGCCGTATATGTCACATGCTGCCTTTTTGCTTAGTAACAATTAATAATTCCCACTTGAAATCCTAAGTTAAAAGACCGTATAGCAGCTATTCGGCCTTTTTGGTTAGTATACTAGGAAAAATTAAGATTTTGTCCAGATTTTCGACTAGCGTGCTAGTGTAAAAAAACGTATACCACCAAAAACACCGAATATACGGTTTTATAGATTAGTATTTATGGAAGAAATGGGAATAAAAAATAGACACGTAGTTTAAATGTTTATTTATATACGAACAAAAAACGCCATACTACTAGGCTATTATTAAAAAAACGAGATCCAGCGATTACTTTTTGGATTATAATCTTAATTACCATACAAAATTAACACATAAATTGGGTTATTCCCACTAGTTACCATCAAGTTGTTACCAGTGCTAACTAATGGGATTTGTTTCCCAGTAGTTACCACTGGTAAAAGGTGGGATTTTTTCCCCAGTAGTTACTACAATTTTGTTAGGGTTCAATAAAGCCTCTATTTTTATAGTATTCTACTTATACTGTTTTTATTACTATTTAACTATAACAACTTGATGGTAACTAGTGGGAATAACCCGATTTATATGTTAATTTTGTATGGTAATAAAGATTATAATCCAAAAAGTAATCGCTGGACCTCGTTTTTTTAATAAAAGCTTAGTAGTATAGTGTTTTTTGTTCATATAATAAACGACATTTAAATTGTACTGTAAAAAAATGTTGGTGGTAACTACTAGGGAAAAAATCCCACCATTTACCAGTGGTAACTACTGGAAAAAAACCTCGCAGTAATTACCACAAAACTGAGTTGGTGGTAGCTACTAGGAAGAAAGGTGGGAAATAAATTCCCAGTAGTTACCACTGGTAACAACTTGGTGGTAGATACCTAACTGGTGGGAATAACCCCATAATATGTACAAATTTTTAATGTGTACAGTCTTTCTGATTGTATTTGTATCATAGGCTAGATTTACTCGACTCTACTAATGACATTACATGTACTTCTAATGAGCATGAGCAACGAAACTTAAAAGAGTCCGCAATAAGCTCAGCCGAATTATTACTTCCCATAAAAACGGAGATTCGTACTCATTTTAAAACAACGTGTTGGATTGTAATAAATTGCACATACAATAACATAAGGTATATCTATACCAGTACCTAATTAGTTTATATTCCAACAAAACTAATGAAATAGAGGAAAAATAAGTTTTGTATGAAAAACTTATATTCGCTGTATTTTTTTTATTATGGTATCTGAAGCTACACATTAATTACAGGCATAGATATACCTTATCCTTTAGTGAGTACAAAGTTTTAGAGCAATCTACCTGAATCGTTTTAAAATGAGAGCGTAACTACGTTTGTATGGAGATCCCAGCTTGCTGCTGACTTAAATCTTAGCAACCATCTATCTTTGTAGGTGACCAGTTTTCGCATACACGGAACTCACAATAATACATAATGATTTACCGAATTCGTGGCATCTCTAATAGTTATTTTAGTTTGTTATCAATAGGCATCGAATCATCGAGAGTTTCATCGCACGGTAAGACGTTAGCGAGTTGTGTAGTCTACATTAGCAATAAAATTAAACTCGTATTAATTCCTGCACATACTCTGTCATTTATTTAATTCTAAAACGCATTTTAGCGGTTGTACCTAATTAAAAATCAGATTCAAATTTTAATAAAATTATTTTTCTATTAGATTACAAACTCATAGCTTTTACTATTTTAACATACAACTATTACCTAATACACAAACATAATACCAACTTATTTTAAGATACATATTGTTTTTTATAAAACCCACTTAGGTATTTAATGGCCTAATATATATATAACTCTCAGTTGGTTTTTGGATGGACCCAGGTTCCATACAAAGATGCCCATGGTCCTTTGTCCTGGTTATCTAAATACTTAGGCGGAAAATGTTATTCTGTCCATAAGAATTCTCATTAAATTTTCCTTTAAAACATTTTTCAATAAGATTTAAACTCTTCGTAATGTCAAATACCTACTTGGCTTATAGGGAATTAAACCCGATACAATTAGCTCTAATATAAATTTGATTTTATTTAAATAAAAGCAGTCAAACCGTCGAATGAAAAAATAAAACTTAAACAACGTTTGCTGTAGAAAAGTACGTATGAACAATTTCATCATCACAAACTACGCTAGAAAGACGTATTTGCTGTCGAGCGTAAGTATTTGCGAGGCAATTTTAAAGTATATACCTTGATAAAAATGATAATACTCGAAGGTACTGATTGTAAACACTACATATTATTGATAACATATGATGGTAATGCAATAATAAAGTATTTTTCTTACTTTGGCGTTCGGTCAATATTTCGCGCGCAAAATGCCACCTCCGCTCGCATACCGGCAGCCACAAGCCTGCGCTTGCGGCTGACGGCTTTTACTTAGCATAAGGGTGTCTTTCGGCGCGCGGGGAGCATGACGAAGGTTGGAGCATATACTGCGTTATAGACTAGTTAGACGCACTTTCAATCATTATAAAAGTTTGTTTGCGTTTAATACGACGTCCATACAAAATAAGAAGAACGTATAACATTTATACGTTTCTAAAGACTATTATGGTGACGTAAAAAAGTTAAGTGATACTAGGCTTAAATGACGTATGAGACATTTAAACAAAAAAAAATACTATACGATTTTTTAGACTAGTATCAGATCTAAAATTTTGCTAAAGATCCTAATCTTAAAGCGCGTATAGCGTCTTTTACGTATTTTTAGCCTAGTTTTTGGCTTATACGTTATTTTAGGCTAGACATGGTGGATAAGATTTTACGCAAACCAGAGCGTAAAAAAACGTATAGCTGCATATACGTTGTTTTAGCCTGGCTTTGTCAAATAGTCGCTTTTTAGACTAGGAACGCTTAGAAAATTAGTGCAAATACGGTCTTTTTACGATATTTTTCTCGAAAACTAAGCCACTTATCGGAAAACGGGCCAAAGTGGTCGATGCATCTTGATCTCTACATTACGAATATCACAAAAAGTCAATTTTGGCAAAATGTCGAAAAACTGCCTTTTAGCTTAGGAGGGCAGAGCTGCCATCGGGTCTCTACGTTGGGCCGAGAATTTTGCGGAGAATCTTCCTCTCAGCTACCAAAAGCTTTCTTCCTTCCCACAAAGTAAGTGTCCAGGCTTCACATCTGTATGTTAAGATAGGTTTCTCACAGGATTTTCTGCAGATAGGAAGCTGATCCAAGCCACATCCAGCAAGGGAGGCTCTTCACCACTATTTCATTACGGTAATCGTAATTTTTACGTAATGCCGCGATGGTATCGTGCAGATTGCGCCCGCGCCGCCCGCTGATTGCTAAACGCTGTGGCTTGCTGTACCCACGCTCGCAGCGGTTTCGATTATTAAACGTATTAGTGTGATGTAAATTAATTGTAACATTAATGCGGATTTCAAAGTAACAAATTTTACAGTTTTCTAGCCCCTTAAAAGTTTGTCTGCAAGTTTTAGAAGTTTCGAAGCTCAGGATCGACACTGCGAGGGTAGTAACCTAACTAATAACAAGTAAACTTTTTATTGAACCTTTTGATAATTAAATGCAAAAGGTTTCAGGGAAATCCATTTAAAATACTCAGGCTTCTGGGTCAAAAGCTTACGGCACTTCACTATTAAATATGTATTCAAAAAAATTTTGGCGTCTCCTCTGTCACTGTCAACGTCGTGCCACTATTATCCGACAGATGGCGTCAGGGAGCTAAAACGCAATTTGGTAGAAACCTACATCACGCTAACGGACTTTCAAATGTCACTTACTACTTATATATACTCCTTCTGACGACCTCTCAGTGGACTTCGGTCCCCAAGCATAACACCCTCCTGGAGAGAGTATTTCTCTATTGCCCCTCTCTCTACCTTCTTTCCTACATTGTTGCACCCGGGTCTCCGACGTGATATGAAGTTTTCTGGTTTTGTAAGCCTTTTCCGTGATTAAATATCAATGGCAATGTCAAGATTCGAACTTAGATCTCTGGATTAATCATCATCATCATCACGACGTGCATATTTTCTCGGGAAACATACCAATTTCACAAACCACTAGCTTATAAGACTATGTCACAGTAAACTCTAATTTAGTGTTGCGTACACGCACCGCGATAAACACGATTAATGTTTGGATTTCTGTTCGTCTGATCGTTAATTCCGATATAACGACCAATAATAACGATAACGATAAACATGACGATGTCGCCGATAATATAGTTAGAAATATATTGATACGACATCCTATTGAATGGATTAATTACAAAAAATTAAATCATAAAAAAAAAAAAATGAAAAATTACTTTTAGCAAGTGTTTTGAATCGTATTATTTTACTTTATATAGCTTTTCTGATACTTTCAAATATATTTTTGACGAGTTATATTTCTACAGTGATTTGTAAACACCATTGTTATTGGCATAATTGTATGGAAGTGTATTTAGGTGTTTTATACCAATATGATTTACATAATGGATGAGATTTGCTTTTTGGATCCAGTGGTTAAACACTAGTTTTGTACTTATTGAAGTATTTTCGTCATACAGGCAAAAATGTGTTTACATAGTAGGTAACTAAAAAATACAAAGTTTTAAAACTTTTTCTTGAATGTGTGGTATATTATAGTTAGTATTTTTTAGCATTAGAAAAAATGTAAACAATCTTGACGTGTCTTTTTATTGAAAAACACTTTTGAAAAATAAGTCACGGCAAATATGTAACAATTATGAATCATATAAGATTATTTACATTCTTTTACTTTCATAAGTAATACATAGTTACTGATTTTTAAAAAGCGTTTTTCAATTAAAAGACACGGTAAAATCGCGAAGTCTTTTTCTATTGCTAAAAAACGAACTAGATATAATTAACCTTTCGTTCTTCGTTTTCAATCACATAAAAATTACTTTCTTATGTATTTACACTGGCATATCCATACATTCCAAACGAACCAACATTAACCAATAACGATAAAACGAATCGATACAAAACAATATGTTACCATTTAACCAATTTTATATTCCCATAAATTGGAAAGGGAGCTCCTTCGGTAATAAAACCGTATTTATTTGAGTTTTTTGTCGTTAAGTATCAAGACGTTCCGAGCCGACGATTAGATTCGATCTGCGGCATTTTTTGTGGAAATTTATTTTTATATCGATACCGAGAATGTGGATGGTTTAATTAGGAGTGGAGTTGTTTACATTTTAAATAGTTTGTTAATACTGTCGTTCGTGTTTTTTGTTGAGAACACTATACCTAATTATTGCCATATTAATGAATAATTATTAATTATATCAAGAACCGCCGCGAACTCTGTCATCACTCTACGCGACGACTTTCTTCATTCATTACTTAGATGGTTGGCAATCCTCAATTTTGCTTTTCTCCAGAAACTTAACTGTGGAATGAACTTGGCCGTGGCATTGCTGGGCCGATTCGATCATCAAACTTACAAAAAGGAAGCTTATCGAAATATTTGCCGTTCTCAACCAAAAGGGTACTTATTGTCGGTTGTCAATAAGGCGCTATTTCCATGTAGCGTCAATTTGAAAACAACCTTATTGACAACCGACAATGTCGTACCTTTTGGTTGAAAACGTCACAAATTCTGACATCTAAAATGCCGGCAACGCACTTGCAATACCCCTCTGGTGTTGCAGGTGTCCATAAACGACGGTAAATTCTTACCAATAGGCGATTCGTCTGCTCATTTGCCATCTATATTTATAAAAATAAACAAATTGTGTCGCTTGCGTGTCGCTGATATTATACCTAAACGAACAACACTTCTTGAGCCACAACATTACCATATCCCTTTCGATTAAGCCTATATATGGGCACAGCATAAACAAAGAAGCCAATACTGACACAACTGGAAACAAAACGAATATTATATGACACACCACAATGGCGCTTGCAAGTCACTACCGTGTTGCTCCTAGTCCTAAAAATGAGCAGTTTCAACATTTTTTACGGCGACTACACTTCAAAATTATCATACCCCGTTCGATAAAGACTGTATATTGGCACATCATAAACAGTAAATCCAATACTGGGTTATCGACATAACTTGAAACACAAGCTTAAAAATTATGTGGTACACTATTATTGTCCCTTGCAAGTCGCTACTATGTCGCCTATCGAATGAAACTTTCCTTAAGCCACAAAATTACCATACCCCGTTCGATTAAGACTGTATATTGGCACAGCATAAACAAAGAAGCCATTAGGGTCCAGACGGCACAATTTATGGCCAGGGGCGTCTTGGTGTAGGGTTAAAAACGGCGACTGTCGCTGGCGGTTTTGCATCTTTTAGAATTAGTGTTTGTAAAGGTATTAAATACGGTAAGAAATAGGTAGCTCTTACATCAACGTGGTCGGGCTGATCACGATTCTGACAGGTTTTGCATCTTTTTAGTAAAAGTGACGATTTTTGGTTGAAAAAGGTAATTATAAAATTGTAAAATTAAATAAATTTGCAATCTTGCCATCGCTACAGCGTAAAATAAGTGGGTACTACAACTACAAGACTTCTCATATTAAGTATAAAAATAAACTTTCATATATTTTTTAACGAACACAACCATCATTAGCATAACTTAACTCAGTAAATCCAATAACTTATTGAAAACTTAATTTAAAAGTGCAAAACGCCAATAAACAGTGAACCACGGTACGTTAATGACCAATAAAAATGACCTTGTTGACATATTTATAAAATTAAACAGCATAACTAATTTGTATGAAGATAAAAATAAGTATACGTTGGAGGAGAATATATGGGATTCGCATAAGGTCCATATTAATGACATCATCGCTTGTTATGTTCCTATTAATTTTAATGTTACATTACCACATATTACACTATCTTGGTGATGTATCGAGAATATTTGGTTTCTATACGATGCGATACGAATATCTACACTCTAGCTAGAGACATATATTATTTCCTTTTGTAAAGCCGCCAGAAAATGGTAGAATACGAGTACTTATGACTTTACCCCGGGGAAAGGTGCATTCTTGCACTTAGGTATTATACACTAGAAAAAAAATGGTGAACACTTTAAAAACAGAAACTATTTTTACAAGCTTTTATTTAGTTTCACCTGACCGTTGTCTGTCTGTCTGTGTGTAATCAAATCTTGCAAGTTAAATTTGATCCACTTCCCGATTTCCGATTGAGCCGAAATTTTGCATACATACGTAAGTCGGATGACAATGCAATATTTATATAGTGTCATCGAGCTGATCTGATGATAGAGACCGGAGGTAGTAGGCATAGCTCTGTGATAAAAAAAACGAAATTACTAACGAAGGAAACTAATTGTTTTTGGGGTTTTTAGAATAGTCTCGATGAGTATTAGTTGCCTGTGGAAAAAAAAGTACAGTCGGCGATAAAAGCTTGTACCAAAAATGAATTTTTTGCCAAAAACTTATTTTGTTTTTAGGTAAACAAAAAGTCTACCAGAAAGGCTTAAATATAAAGTGTTTTTTACACTATTTACAGTATGTGTGACCAACACCGTTCACCACTTACTTATTACAATTATGTACTTTCATTATTCGGAGCTGGCGCGCCCAAGAAGGGCTCCGGAAGGTATTGACAAGAGAACGGTTATTTATTACATTGTAAGTTCACGAAGAAGTAAAAAAAAATATATTTAACCCATAATAGTTAACAGTATTTTCATATTTAAACACATTTTAGAGCATACTATCTAGTTTTAATTCATAGTTGGTAACTTTTTAACAATAAATACCTACATGAAATCATACCCGCACCTAACGGACCTATGCTTATGTATATACCTACGCGTAATGTCCGCCACTATTGACTGGCTGACTGTACACAATACAAAATCAAGGGACTGTAGACTGAGTACAGCCACCTGCAATAATATGTTATACAACGAAGGCCGCAAAAATATCTAACACGATCTTGTTTGTAGAGCCGCTTAAGAGTGCGTCACATATTATTGCGGCCTTCGAAGAGTAACATATTATTGCAGGTGACTGTACATGTATGGTTTTTTCAACTCGATACGGAGGTATCGGGTACGCGTGGAGACGCGTTCCCGAGATAAAGGGTCTTGATAGACAGACGGACGGACGGACGGACAACAAAGTGATCCCATAAGGGTTCGGTTTTCTCCTTTTGAGGTACGGCACCCTAAACATAAAGCAAGAGCAAGCGGAAGATACGAAAAGTCGCGAAGTCCCACCTCCACCTATGTTTACAGACACCCCAAATTAGGAAAAGCCATAAAACGACTAACACTCGAATATTACAGAGTAATTGCGCCACGCCGTAATTTAGTGTCGAAAGGGTTCATATAATTACACCAAGGAATCCGGTCGATCAGAATGGGTTTTTGGAAATGAAGTGGGGTACGTGAATTATTGCAATTTTGGGAGATTTAATTGCTGGAAACTAAGTGTCTTAGAAATTGTAATGACTTATCCACGTATTGCAGAAAAAAATGTTTTACTAACTTTTTTTACCGACTGACCGAATTTTTCTCATTCTTTAACGCATTCACTGCCAGGGGGCGTGGCCTAGCCACATGTGCGTCGGGGGCAGTGAATGTGTAAAAATAAAATTGTAACTTTTAATAATTTTCTTATTATTTCGATTTTAATTTTGGTGTTTTTTTTTTCATTAGATTGAAATACAATTTGGCTGGTTTGTATAGCTCTTTGTTCTGGGTAGAATAAATCCAAAATCCCAATTCGGTACAATAAATTAAGTACCTTAATATGTAACTCGTAACTCAGTGGAAGATTTTTAAGACATACTTTTGTGAAATCGCACTTATTATATAAATAATAGAGAACTCCATCTATCCACCAAGTTTTACCAAAATCTGGCAAAAAAATCGACAAAAAATAAAAATTGGGTCATAACAGAATGGTTATGTAGGTACTTATTACGTAATAAATGAAAAATAATCATTTTTTTATTATTGAATATTCGTCAGTTATTCTAATCGATATTTTCGTATCGTCTATATATTTTAATTAAGAAACCATCCCGAAATCCCAAACAGATCTTGACCGTCAAACACCCCCCACCAATAAATAAAAGGGGTTGATATTTATCGCCGAGTGTTTATTACAATGAAAATTATTCTCCTAATGACTTCCCGAATCTCCCTCGAAAATCCTATCGGCTATTAAGAGGGGGTGGAATTCCACCCCCAAGAAAAGACTCAAGTTTCTAGTAAAGTGTTGGTGGTTAGGGCGTTTTTGGGGGTTATTTCGACCCTATGCTAATGTGGTATTTGCCGTTTACGTTGTCTGTTCTTAATACTTGGAGGTAATTTAAGATTCTTGTTTGTTTGTTTGTAATGTTTAGCTACAGTTGGTGGCGGGAATATGCTTTTTTGCGACATCGATTGTGTTATTCAGCGGGCTTATTAGGCAATGAAATCGCCTTTGGGACAAGGTATTCATAAATTTAAAACCGTGTCATAAGGAGATTAAAGATATCCACTAAAATCATCATTTAGTATTTATTTAAAACATTATTTAGAGTCTATTTTTTATTCAGTAAATTAAAATGACATTTCCTAGTATGAAGATAGATAAGATAAAAGATAAAAGATTTTTATTCGTGACGATCACAAAACATGTACGAACATGTACAGACAACAACAGCAAGAACAGAAGAGAACAATAAGTGTGCATCACGAAATGGACCCAACTCAGCATAATGCTAGCTATAAAGCCAGCGCTGGTCTTCCGTAGGGCCCATTCGGTGATGCCACGACAGATAACACAAAAAGATACATATTAAAACATTGCAAAAGAAAGACAGAAGAAATAATTAAGAAAACAGAAAATACAAAATACAAGAAAACTAATTAAGAAACGAAACAAAACAAAATGAAAAGAAAAGCATAAACATAGACAAAAATTTATAGTAGACGTAATATTATGAACGCGACCATACCATGCGTCAACGCTTGCCTGCAGCTGCTAGCGCCAGCGGCGACTTGCGTAACTAAAACTATCTACAAGCGTTAGGGTGTTTCATTTTTCCGAATTTTCGATTTTCATCTGACTTTGCTCGAATTCTTGTTCTAACTGATAAAAAAATATTATACGTTAAAAGAAATTGAAATCGGTCAACATTTAGAGGTTGCACAACATCAACAAAGATTTTTCAAATAACCAACGACTCTACATCGGAGGGTAGAAAATGGTTTAAGCGGCTACCATCAAAGCGGAGAGTAGTGTGATACTGAACCTTCTACATATAAATAAATTTTAAATTTAGTAATAAACTTGGATTTTGGTTACTCGATAAATGTTCTAATTAAGATTTTTCAGTTTTTCCACCTGTTTCCAAAGGAAAAGTGCTTTTTTCGTGTTTTAGACGCAAAATTCAGTTTTCTCATTCGATTTTAGTATCAGTTCATTATATTTTGTCATTTTAGAACATAGTTCATTTTCACGCAATGTATGGGGTTCTCACTCTACCTTTTCAACTTGTGCAGCCTCTAAACGTTATTCGATTCTTTTGAAAATTGAAATAGATAGTTTTTAGTGTGGGGAGGCTCCATTGGTGAGCAAAGTCAGGAAAAATATTACAACTTTTTTTTCTCCATACAAAAGTGAATCACCCTAACAAGCGTGGCATGGCATGGTCGCACCATGGGAAAAGATAAACTATAAGAAGATGGACAACACAATATAAGTAGGCGTAACTTAAAATTATAAAGAAGTGAAAAAAAGAAGCGATATGGCAAAGCAAAAGGGACAATAAACGAACGGTAAGTCTATATAAATACGAGAGACAAAACAAGTTATATGCAACTAGTGTCATGACTCAAAGTTTCCTGTGATTTTTGGTGTAAATACATAAAATAACATTTCATACTATGAAATGTTATTTTAGTCTACCGAATAAAAAAATAGACTTTAGTATAATTTTATATGACGTGAAATACGACTTGACGTCACTGTGAGGTGGGTACGTCAATCCTTTACGATCCGAGTGACATGTTAGACAGCATTTTTATCAGCCTGCGATAAAAACGAAAAAATCCGCGTAATTAATTTCCGACCGAAAACGGATTTTTACCGAAACCGGATTTTTTACCGAAACCGAAGCCTCGGGTTTGACTCAGTTTCAGCTGAAACCGAAAGCGAAACTTATATAAGACGTGTTAAAATAGTTGAAAAAAAAACAGACATGCGCGTCGGATGATGCCTATTTTAATTGAGAAAAGCTAAATAGTAATAACTACTTAATTACGTAATTAGTACTTACTTACTGCTGTGGCGCAGCGACCCGAAGTGGATCTTGGCCTCCGACACCAAAGACCGCCATGCTACTCTGTCTAAAGCCGTTTCTGTCCAGTCGACGGCGCCGAGTTCGCTAAGGTCTTTCGTCTCTCCAGCGGTACCTCGGGCGTCCAGACGGACACCCTACTTACTGGGAGTTACTTTTATTGGTGTGTAATTTTTTGGTGGTTTTATGGGATTAGTAATTAGAATTGAGAAGGTTTTATGACGAGAGTGGAAATTTGCCAAAATCGAATGCAAAACTTCAGTCGGGCACTACTTTTTATCCCACTTTTGAGTATAACTCTCCTCATCGGCAGGCAACTTCGTTCTGACTTGGATTTTGGCCTGTATTCAATGGTAGTCCCTTGAAATTTACTTATACTTATGTAGTTTTTTAAATTGTCTACTAAACCCACTAATCCAATAACCAGCCTAATTAGATCTAAAGAAACAAACATGTAAAAATCACTTTAATTTAATTTAAAATCTAAAACAAGATGGTAATCTGTACCAGTAATCGATAAAGCGCTAGTTTTATTATCCTTATCTTAAACAGCTTCTGGGTTATCAGGGATATCTTTATTCGGAACACCGAAACATCGAACTAAAGATGTTACTCGGGTAACTTAAGTGGCTTGTTACCAGAATGCTACTTTTTTAGGGTTCCGTATCAAAGTTGAAAGGGTTCTAATACTGAGTTGAAAGGGTTCTGCTTCGTCGCATAACAGCCGTAAATACAGATGTGCAAGTTGCCGAATGTTTTAAAAAAATAGTAAAAGTTATCGGAAATTTCAGGAAAATTTCACAGGAAACAAAGAAAATATTCAATTTGGAAATGGAAAATTTCGATTTCTATAAGTACTAAATATGAGATAAATTAATAGGTAGGTAAACAATAAATAAATATTATGGGACAAACCGGACTAATCCCAATAAGGCCTAGTTTCCCCTCTGGGTTGTAAGGTCAGATGGCAGTCGCTTCGTAAAAACTAGTGCCTACGTCAAATCATGGGATTAGTTGTCAAGCGGACCCCAGACTCCCATGAGCCGTGGCAAAATGCCGGAATAACGCAAGGAAGAAGCATAAATAAATATTAAGTATGGGACAATCGTACACGGATCGACCTAACCCCACAAGAAGCTCAATATATTGCAATGTACTTATATTAGATAATTACGTAAATATTAAGGAAACTCAGCTCCTAATATCTGTGATAAACTATCTGCTGTTGGATAAAAATAAGTGGAAATTTCTCAATTTTTAAACTTTCCTATGTAACATCAGTACCCGTCCATGTCATGTACCTACAATTGAGAGTTAAGTAGTTTCCCATTTATAATAATATATTAGTAGGGATTATGCTGGCTAACTATAAGGTAATTTGTTAATAGTAAATCAAACCATCAACCATACAATAAACATTTAAAATACTTATAATAGATGCATGGCATGAGCCACATTCAAAATGTCCGATTACCAGTCCCAACTAGTAACTCAACTCATTACCCAACAAATGTAATTTAGTCACGATAATTCGAATCAATTATCAAAGACATAACACATACAAATGTCCCTTTATATTCCATACTGACAGAAAAGGACGGCACTTCTCGGAATCGAAACGTACGTGCATAGGTTGTTTACCGATTTTGATCAAAATCGAAACGAGTTTTTGGTTTGAAACCATTAAAATCTGGTGGTTTCGACGAACTATAAAATTTTATGTCTCTATTCGGGCGTGATCGAATGCGATAAACGGATATCGATAGTTTTTTGGAGTGTATATGAACTCGATACCGAATCAATATTTTTTAGGAACCGTTATGGAGTAGACGTTGTGACGCCAAGAGATTATGTTGATAAGAAACTTCAAAGACAGGGGACATTTTGATTAGACGACGATTAGCCTTAGCCAAAATTAAAAATAAAATTCAAATACTTACTCTTATTCAAATACTTACTGACGTATCTACTCGAACTCGAACAACGAAAGAAAGAGACTATCGGCCCGATTGGAACTTTATGATACTTACGTCAATTAATATATCTAGAAACCATATGGATTAGATATGTGATATCCAGTGTAGAATGTGACGTTTCTTCAAACAAAAACGTCGCTTTTGACGTACACATGTAATCCATATCGTTTCTAGATTTATTAATTGACGTATCTTAAAGTTCAAATCGGGCAGTATTTCAACGTCCCCGAAAAAGCTCCAACCAAATTCACTCAATGTCAACCACTATTCATTTGGTTTTTCTAGATGTATGGCAGCCAACGTCACGTCGACTTCGACGTCAAACGTATTCGCTGGTAGGTTTTTTGTGGACGTGGTGCGGCAGACACAACGTCGCCTTTACAAGATGGCGTGTGCCTCTTATGGAGATGGAATTGTAAGGTGTACTTGAACCTGTTGAACTTAAGTTCCTTGAGAAGTAGTGTAGGTACAGTTAACTGTAAAAATTTGGGTGCACAAATAATCTCAAAAATGTGTCCTATCATAACTCTTATGTCAGCGAATTAAGAACTATGGGGCATATTTTTTAATAAGTTGGCTAAACCCATATTTTTACAGTTGAATGTACCTACATTAAATCTTATACATAATTCTGTTTATTTTTACTTTTATAAACAGAACAGCTCATGTACGAGTATTAATACTTATGTAGCATGTAGGTAATAATGCTTTTTGTATAATAAAAACATAACTTGCTTTGAAATGTGACAAAATCTGGCATAATCATGAACTTCGTTGTCTTCGTTGCTTATGTGAATAACTATTCAACAGGTCCATTACTTACATTTTGACAGACACACAACAAACACACAATCTAAAGTATCAAAGGTGGTAGACATAGGTATATGAAACATACAATCTTCAAAATATCGTAGAGTCGACAAAGTTGCAAGCTGATGCTTTTCAATAGTTACTTGTCTGATTTTGTTCTATAGCAACCTACAGGGAGATAATTAACATATAACTTTACTAAGGAATAGGTAAATATGAACCGTTTAATGACCCAGTGACTCACAACCACCTGCTCCATTACACCAGATCAAAATGGCGGCGATCGACAAGATGGCCGCCGTTGCATAAATCACGAGTTTCTATTATACGCCACTTGGAATATTATAAAAATAATGTTTGTTTCTTGGAACGAGTGGTCAGTTACTTGGTACTGTCGTGTAGAAAAGCTCTTTGTCATCTTTTTTATAATAGGTAAGTACCTACATCTAGATCACTAGTTTATGATTAACAGACTTGACTTAATAGTCATCAGGTCATCTCATTGGCAAATGCAGGCTGGTCAAAAGGACGCACCCTTTTTATGCTGTTATCCCGATAACCCAAAACAAACAACAATTAGGTACAGTTTTCCTCTGACACAAACTAAACATGAACAACTTTTACTGTGAAACTAATCCTGAAATCGCAAAATAAAAAGGATGTCCCATAGGCGAATTCATTTTCCAAAATATAAGATAAGGTGGGAAAGACTAACATAGTTTATTTTGCTCGGGGCAAGACAAACAGTATGAGGATTCCATACAAGTGATAGTCTTACCCCACCTTACCTGACTATTTTGTTTACATAAATTTCTTCAAGACAAAATACTTACTTAATACAGTATCCACTACATATTTTAAACTACCTTATCACTTGTGTTGACACTTGCCCACGAGTCTTCGACACGTCCACCGCCTTTCAAGATGCCGCGCGTGATAGCGGACCGGGCGATAAGGTTGGACAAGTTATAAGCGATTAACACCTTGTCAATCATAAACATAGTGATAAATGACGTCTAGTTGTGAGTTTGCGAACACAACATTGTAAAAAGTTTTTCTGGGTTGATGTTGAAATACCTTAATCAACGTGTGATTTAATATAATGCGTCCAAGTGACGGGTAAGGATGCAACAGCGAAATAATGTCCGTATTAAAATGTAAAACAAAATATTATTATTAAAAAGTTAGT
The DNA here is from genome assembly GCF_910591565.1 of Cydia splendana. Lineage (NCBI taxonomy): Eukaryota > Metazoa > Arthropoda > Insecta > Lepidoptera > Tortricidae > Cydia > Cydia splendana. The sequence continues at coordinate 15,583,216 of NC_085978.1, forward strand.
CAAGCGGACCCCAGGCTCCCATGAGCCGTGGCAAAATGGATAACGCGAGGAAGAGGAAGAAGAAGAATAAAATGTAAAAAAATGCCGCACTTATTCACATAGGACAAACTAGATTTTTAACCTATAAACTGCAGAACCAGCAATTACCAACTTTGCCGGCAACTGTCATTCACTTCGCTTTTCGCGTCCCTAGCGTAATGTATCGATAATTTTTCAATTTATGAAAATTCATAGTTTTTTTGCTAGTTTTTTCCATTATTATCAATATAATTATGTCAGAACTAGAAATAATAGGTAAAGAAAAAGATAGTGAGTGTAAATTAAGTGAAAATTTGCAAATAGTGAAATAACCGTAAGTAACCTTAATCACAATTGTGATTTTTTGGTTTTTAAAGTAATTATGCATGGTTCCCGCGGAGGAACCTGCTAAGGGCTAGTCAAAATACAATCTCATTCTTCCCGTGGGGAAGCTTGAGGGCAAAATATTATAACTATCACAATTATACACCTAACCTCAACTTGAGGATATTCGCGCGGCGAAAAGTGTTTTTCACTTAATGATTTTATGTGTTCTGTTGAAAAGTATTTGCTCCATCGTGTGACGATGAGCACTCTGTCCGTGGGATGGAGATCTTTTATTTAATGATTTATCCATGTTAAACCTACCCGTGGGGTATCGGTATCTTTTAAGGATCATTCGCTCCATCGTGTGACGATGAGCACTCTGTCCGTGGGATGGAGATCTTTTATTTAATGATTTATCCATGTTATACCTACCCGTGGGGTATCAGTATCTATTAAATATCATTCGCTCCATTGTGTGACGATGGGCACTCCATCCGTTGGACGGAAATGGACTTATCAGCAGATAATTCAACTTATTTTGGCTAAGAACTATAGAGCTTGACTCAAATTTAGAGGTCCAAACAGAGCTGCCGTAAGCCAGCGTTAATAAGTAATAACCTGTCACAATTAAATGGGAGTGTCCCACATCTGAGTACCAGACAGCGTGGCTGTTGACAGTTAAAATGTTCACAGGCTAATCACAACTTTCTACAATCTTCTGGATGCTCTAAGCTCATTGATGCACTCTCTGGAGTCTTAAAGTTACTTTTTATGAAGGATCCTGCTGTCATAGCAAGAATTTGGAATGTGGGCTGTTATTCAGAAGTTATCTAAACCTTAAATAACTCTGTATTACCTGCTAATTTTTACAGCCAATATTTATTTTATGATACTAAAGAGTATCTGAGACCATTTTTGGATAAAAATTTAGATACATTTATAATATGAAATCAGTGGTTCCTAGACTCAAATTTAAATAACTTTATAAATAAGGCTGTGACAATTAAGTGTGCTGCTAACACACATATTGCAATATTGTATTATACTTGCACACTGAATACATTTTATACCAGCGGTACAATATATGCATTGAAGTACCTATTCCCACAGAGGAGACTTTATTAGCAGACATTTTATAGCAAAAATAGAGAAACCATACTAAAGGGTATAAAAAGGTATACTTGTGACAGTGAATATTAATTTTGCTGATTTAACCTGACCAGACCCTACCTTACATTTGGACCTCTCTTTCTAAAGAAGGAGTTGAAAATCTCTTCAAAACCCCTTTCACCAAACTTAAATTGCCAAGATGCATACCTACTAGACAAAATAAATAAACTTGTTATTTAAGAACAAGGTATTGCTTTTTGGTTTTTGGGGTATCTATCCCAAAAAACCCTTAAGAAAATTCATTAGAAAGCTATTGTTACATTTTCATCTTCCATGTTTACTGTTTGTAAACAAGCATGTGTCATCCATATTCAAATGATAAGTTATCATCATCTAAATTTGCAATACCTATTAGAAACAAAATGGAAACTTAACATGGATGTGATCTTATGCTAACCATATATTTTTAACATAAATAAATTCAAATGGTTTTTGAAGAATTAATGAGGCTAATGATTCACATACTTAAGTATATTTGGCTTTCATTGCAAGTAGGTACATAAATAAGTACACAAATAACAGAATTAAAGCCATAATGCATTACCAGTCAACCATTGGACTGAGAACAGTATTTGTGTGAACTGGTTCATCATGTATTCACAGTATTCACACCATTTCTTAGTTCTTGGGTTATATTAAATCCCTTAATGTATTTATTTACTAAATTAAAACCAGGGAATTTAATGTCAATATAGGTAGTCATATCAGGGGTAGGTAGGTAGCTAGGTAGTATGTAGGGATGTATTTAGGTTTCTTTTAGTAGGTGAAGATCACTTTATTTTTGATCAAAATACAATATTTAATCAGTAAAGTTAAGAAGAATGACAGGACTTTGGTCTTTGTAACAATTTATCAAAGTGGTCGGTCGGTTGAGGACTTCCTTATCAGTATCACAGATATAAAACAGAATAATTATTTAATAGTCAAAACATTGCTGTTAAGACTATACCAACGGTTGAATATTTGGCAGAAATGTTGATACTCAATGAAAAATTTGTTTTGGCTTTGGTACGTTTGGGGGAGGGGGTATTATATATATATATATATATATATATATATATATATATATATATATATATATATATAGATCTCATGGTAACAGATTTATTGAGGTATAAGAACCGGACTAAATATATTGAATTTAAAATGGTGACATAACACAATATAATCATATTGTTGGCATTTATTTTGCAATGAACACTAACTTATTTCAGTCAGGCACGCGGCTCGTACAAGAGAGAAAATATGTACAATGTACCTCTACATTATATTGTTTGGGCAGCCGCATATTTTATATTTAAATGTTTTTCTAATAAATTTTGCATGTGTATAATTTCATTATAAAGTGAATATCTAACAGAAATTCTACATTTTAATAGGACGAAGGAAGAGGAACATAGAACAGTTTTGAAAGAGAAGTAGAGTAGTGATTTATGATGGAAGCAATCAATTGTGCTTGTATCTTACACAAGATAAGACCTAAAGATTACTTTGAGAAAACCTATGTATATATCATTAGGTATCACAAATTATGTTGGGGATTAGAAAACATGATCTTGTGTACATGTCTATATACCTTCCTTTAATAGGTATTTGATATAACAATAGGTACCAGCTAAATTTGCTTCATATCTTAAGTAAATAATTAAATATGCTAATTACACCTACAACTCTTCTACATGGAGTAGGTATATAATATACATAGATACCTACATATTCAATGGTCCAAATTTTAATTTTAAATTACAGATAAAGCCACGGCCATGGGTGCGTTTCCAATTTAAGTTACACAATTCTATTGGGCACCTAAAGAACATAATTTGTTAATAATATATTATTTAATTACATTCAATCCAGAGTTTCCCTCGTTTGGAATTGCACATTGACATAGATGCAACGAAAGGTATTAGTAAGGTATCCAACAAAGTACCTACTTTAAATGATGTTAGCATTCTTATCATAGATTACCTATATACGTTATAGTAATATAGGTAGGTAGGCTTTACGCCAATATAGGTGGTTACTGCAATGTATTGTAAGTGCATTTGTATACCTAATTTGCACTGAAATTGTGTTGATGGCACTTTACACCGTTATGACTTTACGGCCTAAGGTTTTTCCTATCTACATTAAAGTTCAAAGTTCAAAGTTTTTATTGTATATAAGAATCAGGTTACATTGCAACATTGAAGTTTACAACTTGGTGAATCAAATAAGTAACCACATAGTGGTGGATTTTAGGAAGTTAGCTTAAGGTTTTTGTACTTAAATTGCGTCCAATATATTTATTAGTATGTGCACTTTCAAGCACTTGGAACCAAGTTATAATACTATTTCCATAAGACCATAGTAATGTGAAAATCTTAGAGACCAACATATAATAAAGACTGTAATGTTCTATTAACTGTTAATGTCGAATGTCACCCAAAATCTCTACTTAAATTACTTAGTAACAAAACTAAACTTGAAGAAATTGTGTCTCAATCATTGTAACACATTTACCATACGAAAGATTTACTTAAATTAAAGTTATAATCATAGTTTTCTGAAGTAAAATCGTATCCAGTTTAGTTTGCTTAGATATGGCAAGAGGGTAAAGTAAAGAGTGACTATTTTTATTTGGTCCTTACTTTTAAAAGAGGTCATATTAACATATGTCTCAAATTAAGTACTTAGGTACTAAAAGAAAAGGTATTTTATTCTATACATCCTTATTATCACAGTAGACATATGATACCTTGTGTATATTAGTGGGAATAGTCTTAACATGTAATGGTAAATTGTCATAGAGGAGTAAATGGTTACAGGTGTGTCCCAAATATTATGGGATTACCCAGATATCAGATCACCCATTCTCTTCAGACATTTGTGTTTTGCCCCTTAATGGCCAAATGGTTTGCTATTTTAGAGAATACCAACCTATTTTTTAGTTATAGTTATTATTATGTACTTACAGAAGTACCTTAAATATTATTAGTAAATCAAGTTATAATACTATCAAAAGTATTAATTTATAAGAACATGATTGGAAGTACAGTCAATAGGGTCTAAATCCAAGAAAGTCTTCTACCTACATTTAATGTTTAGTTCTCCTTTGATAGATTTTACAAAGATTTTATAACTAAGATTTTTATGAAGAATGTTCTTACATTTCAAACTCTGGGGTGGTACAATATTACTTAATTAACGTATTATCTGACGTTATTTTAGCCTCTAAACATCTTCTAGTAATTATCTCGGACTAGATTCAGTACAAAAACAACTTTAAATTTTACTTCTGCAGCGAGGTTTATTCTAAATTATAATACACAGGTTATGAATTGGATCTGAATATATGTTATGTGACATTTATTCAACCAGAATCGTCACTTTTGAAACAGACCGATCATATCTAGATATAACAAATCCAGATCATATTCATAACCTAATATGACACTTAGAATAAGTCTCCACGTACGCAAATTAGCTTCTGAAAGAACCTCCTTGGCTCCTTTGCGGCTTAAGCTTGTAACTTGAACCTAACCTATCTTTTACGAGCACATACTGTAAAATTGGTAACCGCCGTCAGCCACAAAACGGCCCAACTGTCTTCATATCCCCAAGGCGCTTACCACCTGTCGCAACGGAAACTAGGCTTAATGTTTGAATTTAGAATACGTCTCACCCTTGACCCCAGTTTGGTCTGTGCAGACATTCTCTTGTTTTTCTAAGGTAACTACCAGTGAAACGAGACCTCGAGTTACGATACATTTGTATGTAATGAGAGATCTATTTAATCTGGATAGTGTTTAAGGAGCGTACGGAATGGTTATAAAATAGAGCTTTTTCGGATTTTTAGAGGTCATTGAACTCACTATAAAATTTACGAATAAAATGACATAACTGTGTTTTTATTACATAGTAGCGGTAGACATACTGGCGGCTCAATAAAGCGAGTTAATGGCGTTTTTACAAAAATTGTTGACCGTAAATTTTAACTTTTTATATGTATAGGTATAAATAATAACGATAATTAAAAAAAGTGTTAATAGGAATTTGAAATAAAAATTCACAGATTTCGTGCCTCACACGACTATCGAGCACATTGGAAATGAATCTATGGAATTCGAAAAAATATTGTCGCTGAGCGACGAGAAAGTCTGGATAAGGAAAAAGTTACAAAATAAAACTACAACGATGAATGATAATTATTTTATTCTTAAATTAACACAAGTATCCTGGACATAACGCATGTGAACAAACAAATTGCAAAATTTCCACACGCGTATCGAAGTTTGAATAATTGTCGCCGTGGCGCATAAGTATAGGTACATATTTCATTTTTCGATTAATAAGCAGGATATATTAATGCTCAAAGTACAAGAAAATTATTACACGGCAAATCCGTAGTCAACTCGAGAAGTGGTAGCCACATTGCCGTTATCGTCACTCGAGTCTTGATCGGCAGCGGCCCATTTGCTGCAAGATATGAAATTTTCTTGACAGCAGATTGACGCGACGAGAGATGACCATAACAGCGTTTGTCTATGTTGCACCAAACCTGAGTTCCAATAGGTACTACCAGGGTTCAGCATCAGCTATCTTGGGTAATGCTCTACCATGTGATCATCATGACGAATCGGATGTCCAAAACAGCGCGTGCCTATGTTGCACCAAACCTGAGTTCCGCTAGGTACAACCAGGGTTCAGCATAAGCTCTATCTTGGGTACTACTCTCCTAAGTGCTCATCAAGACGCGTCGGATGACCAAAACAGCGTGTGCCTATGTTGCAACAAACCTGAGTTCCTTTAGGTACAGCCAGGGTTCAGCATCAGCTCTATCTTGGGTACTAGTCTCCTAAGTGCTCATCGAGACGAGTCCGATGACCAAAACAGCCAAAACTTATTTTGCTTTACTTTTTTATGTTTCTCTTTATAAGTTTTTATTTTGTGTTTGTGCTCACGAATAAAATTATTTCTATTTCTATTTCTATCTCCACCTCCACCTCCACCTCCACCTCCACCTCCACCTCCACCTCCACCTCCACCTTTTTTCGTTTTTGACTTTCTCGAATAATTATTTTTGCACCTTACAGCTCTCGTGATTATGCGTCTTTTGAGCCTTTTTTTAATATCATATGTTCACAACTTACCGAGATATAAGGGGATCGCACTTTTTCGTGAAATCGGACCCTATACTGGAGCGAACGAAAAGTCATTTCCAATGTCAAAAACGGATAAAGTACTCATCTCGTTTTCAACAAAATCGCAGAAAACTGTTAGTTAAAGAATATCTTCTCATCCATTCACAATCCAAAAATCATCTTAATAATATGAGTGCAACATACAGAATGTAGTGCATAATTATTTTCCATCGCATTTTCACGACAACGTACGAACGTGTCTCGCTATTTCAGTCAGTCTCGGTACAAAAAGTACTGAGGTTGACTGAAGTAGCATGACAAATACGAACGTTTCCGAGAAAATAAGATGGAAAACAATTATGCACTACATCTGTATCCCAGAGAGCAGGAATTAAAGTCAAATTAAAGAAATACGTATAGGCGATATTTTTGACCACTTTGGATCATGGATCAAAGCATAGGCATTTTTTATGACATAACACGCAAATGAGAAGACAAATCGCGTGATGGAAAACACCAGAAGTTGCAAGTGTGTTGCCGGAATTTAAGATAGGAGTACGCGGTTTTAATAAAAATACATACGACTATACTGGCAAAAACAAAATCCTCCCGTTTAGCTCTACCATGTCGGTTAGAAATGACCTTCACAAGATAAACGAACAGAATAATATTAGATTTTTGACCTCGCTACCGAACAGGCCCTAACAAAGACACCGTCCGGTAGCCAAATAAAACATCAACAATCGATATTAAAACTTCGATATCAGAATCGAAACCTTTGATAAATGAATCGAATACAAAAGACTGGCCAGTTACTAGCGGAAAAAAAAAGAAAAAAAACTCGCTACCGGGAGCATCAGACATTAATCAAACTCTTTACGAAATTACCAACTTAAAAGAATAACACATCACGAAAACCTTAAAGCTTTAGCAATAGGGTATGATTTCGAATGGTTAAAAATGCATTTATGTTTGTAAATCGCTTCCTTTCCATTGATAAATTTGGTATTGTTCGAAGGTTGGACGGATCAATGAAGGTTGGGGTGAAGGTTTAGATATTTTTGGATTGTGACCTGTTTTTTAGGGTCAGTATGGAATTTTGATGTGACTACTGCGTTCTCGAAGGGATTAAATTGTGGAAGTATGATTCGTCATCTTATGTTGGTATTTACGCTATCTTGAGGCTGTTGTGGGCTCTAAAATCATCACAAATACAATTTAAAATAATGAATAGAGGTGTCACTTTATTATTAATTTATTGTTTACACAATTTATTACACACATTAAGATGTAATAATTACATTTGACTTAAAATGCGGTCTAATCAAAGCTTGTGTAGGAGGCAACTGCTGCTGTTTAAGATATTGCGTTCAAATGGACTGATGTCTGAAAAAAGTTCGATGAATTCACCGCACAGTCGGTCTTTGTGGAGATCCTTGAGAAGGTTTTAGTCAATCAACAGAAGACTGTATTAAACTATATGTAACACACGGTTGCTGCGTCGCCAGTTCCTTTTTCTTTGAACTTGGCTGGACCGCTACCGCGTGTCTAGATCAACCTATTCGATGCCGTGTCAAACACAAAAACTGCCACACAGACGCCAAGCCACCGAAGTACCAAATCTGAAACTGAACTTTATTGTGCATGTAGGTCTATGTTGCTCCTGGGCCTGTGACGGAATAATTATTCGTTGGCGTTGACGTTGCGGTTCGGATATATCCGTTGCTGGCGCCGAAAAGGTTAAAACGTCACTCACTTATTTTGTCGAAGATTTCTCGTCATGTCTATAACGAGGATTTTTAACAAGAGCACGTGTAATCAATGCAACGCAGACGTCTTTTGCCTGATATGATGACGCCGATTGGATCAAGTATAAGAAAAAGTGACGTATCAAGTTAACAGGCCAAGGTAGATGATAGACATTTTCCCGAAACAAGAGCCCAGCTTTTAAATATGAGATGATGTGATGATGATAAAACCCCAGCAGGTAAAATTGACTTGAGGGTCATGCTGGGAGTCTCTCTGCGTGATCGCATCAGAAATGAGCCCATCCGCAGCAGAATCAAAGTAACCGATGTAGCCCTCCGAATCGCTAAACTTAAGTGGCAGTGGGCGGGGCACATAGCCCGTAGAACTGATGGCCATTGGGGCGGAAAGGTTCTCGAGTGGCGACCACGTACCGGAATAAGGCGCAGCGTGGGTAGACCCCCCACAAGGTGGACTGATGACCTGGTAAAGGTCGCGGGAATCCGCTGAATGCAGGTGGCGCAGGACAGGTCATTGTGGCACTCTTTGGGGGAGGCCTATGTGCAGCAGTGGACGTCTTCTAACGGATATGATGATGATGATGAAAATTGACTAAGCACATACTGAATGAAGAAACATGAATGTTACGTAGTTGCGTGAGTCATGGATGAATCCCGAGGATCTTGGGAGCTCTCCAAATATTCGCCGCATTCGAGAAACACTGATTTTATACGACAATTCATCAGCGTCGCACGGCCTATGATGGCCGCGCTTTTATCATCGTCGCGTTGAAGTGCAAGAGTGACACGTAGCAAAATTGCATTTTTTTTATGACTGGCAAACGAGCAGATGAATCGTCTGGTGTAAGCAACTACCGAAGCCCATGGACTCCTGCAACACCAGAGGGGTTACAAGCGCTTTGCCGACCTTTAAGACGGAAGTAGGTAGGTAGGTACCCTCATTTCTTGAAGGTTTGGAAGTCGTATCGTTTGGAAAATACAGGCGAGCGACAGTTAATTCCACAGTTTAGCTATAATTAATGTATGTATTTAGTTTATTATTTACTTTTTTTTGCTAGCCTATAACGGTGTCCCACAGCTGGGCAAAGGCCTCTCCCTTTATCTTCCACGACTCCCGACATAGCGCCTGCTCTGGCCAGTTGTTGAGCAAGGTGTCTAGGTCGTCCCGCCATCTCCGTCTGGGCCTGCCGCGTCCACGCCCTTCTTCTGGCATCCACTTGGACCACTTGGTAGCTACACTAGCCCATCTGTCTGGATGCATGCGGCAGACGTGACTGTTTATAATATAATGAATAAATTCGTTCATAATCTAGTGGCCATGCAATTTTGCGGCTGGTGTGAATTGAGGAGTTCTTTGACAAATATAATTACATAGTTATGTTTGTCGCGGGATAAAAATATAACCGAGCATAATTAATTGAATAGTAATTAATACATTTTACCGTATTTTAAAATTACATGCATGTGTATTTAATAGTTTATCAGCTTATTAAGCTCTGTGGAGCTCCTAAACTGACGAGCGATGTATGAAGTGTGTTTATGAATGTGTTAATCAATGTAGCGTTTGTCAAGATGTTTAGTGTAAATTAAACCCATCATCTGCAAGATATTCAGATTTTGAATCAGTAAGTAAACAAAACTGTATGTTCAGTTGTAGGATGCGTAGCGAGGGTCAGTCCAGACATCCCTTGTTGGAACCTCTTTTTGGGTGAACTTGTATCTTTAGAATCGTTGAAATTCGTGATCGCCATACTGTATCTCTCTGATTGCTGGGTTGAAGGCGTTACTCATTTAGCACCACCCAGGAGACACGTGCAGGGTTGTGGTAGGGTAAACCCTCCAGTGAATGAACACCCCCCAGTGAATGAACAAAATCACGTTTTTTGTCTAAAATAAGAAATATAGCAATTTCTACCACTTGTCGTATTTTATTTCTTATTAACAACTCTATTTCCTATGCAATTTCAATCCCTGCTAAATTTATTTTCGACCAGTTTGAACGTGACTGGCGTTTGAAGTTTACGTATTTCTGGTTTTGAAGTTTTGTATGCAAAAATTATATCCCAGATAAGAACAGTGTACGTTTGGAGCAACATATGAAGTGCTTATTTAATGTTTACCTGTACGAAGTTCGGTTACTTGGTTAGATTAAGAGTTAAACCTTCTATAAATGTACACTTTGTCGGCGTATTATGTGATTAAGACTTTATTTTTTATAGTTCCAATACTGGCTTATCAAATGTTCTGAAACCAGTAAATGAACGGTGTGTTCATTTACTGGTGTCGTCTAGATTTAATTTTTTTTCTAAATATATGTGTAAACGAATTGGTATTGAGCTTGTTTTTTGTGATCCTGCATAGAAAACGATTCTGATTCTTTCAGCCAGTATTGGAACAAACAAAATTTCTATAGTCCATTTACTGGATATTTCATGCCTATGTATGAACAATACAACATTTGGGGTGTTCATTTATTAGATTTCTACTAATTCTATGTATGAACAATGTAGCCACGAACAATGCAATGACAAGTTTATTATTTTAAGCATTATTTGCTGATTCCTAACCTTTTTTGATCAGAATATGCTCGTTGTTTCTTGTTTTAAAAATTGATTCTCTTTTTCTTATTAATATTTAATAGGTTCTGGTGAATAACCATCATTTTATTACATTCTAATCTATTTGAAATCAATATGGAGGGGATAAAAATATATTAACGCTTTCGCTATACCTACTAAAATAGAGCTGGAAACGTTTTTTGTGTTAAAAATGTTTTTTTAAAGCTGATTAAAAAGATCTAAATGATGTTCATTCACTGGGTTTTGCGGTGTTCATTCACTAGTTTTTATGTTCATTCATTAGGTTTTTGGGTAGTTTTTGATAAATTCTGCTATAACTCAAAAACTATGAAAGTAAGAAAAAATCGCAGAAATTACTTTCTTATTTATTAAATGAAGATTCATTAAATTGCAGATAATTATTGAAATTATTAATGAATGCTGAGAAATGATTTTTCAAACTTGGATAATTCCTTAAGTGTTCATTCACTGGAGGTCTTACCCTAGGTCCTGCGGACGCGAGTAACAATTGTCCCCCAATAGTCCCTCGTGGCCGCTGTAATTATTTCCAACATACCTAAGTGGGGTTGGATGGAATCCTCCCTCTGCGACTGCGGCAAAGAAGAACAAACCACTGAGCACATATTACGGCGCTACCCTCTCCACTTCTATCCTGGCCCAGCTGAGGAGCTGGATGCACTGGTTACTTGGTTAGTTACCTGGCTTAACAATCCCAAAGCTGTACTCTGATTGCCTAATCATGCATGCCATACGATAAAATAAATAAACAGTAGTGTTAGCACTAAATCTGGCAATGATTAAGAGCGTATAGAATCAACAATGTCCGTACCTCCGCAATCGGTTCAGGAATACCTCGGCGATACGCGCATGAATCAAGCGACGCCATCGATATGCGCCTACGCAGGTATTTACGCGCTGAAGGCCGATCGAATTAATTTCGTTCGTTATCGTCACTTAGACGTAACGAACACGTAAGTGACAACCGTTTATAGATAAATATGACAGGTTTTAACCTTTTGGTCGCCAATGACGGATATATCCGCACCGCAGGTCCAACGCCAAAGATGGATTAATCGGTCGCAAACCACAGAGCAACATAGACCTATACGGCTACCACCAGTTTTGACGTTGACATAACGCTCACGTCTACATAATTTACTTTCTGTACATCTCGCTTGCACTAATATGCCAGTACGAGCGAGATACATAGAAAGTAAGTTACGTAAACGTGAGCGTTATGTCAATGTCAAAACTGGTGGTAGCCGTATGGGACGCCACGTCACCGAAGTATCAAAACTGAAATGTAGCCATAGCTAAGACGGCAATCCTTCATCGACAAACGCCAACCAAAAATTTAAACTGTATCGGTATGACAGGCAACGAAACATCAAGTTATTTCCATAGGTACATTATTCAAGTCTCTTTTGGCTTATTTTTTATACGAAGTGGCAATGGAGCATACGGCCCGCCTGGTGGTAAGCGGTCGCCGTAACCTATGGACACCTGCGATTCCAGGGTTATATGCGTTGCAAGCCTTTTCACCTTTTCGGCGCTGTGTCAAACACAAAAGCTGTCACTGGTGTGGCTACCACGAGTTTGGCACTGACTTAAACGCTATCGAGAACGTAACTTACTTTCTATGTATCACGCTCGTAGTGCGAGTTAGATGTATAGAAAGTAAATTAAGTAAATCACGTAGACGTTAGCGTATGTCAGTTTTGACTCTTATTAGTGACTCATGGTACGGGTACTGGTCATTTTAATCCAATGAGTATGTCGAACGGAGAGAACATATCGCTCTCTCGCTCGCTGGCAATTAATACGACACTCCATCCATCTATTGATTTACTGAGGACGCGATTTATCGCCAATATTTATAGAAACATGATTTAAGTGCGTAGGGTAATTCGCCAGCAACTGGCCACTTTTAGTAACTGGCCACCCCAAACCAAAGAATTCTATTCACCTATAAATATAATTCATTCTAGTATAAGGTGGCCAGTGATTGAAAACTGGCCAGTTATTGAAACCTTTTATACTAAAATGAATTCTGTTTATATGTGAATAGAATTCATTTTTAGTTTAGGACGGCCAGTTGTTACTAAAAGTGGCCAGTTACTGGCGAATTAAGGATGACTCACGTTAGACCGTCCTTCCATAGAAAACGATGCGCCGGGGCTTCCGGCGCATCGTTTTCTATGGAAAGCATCACGTGATCGCCTGTCATATCACATAAAAATAAGCCCCAGAAGCTCCGGCCCGGACACGGCCCGGTCTAACGTGAGTCATCATTTAGACGGCTAACGCAAAATTGTACCTTTCATACTGGTTTTTTGAGATGATTTGAGAGCAAATACCATTAAATAGCTCTTTATGATTCTATTAATAAGATTGTATCAGAGATTATAAAACGCCCCGATTTTATTGCGTGTAGCCGTTTGGTAGCTAATTTTTTTTTTTTGTAGTGTAGTTATACCATCATTTTCGGCAAAAAGGACATCAATGATCATGATCACGTGTTGAACTTGTTGCTATAAAATCAGCACCGCCATTTTTTAACACGCTTTTATTAAAAACCAATAAATCATCGACTTTCCGCCTTAACAAAAAAGCCATTCGATCGAAAAGCATAATATAAATTTATCGACGCTAAATCCGGCCCTGGCTCCATGAATCTCCGACATCCGGCCAGGGCCGCACTCAATTACTCATTTGTGTCAAAATAATGTGAACCGCTTAAAATAATCGGATATATTGGTTACACGTGTGACGTCATTGCGAGTATACTTAGTAGCGAACTGCCTTACCTGTACACAAGTCAGATAAATGAATTTGCTTGGATATGAAATAAAAATATTGAAACGGATTATCGCGTATATTGAATTCATAATACATCCCGACGTTTCGAACCCTTTACAGCGTTCGTGGTCAATGGGTGACTGAGGAAAAACTACACTGTGCAAAAACTACCTACTTACAAAATATAATGAACCATCATAAACTATACATTTTAAGGCCAGTTATACATGCAAAATTGGTTCATAAGTATGAATTCAATATACGCGATATAATCCGTTTCAATAGTTTTATTTCATGAGTAACTGTCGCGGTCCCCGAAGGCATACATTTGTAAATAAACTGGACACTCGTACTACTGTAGCTATGGCTACAGGGACCGAATACCGGTATATTTTTCATACAAATTAACCGGTATTCAATTTCGGTATATTGGTTGTTTAACGTTTATATATATTTTTGCACTTAATTTAGCTAAATCTGATCAATCATTATCCTTACCTCAATACTATTCTATAATATCAAAGAAATAATGTGAAAGCTATGAGATATTTTGATTTTTACTTATACCGGTAACGGTCCCTGTATGGCTAGGCAATTTTTCTATTTCTTGAACATAAAATAATTTTATCGTAATCTCACTCTACTTTTATTATTGTTCCTGAAACGTATAAACCACTAAAACCTCAATATTTCATTTTATAATAAAACTCGATAGAATCGATATCGAGTAATCAAAGCGACATAAATCGCGTGTCACAACAGCTACCACCCACACTGTACGACTGACCCCGCGTGGAATAAGCCTGTGGGGCTAAAATGGCGCTTTTTGAGGACCTAAGGGGCGGCAAACCGCGGCTCGCGAGGCGCATGTATGCAGCTCGAATTAAGGATGACTCACGTTAGACCGGGCCATGTCCGGGCCGGAGCTTCCGGCGCTTACTTTTCTATGACATGTAGGTGATCACGTGATGCTTTCCATAGTTAACGATACTCCGGAAGCTCCAGGCCGGTCTAACGTGAACCATCCTTTATGCAAAAAATTTGCCATCGCTTACCATCAGGCGATTCGTCTGCTCGTTTGCCTCCTATGTCATAAAAAACCGGCCAAGTACGAGTCGGACTCGCCCACCGAGGGTTCCGTACTTTTTAGTAAGTAAGTATTTGTTGTTATTACCGGCAACAGAAAAACATCATCTGGGAAAATTTCAACTGTCTACCTAGCACCCTGAACTGAAGGCCGCATAATAATATCACCAGTATCACCACAAGGCTATCCACCATCTGTACCCAAAGAGTCCTTAAATTCTTCGACCACACAGTCAGACGCGGCACGGACAAGCTAGACGCATTATTGCCAGGAGTGTCGACGGACGAAGGAGTAGAGGGCGTGCACCCAGTAGATGGTCAGATGTGGTCCAAAATATTACCCAGACTTCGCTCCAGGCAACGATGCAGATGGCCGTAGATCGAGAGGCCGGGAGAGCAGTGGTAGGATGAATAACCCATAGGAGTCACGTCCCTCAGACATGAGGTCACGACCATGACGAAGAAGACCTAGCACCCGCGCCGCCATTAAATTTTTTAGCAGCGCCGCCAGCGCCATTTTACGAAATCCGTGACATTATAACAAATGGCGTATTATACAGTATCGAGTCATAGGTCGCCGATCGGCAGCCGCGTTCCTGCTAATTATGATTTATGATGTCGCTGCCTTTTTGCTGAGGAAGTTTCGAGAAAATACTTTGACGTTAACGTTACTCGAATGGGGCATTATTTACTTCTTTAAATTTTATTGTACAAAATATTTGCAACAATATACAAATTAGGTAGGTACTTAGTGCCAAATGGAATTATCTACCAATCAACCATAGAGTCAAACAGAGATACATGCAAATGGTGCAACGAGAAAGAAATATATTGAATTAATTAAAAAAATGCAAACCAAGTAGGTATACTTATAAACTACACAAATAAATCATATAGCTATACAGGGTGATTCAGGAGACGTGAGCAGGACTAATACTGCGCATTTCGTAGATTATAATCAACACTTTCGTATCAGTATTAGTGAGGCTAACGTTAATTTTCTAGTCGTGTTGAAAAAAAAGTTATTAATTTATTTACGACATGCGTGGTCACCCTAAAATTAGAATACTAAACTACCGATATTCTGTGTCAAATTGAATGTCACCACTGTCATCGCGGTCTGGTTACTTTTGAAAACTCGTATCTCACTCAAGTTTGACAGTTTATTTTCTTCGTAATCAAAAATTAAAGAGGTTTTATGCTTATTAAATAGGTCTTGTAGGGTGACCATGATTGTAGAGGATTAAATTTGCCCTCACCAAAAAGTTAAAAAATAGGAAAAAGTGTGGTTGTTTCACCTAAATACGACGGTGATCGATCAATTATCAGTTACTGAGTGTGCAGGATTAGTCCTGCTCACGTCTCATGAATCACCCTGTATATAAAAAACCACATATTTATAAAAAACAGTATAATATTGATGGAATGGATAATTATTATTCGTTTTAGCAAATGCTAAAAATAAAATAAAAATGCAATTAGTCAAAAAAGTATTCTGCTATAGATCTATGTAACATTTAACTAAGGCGTTTATTAACCAGTTATATTATTGTCAGCAACTGACATTTTATTAGTATCAGTGAAATGTCAAAAATACTCCAAAATTTGAATGAATTGATTTATTCACTTGAATACATATACAGCGCATGCACTTATATACTAAATTCTGCCATTTGGCATATGAAACTTGGAAATTATATACATGCATATGCAGAACAAAATTCCCTAGCTATTTTTACACACAGATACAAGTTGAAAAAATTTCTGCTAAATGTCTCATAGTCATTTTATTGATTATTAACTTACTATAAAAGGTACAATAATATAGCTCTTTGTCCCATTCAAAAGCACAAAACTAAACTCGCACGCATGTCTCATAATTTCATTTCGCATAATAATTTTAAATTATAACAAGCTTGGGTGGCGCGATCAAAGACTGCCATTATCACATAAACAACGAATATTATAATAAAATTAACAAAATCGTCGGTGAATAGGCGACCTAATATAGCTGCGGTACTTAAGATTCTCGTTCTGAACGTTGGTAGGAAATAAATTGTTTAACCATGCAAGTGAAATTAAAGTGAAGATATGATGTAAGTCAATGTTACTCAGCGAGTGGACGGATACCGGGATTGAAAATTCAAGGGGGAGGCCCTTGCCCAACAGTGGGACACTTTATAGGCTATAAAAAAAATGAAGTTAATGATTAGACTTGGCTGTCAATTTTGTTAAAGCTAATGTCTTAACTATGATCTAATGGTGAGGCAGCCAAGTCCCTTTAGGGTTCATTTAACTGGAAAATAACTAATAAGTTTTATTTATGATGGTATAAATAGCAATACTCTTAATAACTGTCCACCGGTGGACCTTACGACTTTTGTAATAAGGTTTAAGAACTGTCAGTTAAAAGTGTGGGCCATCGCCCACACTATTAATTTAGATACCATCGTACCTACTAGCGAACATGGATAAAAAATTGGAACCCAACACTTATAATAGTATACAGTTTTGAAAATAGGCAAGCTTAAGAACCGGGCTTTGACGGAGGTACCTCAGTACCTTATAGATATCTCATTTTATCGTACTAGATTCTAGTGAGAACCGATAGTACCTCACCTGGAGCCGGTCCAATACATGTGAACAATTTTCTCAAACGCACTTCTATTTATAATTATTAAATTGAGACTTAAACTCTAATTAAGGGTACAGGCGGCCACAAATATATTAACGCTTTCTGTAAAATATGGCGTCTTGAATATTTTTGGGTTAGCTCAAATATGGTAATTTCATTTAACAGCATTTACTTACCTAACTAACTTTGCGGTATTCAAACATACTTACCTACTGGTTTCTATATTGTACAATATAGAATAATAGGTATGTAGACCATTTGATTTAGTACACTACACTTTCTTTCAGATTTAGGAATTTTTATGTTTTTTTTTCTACTCAGATTTACGAGGTATTTTTATCCTAATAGGAGAAAAAAAGTCTCAAAATGTCCATACATTTTACGTTTTTTCAATTCCGTTACCGTCATAGTGTCTATGAAAAATGGTTACAGAATGGAAATAACTATACCAATATAGATACCTATCGTGAAAATCATTGTTAAACTTGTCACTTTGTGAGTTTTGCCACTGACTGTACTAAGTCATAGTGTTATAACTAACTGTCATAATTTTCGTTGTCATAACTACTTCTGCCTCGATTAATACCGGTTTCTGCGAGATTGTCATAAATCTGCGCGTTGTTTTCTAACGAGTTAGGGGAAAGATAATGTATATCTAATTAGTGTTTACTCTAACACAAATACACATGTTATGTCCATGAAATGTAGCACAGATTCTATTAATGGAACGGTTTAGATACCAACTTAAAGGGGCCCACTGATTACCATTTCGCCGGACGATATCAGCCTGTCACTCCTGTCAGTTGTTCGGAGCTGTTAAATTTAGCTTCTAACTGACAGGCCGATATCGTCCGGCGGACTGGTAATCAGTGGGCCCCTTAAGAGTGGACCTAGCCGCCAAACAAACAATAGTTGTAGTTTGTAGTAAAGTAAACGTACTGGTGCTCGACGCGGTCCCAGTACATGTCATCTTGAAACTTAAGTCATTGTCAATAGAGATAACAGCAAGGTGTCATCTATTGGGCATTAGCATGTCGAGCACTAGTCTGTTTACCTTAGTGGTTACGCTCTTATATTAAAACGAAATTCTGATTTTACATTCAATTTGACATGAAAATTCAAATAACATACGAGTATACTATCTGCTTCTGTTACTAGTCTGTATCTTTAGGTATTTAAATAAAAGTAAACAAACAATTTGTACATTTTCGGGTTTTACATATAAAAGTTCTACTTAGCGAATCTACTAGAATGTTCCCAACATAATATATAATTTCTACTAGGTAACATAAAAGTTATCCTATAACTTAGTAAAATATGTTTTTTTTTACTAAATTGAGGTTGGATAGGTAGGTACATTACTAATTTAACTAAATTTTTAAAACTTAAAAATCCAAAAGACTGTGCGATAATTCTCCAATAATCTTTTGCCATAAATGACATAATTTACAATTAAGGCATTTTATTTATTTAAGAAATGTATGTCCAAAGAAAGTAATACTTGCGAAAATAAGCCGTTAATCAATTTGTTAATGTTAATTCACGATCAATAAATATTTGTCCCCGATCCTAAAGTCATCAATAATACCAAAACAACGCAGTTCAATAAAATTTGCATACAACCTTCACACAAAAATCACCTTAATCTCAACCAAAATATTAATCTACAAAGGTCATTTTGGCTTAAAAGTATGAAAATCATAAAGCAAATGGTCTCAGCATGGCACCGTTGCTATCTCGTGTCTTAATTTGTACTGAAGGAGTTGAATAAATAATTTAAAAACAATGAACGATGCACCACACTGTCATATTGTGTACTTGCTGTAAAGTTAAGAATCGTTAGACATGATAACTATTAATGGAGAAGCTACGTTTGCACTGACAACACTGACATTTCTTACAAAAGGCCACATAGGGATCATATTACAGAAAAATGTAAAAAATTATATTATTATACTGTAAATATGTATAATTTTTTTTTGAGGTTAGTATAAGTCAAATGAGGTCCTAGTCCTCTTTATCTAAATAGGGTAACAGTATTGATTATAAAGCTATGTTTACTTAGCAATTTATACGCAACAGTAGAAACACTAAAACCCAAATTAAAAAACCGACTACAAAAAGAATTCAATTAAATTACTTATTATCCATTTTATATGCAACTGATAGCATAATTTATTAACTGAACTGAAGTCGGTGCCAAGCCAAATCTTACAAGCATCAACAGACTGTCGAGCCGAATGCCAACCCTGGTGCGGTTCGATAAGAAAGAAAGACAGCTGTCCATTTGTTGCTTGGGGGATTAATTACTAGTATTGGACATAAAATAACACTATAAACTCTCATATCGTGGTAGACTCGTCCGTGTAATTAAATAGTATTGTACTTAACCGTGTTTGGCTTGACATCGACTTCAAACATTGCAGTACAAACGAAAACATTCGAATTTTTGCAAAGACACTTCTATACATTCTCATCTCACCGCACGTCCCTTTGACAGTAACAGTGAAATCTAAAATCGTAAAGCACGCGCTGTATCGGATAACCACAGCCTTACTTACACAAAACGGCGTTTTCTCATACAAACATTACGGCACTTACGACCTTTTATACCACAAAATAAGTTTACGGAAAAGGACATTTTAGTATGAAAATGTCGCGGCGCTTAGGACCTTTTTAGTAAGATAAATGGTACGGTTCCTTGCATGCTAATACAGCTTCTTTGAAGTGTTTTTAGATTTGTGTTCGTCTATGTTTGAATAATAATTTGGATTTTGCATTTCGATAATAATCGAAATTAATGGTGAAAGTCGAAATTAATGGTGAAAGTCGAAATTAATGGTTTGCTTCAGATGGTTGTCTTTAAAATTTGATCTCATCGTCTACATTCTCTGAAAAATACGAACTAAGCATATTTGTAATTGACTGTACCTACTTTCAGAGTAATGACATTTCAAGATCGGTGCCAATATTTCTAAATTAATGGAAGCAAATACATATTGGATATCGAGCGTTGCGAGACCAGCGAGAAATTCGAATATTCAATATCAGGAATAACTCAGACAATTTTTCATTGCAAGACCATTAAAATATGACACATTTCCGTATTATTCAGCTGTGTTTTTTAAGATATAGGTCTACTACTCAGGTACGTCAGATGATTGGTTATGTTAGCCGCTCATATGTCAAAACTTGCCAAAACAAATGCAAAAAATAAAAAAAGTATTCAAAATAGAATGGGATGGGAGACCTTTTGATAGGCCTCTTAACAGCTAGAGGATTTGGTGGATTAAGCTCTAAGATTAAATTTAGTCCCAAACTATATGTAGGTATTTAGTCCCAAAGTAGTGGTTAATTAGTAAAAGTCCTACTTAGCAACAATTTACAAATTGCGAATTTTACGATATCAGCTTTATAATATTATAATAATATATATTCACTAACACTGAAATATTCATATTTCTTCATAGTGAACGAAAGTGACCCAGACTACAGTATTTAAGCAAATACCACAGCGAAGTGCATCGCGGGCACAAAATGCATGCAAATCATATACTAATCAGGCCAATGACATTTAAATACTTACCCACAGTAGAGATTAATAGCCATCCACCTTATTATATTAAGACAGTTTGAAATACAAAGTGCCGACATTGATATTTAATATTTCGCGAGATATGACCGAGATTGAAGATAACTGTGTCATATGACAGATTCATGTAAATATGTTTGTGTGATTTACTTTTATATTAAAGCGCTTTTAATTTATGCTCACTGAGTTATGGACCAATGGCGAAGGATTTTCGATTTAGGCGGTTTAAAAAAATATTTAAGTCACAAAACGCTTATGGATTTGTGAAATTAGGATCTTTGGTAATACGCTTCGGAAAGATTAGAAAAAGAGCATCAGAAGAAACTCCTCAGGCACCGATAAAAAAAGAGGCTCTCTCGGATAAAGTGAGATCGTTATGACCACAATACTTATGTCACAGAATCGACGTTTGTCGGAAAAGATCGATTTTTTTGAACATAGTAGACCACGCATGTATGGGTAGCATGTGCAGGGCTACAGGAAGAACCGATGGCCCCTGGGCCAGAGGTTTTTAGGTGGAAACTACGTGCTGAATAATGAAGAAGGAGCATTCCATGAAATTGTCAACCGTTTGTCCCGTACAAACGCGAATTTTCTGAAGATTTGCAGGTATAAGAGTTTTCTTTTCTATGACAAATGGTCAAAATATGCACAAAAAAATAATTGCCTGCTTTAAATGTCGAAAAAAGTCGCAACACAGGAAATAAAATGCGTTTGTACTGGCCAGCCCGTGGAATGCTCCAGAATAGGAAGACCTAAAGGTTGATCAAGAACGCATAGATCTTTTGGATAAGGGCAGCTCACGACTAAAAGACATACAACACTAATACCGAAAAAATTTAAATCAGAAACTGCACTTTACACCAGCGAATACACTATTTCACAATCAACCGGCGTAACTATCAATTACCTACGCTAAATTTATATCGCGAAAATCGGCCGTAAGTTGTACTTGCGTTTGCATATCTTATGCATACGGTGATCGTATGGTGAGATGAAAGGTGGCCGTAAGGGTAATGCTGTGAATGTTAACTAGGGCTAGGTGTCGGGTTTCATTTCGAGAATCTAGGGAAAGTAAGGAACAATTGCACATATAGAACGTTTGGTATATTTCAATCAATTTTGAACAGGTTGTAGTCAGTCGCGCGACAAATTTCGAGCAAGGGGCCCACTGATTAACAGTCCGCCGGACGGTATCGGCCTGTCAGTTAGAACAAAATTAAGACAGTTCCGAACAACTGACAGGCCAATACCGTCCGGCGGACTGTTAATCAGTGTTAATAAGTCTAACAAGCCTTTGATGATCAATGTCCATATCTGTCATTATGTGATTTGTGTTGGTTGAAAAGGGACAAAATGTAACACAGTTTTGTTAAGTTTTATGAATAAGGGGTTAAGATCTTTGACACATGCCATGCGAGTGAGTAACAATACGTGAGTTAAACTTACTATAATGATAGTTATGACACAGCAGTATTTTTTTTAGTACTTGTAATATATACCTATTTTTTTATTCCAAATTTGCTTATACTAAAAATGGATGGTCAATAGGGTCCAAAAGTAATGAAACAGAGCATGTAGATACTGCCACGGAAAGCGCAGCAGGACGATTATAAGAATGGCAAATATATTTTTAAGAACAGTTTAGCAGTCTTAACCATTTCCCATATACAGGGTGGAAAGGCACGACGATCCTTTCCGGAAATGGGAGATAGTTTAGCCTAAGCTCTATATTTTCTCCATAGAAACTATGTTAATATGGGCAACCGTTTCTAAATTATGACCTTTTAAACATCCACGCAAAAAACTACTTTGTTCTAACCCTAACAGGTGACAGGGTCAATGAACTTACTTGTAAACAATCAGTATTCGACAGGAAATTATGCTAATTTGTTGCCATCTAACCATTTTTAGGTCTGCTTACAGCACGGTAAGAATCATTGCAGGATTTTCGCTTTCTTAGTGGTTCCACTTGTTCAATACTTGAATGAAATAGTTATGTTATTCCTTAATATTAATAATACTAACCACAACATTGTTTACAACGACAGTTCAAATGGTGACATTGACAACCACTCAAAAGTACGCAATCGTCTTATAAATATCTCTGGTTTCCTTGACTGATAAAAAGGTTTTAGTTTCTTAACACGTTTCACAAAATTATTTTCGAATAATTGGAAACTATCTAAAATAATTAAAAATAACAAGTAGGTTGTGTTAGTTGCACGAAATGAACTTGCAAAAATGAAATACTAAGAATAAATCAAGAATAAATACTTCTTCAATACCAAACTAACAAACCTTCTTGCGTGGTAGGAAATAGACAAGACGTCTGATGTTTGAAATTAAATTTTCATTGAACTATACTTATTGAATGTCATATTCTTCAAATAAAAATGTTAGATGCTCGTGGCTATTTAAATTTGTGGGGCTGTGTAAAAGATATGGTGTACCAAACCAAACGGAATGTGAAACTGCGGACGAAATGAGACAAAGGCTAATTGGTGCTTTCTGCGGAGGATAAATGACGAAGAGCATACACTATATCGCATGTGCATCGACATACTCGGGTACGGGCTGCGGCGGCGTTGTAATACACGGAGGTACATTTGAACACCGTATGTGAAAAGAAGATAGTATTAAATATTGGAAAAAAGTAATTATCTAAGAAAGTAATAAAATTGTTTGTAATATTTTTGCATGCATTTGATTTATTTGACATTTATGCGTCATTCATACATCATTGCGATACTATCAACGATCGGAAAAAAGTGTAAAGTCCCGAGCTTTCCCGACGGAGATCCTTAATCTAGCCGTCATGTGCACATGCTATAGGGTTATCACCACAGTTAAAAAGTAGTATTTTTGCAATTTTTATTTTTTACTCAATTAACGATTCTTACCATTACCAATAGTCTCTGTATCACTTAAACGACCTAATACTTCCGGGAAGGATCGTCGTGCCTTTCCACCCTGTATATCCATTACATAACCATTCCATTACATACCTATCCTAACGTGGATAATATCTCAAAATTATTAAATTGAAAATCAGCGTCGTTGCACTATGTGCTCCGACACATGCTGAGTGGTATACTCTTTGAGAAAACAAGTTACAAAACCATGTCTTATAGGTATTTAATATCTGTTAATCTTAAGATTGTTGTATCAAATAAATTATTTTCATTTCATTTCAAATTTGATTATCAAAACCATTGTGCCAAGAACAGAAACCTTACATTACTATACGGCATTACTATAGTAGCAAAAA
The DNA here is from genome assembly GCF_910591565.1 of Cydia splendana. Taxonomy (NCBI): domain Eukaryota; kingdom Metazoa; phylum Arthropoda; class Insecta; order Lepidoptera; family Tortricidae; genus Cydia; species Cydia splendana. The sequence continues at coordinate 15,607,582 of NC_085978.1, forward strand.
CCCCACACGTATATTTTCTTACTCAACGCACCCGAAACAGTAAGCATAACTCATTTGTAATAAACACCTTTGCCGACCTCACACAATTCAATTTTACTTAATTCCAATAAAACGAAAATACAAGCAAGTGTTACTGAGCTATATCTCAACGCGTCCGTGTCTTCGACGATGCTCGTAACTCCTATATTTATGTCTTACTTTACTTCTTTCAAACTAAAAAGGACGTAAATGCCACTTGCGTCTTTATTGCTTACAACATTTTTCTATCTACATTTTTCTGTGCGCAATCTTAAGTAATTTGAAAAACGTCGTAAGTGATTGTGACTGGTAAGGGATTATAGGATGTTTTGGTAGAAAATGGTAGAAGTGAAGCTCCCGGGTAGGGATTAAGTTACATAAAGTGATTGTTTATGTGTATGTTCGATGGGATTCTGTTTTACCAACTGGAGAAGGAATTACTGATAGTTTTATGTTTTCCTCCGTGGTCCGTGGTTTTTAGATTTAATTTATTTCTAAAGTAGCAGTGGCAGGTATATATCTAGTATCGTGAACATATAATCCCATAGACCAAATTTAGACCACTAAATTAATTTAAAAATTGAAAGTATCGCCTGTGAATGCAAATCCCAATAAACACTAATCAATGTGTTCTCAGGCCCCAATATGAAGGCCAGCCATACTTACCTAATACCTGTATTGACATTAACTACAAAGACTATAAATGTATAAATAATCAGCATCAATGATGAGATATTATCCAAATATTTGTTGTATCATTCACTCTTGTAAAACTATACATTTAACTGACTTTACCATTTCTGTATCACAAAGAGGTTATTTCACGTAGGTAGCGCTAAACGTCAACAACTCTATTGAAAGCAATTCATAGCTTCATACCATTCACACAAAGCCTGATAGACATGCTGTCTGTCATATTCTTATGAATATTAAACATTTGAACGTCACATGAAATTACACCATAAACTATACCAACAATAAAACCAACATTTATCAGTCATTTCATCTCAAAAACGTTTTATATATTATATTACAAAGCTCCGTCACGATCTCGTTATTCAAAGAAAACTAAAGCTACCTAATAATATTACACCAAATGACCACAACTTCTATGAAAAGATAACCTTTCAATTATGGACTCCTGTTTCCAAAAATCTCACATGTTCACTTTTATCTGTCATCAAAGTGCTTTATTTGACGTGGTTCGTGGTATCAATGTGATCTACCAACTTATATCTTTATCTGAACAAAGACGTTTCTGCACTTACTTCCTTGTTATTAAAGTTGATTTTAGAATGTTTTTTTCTTGGATAGCTTTCGGTTTAATGTGGGTTTTTATAAGATAGTTGGTCACGAATGAAATGGCCAGCCGTTGGCTGTTTACAAGATGATTTTATAGCGTTACAAAGTTATCTTTGCGGGTGGTCAAACAAGCATCTAAATCGTTTACATACAAAATTTCTATTTTAGTAACAGTGGTGACATCTTGAATGGCATTGTTAACTTTGTAGTGACTTTGAAGTCGCCACGCCATTCTGATTTTGATGGTTTGTTGGAGTCATATTTTTTGGATAAACATAATTACATTTATATTGTGGTATTGCGAGAATATATGTTATAGTAAGTCTTATTGGGCAGTTAGTAATGCATCAGTGGTTTACTGATTTTACACATAGATAGGTACAACAAATGCTTTTTTTAGGTCAATTAAACTACCTTTAGGTAGATAGGTCGTGACTGTCTAGACAACTCTAGAGCTGCAATTAATTACATAGGTATAATATACGTAATATAAAATCACTAAACATTAATGTTATTGTAACATTTGTGTGGGTTAGGTATAAGAAGAAATTAAGATGAAGAAAGAGGTATCTGTAATAATTTACGGACATTCATCGACTATTTTGCGGAAACAGGCAATTTTTGATTTGACTCTTCTTTCTTTTATTGTTAAAACTTACCTTAAACAATAAAATATTACCCATTTCAATTTCCAAAAGAAACTTAAAAAATACGCAAATCGCGCAACTAAAAAAACGCTTCAATGAAATTTCGACAGCGAAAAGTCCGATTGAAAAAAATATCCTTTCTCTCGATCAAAGGCGAAAATTATGAAATATTTAAAAACAAACGAATAAAAAAACTCTCGCATACTTCTTCCATTCGGCAGAATTCTCTGGAACATGGCAACCCTTTTTGTTGAAGGGGAAAGAATAGTCGAAACAATACATAGGATTTTTTTGATGCCTCTCTTTAGGCCGGGAGTGGTGTACAAAAGTGGCTACTAACTCTTATTGTTAATTTAATATGTTTCTTTTGGTAGTTATTTTTTGTAACATGTCATGTCACTATTTGTAAAAAAAAATACATAATATTTAAGATCAAGTTAAAATTCCACACTCAACTAAAAATCGATTTGCGTTTAGTTTATTTCACTTATTGGTTGAGTGGTTGAAAACTTAAAATAAAGACCCAATAAGTAAGAGGGTGTAATAATTAAGAGAGAGTAAACCTATTTGCAGTAATTCTATAGCCGAGGTAAAAAAATTCCTATGGTCATATTTTACTTTACGTGTTCAGAGAAATAAAATTATTCTATTTATTTATTATTTTTATTATTGGGAGCCTATAATGTCCTTTCTATTTTATTCAGGAAAATAATTAAAACCACAAATTCAAGTGGGTCACCCCAAGAAAAGTAAATCGACTAGGGAACAAATGAAAGGTGCAATTTTTTTTATTATTCGATGAATTTGGGCCAGTTATGGCATAAAATTGTTTCTCTTTTCGCAATCTCTTAAAGCGAAGTCATGGCCTCCCAATGATAAATTTTACATTTCCATCCTGTACCTAGCTGTAAACAGGTACAGTAGTAGTAGTTGGTGGTAAAACAGCTACAGTTAGTACCTAGTAGTCTAGCTAGGGTAAAATTAAATAGCCTTTTAACTTTTGACTTAAATAACCACTAAAAGGCGGAATCGACATTTATCGGTGCTTGACATCACTACCATAACCGGGAATGCCACATCACTCACTAGTGACACCACTGTGTCCATCTTGTAGATCGGTTTTGCGCGTGAACCGCGTCGCATATTATCTAAGACCTAAACTCTGATATGTGTGATTCCCTGTTAAATATTGGTATAAATGGTGCTCTGGTGTTTTTACTCTTACACCACAATAATGTCGAAATCCTCCCCCGCTCCCGCTCACCTCCGCCGTGTGTTAATTGTTTGTTCTTCATTATTTTCGCCTTCAATTGCCTCTTTGTCTCTATTCTTTCGTTTCTGCATTATTTTGGTCCGCAAACCGATTCCGTTTGAGTGAATGGCGAGTTTCCCTCCCACAATGCGAAGGTTAACAGAAGGTAACTTTTAGGGTTTCTGACTTTTTTTTAACGTACCTACAGGCAGTCCTACGACCAGCTCCATATATTTTCCGAGCTAAGGAAGCAGATCGATGAGCATTAGGAACGGCTGTAATGTTGAAGGGCAAGCAAGGTATTTCTATATCGACCGTGCGCGTTGGAGGGTCTGCCATCTTGTGGCCTTAATCGGACATGTACATTGCCAAAGCAAGTGCCACCATCTACCGTTCTCGTCGGTACGTTTCCTTGTGCATAGTAAGTTCAGCCATCTTGTGGGCTACATCGGAAGCATAAACGACATATTTACGCCTCGCGCCAAAAATCTGACGGCTTCTATGCTGTCCCCTATAGTTCATGCACGGGGCCTATAATTCCTCAAAACTTGTGTGCAGACCAAATCTCGTTTTCATTGTTGCAATACATAATTATAATATTGAAAATCAGAGTTGGCAATCTACCGTAGGGAACCGTCACTTCACCGTTAGTGTCCATATTCGCACAAATAAAATATAAAAATAATCATTGTACCAAGACATAGATATTTATTTAATTCACACTAAAAAGATCTGCCTGAAAATAGCTTAAAAGTAAAAAAATAACTGATATAATTTTGACAAATCAAATAAAAGAACAACTGGTAAAGGGGCCCACTGATTAACATTCCGCCGGACGGTATCGGCCTGTCAGTTGTTCGGAACTGTCAAAATTTTGTTCTAACTGACAGGCCGATACCGTCCGCCGGACTGTTAATCAGTGGGCCCCTTAATACCATGGTTGCAATAAATGATTATGATATCAATTTGAATTGACTTTAGTGTCAACGTGCGTACAGCGCCACGTTTGCCATATGTATTATATATGTATCCATCCCAATCCATCCATACATGTCTTGCTTATGGAATGTGCTTAAACAAACTTCACTGGACTAGCCTTACAAAACTTATTTTAGACTCACAGATCACACCTTCTGTCTCCATTTACCATGTGCTCCATCATTAACTTGCTCTTTTATTTCTCGATTTGGGTCTCTTTGTTGGCGTGAATTTGGTGCGGATACGAAGGGTTACAATTGCAACCATTTTGGACGGAGGAAATCAAAAAAGTGCAGGAAACTTCCAAACAATATGAGACGTTGTGGTCGAAACAAAGAAAAATTACCTTTTCTTGCAATGCAGAAATATTGAAAGTTTGATGTTGCCTTATTTTTTTTTTGCTGCCCCATCACGTATAACAGCCGTAACAGCCATACCTCTAGAATTCTAGATCCTCCCGCAAACCAAAACTTGCCATGACAAATGCAATTTTGATTTGTCAAAATAATAAATTCAAAATATTCAATGGGACACCCTTTTATAGGGTGGCTGGAGGTTAATTGTTTATTTCTTGCAAACTATTTTTAACCGACTTGAAAAAAGGAGGCGGTTATTTCAATACGTCGTCTCTCAGTAAAGGTACGTCAGTTATGCGTGAGCAGTTGTGTTAATTATCTATTATTTTTAATTTAATTTCCGAATTTTGAAGTCCTGGAAACTAAGCATCATGAACCTTTTAATCATTTCATGCGTGATCTAAATAAACATTTTATGTTTTACCTTTTCTTACCTATTTTCCGTAAATGAATAAATTCGGCTTTGTTATACAAATAAAAACAGATGTTCTCATTCAAAATTCCACTCAAACGATTATTTCTGCGGGCGGCGATAAAAAATAAATCTTAATGGTTTCCCGTGCTGATACTAATTACTAAAATGTACGTCAAGTAGCTATTGGTTGATTACGGGAGCGTCAGCAACAATGTCTTGAATTTTTAGGGTTCCGTACCCAAAGGGTAAAACGGGACCCTATTACTAAGACTTCGCTGTCCGTCCGTCCGTCCGTCCGTCCGTCCGTCCGTCCGTCCGTCCGTCCGTCCGTCTGTCACCAGGCTGTATCTCACGAACCGTGATAGCTAGACAGTTGAAATTTTCACAGATGATGTATTTCTGTTGCCGCTATAACAACAAATACTAAAAACAGAATAAAATAAAGATTTAAATGGGGCTCCCATACAACAAACGTGATTTTTGACCAAAGTTAAGCAACGTCGGGAGTGGTCAGTATTTGGATGGGTGACCGTTTTTTTTTTTGTTTTTTTTTTGCATTATGGTACGGAACCCTTCGTGCGCGAGTCCGACTCGCACTTGCCCGGTTTTTTTGTCATAAATTCAAATTATTTTTATCATAGGATAAACTTAAATGTGATATAATTTTTGACGTGATAACTTCAATCAATCAATCAACCAACACCGGTAGCATGCACGAAAACGTGTCACGTTGTGGACAAATCTCCATGGTAACGTTCCGTAATGTAATGGTAATGTTTTCTTATGACGTTATCACGCAAAATTATCGTCCGTATTAAACCGACTTTACAGACAACCATTTTTTTTTTGTGATTAGATTTTCATACTACTAAAAGTTTATCTACTTATATATCTTTACTTCTATCTTTTCCTACTTATATGTCTAATTTCAATTAATTTAATTAGAGTGTCATTTCCTTTACAGTTTTTAAAGTTTCATAATAATCTTAATGGTTTTTTTTCTAGTTTAATCATTATAAATGAATGCATGTAATTGATTTATAATGATTGCAGTTAATATAATATTTACAGTTTATTGTACACATGTAGATTACTAGTTGTATTGTACAAATAACAATCAGATTTAGAAAATGAAATGAAATAAATACCTACCTATTACATGTGTAAATTGAATATTCTCATCGCAATACTGTTTTCAATTAATTTAATTGTTTTGCAAATGCTACTAATTTAGATTAACCCTCCTTCGATTTGTTTTAAAAATACTATTACGTTCTATCAATGTTCCAAATGATGCAATGTTGCAAATGCTAAACTGTTTTATTGTCTGTATTCTTTTTCAATTTGTAGTGCAAAATAAAGAATATTATTATAATATTTTTTTTACAATTTTTTTTATTGTTTTGCAGACGCTACTAATTTAGATTAGCCCTCCTTCCATTTGTTTGCGTTTCCAAATGCCGAATGTCCCGCGGGGGCTCAGCGCCAAAAAAATAAAAATAAAACCCCACAATGAAGGTAACGCCACATAATCGCTTCCCCTCGATTTTTACTATTGCAACATCTTTTTAAAGGTGACTCCAGATTTACAACTTGAGGGTTTACTTAACAGGAAAAACGATGTCTATTTATGTATGTATGTCACTTTATTGCACATAAACAAGTTTACACAAAACAGAAATAACAGAGTGAATGATGTAAGTATATGTACAAAGGCGAACTTATCCCTACTAGAGATATCTTCCAGCTAACCTTTGAGAAAATGAGGGAAGAACAAACACCAAAAGGTAAACACAACTAAAAATAAACATCTAAGATATTAAAATAAGTATATTAAAATTTTGGACACACATAATGTAAAAATTTACCATACATTTATTTTTATAATATTTATTTGTATTTAATTTATTTATTTATCTAAAAGTTACGTATGATTGAGGGTTGTTTTCGTTTTAATTGACCAGTAATTTGAAATATTAGTTTCATATAGGTACTTAAAGCAAAACATACTATTAAAGAAGCAGAATGTAAAAAAACATACAACTACATATTTCAGACTCGTATTAGGGCTGTTTTTTATTCTGTTGTCAAATTTGTATTTATTCCGCCTGGAATGAGGAGCTCTTCAAATTTTAACCCAAATCTAACGGAAAAAATCTATAACAAAATAAATATCAACCCAATAATACAAAGAAAACATCATCTGATCAGCTGAAAATGCTGAAATGTATGAAACATCCCAGCACAGGGTAACAGGATGAAAAGAAGAAGAGATAGCGTTTTGTTTAAAATATATACTTTATAATAGTTTTCATTTTTTTGCCCAAATTTCAACCCGAAAATCATATCACTCAAATCTGACTGTAGTCATATTTAACAGGGCCTAACAAAACTGGGCACTCGAGATGTCAGTCTAATGAAGACTGCAGTCAAAGTTTGAGAACCTCTCGACTCATCGGGTTCAAGGGCCCCTTCGGCAAAATTTGCCGGGAAGTGACAAGTGAAAAACAAACGACTGTATCGGACGGTACATTACGTATCATTAGGATAACAATACCAAAGTATTTGCATTTCATTAATGGACAATTTTTTTTTTTTTGTCGAGTACTTTTTTGCCAGATTTTCACTAGATTTTTTGTGGATGAATAGAGTTCCCTATTCTGTATATAAATACATTAAAAATAAAAAATAAATTAATAAATTTTACTCTATGTATTAAAAACTTCCACTTAGTTACGAAAGCGTATACCTATGATTTGTATTTGTATTTTGTATTTTTATTGTATTTTGGCTCTAACTCAACGGAAAATTACATTATTTTGCTACAAAATGGAATTTCATATTTATTCTATCCAGAATGAGTAGCTCTTCAAACCAACCAAATTTTATCCAAATCTAATGAAAAATAAATCCGGAACGAAATAAAAAATTACCTTAAGTCATTACCTTCTGTTATATAAAAGTGTGAAACTAAGGAATTCCAAAGAGGTCTACTGTCATTATAAACTACCACTTTTTAAATACCACTTCGGTGGTAAACTAGCATACGGGCTGCTTGATGGTAAGCGGTCACCGTAGCGGTCATGGACCAGGGGTGTTAAATGCGCATAGCCCCCATCCATGCAGTCCCTCGAGAAAACCTCGGCACGAAGCTCCACAGCGTTTTCAGATGATTTAAACATCATTGTAAATTTGATAAGAATTATTTCCAATCGCTATAACACGGAATAAGGCCACGTCAAGTGCCAATAGCAATCCAAATGATTTGTTTGTAAAATTTCGAGATCCACAGACAGTAACAACCCTTTGCAGAGGACCCTCAGAGGACAAGGGTCCCTTGTTCGAGATTGTTCCCGATTGATGTTAGTTTGTGAGGCTTCAATTGTGATTTTAGACCAAAGATTATTTAACAAAAAAAACTGACTTCATAAAACAGTTTAAAATTCCGTCATTTTGTGGTCAGCCAGCAGTTTCACTTTACCGAGTACAAATGCATTTATTCAGTAAGAATTGTGATATTCTACAAATAAATGCCACATTGGCATAAACTGAAATAGTTTCACAATGACCAACTCCTCCAAAATATCCTTCCACCATTGTTTTTGCCAAAATTTCATAATACTTACTTCAATACAAACAGACATACACGCCTTAACTCCTCGTGTTTATACGATATTATTAAACTAAAGGTTTAAAGCCCAGTATAAAGACGCCTACAAACATATAAACAAACATATTAAAGACGAAATCAGGGCCAATTTCGCGTCGTTTCGATCGCTCCCTGCCAAAATCAATTAAGTCTTGTAATCAGACAGACAAACATACAAATAACACCAGGAATACAAAAACTACACGATTTTAATCCTTAACCGTAAAGTTTTAGGGATTGTTGGAAGTTCAAACGCAAATGTTTAAATTGTTTTTGATAATCGTAGGATGCGATTGAAAAAGCTTTCGGATTACCCAAAATTGCACCGCTAAGAAATACCAAGTGACAGAGGTTTTTCTTAGTTTTCGATATAAAAAAAGATGTTGAATATCTTTCGGTGCGCCGGCCAGATCAAAAGGGATTCGCGAGATCTGTTATCTCGTTCATCTTGGATAAAAAGGCTTGGCAGTGAGTGAGATGGGAGATTTGTGCAAAAAGAGGAGATCTTATGGCGGAGGTTTTGAGTATATCAAACACTTAAGTGTCATGTCTGCTATGTGGATAAGAAAGGTAATGTTAAACAAATATAATTTTGATTTTTAACGAGCTTAAATGGGTTAGGAGCCCTTTTTTCTTTAATTAACGCAAACGCGTTCTTTTTTATAAGGTCCACCAGTAAAAAAGTGTAATGATACGGGATTGCCGTAGTAGATGGATGCATATAATTTCAGTCATTCAAAACCGGTTGCGACATACTACACAGTACTGCACCCAACACACAATACGAAGAACAAATTGAGCTATTTCTTATAGTTTAAATTTTCCAACACTGTCCCACGATTAAATACGCTGTATACTCATCAGTACATTTAGTGATTAAAGGTTCTTCATCATCATCATTCTATGTATTGAATTATTTATATATTATATCAATCGTTGTCGAAGTACCCACGACACAAGCCTTATTGAGCTTGCTATGGGTCATGGGACTTAGTCAATTTGTGTAATTATGTCCTATAATATTTATTTATATAGGTGGTGTATACTCACTGACCCACGTTTAACCAAACTCTTTAATTAATCCTAATAAGTAATAGTAAGAGACTTACAAGTGTAGTACAAATGAGACAAAGCATAAATGACAAAGTAAGGGAGCTAGCCCTTTGAGCGTAAAAAGGTTTTACAGGAAAACTTTTAATCAGGGGCCATCTGCGGAGTACTGTGGGTTCTCATCTACAACTCGATCCACCAAGTGTTTTCTCTAAGCACCCTTGCACCATCCCACTAATCCGGGGTTAGCCGATTAAACTTGGAGTAACCATGGTTACCAGTACAATATGACACTGGGTTAACGGTTTAACTGGTTAACCGCGGGTTAGTGGGATGGTGCAAGAGGTGCTATGATGTGTTTTTACCGCAAAAGTATGGAGGAGTTACTTGTGTAGAATTTAAAAATAGGCTTATCAAAGGAGGTCTAAAAAGCGTTTTGAGGAATTAATTCCCAGCAAGCCTGAAATCGCTTTAATACCTTAATTTGGTCCTAAATGCATGTTTTCCGAGTTTGCGCAATCCCAGGAGGTGCATAAATTTTGGGAGCCTTGGAAGATATTTTTTTCCTTGGATATTGGCAAACCACTTGATGCACTAACGGCAAGGTTTGGTGGATCAGACACCGGTGAAAAGACGTTTTTGGATTTTAACATGATCATACCAAAAATAAAGAAATTCAAAATGGCGGCCATTTATTACAACTTTGACTACGTATTCATATCAAAATACCTTTCGGATCCTCAGATACCTATCAATTGTTATCATGATTATAGCAAATTTTCCGTCGGACGTGCCGTTTTCAAGCTACAGGCAAAAACCGACGAGCAAGTTTTTTTTACTATATCATGATTATTTATGATGTAAATGATTGTTGTAAATGACAGTGTATGACTATTACTGAATAAATGATATTTGTGAAAGAGCCCTTGAGGCTTACTTACAGAATATTTTTTTGCATTTTGAATTGTTAGAATTTTGAATAAGACTCGAGAAATATATGAGTTTATCCATTAGTACCACTTTGGGACATTGGGTTTAAAAATGAAAGCGTAAATCACGATCTTCGGTCCTAATTAATTCCTTCGTTAGGGTAAAGTCGACATCTAGGGTAAAGTCCCCAACCCGCTCGCCTTTATCTTTCCTTCACCTGACGTTTACGCTTCGGGGGATTTTTTTATTTTTTACATTAGGGCGGTTTAAGGTTACAAAGGTTCTATTGGCTATTTTGCTAAGCCTATTGGTAGGCTATCCTTCGACCTATCACTCACCATCACTTCTCATCATCACTTTCATGTAGGGGACAGTGTTGTAAGTAATGGTTTTAGCTGTGTATACCATCAAATCCATCAATACTTAGGGCATACTGAAAATTCCTGGACTGGCCACTCAGAAAAAACAAGTCGTCTCATCAGAATCGTCTCAACTTTCAGTATGGCCCACGTGTCATAGTATCCGTTAAATATTTTTGATGTGACATTTACTTGCTGCCAGATTAAACGTAAACATTTAATTTGTTGCGTTCAGTATCCTTACCACGAGTTTAACACTGACATATTCGCTAGCGACTGCGTAAACTAACTCACAATGCATCTCCCTCGTACTGACATTGGTGCAAGCAAGATGCACTGCATTGCGTTGGAGTTGACGCTGTCGCTAGGGCTTAAGGCCGCGTAGAACATGGTGAGTTGGTGAGGGTCCAGGTTTTTAATTTTGTAAAATAACCTACAGGTGTGCCAGACTGCCAGTTGCGAAAAGTTTCCATAGAGTTGTAAATGTTCTTGGTTCAGGAAATTTTCATAGGATAGGTAAAGGAAACTTTCATTTTGGAAATATAAATTCTCGATCCCCATACAGAAATATGAGAAAACTCTGAATTTTTTCCACGCAATTTTGGAAGCTTTCTGACGGCACATGCATCGGCATCTTTCTCTTTTACTCCAATTAAGGCGTAATTAGAGTGACGGAGAAAGATGCCCGCAATTTGCCAACTTCGGTGTTCGCGATAGGCCCTAAGTACACGCGACTCTGTCATTCGACCAAAGAATAAATCCAACATGACCGTGTGAATCAGAATCATAATTCAATAGTACTCGAACTCATTTAATTCAACAATTCGAATAGGGATCATCGCACTTGACAAAAACTTAATCCAGCCGACAAAACGATTCAACTCGATGGGAACCATTCGATACAAAAACTCGAACTTTTTACTATCGACTTGTATTAAAAACTTACGTTCAATGCGATTGAAACAACTTTATATTTACACATGGTTATCAACATTACGTTGAAATTTAGCCTCTATCTTATTATTAATAGAAGGTGTGTTCGATTTTAAAGAGCGTATAAATATAATTTTGTCTTTCACAGATCGTCAAAAAGGTCACATTCGAAATTGAACTTTAATTCTTATGAGTTAAGGTTAAATATGGATTGGCAGGGTTGAATTTTCTGTTTTGGACATAGAAATGATATTGACAACAATGGTGATAAAGCATCGATGAGCATCTTTGAGATTGATTTCAATCAGGTGGACGGTAGGTGGCCACCGAATTACGATATCGAAATTACTGCATAGTATGTTACTCTACTCATAAAGAGGCAGGCCAAGTTTTCTGCCAAGTACCTATTACTTACGTCAAGTATGGCACTTCTATGGGATATTTATGTGTTGGCGGCCAATCGCAAAATTATATGGCGGCGTTTCATGATATGCCTAGGAATTACATGTTCGGCAGATTTTACTATCGGCTGCCGACATAATTATGCAATGTTACTGCCAAGTCACAGTACAGTTAGCGTGGTCTGAGTCGGGTGCTACTAAGATGAGAAACAATAATTGATTGATTTATGGTTGATTAAATGTTTTTTTTTTTTAATTACATGATTATATTTCTCTTATTTTTTTCTTAATCCAAACACAATTTTGCAATAGGTAACGTTCAATATTCGTATTTATTCTGCTACTTGCACCTTATTTTCTATCTGTCTTCACTCAAAATTATGTTAATAAAAACAGGTGAGCTGACATAAACTATAAAATTGTAGGTAGATATAATCAAAGACATATGTAACTTCGTATAAGACGAATAAAGTCTAAGGAAAAAACGTGCCTCGGAATTCAAGTAAAAGTCATTCTCGAATAGATGCCGCACACACCTTTAGCCTATCCTCGGCTAGATGGCGTGACGACACCGTTTCATATTTAACAATTTTAACACATAGATATCAGTGAATGAACATGGATCAAAATGATATAAAAATAATAAAATTATTTATCCATATATATACATTTTTTGATAACTTTATACGTTTTCATTTTGAGTTTTAGTCGTGTGTCGATAGATGGCAGTAAATTTACAGTGACTACAAAATTTACAATGACAGGACCCCTCTATACTATCTATTCTTTTTGATATAATGTATGTATAAGTAGTTGATGACAAAGTAGAGCAAGTTACCAGTCGAACCACGTCTAACAAATTAAAATCGAGTTCGATTCAAATGGAATCAATCAACAATCAAATTGTCATTTCAACTTTTCCATGAGTAACGGTATTATTTCGACACTATGTCTAAAATAAAAACGCCTATTGTGATATTTGGGATTTTGTCTGTCTGTATATCAAACATATACATATACTGGATGATTCACTAACACTGATACGAAGCTGTTGCTTATACTTTACGAAATGCACAGTGTTAGTCCTGCTCACGTCCAGACCAGAACGCTTGCCAATATTTCGATTACTCCTAATTAAGAGTTTCTTCAAAAAAAATGTATAACATTACTCATCAAGTCTTCATTAAAATACGGTAAAACATGTTCAAATATCTACCAATTGCTGTTTTTGAGATAGAGCCACTGACAGACAGACGGACAGAAAGACGGTGGAGGCTCAGTATTTTTTGATTCGCCTTTCATACAGTTAGCAGCAGAAGTTGCTAAGCGGGCGAGGTGTTCAAAATTGAGACCTAGAGACGCTCTTCTTCTCTTAACAATAAAGTCGCGTCATGATCATTTTGAACACCTGGCCCACTTACCAACTTCTGCTGCTCACTGTACATACAAAAATAACTTAATTATAATGGTTGCATCACGAAAACAACGAAGAGCTTTAGGTTATCACACTGGCACCACATCCAGAAACCAGTTTGATACCCCCTTGTTAGTAAGTAATTTATATTTCTCAAACATGCAATGAAATATTGATGTTATGTTCCTTATAATAGGCTGCGAAGTATGACGTTTCAGGTGCGGCTAGGACAAAAGGTCGTTAATGGAATTTCATACACACCTTGCAGGCCTAGGCCGGCAAAGTCCTCTTTTTTAATTTTCATTTCACAGATATTTGTGACACAGCATCGTGGCATTCATCCATTAAAAAAACTAGAGGCAGTATTTGCTTTATGGTTCGTAATGACACCAAGGGCCCAACGTTTTCTGTTCTCTTTCACGTCGCAGCAACTAGTATCATTTCTCTCTCCTCGCTCTTTTAAAAATGCCGTTTGTCAAAAAAGGACAACCATACTGTTGACAAGGTGGACTTCAAATCAAGTGTTGCCCTTCTTGATGCGCCCAGGCTGTGTATGTGTGCGTAAAAGCGTATATGTGTGCTCTTTTAGGGATGTGAAAAGTCGATTTTAATCATGTTATATATCGATAAACGCTACACAGCGGAACGAAATAGCGTTTAATTGAAGCTTCAATATCTTCGTTAAACATAAGCATAATTGAAATGCTAATGGATAATGAATATATTATAATATAATAATATAATTCAATTATTGCGGAACACCTATTTTAGGACGTATTCATGTATTTTAATTAAATATCTGAACTTTCCCTTATGCAGGGGCGTGACTATAAAATTGTGATCTGATAACCACAATAAAGAATAAAAGCGTTTTTGGTAATTTTAGGTATCGTTAAGCCTTTGAAGTAAAATTAAAATTGCAAGAAATGTCGATAGTTTATCGATATGACTTTATCGACATGGCTACAGCAACGTGGGCCTCATTGTTAATCGTACACTAAACAAAAGTGGCAACAGTGACAGCTCGCTGAGACACCGTCTCTATATATTATAAGTCTATGAATGACACTCTGCCACTACGCCTATAAAAAAAAAACAAAGAACAATGTTTGCTATAATTTGCAGTTTTATTTGTATAAAATCAACATGAACTTAATAAATAATACATTCTATAATTTTAAATTATAAATGTAACTACACAAATAAAAACATTTAAAATATTTCATCTAAACGTTAGCGGTAAAAAGGTCTACTCAAACACGCGTAGTTATATTTTTCAAATTGCTATGGAGGTAAAGTTGAAAAATATTAATTCTGTTTTATTGGATTTATGGTGCGTTGTTGATTTTTTGACTTTAATATGAGTTTCGACGAAATAATGAAATTAATATTAATTGTAATCGTAGGTGTTGGAATTGGCAGCGTAAGCAGAATTGATTTTAATAACTTG
The DNA here is from genome assembly GCF_910591565.1 of Cydia splendana. Lineage (NCBI taxonomy): Eukaryota > Metazoa > Arthropoda > Insecta > Lepidoptera > Tortricidae > Cydia > Cydia splendana. The sequence continues at coordinate 15,622,736 of NC_085978.1, forward strand.
CTGCCTCTACCGCCAAGTCAAAGACGAAGTATGTATATGGTTGCTTATGGCAATTTTATTATTTGAGAAACTAAGAAAAATGGCTTACCTACAGTTTATTAGAAACAGTTTTGTGTCATATTTTAAATGAATGTAACTGCAAATTCGTCAACACTGTGGAAATTATACTTATTTACTCCATGCATAAAGGAACGATGTATGTGAAACATGATATCAACATGAAAGACTATGTAAACTTATGTGACGAAAACGACAGTGAGACGGATACAAGGCGAAAAAATCAGAGATACATGAAAATATACGGGTAGTAAAAATACATGACTCGTGTAAAACATACGCGTGATAATGATATAGGTACGTGTTGGTTATATTTTGGGTGTAGTTTACTTTTAGTTTTTTCTATAAATAAAACTTGGGTTTCGTGGATTTTTTTATTTTATTTATTTCATTGCATGTTTGAGAAAAGCACTATACATACCTCGGCGGGAAATGGGGTTGCCCGCGCTCAGGCCTATCCGGCCTCGCTTCGCTCGGCCGTCTATATGTCTTCGGCCGGCAACCCCTTTCGTCCCGGCCTCTGTAGTAATGTACTATTATAGTCATTGTCTCTATTTACTTTGTAACTCTTAAATACCTAAAGAATATGTCAATCATTAACTCCATTAAACGGACAGTCATTAAAGTATAAATATTGGCGTCCGTTTTTACAGTTGTCATTACCCGGATATGTTTCGTCAGCTGCTTGCATTCTTTTTGAGGCATAAAAATGACAGCGCGAATCCTCTCGGGTAGCAACGGTTCTGTAACTTTATAGCTTTATTTCGTGTACATAGTCTTTTTCTTTAGCCGCTGCCATAAAATCGGATTTATTCTCTTTTTTTTTAAACGAATTTGAAATAAATAGTTCATGCCAAGTTTCATGTAATTTTAAAAAGACGTCATTTTAAAATGAGAGGGTAACTGCGATTTTGTAAAACTTAATTAAGAAAAATATTCCTTAAAAATCTTTGTCAACTTTTTTTGGACCACTGTACATAAAAAGTAACTTTCCGCATCCCAAACCAAATCAGTGTCAGTCTGACTGACTGCATTATTTCATGATAAAATTATTTCTAAAAATAAATTAGCTCGTTTGAGGGCTTATTTATACTTTATTACATTTTGTCCCTATCACGTTAACTACCAAACGTTTAAAATAACAGTTCCCGAATCATTTCCCACCAACACAACCTTTCCCGCATTATTCACAAGCTGTATTAACCACTATTAAGCCAAAATCTGCAATTAACGATCGTAATTACAGCGATCAGTATGAGCTTTCCACCCTTGAGGATATCCTTTAAGCATGTAGATGAAAGAATGTTATGGACATACCATTTTTCTTGACAAATTTTAATTTTCGATGAGATTAAAGGCCTCTTTGGTGTTTGCAGTGTGTCACCAACTCACCAATCCTTTTTTTAAGCTTGTAAAGTGTCCGACTGCTGGGTAAAGGACTCCCCTCTAGATTTTTATTCTTCCCGTTTATGTGCAGTATCCATCCAGTTGCTGAGGAGTGCGTCCAGTAGGGCTAAGATGGTCAGCTCTTTATCATTTGTCACCATGCCTGTCACGTTCTAACAAAGATGTAAGTGAATTATGATAACGCTGCAGGTCGTCCCGTTATCGCATAACGCGATTAAAATGTTCAATCCGTCCCTCATTTTATCAAAGAAATTGACAGTGACAGCGTCTGCGTCAAGGCTGCGACAGTAATGCAGCTGCAGTAAATAAATAAATAATAAATAAAAACCTACCTCAAACCTACTTCCAAGATGATTTAATAAAGGCGTATCCACACCACGCTCAAGGCTGCGACCGGCGCATACGCTTAGCCGCACTTAAAGGCAGGTGATCGGAAACATTCGGCGGCCGCCCAAGCACGCGACTTATCAATCGCTAATTGTGACGTAGCCTTATGAAGGTTTAGATTTGACGGTTTTGGATAATCACAGATTCCGAAGACTTATTGATGTGTTAGAAATATTTTTGATAATCCGCCATTGGATAATGAGTGTGTTTAAAAAGTGGCCAAGAGAAGTTTGTCAAAATTCTATATCATCTATTGAATATACGAAGTAATTTTTCGACGACCGGTCTGGCCCAGTGGGTAGTGACCCTGCCTATGAAGCCGATGGTCCCGGGTTCGAATCCTGGTAAGGGCATTTATTTGTATGTTGATACAGATATTTGTTCCTGAGTCATGGTTGTTTTCTATGTATTTAAGTATTTATATATTATATATATCGTTGTCTGAGTACCCACAACACAAGCCATCTTGAGCTTACCGTGGGGCTTAGTCAATTTGTGTAAGAAATGTCCTATAATATTTATTTATTATTTATATTTTTAACACCTAATAATGACACGCTTAGATATTTTAGACTACTTCAATTTTTTTTTATACAAGTATAGTAGGTACTTATGTTATCTCAAGTCCCCTGTAACAAATTTAATAACCATGGGTACTCTATAAAAAATTTGGCACTATATTTTATGTATGTGTTGATTGTGTTCCCCAAATTAAATGTAATGATCTAGTAACTCTTTGTAATGTCTGTTTGTTTAAAAATAAAATAATTAATTTCTACTCAGCCAAATACCTACATCTAACTCCTAGACTCCTAGATTTAACTACCTCCTGATCTCTTTGATGGTACCATAATATTGCATTGTCACCTAACCTAAAGTATCATTCTATGGAATTTGCTAACTATGTAAACAAAAGTCACTAGTAAATATAGTAGTAGTAGTAGTTTTGAGTGAGTTGGGGCAACGTTTGAGGGAGGGAGGTCATGACCCTCGTTCCGGGTCATTCCTGATGCAGAGGCTGTCTATCGCGGTCCAGCGTGGCAACGCGGCGAGCGTGATGGGCACCTTTGCATCTGGAAGGGCGCGGGACGGGTTGTTTGATTGAGTTCTCGGTTGTGGCTTTATGTAGCTTAGTTTTAATTTAGTTTAATTTAGAGTTAATTTATTAATTGATCGAGTGTGTTTAGGTATAAGTTTTAATTTGTAATAGGTTTAGTTGTATATTTTGTTAAATAATAAGTAAATATGTAACTTTATTTTAGTAAAGGTTTAGCATAGTTTATTGTTAAAAGTGTTATTGAAGTTTAAAAATTGTATTTAGTTCTAAGACAACTTACCAATATTGTACGCTTTTGTAAGGCAGGATATGGAGAACATAGCTCAATCGAATAATGGGAAGTGGTTCTAATTTTGCTTGCAATATTTGACTCGATCATACAATACCTACATACAAAACATTGCAAGTCAAACAAAAGCTTGTAAATATCCGCGAACCCCTATAGAGGCTTCGCGACCCCCCAGCCAGGGTATGCGACCCACTGATCTATCTATTCGTTCGTCACTCTGCAAGATCGCCATATCCAATTAACTACTCACAAAAAGTATCGTCAATGCCCCATTTCCCGGACGCTCCAGGAATGCCGCCATTTTCGCCGATCGCGCTAATGTATGGGCTTGACCTATATTGGGGTTCCTTACGGGGTTCAAAATAATGTTTTGAGGACCATACCTTTACCGAGCCTTGTACAGTCGGCAGCAGAAATTTCTAAGCGGGCGAAGTGTTCAAAATTACCTTGACACGCTCTTATTCTCTTAACAATAAAGTCGCGTCAAGATCACTTTTAACCCCTGGCCCGCTTAGCAACTTCTGCTGGACAACTGCTGCTACGTACCTACGCTCTACTGGTACGTAGAACTGTTAAGCTCTGGTTTCCTAGGATAGCAGTGCCGTCATATAGCGGCCGTCTCCATACAAAATACTACTACATCCATATTTAGCCGTATTATTTGACAGAGATACAGCTCGAACATTAGCCGTTACAAGCACCCACAGCTTGGGCGGAATAAACACGAAATCCAAATTAAGGAAAAAAACAATATTTTTTTCGTTGAAATACAATTTTTACAAAATGTTATACATTTTCTTAACTTGGAGGAAGATTTTGTAGGACATAAGTCACATACGGTAAAATTACGTTTATATTGTACAGAATAGGGATTGTAGCTAATAGCTATCCACCAAATTTCATCAAAATTTGACAAAAAAAGTACTGTTGTTTTGTACTATTTTTGTCAAAAAATATAAGATTGGTCCACCTAATAAAATATGTACAAAATAAAGAAGTTCAGTTTAAGTTTAGTATAAAACTTAAGGCAGCTCAGACATTTCTATGAATAAGTACCTAATCTATTCCAAATAAATATCGAACAAAACAATTCCAAACAACAATACTTGTTCTAATTAATCAAAAAACTACATCTCTTTAACCACTGTTAATCTATAAAACCAATTTGAGCTTTAAATTATTGTGTTAGAGTTCAATTTTGATTGAGCTGTTTGGTTTGTATAAAATTGATTCAATTATTATTATTTAAGGCGAACTGTACAATGCATGAATGGATGTCGTGTTATTTGTTACTGCGCCTTTACTTATTCTCCGGTGTCGCGCGGTTGGATAGTGTGGAAGGGGCTTTATTAGAAAATAAAATAAATATTATAGGACAATGTTACACAAACCGACCAAATCGTGACCGTGATGTACTTACTTACTACGTTCAACTAATATGCCAAGTAGATAACTCATTACGGAAAGGGCGTATATCTATTTAAAATACGTTATTTAAAATACTTACCGTAAAACTAGGATTTTAAGAGTGACCCAGGAGAATTTTGTTTTTAGTATTTGTTGTTACAGCGGCAACAGAAATACATCATCTGTGAAAATTTCAACTGTCTAGCTATCACGGCAGTGTGGGCCGAAAGTTAATTCAAATTGAAAATGCTGGCCATTAACCATTATAAATTGAATCGTAAACTGTAATCGTCCGTTACGGTGTAAGGTTCAATTTATAATGGTTAATGGCCAACATTTTCAATTCGCATTAACTTTCGGCCAACACTGTATCACGGTTCGTGAGATACAGCCTGGTGACAGACGGACGGACGGACGGACGGAATTAGTAATAGGGTCCCGTTTTACCCTTTGGGTACGGAACCCTAAAAATGTTTTACCCAAGAACTTGTTTTATTTTATTTGTACAGCTATGTCTATTTTTTTAAGGGTTTCGACGCCAGACCAGCGTCAGGGTATCCAAAAGGGACCTACTTACCTTGGTGACACCAAGCTAAGTGGAAACCTTTTCAGTAAGGGGCCCACTGATTAACAGTCCGCCGGACGGTATCGGCCTGTCAGTTAGAACAAAATTTTGACAGTTCCGAACAACTGACAGGCCGATACCGTCCGGCGGACTGTTAATCAGTGGGCCCCTTTACGTTTTAAAGTGGTTTTGTGTGTGTTTTGTTCTTTAATCGTCCTGAATAAAAGTTATTATATTCTATTCAATTGAAGCCGTCTCCACACTGGCGTACTCGGTCGGTCAGCCGGGCGGGCCGATCTAGCGGCCGATCGCTACTGTGGGCGAGCCTACAGCGGCTTAAATCATGCGCGGACGTAATGAATGCCATTACGACACCATCGATTATTATCCCGTACCTGTGTATGCTATAATAGAGCCTTGACTTCCTTTGTAGGTATACCTATTGATAATTTTTGCTACCTATGTAGTAAATAAGGCAGGACACATCAAGTTAAATTTAAAAATTTCTCAACAAAAACAATATTTAAGAAAAAAAATTAAAGAAGTTTGTTATTAAATAGTTACGCTGATGCAAGTTAGGCATATTTAGTTTAGTAATTAGCATAGTATAAGCATGAAGGTATAAATGGATGTATTTCATTCGCCAACAAACTGTTTCGCAGTTTGGCGAAGTTTTGTAATAGTTATAAGGGTTTTTTGTTTATTACCACTAAATAACCACCCACCCACAATAATAATAAATAATATTTTTTTTTAATTTTGTTTATATATATGAATGAAATGCATAATGATATTCATAACATTGCCATATATTAAAGTAAATGTATTTGGAGGTGATAACTTTTAACAACAGTACAGCTACTTACACCGTGAAATGGATCGTAGTTGAGCAAAATAAAATAAGCAGAATTTTGACATTTCTACGGACGTTTTGGTTGTACCGTTTTATTTAAACGTTTGACTTTCAAGCTGTATTCTGATGGATTTTACTGAGAGATATTGATTTACGCGGTATACTAAATGTGCATCAGTTATGTAATTTGATATTATGTTACTTATTGTGGATTAATTTTCAAACTTCATACTTAATAAATTGATTCGAAAATATGCGATAAAAATTTTATAATTATGCAACGATTTCGCTCGTAAAGTATGGCGAATTACTAATAAACGTAATATATTAATTCACGTAGAATAAATATTTTGTTAGCGTTGTATAGAATAAATGATATTTATTAACAAGAAAATATGTTTAATTTCTTCATCACCCTCATCATAATATCAGCCATTTATCGCCCACATATTTAATGTATTCTAAAACTGGTTTCGAAATAAATGTTTAAAAGTTGTCCTTTAAATTATCTTAATGTCATTCATAAAAAAAAATCAAAAAGCTTGTAATCACGGTTACAAATAAGATTGAATAGGTATTACTTTACTATTATCATTCAAGTTAGCAATTCTAGGATTATGTGGGTAGATAACTTGTTTGAGCTATGTGCCTTCATAATTCCATGTTAAATGTTTACTTAAATGTGAGTGGCTGGCGATGTAGTGATATAAAGTTACATTATCTCTTTTTATCATTAGTTTTTGCTTTGTTGTGAAAAATTTTGATTGCTTTTATTACTCGATTACTGTGTGACTTATTGTGTTTATACGGAATTTAGAATGCATTACAAGAATAACAACCACTGGCGATGATTTTAGTAAGTTTTCTTTGTATAGATAAGTATTAAGATGTCCCAGTACCATTTTTGTGGTTACTTTAAGTATATTTAATCACAACGCTCATCGCACATGCATTTTTTTTTTTCTAAAATAAATCAATTCAAACTTAAAATTTGTCAAAATGAAAGCGTCTCACCAGATAATATTGTGTACAACAACATTTACTAAAACGTTAACCAAATGAGTTACTGCTCGTGTCGTAAATTGGCCACCGATAATTGGCAACACGTTGATTCTTCTTCGGTTGTTGAATTGTGTTTTAATGTATGCAGCAAATATAACTTGTTGCTCATCCAATCCACATGGCGTTTCAGGTTCTCTTGCGCACTTCTGATGTTAGGGCTCGGCTTCCTTTTGAGCGCTAATCGTGGTAACTCGTAGTAGGAAGGCTGAGGTCTTCGTTGTAGAAAAGAAACTTCGTTGTAAAATACTCATATTTATCGTTTATTTATAACTTTACACAGCACACTTTTTAAACTATCAGCACTTTAGCTATTTACAGTAATATTAGTAGCACCATCGTACAATAAATGACAATAATACACTTTTAGGACACTTTTTGTCAGCATAGGCTGTTAAGGTCTTACTCCTAAGGTTGCTCAGATAATAATGGTCGCTTTAATGAGGTGCAAGGCCTTTTATTAGACCATCGCCCCTCCAATCTCGACCACTTCCACCTGTTCGTCAGGTGAGGTGGGCTGACCGGTAGTGACGTCACAATTGTTTAATTATTTTAACTAAAGTAAAATTGGGAAGTTCAATCACCTTACTTTTTATAAATGAACACAAGTAAATAAGAATGCGGTATTATTACTCTTATTTTTGGAAAGCCGCTAACATATATATGTATATAAATTTCTCGATATATTGACATTTTGACGTTTCCTTCAGTAATAATGCAGTCGATGTAGCAGTTTTTTGACATTCGCGGCAGCAATGCATACAGCAATATTGTCGCGCTGCAATACTAAATGATGACTCACGCTAGACCGGGCCGGGGCCGGGCCGGATCTTCCAGTGCTTCGTTTTCTATGGAAAGCACCTCGTGATCACCGATCGGCCGTCATAGAAAATGACATGTCGGACGCCTCGCACGACGGCCCGGTTTAGCGTGAGTCATCCTTTATACTGGTGCGGTCTGATCTGGACGTCACCTTCAGCTTCCAATCTCACTCCTAACATCAAACAAATCAAAAGCAATTCCGAAAGCTAATATATTCATTCATTCATTCATTCAATATCTCATAAAATCGGAGAACGTAATAAAAGCACAAAGCGCTCAAATATTAACAGGTAATAGTTTTCTCGAGATCCATAGAAAGATGATTTAATGTTCGTTGTAAATCAGATTCCAGAAGCAATCGGTGCAATTACGAGGATTGTATGGCTTTAGTATAAATGTCATTATCATTATCATCATCATCATCATATCAGCCAGAGGACGTCCACTGCTGGACATAGGCCTCCCCCAAAGAGTGCCACAATGACCGGTCTTGCGCCACCCGCATCCAGCGGACTCCAGCGACCTTTACCAGGTCGTCAGTCTACGTTGTGGGGGGTCTACCTACGCTGCGCTTCCCGGTACGAGGTCGCCACTCGAGAACCTTCCCGCCCCAATGGCCATCGGTTCTACGGGCAATTGACATGACGTATAAATGTCATTTTCGAAGTAGTCGTTTAGGCCCTCACCTGACTTGGCTGAGAGGAATCATTGAGACATGAGCTCTCTCTGAATCTCCGTCGGTCCGCCAACGCCTGTTCCCGTTGAAGCTACTCGATATAGAGCGATCTTCGATTTGAAAATACGTGAGTAACCCGTTTTTAGGGTTCCGTAGTCAACTAGGAACCCTTATAGTTAATCCAAAAAATCGAAAAAAAAGTCAAACGAAGGTGCATCATAGCTATGGTTAACATTCAACAAATTGTGTAAAAATATTTTCCATAATGTGAATATCCAGGAAGAAAAATAAAGATTACGTTTGTATGGAGAAGCGGTTGTCCACTATTCTCTCAACCCTTTAACATCAGTCAAGAGAAAAAATATACACGATTTAAGGATGACACGCTAGACCGGGCCGGGACCGGGCCGGAGCTTCCGGCGCTTCGTTTTCTATGGAAAGCACCACGGGATCACCGATCAGCCGTCATAGAAAAAGACATGTCAGACGCCTCGGCCCGCACCGAAAAAAATAATTTTCTACAATACTACCAGAACGTATAGTAATTAAAAATATAGTTATACCTACTAAAATCCGGTAGTAATAACAAAAAATGTTACAGTATCGTGTAAAACTTGTTTTTTAAACATCACTGTTTAATTCTAGTTAAATGCAATTTAGTACTGCTTACAATTTCGTTGTATATGTAAAGATGCATGTGTTGTAAATATTAAACGTTTGTCTCGTTTAATATATGCATCGTAACACTAACTATTGATATGTAAAAATAAAGAAACGAGTGTACACGTTACAAGTTATTATGTTGTGGTTACTATAATGCATTGTATTCTGAACGAATCAAACAGTTGTGCCAACACCACGGTGTATACGCGGGTGGCGGGGGGCGGAGAAAGGAATTGCGCAAGTCACAGAACAGCAGCCATTACGCCAGCGTCTTACGTTGTGGCCGGTCGATGTTTTTATTTACGTAGATCCTGTCCATAATTTTATTGTAAACTAGTACAAGTGTATAGTATAAGTGCGTGTTGCCGACACAGTGAAATGTGCCCATACAACCATTTCCAGTCGCCGTTACGACGCGGTGTTGACACATCTTGTGTCGACACCGTCTGTTTCGGTCACAATTCCAGTCGCAGAGTCGTCGCCGTGTCGACACAGTTACCAGAAATGGGGAAGGGTCGACACATGACACAAAGTGACATAAAGTGTGGTCGCCGTGTGCACACATTGTTTCGAGTTTGCGACTACTTTATGCCAAAATCATTCGTTCATTCGTTCATTTTGTTCCTGTCAAATGGAAACTGTCAGATGGAAAAATACTTAAATAAAAATAAGTGACATTAATACGCCATCTCTAAAACGGATTACAAGACGTAATTATATATTGTTTGCATTTATATTACAATAGGACTTAAATTATTATGGGGAATTAAACTGCTCGAGTGATTTGATAAACTAAGTGTAATATAATCAACGCGCCACCACATTGTTTTAGTTTAGCCGGAAATGAAATTGTTTACTTCTCAGTGCCTGTGTTCATAACTATATTATTTGAAGCATTTTTAGTACTTCGATGCGTATACTATACTTAAATAACAGAAATAACGCTTTACATACTACGAAACTTGTTAATTATGATGTATACATATGGTTTAAGGCTGAGAAATATTGCAGTCACAAAGTAGTTGCAATGTTTCGACTTTGTGTCGACTCTGTGTTGACACATGACACGCGCTGTCAAAAGTAATAACAAAGTTACTGGCATGTTACTGGATTTGCAAAATGGCTCCTTGTGTTAATTTGTTTTCAGATATTCTCAAAGTGTAAAAATGCCGTGGTCAGAGATGGGCATTAATCGATTAACTGTTTATTCGACTAATTAATGGAATAAAAAAAGTTAATTCTCAAATTTTAATCGCGATTAGTTTAGTCGACCTAACATAGATTGAAATTGAATTAATCTGAATATTAATCGAATAAATTATCGATTAAATCTCGATTGAAAGTTGACAGGGGGCCATTTTTGTACGTAAAAATAATAGAAATGTATTGCATGCAGATGGTAGCAAAACACTTTGTCATAAAAGTCGAGATGGGTGTCGATATATAGGTTTTAGGGAGTGACCGAGGTAGGGGTTTTCGAAAATAATGACCATTTTGGAATCCGAAATGGCGGCCATGCACTGTGTCATAAAAGTCGTCATGGATGTCGTTTTATACGTTTTAGGGGGCCCCAATTTTGAAAATGATGACCATTTTGGAATCCAAAATGGCGGCCATGCACTATGCCATAAAAGTCTTCATGGGTGTCGTTTTATAGGTTTTGGAGGGCGCTGATTTAGAAAATGATGACCATTTTGGATTCCAAAATGGCGGCCATGCACTATGTTAAAAGTCGTCATGGATGTCGTTTTATTGGTCATGGTCATCAATTACGAAATCTGCACACCTGTTTCAAATAAAGTATCGGTAGATGCATTCTAGTAAGTCAACAACATCTATATCTACTATCGAAATGTACTTTTGATAGTACTTATGTAGTAGTACGAAATGTAATCTGAAAGGAATCAAGTAATATATATTCCTGTACCTAATGAAGAATCGACATTGATTTCTATTACTAGTAATTGTAGTATTCGAAAAATTGATTCCTGATTCCTCAAATGTAATTGTACTTAGTAATTCGGTATTGTTAGATTACAAAGTAATCTAGGAATCGGTAATCAGAAAGTAATTTCAAGTAATCGTGGAATCAGGAATCAATTACGAAATGCCCATCTCAGACTAAGTAGCACTGCATTCAATTGATCTGTTTGGCGAACCGCGAGTTCACAGTTCGGGGCGAACTACTATATGTATAGGTTTTAGGGTGTGCAGAATTCGAAAATGATGACCATTTTGGAAACCAAGATGTCTACCGTACACTTTGTCATAAAAGTCGTCATGGATCTCGATTTATAGGTATATTAGGGAGTGGAGAATTCGAAAATTATGATCGATTTAGAATCTAAGATGTCTGCCGTGCACGTTGGTCATGGTCATCATTTTCGAATTCTACTCTTCCTAACACCTATAAATCAACATCCATGACGGGTCATATGACAAAGTGCACGGCAGACATCTTGGAATCCAAAATGGTCATCATTTTCGAATTCTGCACTCCCTTAAACCTATAAAACGATATCCGTGACGACTTTTATGACAAAGTGCACGGCAGTTATCTTGGATTCCAAACTGGTCATCATTTTCGAAATCGGCACTTCCTAAAACCTATAAAACGATATTCATGACGACTTTTATGACAAAATACGTAGCCGCCATCTTGGATTATAAAATGATCATCGTTTTCGAATTCTGCACTCCCTAAAACCTATAAATCGACATCCGTGACGACGCAAGTTATCTTTATTTTCAGATCTAACAAATTGCTACAGAATACAAAGGACAAAAAAGAAGCGAGGAGGTAATGAAACAAGCAAAAATACAGATGATTCCTCGACGCAATTGGGTGATTCTTAAATTGTGTCCAGATTTTTTTGTCATAAAAGTTTTTATTTTTCACATACATATTACTCTCACAAGTTCCGTGACATTTCGACCTTGTAATTTTTTAATTAAATGTTTTTGTTTATCTATGAGGATCTCACTAGAATAATATAATCAAGGTATGTTTATATTTGCTGATTGAAATAGTAACGCAAAAAAAATATATATTTGTGTCTTATATTCCTGCCGAAGACTTTTATTTTACCTTTTCCTTCTACACAAGTTTGGCCAAGTAATAAGAATTTAGGGCTTTCAATTTTATTTTGACTTCTACAACAGTAAAGCTACGAGGCCATGTTTGGTATCGTTTTCGTATAAATTCGCAGTACCAAATTTAGTTAAGGTATCACATTGACACCATTCCGAAGTAAAAACATATAAACTTATTAAAATACTTTCTTTTAAACTCCTCTTCACGCTTAAACTGCTGAACAGTTTTAATTTAAATTTGGTACACATATATTTTGAGTCCCGAGACAGGACATAATAAGTTATCTCAAAAATCATCCTTTAAAGGTGTGAAATGAGGTGTAGGGGGGAATTCAGAATTGACTTCTTGAAGTTAATACTGTTTAAGTTTAGGTTTGAAGTCATGTTTTTTTTATCATTTTTAACTAAATCAAAGATGTAGACCATCCCAAATTTCATATAAATCATTTCAGCGGTTATTGATTTCCCGTACAAATTTCCACGCCATTTTTCACACCTTCAAAAGATGATTTTGGTTATAAGATCTATCCTATGTCCTGTTCCGGGACGCAAACTATTTCTATACCAAATTTCAACGAAATCGGTTCAGCGGTTAAGCGTCAAGAGGAGTTTCAAAAAAACCGGCCAAGTGCGAGTCGGACTCGCGTATTAAGGGTTCCGTACATTAAGTCCGACTCGCGCTTGACTGCACATTTCTAATAGGTTTTCCTGTCATCTATAGGTAAAGAACTATTTTGTGTATTCAGACGGACATACATACAGACGCACGAGTGATCCTATAAGGGTTCCGTTTTTTCCTTTTGAGGTACGGAACCCTAAAAAGATTTTTTTTCATTTTGTGGAATGGTGTCAATGTGATACCTTAAATGGATTCAGCACCCCAGATTTATATGAAAACGATACCAAACACGGCCTAGCACCTTCACTGATATAGATATATCAAGATAAAATTGAGAGGCCTAAATAAACTTTCAAGAGCGGATATCTCAAAAACTATTCAACATATCGAAAAAATTGACTGAATAAACTTGTAACAAATTAAATTAACTTTCATTTTGTATAAGTGGCCATGTCGCTGAGATGCATAGTTTCCGAGATATAATCGAAAAACCGGAAAATGGGACCTTCAAAGCCCCCTCTCTCCCCCCCGCTCAAGGGCTACGGCCGGGGACTTTTGATATGTTCACCTCCTAACTTGTCAAACCGAGTTACGGAGTCAAAAATTGTGTTCCGAGCATTTCCCTCTACAACTTTTGGAGCATTCGTTGCCTGACCTAAGTAGCTTATTGCATTTCTTTAAAAACTTTTCTGTAAAAGGTTGACGGGTGTTGGGTGTTTATATGGTTTCGGTCGATTATTATCATTTGCATTGCCCATGATGACTTACTAGAATTACGAGCACACGAGACACTAATAGTAGTTTGACAAACCTTGGTTTTCAAGAGGTATTTTATATTGACATTTGCTGTCACAAATTTGCTGTCAGATTTAGTCGCAAACCGCACGCAAAGTGCACACAAATGTGTCGACACCTTGTTACGGAAAAGTGTAGACACGGCGACGACACTTTGTTTCGAAACAATTCTAGACACATTGTGTGGACTCTGTTACGACACATCTGACATTTAGTTACCACTTTGTGATTCTGCGACTGGAATGGTTATATGGGTGCGGGCTCCGTTTAAGGAAAAGTCCTCCCGCACCGATGTGGATAAGGAGGGATTCACACTGGTGGAAAGGAAACGCAAGGCGCGCAGGGCGCCTCGTAAAACTCTGTGTGGCACTGCGGAGCCGGTTAATTCTGGCCTACGAGTTGCGACACCGAGTAAGGCGCTCTACGTGTCTCGCCTGCATTACTCCGCCGGGGCCGACGAGGTGGTGGAGTACGTCCGCCGGAAGACTGGCTACACGCTGAGGGTGCACCAGCTACAGTCGCGTCACTATGTGCACTTCAGTTCATTTGTAGTGCGCATGCCGCGGCCTCTGCAGGACACCATCGCAAGCGCGGACTTCTGGCCGAAGGGTGTGTGGTGTTTCGGCGGTTCCGGGGCAACCTGCCGAATCCTACGCCGAGTCAGACGACGCTACGGAGCCACGCTGTTACGTCGTCGCCCAAATCCAATGTTTAATTTGTATGTCATTTTTGTGTCTATTGTTTTCTTTGTGGAGACAAAATGTTTTTTTTCATTTGTAGTGTCACAGTGCCTTGGTTTTACTGTAATGCTGTGTTACTTATTTGATCAATAAAATAAAATAAAATAAGTGTGCTTAAAAACTTGTCTGTATTTACTAGAAGAGCAGTGTACTGGTTATATATTGTTCACGTAACCAGAACCCACTGTGCTGAAGGGACTTCTAAACGGGCCATATGTTCACTGCAATATGTGGCCGGCAACTATTAGTATCCCTCTCTAACATGTGAGTAAGAGGACACCAATAGTTGCCGGCCACATATTGCAGTGAACATATGGCTCGTTTAGAAGCCCCATTAGCACAGTGCGTTCTGGTAACGTGAACAATATAAAACCAGTACACCGCACAAATCGTTCAGTTACATATACTGAATACCTTGTTATAACAACAGGACAGGAACGTATATGTTACTGTATTATTTAGTAACCATTAACAGACCGGCTAGTTGGGTTTACTAAAAGTCTTATACCCACTACATACACTTCATAGAATTAACAAATTTAATTTAACAAGAATGGTCTGGTTATGTTTACAAAGTGTCCTGTCGTCACATATACAACAAGACAAAATAGTACAGCTAACCAGATTCTGGTTACCAGTACCAGGTTTTTTTTCAGTGCGGTCTAGCGTGAGTCATCCTTTAAGCCTCATCGCCAAAAATACAAAAGGATGATGTTGTTGGGTGGTAATTTTTTCCATATAATATCTGAAGTTGCCCTAAAAATAACGTTTAATAATTACTTAGCACTAAAGGACGACTCACGTTGGACCGGGCCGGGTCCGGGCCCGAGCTTCCGGCGCTTACTTTTCTATGACAGATGACCGTGATCACGTAATACTTTCTATAGAAAAGATGAGGCGCCGGAAGCTCCTTATCCTCAGATCAGAGTCATCCTTTTCTCTACCTGAGATACAGGATTTTTCCTAGTTCAGGTGTAGAGTCTAGACCTAGAGTCTTAACCTAATGTTAAATGTATGACTATGTTTTTCTGAATAAAGATTTATTTATACTATTATTTTATTATCCTTAATGCCACTAAAATTCCAGTTTCCACAATGTAGTTATGCGTTAAGGGGTCCACTGATTACCAGTCCACCGGACGGTATCGGCCTGTCAGTTGTTCGGAACTGTCAAAATTTTGTTCTAACTGACAGGCCGATCGGGCTGTTAATCAGTGGGCCCTTTATGTAAAAATATGGACGTAGATCAGTAGTGGCTGATTCACAGTGATGTAGGATGCTAAGTATTCGGTAATCCGCTACTGACATCGAATTACGGCAGATTAGTCTAAATTATTGCGTCTGGTCGCAGCACAGAATAGTGCTGTAAGATGGTTCACTCATTTAAGTCCATTCTACACTGCAAAATCGCGCGGACACTGCGGCCGGGCGCCAATGATGAACGAATGTAAAGTTGATGATAGTAAAGTGTTCGCTTTGTCTCGCAGCCAAAAAAAGAAACAAAAATCTGGGAATAAGGCACCAAATTACGATGAGGAGACTGTGCAAGCAGCTTCACATTTTCGGACGCACGGTAAGCGTAAACATAGAGAAATAAGCAAACTTATAGTGCTAACTACATACACACCTAGATCAAAGACATATGTAACTCCGTATAAGATGAATAAAGTCTAAGAAAAAAACGTGCCTCGGAAATCAAGAAAAAGTCATTCTCGGATAGATGGCGCACGCACCTTTGGCCTATGGTCGGCCAGATGGCGTGGCGTGACGACACCGTTTCATATTTAACAATTTTAACACATAGATATCAGTGAATGAACATGGGTCAATGATATAAAAATAATAAAACCATTTATCCATATATATACATATTTTTGATAATTTTATACGTTTTCATTTTGAGTTTTAGTCGTGTGTCGATAGATGGCAGTAAATTTACTGTGACTACAAAATTTACTATGACAGGACCCCTCTATACTATCTATTCTCTTTGCCTAGATATATGTATATACCCATTTCCAATAATTTATAGACAAACTTTGCGAAAACTTATTCGTAATAAATAATAGCATACTCCACCGACAAGAGCCATGCTCTTAAATTTTGATGATGATGAATAAGTAATAGTATGTACTTAGGATATGTTGAAGATTGCCGTTTGAGAAAGTATGCCGGATATAAAACTCAAATTATTACACTGCCTTTTTTAACTCTACATAATATTTAACTTAATATTTTTTCATTAATGAATTAATTATGTCTCTAATCAAACGGACTCTTTTATAATATATGGCTATAATTAGTTGAATTATATTTAGACTTCTTTTTTGTTTTAGCCTACTTTGGTGTCCCGCTGCTGGGCAAAGACCTCCCCTCGTTTCTCCACTCGACCCTGTCATCGGCAGACTTCTATCTAATTTTAATCTTAGACACTCAACGGTAGTGATCCCTCTGTGACATTTTCTTGCAATGACTCACTAAATGTGACACCAGGCATTGTTTCCTCTATCAATTCATATCATCACTCATTTGAGAGCAATTTTGGAGGTTACCTTTAACTAGTGCAAATCGGGACAATTCTATTTTATTTTATTTTTATTTTATTCATTTGGAGATCCAACAGCTAAGACAGACACAGAAATTATAGTAGATACAGGAAGCCAATTGTAGGAACTCACATGTAGTGACATAATACTAAACTAACAGGTACTACTAAGTAGTATCTTAGTATAAACTAAGATTACGCACTATCGCAACCATGTGAACAAAGCTAGTACAAATTATATCTAATAAGGATAATTTGGAAGTAACTAAGACACCATATATTTGTGAACCAAAACATTATAGTAGATGGATATTTCAAGCCTGACCAGTAAATGATAATTGTCAAGAGGGCGTTGTTATTCTCATGTATAGGATGACAGTTTAGTATAGTATGAAAAAATTAGTTCCAGGGAAATTCCGCACTATGGCGCGTGATCATATATTCCTGGTTAGGCTTTAATTTAATGTGTATCTATTAAGTATTTTTTAAGAGTATGGTAGAGCGGGGCATAAGCAGTCAGGTAAGTTGAGCAATTGAAAAATCTTGGATGAAGTGAAGATGAATACATCGGCCCACTGCAAGTTCCTATGTGGCGCACAGGATGATGAAAGTTTTTTTTTTGCACTTATAGGTAAGTTAAATACTTTCGGCTCGGCTCGGCGCACGCCGACGCGTCGACGCTTTTTCGATCTTATTGCGCAGACATAAAGCTTTTTCCTATCGGCATTTGCTGATTCCGCGTCGATATATTCGAGACCCTAAGTATAATTCCTCCCAATCTGCTAGAACAAATTGTGCAGAAATTCGATTCATATACGTACACAATATGCTCGGCCCGCAGTGTACACAAGCAGCGAATACCAGTCGACAATAAAATTGATAGCGCGCTCTGCGCGTGGGCAACATCGAAGTGAACCGATCAAACTATTACGCGACGGATATATTTGTCATATGAGGACGTGGAGTCACTGTTCTACTAATACTTCCAAATATAGCGCTATTTACTTGCGAATGTACAATATATGCTAACGAAAAAAAGTCACAAATAAAGGCAAACATATTGAAAATAAACATCTTAAATATATTAAGAAGGGGTCACTCACGTATTGACGTCTGTTTTGGGTACTACGTCGGTGGACAGTGTGGAAGAACCATTAGCGAATGACGTAGTGAGTGTTGTGTGTAACCCATCATTTGACAATAATGCGATAAACGAGGGTAGTTTCTCGCTCCCCCTGCCGCCGCCGGCGCCTGCGCCGAGTCATCGGGCACGGAGAGCTGCGTCCCGCAGTCTGCGCCGGTCCGTCGCCGTAAACGCAAGCTCCTGATGATACTCCTCGGTACGGAGCGAAACATGTCGAGCGTTTTTTGATTTTAAATAATGAGTGACCCGTTCTTAATATATTTAATATGTCTGCATCTCACGGAAGTTCATATTGAAAATAAGTTGCCGAACTCACCACAGGGTCCACACCCCAAGCAAAAAGAATAGATAGTATAGAGGGGTCCTGTCATTGTAAATTTTGTAGTCACAGTAAATTTACTACCATCTATCGACACACGACTAAAACTCAAAATGAAAACGTATAAAGTTATCAAAAAATTTATATATATGGATAAATGACTTTATTATTTTTATATCATTTTGATCCATGTTCATTCACTGATATCTATGTGTTAAAATTGTTAAATATGAAACGGTGTCGTCACGCCATCTAGCCAAGGATAGGCTAAAGGTGTGTGCGGCATCTATTCGAGAATGACTTTTACTTGAATTCCGAGGCACGTTTTTTCCTTAGACTTTATTCGTCTTATACGAAGTTACATATGTCTTTGCCCCAAGTAAGCCTTGGTAAAGTGCCGCGACGATACTAAGAATCTTTCTAGCATTCTTTTCAATATTACATTTCTTTTTTTACGATACCTAACATAAAACGTAATTCCCAACTCTTTTATACAAACCCTATAAAAATGTCGTTAGCGCAATGTAGGAATAGCCGCGCTCGGTTCGGCGCCACCATCTAGCGTGTCATTTGGTAAACACTTTTCTATGAAACTACAGAGACGAATAGGGGCCGTAGCCAAGATCAATCATATATCGACAAATTCCAGTAGAAAAGTAAATATTATCGATGACAAACCCAACGAAAAGTTACATGATCATTTCCTTACATTATTTAAGTTTCGATTGGCGTTATGTTTTCTATTAAATGATCGTCTCTTGGCTAGCCCATCAACTCATCGACGGATCGGTGCGGCGATCAATTGAGCATCGCCAATGTGATTATCGATCAATTGATGTTAATTAATTACGTGTGGATTAATGTTGATCATTCAATGAGTAACTCGAACGTACTATTCAACTGTAAACTGGCGATTTATAAATAGTAAATGAGCAGTAATCTTCTGCTAGAAGGTAGCTATTCAGCCACTGCTTGGAGTTTTATGGAAATGGAAATTAGTTTATAACTTAAGAGGAAAGAGCGCGTATTGAACACGTATTAAAACACATTTAAGACCGGATCTACCGCGAGTTTATTTTGTTACCTTAAGAGGATAAGCGTCTCTTCATACAAACATACCTAGTGCTCATTTTCCTCTCTGGTTATTAACATTAGGTACCTACAGAAAATATTTTTGTAACTCCAATTTCATGTACCTACAGTCCTAAGGTTAATATACTTACATTCAGTTCAAGTTGTGTAATTTTTTTTTCAATTCAAAGGAAAATGAGGACTACATTTGTATGGAAAAGCGGTCGTCCCCTTTCCCTTTAACCCTTTCGATCACAACCAATAAAGACCAAATATGACCGATCAACCTGTTAATACCTGTTTCAAAAGTAATTAAGGGTCCCCGCAGTAAATTAGCGGCGGGCTGTCAATGTGATGGATCGTAAGCACCAGTTAGATTTATTTGGTTACGTTTAATGGCCGATTGGAGATAAGGGCAAGGGGAGATTAGAAATTCAGAAGTGACAGTTCTTAGTGATCAAATAGCAGTTCGTTCACAGTCACTTATCATTTGGTTTTTCTGAAACTGTTATAAAGATGTCTCGACGACCCAGAACAGGTACGCCTGGCGAAGAATGACGAGGAGAGCCGACCCCAAATGATATGGGAAAAGTCTAGGCGAAGAAGAAGAAGAAACTGTTTCTTTTGTTGATATAACCTCCTCAGTACAATCCTATACTCTGTATCCTTAGGTACATAAATAAAAGTAAACAAAATGTACTCTCAAAGGGCTCCTTTAAGCCAGTTGAGGGTAGATGAAAATGTTACATGATCAAATGATGTAGGTTGTCAGGTCGTTCTGTGACAGATCCAGGTGGTTGTGTATTTGGTTGGTTAACTGATAAATGTTTTAACTGTAACTACCCGAATATGTACAAATTGTTTGTTTACTTTTATTTAAATACCTAAAGATACTGAGTATACCAAGGAAAATTCGTGATCCACACAGGTTCGAGCTCTGAGCGTTACCGGCGAAGCTCGCTTGGTTGTGAGCACGATGCTTGTTTTATATTTATAAATAATCTTGATTATAAGTTTAATATAGTCGTTATGTTGTATCTTCTTGCTGTGTAACTTTACTCTTATTTAACTATTTGTTTACTGTATATTATTTTTATGTCTTTTTCTTCTTGTCTGTTACCTTCCGTGATTCTAGGTGAGCCCGTGCGAACCTTTGATAACCACACAGACTACAGAATCACGTCGCTAAGTTTTAATTAAGGTGAAATTCGGATGACGACTGCAGCAGTTAACGTGTCATTCTGATGGCAAATGCAGCTGCATTACTCTTGTAGTATTACTGCATTTTGTCTGTTCCGGTCAATTTCCTTAAAGGGGCTTTATTTGAGGGGTTTTATATTTTTTCTTAAAATTAAAGATTCCAATTAAAGTAGGTAGGCCTTAAAAACAAGAATTAAACACTACCTAAAAGACTCTGTTTCGTTTCCTGCGCAAAGAAAACTAATAACTTGCACTTCTGTGACGCTAAGACCTTTTACTCTATGCCACATGTATGGGCACTGGGCAGGTGCATTCCTATCGTGCGATTATGTAAATACGATCGATTCAATCGATTCCGCGACGACCCGACAACCACTCGATTATCGTTACAAGTTTTATTGCTTAATACTCGCGTGTGGGATCGATTTATGGCTTTTTTATAGCATTTTATTTGACTGTTGAATGAAATTAACGATTTTAGATGTTAATGTTAGTGTAAACAAATAAACCGAGGGAAAAATTAAAATATGGTAGAAATGAGATAACTTTTAGAGGTCCGTACAAAACTTTGTTCACGGAGCTCTTAATATGGGATCACTTCGGTCTTGCAAATCGGTTAAATGCGGTTTTCTGAATTAGGTATAGTTAGACAGCGATTTATAAAGTAATCATTATTGTTTCAAGCTAGAAGAAGTTTGGTATGGCAATCTTGGCAATCGGCAATGGTAATAAATGGGTCAAACAGATCACTGTGTTATGTCTTTCCTGTAGACATACACAAGAGTTAAGGGCTATAAAGGTTAATTTTCTTATTGAACCCTTATCCACGTGAAAAGGTCCTCCTTTTATTTAGAGAACTATGATTAAAACTAGTGTGTTATCGCGAACAGCACATTTTTTTCTCCTGTGGGCAATAGTTAACAGCTTGTGGGCATGTAAGCAATGATTTAATCATAGTTCTCTAAATAAAAGGAGGACCTTTTCACGTGGATAAGGGTTAAATAAGAAAATTAACCTTTATAGCCCTTAACTCTTGTGTATGTCTACAGGAAAGACATAACACAGTGATCTGTTGAACCGAAATAAATCTACCGTTTACTAAGGGAGTATCGTGCTTAGAGAGCGATTGTCAGAGTTTGACTTGACTATAATTTCTGACTTTTGAATTGCTTAAATGGGTTTCATGTAGATGTAGTAAGTAAATGTAATTTACAAACATTTTGCATGTTAGCTTTATGTCGTCTGAATACCGATTGTAAAACTGTTTTAGGACCTACTTGTAACGTATTCTGGCAAATAAACATTATATTCTATTCTAGACATTACCCTAGTAGCATTTTCGTTGGGGCCTACGGTGCCAACGGTAGGGAAAACGTTGGGATGAGGTTCGTTCCGTAGCCAACATTAATTTTGTATTGGCCCACCATCGCATTTACCAACATTCACTGTGGCACAGATGCCCAACAATGGGCCTTTGTGTATTTTGGTACAGTTGGCTAAACAACGATAATATTCGTTGGCCCAATGATGTCATATATCGCATTTACCAACATTGGCAGTGGCAGTGATGCCCAACAATGGGCCTTTGTGTATTTTGCTACCGTTCGCTAAACAACGATAACATTCGTTGGCCCAATGGTGATGAATACCGCATTTATCAACATTGGCTGTGGCACGGATGCCCAACAATGGGCCTTTGTGTATTTTGGTAACGTTGGCTAGTCAAGGATATCATCCGATGGCCCAATGATGACAAATATCGCATTTACCAACATTGGCTGTGGCACTGATACCCAACAATGGGCCTTTGTTTATTTTGGTAACGTTGGCTAATCGGCGATATCATCCGATGGCCCGATGACGACAAATATCGCATTTACCAACATTGGCTGTAGCATTGATGCCCAACAATGGGCCTTTGTGTATTTTGGTAACGTTGGCTAATCAACGATATCATACGATGGCCCAATGACGACAAATATCGCATTTACCAACATTGGCTGTAGCATTGAGGCCTAACAATGGGCCTTTGTGTATTTTGCTACCGTTCGCTAAACAACGATGACAATGATGACAAAAATCGCATTTACCAACATTGGCTGTGGCACTGATGCCCAACAATGGGCCTTTGTTTATTTTGGTAACGTTGGCTAATCAACGATATCATCCGATGGCCCAATGACGACAAATATCGCATTTACCAACATTGACTGTAGCATTGATGCCCAACAATGGGCCTTTGTGTATTTTGGTAACGTTGGCTAATCAACGATATCATCCGATGGCCCAATGATGACAAATATCGCATTTACCAACATTGACTGTGGCACTGATGCCCAACAATGGGCCTTTGTTTATTTTGGTAACGTTGGCTAATCAACGATATCATACGATGGCCCAATGACGACAAATATCGCATTTACCAACATTGGCTGTAGCATTGAGGCCTAACAATGGGCCTTTGTGTATTTTGCTACCGTTCGCTAAACAACGATAACATTCGTTGGCCTAATGGTGACGAATACCGCATTTACCAACATTGGCTGTGGCACGGATGCCCAACAATGGGCCTTTGTGTATTTTGGTAACGTTGGCTAGTCAAAGATATCATCCGATGGCCCAATGATGACAAATATCGTATTTACCAACATTGGCTGTGGCACTGACGCCTAACAATGGGCCTTTGTGTATTTTGGTACCGGTGGCTAAACAACGATAACATTCGTTGGCCCAGTGAGCACAAGTATCGCATTTACCAACATTGGCTGTGGTACTGATGCCCAACTATACCAGTTGAGTTTGCTTGTGGCGTCACTAGATGGCGTTACTGTCTCCAAACATCGAAGTTATAGTTATTTTCTCGATTATTCCGGATATAATCATAATATTTTTTTAAAGTAACTTATAAATCTAATAGCTATAACTATATAATTTATACATAAATTTAAAAAATTGTATTTTACCAACATTTTCTCAATTTAAATCTCAAAAAACATAAATCTCGCTTACGAAGTTTCGAAGTGCGGTTAGTATATATACAAATTAGAGTGTATAGTAAGTGTACTTGCTTCGGCAGTACATATACTAAAATTGGAACGATACAGATAAGATTAACAACAACTGCTGCCTAGCCTAGGGCCTTCATGTGGATACAACCAGTGCCTACCGTAGAGTAATTGGTAATATTTATCAGCAAAGGCCCAACGTCGTATTACACAATCACTTACTTAACGTAGGGTAACTGTAGGACTCGTAAACAAAAGCCCATTACATAATTAGACTGTAGGCCCACTATAAATTACACAACTATTTACCTACGGTAGTATTGTAAGAATCCTACACAAGGCCCAACGTTAAAGTTACAATGTTGGCCCTTTGTGGGACAAGCTGTGTCGGGCCTTCAAACTGGTGCACGACTACCTACCGACCTACCTGACTTGCCGTTGGGTAATTGTTGAATTTGCAAACAGAAGCACAACGAAAAAATTGCCCTTTTTTATTTTTTTGCAGTTGGCCCTACAGCAAGCCATACGGCCAAATGTAACAATTAACCAACCATCAAACAAATGTGTATAGGCCCAACCACGGCCCAACCAAAACCACCACCGTTGAATAATTGTATGATTTATTTAAATAGGCCCAACGAAAAAATTACTCTAATGGCCCTCTGTTGGGAATCTTCGGGAGGGCCTTTGTCGAGGGCCCTCCAGCAAATCGTACATCCAAATGTAACAATTAACCAACCATCAAACAAATGTGTATAGGCCCAACCACGGCCCAACCAAAACCACCACCGTTGAATAATTGTATGATTTATTTAAATAGGCCCAACGAAAAAATTACTCTTATGGCCCTCTGTTGGGAATCTTCGGGAGGGCCTTTGTCGAGGGCCCTCCAGCAAATCGTACGGCCAAATATAACGGTTGCCCAACTAATACGTAAACAAAGGCCCAACAAAATCCCTACAAGAAAATGCTATTAGGGTAAAGACTCGTTGATCCTTAAAACAAACAGGATCGACTGATACCATTAAACTTGTCATATAGCCTTATTGAAGTTGGGTTATATTATAGTATATACTTGTTCATTTTTTTTTTGTTTTAATCATTTATTACATACAATATATATACAGTGGTGCTACTAAACTAAATTAATAACTAGCTTAAATCTAAAATAGGCCCTTGAGGCATTGTACCAAGGATGCTGGCGGCATTTCCTCGCTGTATCGCAATGCTGATACGTTGTGCGAGGTAGCCTTGTTCATTATGTCATAACTCATTTTTAATAATAACTAGTCTTGATAATCAAACGTAGCAAAAAACAATAAATTTCCAACTATAACTATATTAAAATAAAGTCCTAAATTAAATAAAAGCCATTTTGAAGCCAGGCACGCGAATGTTACTAATAAATGGCTACAAGCGAGCAAAGCCGAAGGGCGGGCTAGTATCACCATTGTTAATTGCTCTGCCGGCGATAATTTATATTGAATGTTGGTATTAATCTAACTTGATCAGGCTCATTGATATTTGGTTTTGCTTTTATTTATAAAACCTGCTTGGCTGAACGTTATACTTGCTATGCATGTGAAGTGGCTGATCGGAAATCTATTAACTGATATAGCGATTTTTTTGGACCCAACTTTTAGTATTAGTTCATATTTGTAAATAACTAAAATGTACCTTTTCCGGCAGCCGCGCGAAAATTGAAAATCAAAATTTGGTTATCTTCATCTCTATCACTTATGAATATTCGAGCGATAGAGAGGCATAGCTAATGAAATTTCGTTTTTCGACTATCGCGAGACCCTCAGGGAAAAATGGGGACAAAAAAAGAAAATTAAAGGGGAAAAAAGATCCAAAAGAGACTTGTTAAACCAAAAACAATGAGGGTTTCCGCGATCGAGATTTTCACTAGATGGCAGCACCGCGGTGCACCGTGACGAGAGGTCTTTTTGACAGCTGCTGTCAAAATCCACCAATAAAAAAAAACATGGTTAAACATGATTGGTGGATTATGTCAGCTAGACCTCTCGCCACGGTGCTGTCATCTAGTGAAAAACTCGATCGCGGAAACCCTCATTGTATAAAAATCAAGCGACGATATTGATATATTCTCCCATTGCTCCCCGAATCCACGTCTCTCGTGTTGGAACTATAATGATCACCAGACGGATCACATCCGATCTCCGTCGCACGTGTAACGTTACTTAAACTTTCAATACCTTAAATTCCCCCAAACGTCCACTTATCACGCGGAGACATGAGCATTAATTTCGCCCGAAAACGGGTGTGAAGTTATTCGGAGAATCGTATCTGAGATCAGCGAATCAGGCGCATGGACAGGCTACCGTTGGATGCTTATCAAGATTGAGGTTAAGTGAGAACTGTGCTGAAATATATATTATATATAGGAGCGTCATTAGGTACCGCCACGTGAATAGGCGTAATGGTGATCATGTCGTCAAACTCGCAATAATAATCCCGGAACTTAAGAGAGACCCAGGCCGCCGTCCGCTGACCTGGTGGTCAAACATAGAAAAAGACCTCAAACGATCACAGATGTTAAGAAAGACAACCCAAAACAGAGTAGCATGGCACAGTAGAGTGAGGAGGCCCGAACCCAAATAAAGAGAACAGGTAAAGAAGAAGAAGATATAGGAGCGTCATCATTATCTTTGTCTAATGTAAAAACTTACCCCAAGTTTTTACGAGAGCGATTCATTTAACTTTCTAACCCTGCTGCTAAGTCATTAGGATTAGTCCGGTTTCAAGTTCAAGGAGTCAAGGAACTGGTTGTTGCGAGCTGGGGTTCGAACCTGCAACCATAGACATGTTTACAGAGGTTCTTAATCAACCATGAAAATCAAACGAAACGTACCTACAATTAAATACATAAATAAATATGGCTACAACCATTGACTATGTTGATCTTAAGAGACTGACTGTACATGTACAGATACTTACCATCGGGAATATAAAACTTCATAGGTATATTACCAGTGAAATTACTTCAGTAATTTTATGATTTACTTAGTCCTAGCTACCGCCAAGTACCGCTAATAGAGACGAAGTATAAAAATACCATAGCGAATTCGGCGCCGTCGACTGAACAGAAGTGGTTTTGGACAGAGAAGCATGGCGGTCTTTAGTGTCGAAGGCCAAGGTCCACTTCGGGTCGTCACGCAACAGCAGTAAGTAAGGATGTAGGTTGTTCTCCTCATTATGATACCTGATCCTTGGTGTCCCCTATATTTGTCCCAAATTTTGCGAGTCATGTGGCTTGTCCATCACTCAGACATTTACCAGGGGGTTCTACAAAACAATCGAATTATTTTGACTAATAACGATATAAGAATGATGGAAGTAAAACGAGTGCAAAAGAGTAATCGAATCAACCTACACTTATATCCTAAAAATTCAGTGTTTTGACAGAAAACGTACTGTATACCTTAAATTTAAAGTTTATCACGATGAAATGTCTAAAAATCGGGGCGAATCGGTATTCTGCGTGATAAAATCGGGCGAGAAAAAATCCTCGGCAGTTATTTCTCCGATTTGTAATTCCCACCTTTTTACGGGAAACTAATTAGACATAATGTTTACGAAATGGCCAATGCACTCTAAGTAAGAACGTTACATTTAACCTGCATTTAACTAAAGAAGTAAACAAGAACAGAGGGATTTACAATGCTTAGTACCTACAAGAAATAAAAAATAAATCAGTTTTTTTATTTTTCCATTTCAATATTATTTGTGCAAGAAGGAATTTGAAATCCTGAAGCTCAAATTTTGAACGATTACGACACATTTTGTGCCAATTATTCGAGCTTAATATTAGGAAAATAGAAAAAACATTATAGATAAATGCAATTCTTACGGTTCTTACCTCTTCAACCAGTAGGTGCTACTGGCGGACTGGCTTCATAGCCCCAACCTGCCATGTTTTACCTTAATATATGTAGTGACAAATCCTTACAGAAGTTCAACACTACGACCTACCACTTGTCCTTCAATGAAGTTTAACTTAAAACGCCTAATTTACAAGTTATTTATTCAAATTTTCGATAGTTTCGCAAACAAAACAGAATAGTACTTATTTAACCACGCAACTAATGGTAGAAATTCCAAAAACAAGGTTAAAACTACATTGAAGCGCAACCTTTCCACGGCCATAACTCACCGCGTCGCTTAATATATCAGAAACGTATAAATTTATGCGCGTGCGTTCCCGCCTCGCAATCGGACAACATTTAGCTCTTTATCGACTGGTTGATATACGGCGCGGGGCCTGGCCAATCCCTCAACACGATATGCGTGATCGGAGCTGGATTCTGACCATCTTTGGAGGCAAGGTCCTTTCTCTTCGAAGTTGAAAGGTTATTCAAGTGCCTATGTGATGAAGATGATCCGACGATCGGGTTAAGGTCGCAGGGAGCTGATAGATGAGAGTGACGCAAGACCGGTCGTTGTGGAGATCACTGTGGGAGGCCTATGTCCAGCAGTGGATGTTTCGGCTGATATGATGACGATGTGAAATTTCGAAATCATTGTGAAGATTTCAGTTTCCGTAATTTTCATGATTTTTAAAAATGTTTTGAATTGAAGAGTCAGAGGTGTAGATTAGCACCAATTCCTCAACCAGATAGAAAAAATACCGTATTTTTTAGCGTTGTCTGAAAACAATTAGGGAATGATGAAGCAAGGTCTTTGAAGTTTTCTCTTCACAAAAGTTGAAGGTGGACAATATAATCGGGAAGTAGTTTTGCAAGGAAGTATTTATCGCAAATTGGACAACATTTAGCTTTTTATCGACTGGTTGTTTATACTTACGGCGCGAGACCAGGCCAATCCCTCAACACGATATGCGTGATCTTTTGGAGCTTTCTTTCAACCGACTTCCTTCCGACCACCTTCAAGGTGTTTAGTCAGGAAGTGATTCTGCGTGGAATTATTAATTAGCAACAATAATCTTTACATGATCAAATGATGATTACGGGACGAAGAGTGGGGACATCCAAATCTCAAAAAATAACGAATATCGATTAATCTTCTTTTTACCTTGCGGATTGATACCCCAAATACCCCAAATACCCCAATTTCACCATTGCTGTTGCCATTGACATCATCATAATAGACGTACCAGCCGAAAGACACAGCTGAACTAAGCCGTTTTTAAAAGATTTTCATGATGAATGGTCACCAAGCAAGAATAGTCAACCAAAGCCAACTAAATAATAGCACAAGTTCTCCAGAATACCGCCCCGTTTCTACGTAGGAGTGCAGAAATGTTAAAATTATTGCCCGCATATTGGTGGATCGTGTCGCACGCTTCGTTTGTCTGTCTGTCTGTCCGTGTATCGGCTATTAATCTTCCACTAGGACAAATACGTTATGGAGATTGTAGGAAGTGTACTATCGGACAAAGGCATGGTCAGGGGGTTTACTTTTATTATAATGAAAGTGTAAAAATATTGGTTTGTTTGTACTTTTTATATTGCTTTTGATGCCCCAAATAAATAAAATAAAGTAAATAATGTTGACAGTAAAAAAATCTATAAAAATATGTCTTTAAAATAAAATGTATTACTTATTATCCCTACTTTAGTAACTCGTTACTAAAGTAATGAATGAGTAAGTAACTCTTTCTTTCTGTCTGTCTGTTACGTCTTCACGCTTAAACCCCTTAACCGATTTAGATGAATTTGGTATGGAGATATTTTGAGGTCCATGGAAGGACATACTGAGGAAGGTAATAGTTTAGTACTTCTACTTATCAATAATCATCATCATCATTTCACGCTGATGAAGTCACGGGCAGAAATTAGTAGTTTTTATAAACTGATTATTGAATTTCTATAATAATTTTATTAATTTAACCACTTAAGTCCATCAAAACGTTGTTAAATAATGACACTTGAAGAAAAATGGCGGCTAAAATGCATTTAACTTACTGAAAACACTTAAAACTAATCAAGTATTTTCATTTTAACCCTCACAAAGTACACAAGCATTAAACTAAGATTAACATTTCGTTGTCGATTCTTGTTCAATATCTTTAACAGGACCAGGTCGACCATACGTCACTCCATAAAAACCAACAGATCCAAAGGAAGTAAGGCCCGTACTATAAATCTACTACTATCGGACATATTTTAATCGCTCCTCTCGATTTTAACCCCATAAATAACAGATTTTTAAATTCCGAACAAAAAACAAAAACGTTTAATACGCCGTATCGGGAATAAATCACTCGCAAGTGGCATATTCTTCTTTGGTGGTATGGTATTCTTTGCAAAACCCACCCGAAAACCAACCCTATTCCTTCAATTTAAAACTCAAATTTGATTTACAAGAAACTTACAAAACGTTCCCAACAACCTCAATCAAATTTTAACCTTATTTTTCACGAATAGAGTACATTTTACTTCATCAAGCTGTAGTGGTTTCTCATATAAATCAATGGCGATGGTTTCCTGATTTTTGATAGCGGGTATCGATGCGGAGGTGTACAGTGCCATCGTCCACACAATTGACTGATTTATCATGAACCTTATTTTAAAGGAATAAGGTGTATATATGTTCAGTTGGATTGATCCGTCACGGTCTGTTGTACCGAATTAGTGGAACGAAAATGCGTTTTGTAACGTAACAAGGAGTTATGGAATTCGAATGTGTTTTAAAAAGCCTTTGTTTGGTGTTGTTTACTAATTTTTATAGGTCTTATAAACTTCACAATAACATGTTAACTTAACCTCCTGAGACCCGGGGGTGTTTATGATTTTGAATTCGGAACCCTTATTTAAAAAACAAAAGTTCAAAATAGATTGTGAATGTGGAATATGTATGTACTAAACATTGTATGACGGGTCTTACAAGAAATTGTAGAAAATTATCGAGGGCGCCTACGTAACTGTAACATGCAACAATTTAGTAATATGGAAATTTTTTAGTGCCATTTTATTTAATTTCTACTATTTTATGTCGCACTATATTAGCATGGTCCGCTGGCGGAATTAGTAACGCGTTGGACTGACACTCCATGATGTGGGTTCGAATCCCACACTGAGAGAAAAATCATCACCAGGAATTAATAAACAGTTCTGTACTGGGGGAAAAAATGAAGTTTTAGTAGTAATCATGGAAGTTTCACTATTTCTGTAAAATTTATTTATTTCTACAAACAACTCAGTAATACTAAATCTAATTTCAGCAAACAGACTTTAGTAAATGGAGCATTAAACAAAGTTCAGTATTTGTTACAATCCATTTTTATTACTACTAAAATTCTCCGATTTTTACTAGTAAAGTTTGTGATTTTTGGAAAAAAGCATCTGTGATTTCAAGTTATGATTTTAGTAAATGTCTCACTTACATAGTTTTGTAATATCTAAAAAACGAGTTCGCGGGAATAACATTACCCCATTTAAAATAACAATTCAGTTGTTACTATAGCGACATTACAAAGTTTACTGGTATTTAGTAGATAGACTTGTTGTGTTTATGTTCATTGTTGTACCAATCACTAAACGAGTTTTGTAATACCAACACAGCGAAACGAATGTTAGTGATTTTAGTAAAATTTACTACTTGCTACGTTCATTTGGTTAGAGTTAGTATTGTGTCGGATGTCGGGCGGGCGTGTCTCGTGTCTTCTTTGTTTAAAACATACTTAAGTTAAATAATAAATTTAGGATATATTGTGGGCCATGGACATATTAACCCGCGACCTACTGTGTAGTTGGTGCCTACAGGAATATATTGTTCTGCAACTTCGAGCTAGCTGTTGTTATTCTAGTGATAATGACATCATAGGTAAATCTAAACTGTTTGCAATTCCAACCTCCCTAGCACAGGTGCGCCGCGAGAGCATGTTGCGCGCGTACTAAATACTAGTCTCTTTCTGACTGTATGAATAAGAAAGAAATGGGTAGAATATCTCGACAGGCTTTTATAGTGCCTCTTTAGTACAGAGATATACTACCAAACGCTTTTTTATTCATACAGACAGAAATAGAGACGGGTAGCTACCACGCGCGCGACATGCTCTCGCGGCGCCCGTTTGCTAGGGGCGGAGGAATTGCAAACAGTTTAGTTTTTGCCTGTGACGTCATTATCTCTAGAATAACAACAGCTAGCTTGGAATCGCAGTACAGTTTAGTAAAACCTATGACGTCATCGTCTCCGATATTGCTAAAGCACGCTTAGAATTACAAAACGGTTAGTTTTCACCCATGACGTCATCACCTCCGATATTGCTAAAGGACCTCTCGGAATAACAAAACCAAATTTCTGAAATTACTCTAGCATACTTCAAATTACAAATATAGAAGTTGTATTTCCTACTAAATGGAAATTGCAAAAGTCAATTTGTTCCTATTAGTTGACTCTCCTTGTCCCCGGATTAAGTTTTATTTTTGTAATTCTAAGTGTGTTTTTGTTAGTTTTTTTTCTCAATGCACGTTGACCAGAGTTGATTACTTTTAGTAGGTACATATATATGTCATTTATAGATTGTAATATAGGTGTGGTACGTCCCACAGTAAAAAAGAGAAAATTAATGTATTTAACTATTAAAATATTGTATTGATGACATAATATTAACTTCCAAGTCCAAGAACTGAGTTACCAAGCTTGCTCGACCTAGGAGAAGGTTTCCGTCATTTCGGTCTGATATACAGAGTGGAAAGATAAGTCGGGCCCTGGAGGGATACTACCTCAAATCCTTAAGCTGGCTCATTTTACTTAAAGGAGACATACCAAAAAGAAACAAAACTGCATTCAAAATATTTTTCTTTTTTTCTTCAATTTGGCTTGTCTAAAAAAATCTTGAGTACTAAATATTAGATTTTATGGACATTTTGTACGACAGACGAGTGTAAGACCTAATGTTTCTTGGAGAAATGTTATCATTATCATTAACTGTATCGACTAGTAGAATAAAATTGCGAGTTTTTATTTTTTTGAATTTTTAGTCGGTTCGAGTCCCGGGCGAGGCAAGCGAGTTTTAGAAAATCTTTGAATGCAGTGTTGTTTCTTTTTCAAAATAAAGGAATGTCTCCTTTAAGTAAAATGAGCCAGCTTAAGGATTTAAGGTAGTTTCCCTCCAGGGCCCGACTTATCTTTCCATCCTGTATATTATGTATGATGTTTTTGATAAATTCGTCGTGTCGTATCAGGTGCCCAAGCATCTTTCCTCTCATCAAGCATCATAACAAACATCATAGAAGGGAAAGTTGAAGCAAACAGGAAGAAGGGAAGACCAAGGAGAGCGTACATGAATCAAATAAAGGAAAAGATCAACGTCGTGTCGTATCAGCCGGCCTAGCCAAGGTTACAATCGCTATCGCTTCGACAACGAAAAGCATTATGTCTCTCTATCACTCTTCAATATTAGTGTGACAGTGACAGTTGCGTTTCGATCGCTACGGAGCGTAAGCGATTGGCATCTTGGCTACGCGGCCAGGCTGTCAAAGAGAAGGCACAGAGGATCGCCAAACATGGAAATTGCTCCACCGGCATGAGTCATACTCTTAAATATATGATGATGATGATATATTATGCATATTATCTAAGTAAATGGTTACTTAGTATGTATAAACTATAAAATTAAGTACTTGTAATTTTATAAATATTATAGGACATTTTTACACAAATTGACTAAGCCCCACGGTAAGCTCAAGAAAGCTTGTGTTGTGGGTACTCAAACAACGATATATATAATATATAAATACATAGAAAATAACCATGACTCATGAACAAATATCTGTATCATCATACAAATAAATGCCCTTACCAGGATTCGAACCCGGGACCATCGGCTTCATAGGCAGGGTCACTACCCAAGTACCCACTAGGCCAGACCGGTCGTCACAACCTAAGTGTAAACTCTCAATCTAAGTACTTTCTCCATTAACAGGAAACGGCTATTGTATCGTTTAAATATAGAATACAACTGTCAACTCCCGCGCAACTACAAAGCATACAAGTGTCGCCACTGTCCCGTGGCAGAAGGTCGTAAGCGCCGTGACATTTGTACTGAATTGTGACCTTTTACAGACGGGGGCAATGCAGGCCTGATTAAGCACATTCGGTCAGTCGATGCCTTAATTAGAACTGTAGAGATGGGAATTATCGATATCGATACTTAATGGTTTTATAGTGGTCTCGTAAGTACCTTAAAAGTCACGAACACACCGCCAAGAGTGACGTTTTTGCTTGAAGAAATGTTACTTATGACACTAACAGATCAATATCATATCAGTATCATATTTGAATCAGCAGCAATAATAAAAAATAAATAAATTTAATATTGTCCTTCGCTGCCTGAAACACAGGGAATCCTAGTTCAGGCATCTGTAAAACACGTGTCTCTATGTAAATTCTTAGTCTTTAAGAACAACCATTGTACTATACTTTTTTCAATAAATTATTTGTATTTGTATTTGTAATTAACAGGTTAAATCTAGACTCAGTTTAGTTATTAGTAATAAATAAACTGAGTCTAGATTCAACCTGGCTTTCAAATATCGTGTTTTTTACTTACTTACTTATGTACTCCTTTGGCTCAGCGACCCAAAATGAGACTTGCTGGCCTCCGACACAAGACGCCACTTTTGTCGGTCCTGTGCGACCTCTTGCCAATTGTTGACTCGAAATTCGTGCAGATCCGCCTCCACCATGTCGCACCAGAAATACCTGGGGCGTCCGATAAGACGTCTTCCTGCTAGGTGGCCTATAGGTACGCTCTTTTCACGTTCCGATCTTTAACCATTATCTCAAGATGGCCCAACCAACGGAGTCTGTGAGATTTAGTTGATGTTATACAGGTTCAGCCACCAGGTCTTCAATCTCACGGTGCATAAGTACTGTCCATACGGTTTTTTGGGTCCAGTATCTTACGGAGGATCATCCTCTCGGCTACTAGCAGCATATTTTGTTCCTTGAGTGTCACTGTCCACGCTTCCCATCCGTAGGTTAGAATTGGGCGAATCGTGTTTTTTATCGACTCGATATTTCTTCTCACATCACTAAAGCTTTAATGGCTGTAACACCAGAGTCATTGAATATGGTCGTAATGATAATTATTTTTAATTAATATCAAGCATTAGCTGCTATGAGTCGATGTCCCTTCGACAATTTAAATTGATCGTGCTCTTTATTGGTTGTACTTTTAATTGGACTTCATTGTGATTCTGGCTAATTGTCTTTGTCACCCATAAGGCAATATTATGCATTTAAGTATATGGTATACACGGTGGCCAAAAAATAAGTCCATTCCCGTTGCCAGGAAGGTTTTGGATTATACTGAGCAACTTATACTTAGAGACCAACCCTGCAGAAAATGCGTAAAAAAATTGTCTGTTTCATACAATTTGGCTGGTCCATTTTCTATGGGAGATTACATTTTTTTTTCGTGATTTCGACTGAATGGCTGCCGCTAATGTCAAAAATCGCGCGCGTCGCGGTCGCGGGAGTACGCTGGATGCGGGTGGCGCAAGACCGGTCATTGTGGCACTCTATGGGGGAGGCCTATGTCCAGCAGTGGACGTCCTCTCGCTGATATGATGATGATGATGATGAATGTCAAAAATCCGGGCATCAAAAATGAGTTTGACATCATCCCCTCTGGGGTTGCAGTTGTCCATGGGCATGGGTAATTGGTTACCATCAGGCGATAAGTCTGCTTGTTTGCCACTTAAAATAAACTTCGCCCATTAGCTAATACCAAAGATAGGTACCGCAGAAAATCCCATCTAAAACTACCAATATCAGAAATGGCGTCAAAGCGGCGTAAAAAGGAATTCGCCGGGAGTGCCATCTGCAGAGGAATTTTAGTGCACATCACTATTAAATGTAAAATATTATATCGGAAGTGCACTAGTGATGGGGCGACAGCTATCGATAGTTTTCAATTTCTTTTTGTTTTGTGCCAGTCTTTCGGTAGTGACCCTGCCTACGAAGCAGGAGGTCCCGTGTTCATATCCTGGTAAGGGCATTTATTTGTTTGTTGTTTTTTCTATTTATTGTATTCATCGTCGTCTACATATTGCCGACAGGCAGAGCAAATTGAGGAAGAATGGTTAAAATTTATTTTTCATAAAAACATCACATTCATGATGGTGGCGCTTTCACACTTTGTCACTGCAAGCTAACTCCGCACGTTAGCTTAGTCCAGTTTTGTAACTATTACTACCACAACTATTTATTTTACCATATGTAATAATGACAAAACGTGTACAAATGTCACCATAAATGTCTAATATTTATGATTTTTTATGGCACTTATTGAAAATTGGCACGTCAAATCAAGTCGGTATACTTAGATTAGACAAACTCTACTACAATGACATTTTTTGATGGCATTTCCAAAATTGACACGTTAAAGTCGGCTACTTAGTTTAGACGGACTCTACTACAAAACTTTTTTACACTCTTATTTCGATAGGTATATCGATAACGATAAGTTTATCGATAGTAGTGCAGCATGTGAGATCGAGTGCGACGTATATCGGGCGGCACTACCGGGGCTCACCGAGAGCAAAGTAAATACAAAGTGAAAAAAATATAATTATTATGACTGTGGAAATAATCACTGCGATTCTGCGCCGTCAGCGTATTTTGAGCAGCGGTGTGAATGGCACTCAGAAAAAACGGTACACCGAAAAAAAAAAAATTCTACAATACTACCAGAACGTATAGTAATTAAAAATATAGTTATACCTACTAAAATCCGGTAGTAATAACAAAAAATGTTGTATCGTGTAAAACTTGTTTTTTAAACATCACTGTTTAATTCTAGTTAAATGCAATTTAGTACTGCTTACAATTTCGTTGTATATGTAAAGATGCAAGTGTTGTAAATATTAAACGTTTGTCTCGTTTAATATATGCATCGTAACACTAACTATTGATATGTAAAAATAAAGATACGAGTGTACACGTTACAAGTTATTATGTTGTGGTTACTATAATGCATTGTATTCTGAACGAATTAAACAGTTGTGCCAACACCACGGTGTATGCGCGGGTGGCGGGGGGCGGAGAAAGGAATTGCGCAAGTCACAGAATAGCAGCCATTACGCCAGCGTCTTACGTTGCGGCCGGTCGATGTTTTTATTTACGTAGATCCTGTCCATAATTTTATTGTAAACTAGTACAAGTGTATAGTATAAGTGCGTGTTGTTTGCGTGTTGCTGACACAGTGAAATGTGCGGGCTCCGATTAAGGAAAAGTCCTCCCGCACCGATGTGGATAAGGAGGGATTCACACTGGTGGAAAGGAAACGCAAGGCGCGCAGGGCGCCTCGTAAAACTCTGTGTGGCACTGCGGAGCCGGTTAATTCTGGCCTACGAGTTGCGACACCGAGTAAGGCGCTCTACGTGTCTCGCCTGCATTACTCCGCCGGGGCCGACGAGGTGGTGGAGTACGTCCGCCGGAAGACTGGCTACACGCTGAGGGTGCACCAGCTACAGTCGCGTCACTATGTGCACTTCAGTTCATTTGTAGTGCGCGTGCCGCGGCCTCAGCAGGACACCATCGCAAGCGCGGACTTCTGGCCGAAGGGTGTGGTGTTTCGGCGGTTCCGGGGCAACCTGCCGAATCCTACGCCGAGTCAGACGACGCTACGGAGCCACGCTGTTACGTCGTCGCCCAAATCCAATGTTTAATTTGTATGTCATTTTTGTGTCTATTGTTTTCTTTGTGGAGACAAGATGTTTTTTTCATTTGTAGTGTCACAGTGCCTTGGTTTTACTGTAATGCTGTGTTACTTATTTGATCA
The DNA here is from genome assembly GCF_910591565.1 of Cydia splendana. NCBI lineage: Eukaryota > Metazoa > Arthropoda > Insecta > Lepidoptera > Tortricidae > Cydia > Cydia splendana. The sequence continues at coordinate 15,660,286 of NC_085978.1, forward strand.
ATAAAATAAAATAAAATAAGTGTGCTTAAAAACTTGTCTGTATTTACTAGAAGAGCAGTGTACTGGTTATATATTGTTCACGTAACCAGAACCCACTGTGCTGAAGGGACTTCTAAACGGGCCATATGTTCACTGCAATATGTGGCCGGCAACTATTAGTGTCCCTCTCTAACATGTGAGTAAGAGGACACCAATAGTTGCCGGCCACATATTGCAGTGTACATATGGCTCGTTTAGAAGCCCCATTAGCACAGTGCGTTCTGGTAACGTGAACAATATAAAACCAGTACACCGCACAAATCGTTCAGTTACATATACTGAATACCTTGTTATAACAACAGGACAGGAACGTATATGTTACTGTATTATTTAGTAACCATTAACAGACCGGCTAGTTGGGTTTACTAAAAGTCTTATACCCACTACTATACACTTCATAGAATTAACAAATTTAATTTAACAAGAATGGTCTGGTTATGTTTACAAAGTGTCCTGTCGTCACATATACAACAAGACAATATAGTACAGCTAACTAGATTCTGGTTACCAGTACCAGGTTTTTTTTTTCAGTGTACGCTGATGCATCACTGTAATTCCGTACCGTCACCGGTTTTTAAACAGCGGTGTGGTCGCACCTTTATTCTAAATGAAATGTCAATTGCAAACAGTGTGATCAAATGCCGTAATGGCCGTAATGGCATAGCTAGAGAGCTTACTGTACGAGTATGTAACTGTATACTGTGTGTAGATAAACCAGTGTATGTACCTGTACATAATTAGGCATTACGTAACAGTGACATAAACTACTAATAGTACACACTACTAGTGCTAGTGTATAGTACTAGTAGTGTATTATGATTATGACACAAGTGCGAAAAGTAGGAAATTCGCAACTAGTGGCGATAAATTGAAACACGACCGAAGAGAGTGTTTTAAATCGACACGAGTTGCGAATTACGTTATCGCAAATGTATTGTACAACTTGTTACAGTACATATGGCCCTTCAGATTTTTGACATACGCACATACTGTCCTTAATCCCGCCCTAGGGCGGTAAAGAAGCACCATATGTACTGTAAAATACTGCCGAGTACCTATGGCCTAATAGCATTATAATAACCTTAATTTTTATATTTACCTAGTTATAAGTTTGTAAATTTCTGTACCTATTTAATAACCAATAAAATATTACAAGGTAAAAAAAATATCAAGATAGAAATGAAATAAAATAAACTGTAAAAATAATGATATGCAACAATTGCGCCTAGTGTGCCCGCGGCCAGTTGCCGGTCGGCGAATAGTGGATATCTAGGGCTGCGATACTCGATCCACCACCAGCGCTGCAAGAGGAGAAGCCAGGAAGTGACATTTGGACAACATTGAAGCTGCAGTCTGCTCGACCTATCACCATCGCTCGGCGTCACATATCGCGCTTCGTCGTCGCGGCCGTGTCAGAAGAAAACCTAAGCACGATACATTGTTCTTTATTTATGTCAATATTAATTAGTACCTAGATCGTTGTACTTAATTGATATTGACATAAATAAAGAACAATGTATTGAGCTTAGGTTTCCTTCTGACACGGCCGCGACGACGAAGCGCGATATGTGACGCTGAGCGATGGTGATATGTCTAGCAGACTGCAACTTCAATGCTGTCCAAATTTCATTTCCTGTTTTCTCCTCTTAGATTAGATCGTTGTACTTAATTGATTGTGATCCTCTGCCCTTGTGGGGTTAGAAGAAGCTTCTTACGTTTTGATTTTGAATATAGTCAGTTCCTATCAATTTAGATAGAAATTGAATTCAACATACGACTGAAAAGTTAATTTTACAAGTCAAAATACAATACAAATTTTACTGACCATTTGTAAAAGTCAACCCAAAAACCACCAAAGTCAAGTCAAATGGCTTCAAAACATCCACATATAGGTACAAATACATAGCCCAATTGCAGTTTAGTTTTTTGTAGAATGATCATGCCGAATATATTCCTATTAAAACCAAATTGTAATATCGTATGAATGTTTAATAATTGAATAAATAAGTAAATGATAAATAACGAAGTTCAAGAAAAACTCAGTACCGTCCTTCTGCGCAACAACCGCGAAGCGACGTAGGAAAAATATTTTTCCATTTTAAATAAGTAGGTACACGGAAAAGCGTATATATTCACGTTATCTAGTTGGTTAAATATTAGTACCTACTGTATACGGATTGCGAAGTTTTTTATTAATACCGGGCAATGAGTTCGCTTCATTCAGTTTTTAATGGATAGGATTCTATGGGTAGAGTTTTAAAAAGTTGGCGCTGTGATTTGTTATGCGTTCCAAATTGAAATTTGTATTTTGCAGTTTTTACAGCCCGTTTCGAACTTTAAGATACGTCAGTTAATAGATCTAGAAACGATATGGATTAGGATGATTATACAGTGTCACAGAATAAATAATAGTAGGTACTAGGTATAGAAGACTCACTCTCTAACAAAACGCGTCTGTTACGATCAGCACAGACAGCGCCACGCGCGGTTTATGGCAAACCCCAAAATTGGGGCCGAACGGATGTACTCTTAGCTACCTGTAGCTAGGGCTTGCAATTCGAATATTCGAATATTCGAATATGTCGAATATTCGACCTGTTTTGATATTCGAATATTCGGCCGCTCAGGTTTCGAATATTCGAATATTTTTTATTACTAGGTATAATCATCCGTTATAGTTACAGTTTCTGTGTATTTTGCCGGGTATTAACAGTGAATGAGGAACCGTAGGTACCCAAAGGTACCCAAATGCGAAGGAAATAATGTTTTTACTGTATTCCTCTCAATAGGCTTCATGAATACAGTTAAACCTAAGAACCTAACTCAATTTCAAAGGAAACGAAATCAAAAAGTATGTTTTATTACGGTGCGGCTAATGCTTTTTCTAGGTACAAGTAACTTTACGTAAGTTTTAAGATAAAGGGTCATTTTGTTTATTGAGTAAAAGCGTACCTTAAGCGAATATTCGAAGTCTAAACCTTGCCCTTTATCGCAATTCACAAATTTGATCATACCAAACCTACCGAACTAGGTAATCTAACCATGCACCTTTAGCTAACGAATAATCTACCCCGTAGTCAGCCAACTTTTTCCCTTAAATATTCCAATACCAATTATATAACTTATTATATAACAGCCGACCATTAGGAATCAAAACTAAACTTGCCAAGACTAATAAAGTCAATAAAGATTCAAAATACAATGGAATTAAAGGCCATTTTACAGGCTTCTTAACGACAAGAAGTTAATTTAAATCAGAAAATGATTAGTAATTACCTCCTAAAATGTTTTCTCTCTTACATACGTGTTTGGATGGTTAAAGTTATATTAATTCACGCAACGACGCATTTATAATAAAAAGTTTTATCAAGAAATATTGAAAATGTCTAATTTTTGCGTTTTAGGTACTTACTTGCTTTTATAAACGTGGGTATTTCAGAGTAGGATGATAAAATCTAGTCAATAAGTGGATTTCTGCAAAATATCATTAATTTTAGCAATATGTGAAAAAAGCTTTTGAATAAAACGATAATAAACCGATTTTTCGTTCCTTTTCTTATTTTTTAAAAATATTCGAATAATTATTCGAATATTTGAATATCTCGTCAGAAAAAGTCGAATATTCGAATACCTGAAAGTTTCGAATATTTGCAAGCCCTACCTGTAGCATAGCGACGAAATCGCGGAGTGAGCCACGCCTGACATTGTCAAAAGTGACGTTTCTTCAAACAAAAATGCCACTTTTCACACTGACACATCTAATCCATATCGTTTCTAGATCTATTAATTGACGTATCTTAAAGTTCGGGGCAGAAAGTCTAATTTGGGGCAGTGATTCCGTCAGTTTAATAACTAAATTGTAGTAGTAGTAGTAAAGTAGTAAAATACTTTATTGTACAAAAAGAAACATAAAACATGAAGGAACACAAATTATTAGTACAAAGGCGAACTTATCCCTTTCAGGGATCTCTTCCAGTTAACCCTTGAGCAATTGAGGGAGAATTGGAGAACGGTACACATAAAAGCTGTACTAAACAGCATAAAGATAAAATATTTAATATCCTTCAAGATAGGTAAACCTAATATATCCTACTATAATTATGTATATACAAAGTATGGGATATGAAATATAACAAATATGTAAACAGCTATATATATTTAAAAAATATATAATACATATAATACATTATATATGATATAATTGGCCTAGGTATAGATATATTATTATTTTAGTTTAGAGTCAGAACTCCTAGAGCAAATTTCATTCGATGGCGTGACGAACGTTCGCGTAGGTATGCGTTATGTCTATTTTTGTATGGGATTTTGAACAGCGCGCCAAGTGGGATGTTTTGGAAATTCTAAATCCTATACAAAATGACACTTAACGCAAACGCAAACTATATATACACAGTGTATGTAGAGTTAGACCAAGAAAAATCTGCAGCGACGTTGATAACCCACGCGGGGCAAAAGTTATTTATACGTCATAATTTCATAGAAGTTTGACGTTTGAAATAACAGTACTGCGTGGGCTATCAAAATCGCTGCAGACTTTGCTTGGTCCAACTCTATGTACGTGGTTCAATATATGTAGCTTGCATCGATACTGCAATTAAAACACCTACTCTACGACAAAAACCTCTCACATAGCCCAATAGATAAGTACATAAACGTAAAGGCATACGCGAAAAAACGGCAAACTACGGCACGTACTACGTATCCGATAGCCAATGGCGTATCGAAACCTTTGCCTTTCACCACCCACCGTAACCAGACCCCCCACTCCCCTCTGATCACGTATAAAACGCACCACAAAAGAACCTAACCGAACACTATCAGAGCTCAAGATATAATAGCCAGTCAAACCGGCTTACTAAGAGCTCCCGCGCCCCCTCGATTAGATACAACACGCATTACCCAAGAGGGAACAACACCGTGTTGACCGGTCTTCTCAAACTAGCTGGTTAGTATTGAGAAGGAACGGAGGGCTCTGATTGGTTGATCGGTTCTGCGCCATTGGGTTCGACGTTCGAATTTAGAACGCCTCTTATCGATAGGTATTTTATTGAAGCGATTGACGTGTGCCGTTAAAATTGAATGAGCGTATGAACGTTAAACGGTGGAGGTAAGTAAGACGTTTTAGAAACTGTGCGGTTGTTTAATAGGTATTGATACTATTGAGTACGAGAATAGTGATTGGACGATGGGCGTTCACTAATGGAGAAACTCAGTCGATAAAATAAGATTTGATACTATAAAACACACATAAATTTACAAAAAGTGATACAAGGCCTTAAGGTTGACTGGTAGAGAATGCTTTTGGCATTAAGTCCGCCTTTTGTACGATAAGTTTTCTTTTGTGCAATAAAGTTTAAATAAATAAATACAATAAATACGACGCGTTCACTTATTAGCCTTAACATGTTTTTGGATTTTATTAGGTAAGTATTTCAATAATATTATTGACACAATAAAGCAAGTTTCCTACTTCCAAACGGTACCTTTTGCACCTATTCAAATATCAGCCCAAAAGGTGGTTATTACAAAAACTGACATCTGTGATCATATTTTTTTTTGGGTAGGTAGGTACCTAGCCTATACATTTTAACACAGCAATTTACGAACAGACAAACTGCCGTATTCGAACTTCAAGATATTCACAAGAGACGACACGTACTAGATCCATTCTAGATACGTTATAGTTTAGATATCAACTAGTTCTCTTTTGCAGCGCAATTCGGGCAACAAATGTCACTTTTACGTTAGATAGAGTAAGATATCTATTAGATGTGAATTGGATCTCTAAGTCATATCCTGTGGAAATCGTTCAACAGTATCTCCAGAATCGCACAAATGTCAAATTTGACAGGTTAGATCTTAAACATATCGTTATCGTATCTTGGTGAATGATGTCTAAAAGATGTCTAATATCCGAATCGGGCCCAAAGATACCATATACATTTCTAGGTACATACTTCGTAAAATCCGCATCTTTCAACCACCATATTTTAATTCAGTTACACTTAAAACCTTAAAAGCCTTAAATCTCAACCTAACGTAAACTTTTCCATTGTGAGATTTTTCAATACCCCCCACTAACGGCAAGTTATTCCCACCTTGTTTTAAATAAAATCAAAGCCCGTACTTTATGCGCCGTAAAGCCGTGGAAATATATGTAGGTACAGACTGGTCCATAAACATGTATACACTTTAGAACCTTATTACTGAGGAATAGAGTATAGAATTGTATAGCTTCATGCCGATGGTGAGTAAAGTTACCAAGTTTAGGTGTGCATAGTTGTGCCGTTTACTTCCTTCTCGGTGGTTTGATTTTATAATAGTATTGAAGTCCAGAGAGTTTTTCCGTTCTCCATCAATTCTCATACACTCAAAGTTTAACTGGAAGAGATCCCTTAAAGGGATAAGTTCGCCTTTGTACTGACTATCTTGTACCATATTTGTGTTTATGTATTTTGTACAATAAAGAGCTTATATATACCTAAATACATAGGTACATACTTTATCCACATGATAATAACTTTTTTTTAAGCTTTTGGAAATTTCAGCTTGCAAATGTCTACATGTCACAATATCATGTCATGTTTCAGCTTGTAAATGTGTACATGTGTGTGTGTGTAGTTTACAGTCAAATAAAACCAATTTAGTTGACAATTTGTCAGAACTCCGAAATTATCAAACCATTGCATTGACAATACACACATAAATAACCAAAAACTATTCATTACTACTTAAAAATGTCATTTTCCGAAATTGCGAGGAACAGCAAAGGTAAAAGCCTGACCAGGAATATATGATCACGCGCCATGTTGCGGAATTTCACTGAAACTAATTTTTTCATACTATACTGAACTGTAAGTACCTACATGAAAATAACAGCGCCCTCTTGACAATGATCATATATTACTGGTCAGGCTTTACCTGTTATTACGGTAAGTACTTCCTTGAGATGTGTCAAACTACTTATCAGACTTTCTATTCATTATTAAGAAACAAAACTTTGTGCATATTTCATTATTTACTAAAACTACTACAACACTACAACATAAAAACGTGAAACACAACACGGCCCTCGAATTATTAACTCGAGATCTTCTTTATGTATCCAATCTCAAATATCAGGTTCCGGGACGTATATAAAAACGTACATTGTATAGAGAAAATTGCACCAATACACTGCACCTGGGCAACCCCCCCTCCCCCTTCACCCCCTAGGTGGTCCGGGCTACGTGCTAAGCGATTTCAAGGATATATTTATTAAGCGCTGAATAGAATTCTAGTAAGTTCGTTTTCAAGAGTTATGTTTATGTTTTATATTATTTTGTGTGTTTTGTTCAGTGTTTTATGTAGGTAGTACTTTGGTTATTTTGTAGAATTTATTTAAATAATTGCTCGGATTACGTACGTAATATTATTATCTGAAATCCTGATGAACTTACCATCAAGTGAGATTATCGGCTTTCCAATTATAAATAAAAAGAACTGCTCACAAGTCGGTAACCTGTATACCTATGCATTAGTAAGTACATACTATCTAAATAGATGTAAAATATAATGTTGGTTTCTTATTTTCTTAATTTAGATAACATCGAACTTAAAATGTATAAATCCATTTTCGCCAAAAGTTCAAAAATGTATTCACAAAACTGAACTTTCGAAAACTGATTCTAAATCTAGAAAATTGAAGTTACGGCCAGAACTCGGCAGGAATATTAAAATACCCAGTGCCTTAGGAAATATGAGTCCAATAGAGTATTCGTCTGTATAATCTTTAACTACGGCCATCCTTTGCCAGGAGACGGTTAAAAATGGCGGGTGTTACGAGGAGCGAGAGCGTTCTAGAAAATATTCGAACGGATTCTAGTTATTTATCTCAAAGAGACGCTTGTACAGGTCTTTGGTAGTGTATATATTTTAGGATGGATGAAACTGTCCTAGCAGATGCATGATGTAGATTTGGCCAAACATTTACCAGATGGTTACCACTGTTACCAGTTACCAGCATGATACTTGGATGGGACATCAAAATTCGCTACGAATTCCATATTCGGTAGGTAAATGTGCATCTACCGCAGATAACTTTTGTGGAGCAACTGTGGAGCAACAATGTGCAACAGTAAGTAACTAGGTATGTTACTAAATGTTGCCGAGTTGCACAGTGTTGCTTCACAAAAGTTAACTGCGGTGTGGTTGCACCTTATGGATTTTTTGGTGATTATGATTATTACCTACCTACGACTCATACGAGTACCTTTAATAATTTGGATTGGACATTCCTAGTTGTATAATGTTTTCACGGTACTTACCTATTTAATTTAGAATTCATGACACCACAGAATAATTCGAGAAGGTCGAGAAGGGGACATAGCTCATAGAATAAGTCGAGAAGGTAAGTACGAATAGCTATTTTATTACCTATGGCTATCTTTTGGAAACATACCAGCCTCCAGTTGGATTGCTCTAAAACGACAGCCTGCTGTGACCTACCCCACTTTTTGACCACGTATACACTTTCAAAATCCTACAGTACCCTGTTCAATAAACCAACAGCAATATGTAAATAAGCAACTCCAAACTCGTTATCGGCACCAAAAACACCCGACACCTCACAAAGGTAAGGAAAATCTGCTAAATAACCTCCTTTGATAGCGAAAGAGTTGCCCAGAATACGTTGCATTTTAACAAGTTTAAAATACTTTATGCATAGACATTACTTCGGGTTTCTACGGTATCCCGATGTAGCCAGCCAATAGTAGCAGGCTATTTGAATATAGAACGGCAGAGAAAATTTATAACGGGCGCGCGGAGCTTAAATGTTCCGTTTCGTTCGAAATTTTTGAGTTGAATTCTCGTTTCGAATTGTGAAATTCGGAATTTTGAACAGCTGCGGTTTTAGAGATTCGTTCGGTAGTTGGGGGGTATGGTAATGTGTGTGGGAAGGATCTATTTAGGAGGTAGTTTCTGCGTTTGTCAGTTCCGATCTTTCTAGAGCGGCGGGTAATGTTGGTAGTTTAATAGTGTTTCGGAGTTTTTCGTTACGTTACTAGCCTTTTAAGGTTTTATTTTATTGCATTTGGTTAGTAAATTGATTTAAACCTCTGGTCTGTGCTTGATTAGGACGCCTGATTGGATTTTTAGTGATCGTTTTGCAATTTTTTTCGAGGCTATATTTTTCTGCTCGGTACAGCACAACAAAGGTTTGAACCCACAATTTTTGACCAACATGTTTTAGGATACATAAGACGACTTTTATGAAAAATCCTTTGAGTGTTTTCAATATGTAAAAACAATTTACCTACAACAGACTTCTATATCTAAGCAAGGTGTTCTGGTAAAAAGTTAAGTTACCTGCCCAATATATATCAGCAGCTTAAATAGGCCAAGTTATACATAGGTACGCTATAGGTAAATAGGAAGTCTTTAATCCAAAACTCCTACTTTTCAAAGATCAGCCAACGACTTTAATTTTAATGCGGAACTGAAGAGAACTTCGATGCACAGGTATAAATACCATCATATTAATCATATATCTCAATCCTTCATATTCCAATTTCAATTAAAGTTAAAACTTGCACGTAAACGTGATGAAAATTCAAATTACTATTCGTATTTAGAGACAAACATTGTTGGGAGCAGATCGTAAGGCATTTTTCCGAACACACACGGGTGGCCCCCACCTCCCGTGCGATCTGGGCACCCGATACACAGAGTACGAAACGAAATACTCACGTGTTTTCTCAATAAAGCTACAATAATAATGTTCAATTGTTCGGTAACAAAATAAGTTTATAAACTGCATATAGATGTCATATACCTACTTACTAAATAGGTATAAAGTGGCAAAATCGGTGGTCGGGGCCGTAATCGGCCCCGATAATAATAATAACATTATCAAGTACGAGGTTTCAAATATTAACGATACCTATTAGCAATCATGCTATTTAAGCCACTTAAGCGGAGTTCACTGTCTGTAAGGCTTGGGTACGGTGACAGCTGTCATCTTCATAAAATGTATAACCATAAAACGCAAAATCGTTGACATTTTATATAGGTAAGTAGCTTACTTGATATGAAATTTACATACTCAACTCGAGTCTTATAAGGACCGTGCGCGTTGGAGGGTGTGCCATCTTGTGGCCTGCATCGGAAACATAAACATGTACCTACATTGCTAAAGAAAGTGCTGTCATCTACCGTTCTCGTACGTTTCTTGAGATTCGTGGGTTCTACCATCTTGTGGGCTACATCGGAAGCATTAAGTTTACTTCACAATTACGCCTCGGGTCTAATAGTTATCCCTATAGTTCATGCACGCTCCCTAGTCGCATCTGCAACATGGTATTCAATAAAACATGCGGAATCCTAAAATACTACTAACTAGGTGACTAAGTAGGTAGGTACTTACAAAATGACTTTGAAATATGTAAATACTTTAATCGATATAATTTACATATTTGTAATAATTTGAATATTAAGTCGAATGCAAAATCTGTCACTCGCACGCCATGGTTCCAGTATATCGTTACACGAAAGCTATTTATTTATACTTGACCTTATGTTTTATGATCACTTTTATTACGATATAATTATTTCATATGTGAAAACGTATAATTTTTTTTTTTGCTTCAGACTTCTTTAATTAGATATATGTTTTTAAGATTATTTATAAAAAAAATGTCTTCATTAAATTAATATTTAAATTCAGTTATAGTTTTAATTAATTAATGAGTTCGGCATTTTTTTTTTCAGTGAAGAAATCCACACACCATACATATTTGCCAACAGATCGCCACGACTACAGAGTTTTTCTAGATTTATTTGATTCATTTTATGTTTTAAACGTATCCTACACATATAATTTTCAGTCAACGACATTTCGAAATCCAAATATAATGGTTAAGATACGTGGTCTCTGTACCACCCCCTACTCTATCCCCACTCTTTGCTTCTTCGTCTCGCCGATAGCCGGCGATGTGTGCGCTTCTGAACGCTGAAAGACGCCAGTGACGCTCAGCCTTACTGAAAATGTATGCCCACCCTCCCCCACCCCCCACACACACCCACACACCAGAGAAAAAACCCCACGAGTACTCTATCTCTGTGTGCGTGCCGTGAAAGATTACTCCTATATATTGAACCCAAGTGTGAGTTTTAAGTTAGTGTGCGGTGTTTTGTATTGGTGTCTGTGTGCGTTATTGACATTTTTCTACATGAATTTTATGTGGTTGATTTATATTTGCGGTTGTGTGTGTATTATTTGCGGTGGCTTCGATGCTGGAATACTGAATCGTTATAATTAATTCGTATTAGATGTTTTGGTTTCTAGGTCTCTGGAGGCTTTCACGATATTGGCTTTTCTATCAATAGTATCAATACATATGTATTATAAAACTAATTCCCCCGCCGCGTCTGTCTGTACTCTGTATAAGTACGTCTGTATGTTCGCGATAAACTCAAAAACTTCTGAACGGATTTGAGATTCTTGAGGAAAGTTTAAGTATTCTTCTTTGACGTCACACTCTTGTCGGAGTGGTCGTGGTCGTCATATCAGGGCCGGTGGCCAGCTTCACAATCCGTCGCCATTATTCCCGTACTGTAGACCTTCTTGTATATTCATGGAGTATTCTATTGAGTGCATTTTTGACTAGGTCTGACTAACGCATTGGTGACCTACCGCGTCTTGTGCCTTCGACTTTTCCTTGCACTACAGGTCGTTCCACATGTGTATCGTCTTGACGTGTAATAATGTCGAAAGAAAGTGTGAATACGACACTGGACGATGGAGGAAAGACGCTGTTTAATACCTTACATAACCACATAGATACTTACTTACCTATAATGCACGGTAGGTACGTAGTATTAATACGACTATATATATAAAATACGAGCTTTTTTGGCCGTCCGTGTCATTAGCATAATTCGAAGCACACGTGGAGGTGACTTTAATTTATACCGAGATTTAAGCTGAAAGAATCTCTAATATGCCGCCATTTTGTTCGGGCGCTGCTTTTTTAAATGTCGATGGGGAGCTGAGTCAGAGAAGTGTTTTAGTGCCTAGTGCTTGTATAATCGAAACTAATTAATAAATAAATAAATATTATAAGGAAAATCTTACACGGATCAACCTATAATATTTCTCAAACACGAATAGTAGGATGATATTGAATTGAAATGACAGGCGTCATCCTACCCTTAGAGTTAGAAAAATATTATAGTCCCACAGTAAGCTCAATAAGGCTTGTAATACCTACCAGACGATGATATATAATATATGGGTATATATAATTATATATGTACAGTCACCTGCAATAATATGTTGCACAACGAAGGCAAAAGTATCTGACAGGATCTTATTCTTATCATAAGAGCGTGTCACATATTTTTGCGGCCGACGAAGAGTAACATATTATTGCAGGAAAAACATCCATTACTTAGGAACAAACACTTGTGATAAGCACACAAATAGATGCCCTTGTCAGGAGTCGAACCCCATCTCCTGCTTCGTAAGCAGGGTCACTGACTAAGAGGTTGTCAAATTGTTTAGATCGTCATATCTCAATAGCAATACATCCTAAATACACACACACACACACGTACCTACTTACATACAGGCCAATATTCGATAGCATATGATCGCTCAATCCCGACTCACATTATTAGGTCAGCGATATGGGTCGCCCCCCCTCGACGGCATTGAGACGATAAGGGGGGAGGTTGATCGTTTACGTACCTATCATATACAACGGTAGGTTGGTTAACATACGCCTTTTTATGGAGATCCAGGTTCGAATCCCGGGCTATTCTTTGAATGTTATGTATACTTAATTTCTAACTTCGCAAACTCAGTGTAACCTCTTACTAATCAGCTGAACTTAAGCCAAGATAGGTACTTTTTCGTGCTTCTATATAAATATATGTTTAATAAAAATGGAAACTATAGGTTTAGATTAAGAGAAGAAACTGTAACAATATTTTTTGTATGACCGTTTGTTTCATATTTAAATAAATAAAAAGAATGTATGCTTTTGTGTAAAATCTGAGTTAGGTAATTCTTTTTTTGCTACCCAAAGCTTGTCTGACAGAAATTGCTTTTCAGTATTAAGATGATGATGTGCATGTGTGACGCACTGGTAGTTATTAATTAGCAATACGTTTTTTGATTTTGAAACTGGCCTTCGTTCTGTTCCATTGAAATGGCGATCTTTAGAGTCCTGTACAGGGACCGTGCGCGTTGGAGGGTCTGCCATCTCGTGGCCTGAATCGGAAACATATGTGCACATGTACATTGCCAAAGCAAGTGCTACCATCTACCGTTCTCGTCGGTACGTTTCCTTGTGCATAGAAGGTACTGCCATCTTGTGGGCTACATCGGAAGCATAAACGATACATTTACGCCTCGCACCAAAAATCTGACGGCTCCTATGCTGCCCCCTATAGTTCATGCACGGGGCCTATAAAACATAATTATCTACACATTAATGAGTTTAGTGGCACTTCCCAAAAACAGTAGAGTAAAGAGCCTAGTGCGCAAAACGTTCAAGCTGATAAACAAGACCAAGTGCGGATAGTTCGAAAAACTCGCGCGGCTAGATGTTGATGTCAACTTGAGCCAGTCTTCTCTGAGACCACGGGGACAACGCCGTCCTCGAAACGTCGGAGGTAAATCTTAAAACTTAAGTACGCGATTAAGTCCCGTTGTGTAGTTTGATAGTAGAGTAAGGATTTTAAATCTCAAAATAAGAAAAATACTGACCTAAAGGATCGCACCCTATCGTTAGCTCTAACAATGTTCCTTAAAGAATCACACCTATGCTCATATCTGTATAGAACCTTAGACGCCATTCCAATGTGCCGTCCGGGTGAGTTGATCGCCCAGACAAACCCGTCAGCCGTCCCGACATGTGGGACGCCTCGGCCGGGCACGGCCCGGTCTAACGTGATCCTTTATTGGATGGTTTTACGATAACCAAATTTATATATTGATGGCGGAATGACCTGGACAGCTTCCTGAACAACTGGCCGGGGGAAGCACCAAATCGGGAGTCGTGGAAATCAAGGGCAGAGGCCATTGCCCAGCAGTGGGACACTCAGATAGGCTAGGAAAAAAATAGTAGTTTGTGTTACAAGGGATCAAAATGATATATTTCCGTCAAAGGCGTACATTGAATCCTGAGCGTAATGAGGGATTCAAGTGTTAACGCCCAAGACGAAATAATTTTGATACCCTGTGACACATACTGCTTATCACAATAAAAAATAAAAAAATCTTAGTGTTGACACAGTTAGTATGTTTCAGAATATTATTTAAGCTAAAAAAAGAATGCAAAAAATAACTAAAACAGTGTCCTAGAACAGAAGAGTGCCACTTTGATCCCCCCTAGCAGGGAGGAAAAGTGCCACTTTGATCCCTCCTAGCGGGGAAGAAAAAGCCCTTTTCCGAATAGGTGATGTGAAAAATATATTCGCAGTGGACCCTCTGACTCGCGGAGCAGTGGTAACACGGGGTTGTGTGCCGTCGCAAGTGGTGACAGCTCCTACTGCATCTCAAGTGCCCTTCGTGCAGCGAGACATTTTTATGTATGTATCGCCTTTGGAATACATGTAATAAAGCATCTGTTCAGCATGTTTAGATATATTGTCAAAAGTCTGCAACATTTCGTACACCTATTATGCCTACCTGTAGGTACTTTTAATTGCCATAGATTGTATCTTACGCTTCATTTTTTTATTATTTTTTTAACACTTGTACCTAACTACTGGTTCAAGTTCCATATCAAATAAAGCCAATTAAGAAACCACACAATCAAAATGTTTATATCGTCTGAAAATTGTTAGTATGTACCTACATTGGTACATACCTACTTAGCTACGTAAATTTAGTTATAGGCGTTATAGCTGGTAGATTTATCCAACGTATATGTATAAGCTGAAAATCAAATAGAGAAGAAGCACTCAAAATACCGTTATTTTTATATAATAAAAACTAATATTAGACAAGGACATAACTACAGACAAAAACATTATTTGCCATGCATTGACATCAGCATCACAGACATTGTAGTGCAATTACAATTTCAAGTAAAACAAAACACCCAAACACCCGATACCTCGAACACGCCGTCACCCAGTATAAAATAACTAATCTTTCAGCACACCTAGACCTAGACAGAAGCTAGTCTAACAAAACCGGCGTTCAAAGCTGCGAGCCCTCCGAGGAACAAGTGCATCTCAAAGAAATGCAGATTTTACACGTCGCTACTCGAGTGTGAGGAGCGACAGCAGAACAGGGCTTTGTTTTGGAGTTCTTTAGGGTTCCGCGCATTTTTTATTGAGAAAAATTAAAACTTTAATAAAACGCCTCGAAAAGGTACTTGAAATCGATCTAGATCCAAATTCTGATATTGTAGGAAACTAAAGTTTTCTCTCAGACAGTATCAATAAGAGTTCCGCTTTAGTTTTTGTTACATACTTATATAAGCATAAATTTACTCTATAGGTACCTATGTACTTACAATTTTCCTAACCAAATATACCCAAATTAAGTATATTTTTCCTAATAACCAAATATACCCAAAGTATATTGACGCATTGAAATCCGAGTCCGAGATGGTGGTTAATAGGGATGCTAATGGTATTACTGCAATATTCTGCCGCCAGAGTGCAGCACTAAGCTAGCTAGTAAACCATAGAGTAACGTATACATACTGTGCCTTAAACTGTTTTTGACAAGTTATCACCGACAGCAAAATATATGACATTGATGCATCAAAGTGGTTTGTTAACAAGCGTCTACCGGGAAGCGCGAAAATCGAAATTTAGTTATCTGCCTTTTTATTGCTCGCATATGCAAGAGTGATAGAGAGGTTAGATAACGAAATTTCGATTTTCTTGTTTCGCGGTAGACCCCCAGATTGGAATAGTGGTAGTGGCGCCCCCTACGCAGAATTTTGCGTAATATTCCCTATTCCCTCACATCCATATTTATTTGGAATGCGAAAATAACTCTGTCTGTCCGTCTGCTACCAAGCAAACTACAGCTACTGCTGTACCGCTGAAGCGATTTAGATGAAATTTGATATGGGGATAGTTCTTAAACTATGGGAGCCTTAGCTCAGGGAAGGACATAGGGTAATTTTTATCAATCATCACCATCATTCCACGCAGACGAATCGCAAGCAGAAGCTAGTATCCAATATAGTAGGGATAGTTCCTATACTCTGTATCTTAAGGTATTTAAATAAAAGTAAACAAAATCTACCCTCAAATAGCTCCTAAAGCCAGTTGAAGGTAGATGAAAACATTACATGATCAAATAATGTAGGTTAAAGTCAGATCGTTCAGTGACAGATCCAAGCGATTTTGTATTTGGTTGGTTAACCAATAAATATTATAACTACCCGAAAGTGTAAAAATTGTTTGTTTACTTTTATTTAAATACATAAAGATATAAACATAACATAATATGTTATTCAAGTACATTTAATTGTGAGCTATCCATATTTTGCAGACGCTACGCAGCAAACATGACACTCATTACGCGAGAAGGAAGGATTCCTCTAAAATATGTCAAACGCTGAGACGAGACTCGCCGATTCTCTTTAACACCCTTTTGTTAAATTATTTAAATGCACTTATAAATTGGAGGAACGTGTCGTGCATTCGTGTTCCTAAAAGGTTATTTACTTATCATATTATAATGTACTATTTATTTTTATTAAATACTTATAATAACTGTGGTATATTTTAAGAAAAAGGAAGCAAAACACGTGCGGACATGGCAAGCCCAGACGGAGATGGCGGGACTACCGTTCTTCGTCAATTCTCATCTACTCAAAGGTTAACTGGAAGAAATCCCTTAAAGGGATAAGTTCGCCTTTGTACTGCCTATCCTGTGCCCATAAATTTGTGTTTTGTACAATAAAGAGTTTATACATACGTATAACTATAGTTGTATGTATAACTTAGACACCTTGATCAGTGACTGGCCGGAAAAAGCACAACCACAGGAGTTATGGAGGTCTTGGGGAGAGGCCTTTGCCCAGCAGTGGGACACTAAAACGGGCTATTAAAAAAAAACCGTGGTAAGTAGTAACCCGTAGAAGGTTGACAGTCCTCAATTGTGCGTTTCTCTAGCTGAGCCCCCTGCTTATTGGCGCGAAGTATATTGTCTAGTTTGCTTCAAATGCAGGCCACAAGATGGCAGAACCTACACGACGCACAAGAAAACGCACGACAGCTGAAGAGGGCAGCACCTGCTTAGTCGTGAATAGTCAACGTAATAAACTAACTTCATTATTTACCGTCATTCCTTCATGCCAATTACAAAGTAATGTCATTATTCGTGATAGTGTTTGGCCCGTATAAAGTTTAAAATATCCGATTCAGGTCACAAGATGGTAGACCCTCCAACGCGTAGGGCTCCTATACCATTATCAGATCCAGACTTTATCGCAATGGGAGCCACTGAGAATGTATACCCTTTAAAAATGTTGGGATTGATTAAAACAGTGAACTCCTAGTTAATATTATGATAAGGTAGACGTAATGGTGCTCGACGCGGTCCCAGTACATGTCATCTTGAAACTTAAGTCATTGTCAATACAGGTGACAGCAAGGTGTCATCTATTGGGCATTAGCATGTCGAGCACTAGTACGTTTACTTTACAATGTTGGCTTAAAACCGAGAAACGGTCGGTAATACCCACAATATTGTAAATCCCATAACCTTAAAACTTTACTAGAACAATATTGTAACCTCAAAACAATAAATTGGCAATAACAATGATCGTAATCTATTAAACAATTATCGGTTTCAGTATCGGGGGGAGAACTTGGAACGTTCGTGTAATGTGAAACGATTAAAATGAAAGTTTTTCAGAAGGGTGTGCTGTATTGCTGCCCTGAAACTGTAGAGAGTGGTAATAACCCCCCTTTCAGGCAAATATTCCTCGTAGAAGACTATTTGCAAGTTACTTTACTACCCAGGTAAGTTACCTTATATTTCAAAATTTTCGGAACTCAGAAATTCATATGGCGAGCGAGACAAATTGCACGTAGTGCGCTGCGAAATTTCATGGAGAAATTATGAATGAATTCATTGACAAAGTCGCCATGATTTTTTGCGGCTGATGGTAAGGTTCACGAAATACAAAGTTAGCCGATTTCTCGAACAAGTTTGAAAAAGATCGGCTCACTTTATATTTTGTCAACTTTACAATAAATTGCCGCTGGGGCAGAAGATTTCTGAGGGGCGAAGATACAAAAATTAAATAAGATTTAATTTGGACGTAAGTCTATGCCTTAGTCTGCCACAAGAACATGTTACAAACCTTGTAGAGTATTGGCGAAGAGCGCACATAGCCAGCACAGGCTACGACAAAAAAAATAGAAGAGGAACATTTTCCATCGAGCATAATTATTAAGAACTCTAAATGGTTTTCGAAATAGTAAATTGTTTGCGTAGTCGGTAGTTTTCACACCTCAGGAGACACTGGAGACGTGAAGGGCTGCTTGTCCACCAAAAACTAAAATCAGATGTTCTTATAATGATCTTCCGTTCCAACAATCGTCTCTTGTTTTCTATCGAATAAGTATCGGCTCGATTCGGAAAATCAATTAGATTTCTACTAGACTTCCAACAAGTTACGATACGGATAATTTAAAGATATTTGTAAGATAGATATGTCAAATTTGACGTTTCCGCGATTCTGGAGGTCCTCTTGAACGATTTCGACAAGTTATGACTTAGATATCCAAGTCACATCTAGTCGATATCTAATGTAGATCTAGTTGATCTCTAAATCGTCTCAAGATCTTGTGATTATCTCGAAATCCAAATAGGCTTGTATGTCTTAAAATCATGTCACACCAAAATTGCAACTAGTCACACCTAACCACTCTCTTCATGTACACAATTAGACGATCGGCGCATCGGTGGACCGTCAGCCATTAGGAGTTTAATTGAAAATAGCGTAAAGGCTGTAAATTGTTGGAGTGCAGTCCGTACAGATGTACAGCTGTACAGTACAGTACACTAATGTACAGTCCTTTGTATTTTGGACAGCGCTTCTACGGTGAAATGGAGACGACTTTGGATTCGTCTCGTTTAAAATCACATCTGAGTGTCGCTTACGAACGCTGTTTTTTGAAAATTTGAAAAGTATTGAAACTACGGATTGAAAGTCACACGCTCTTACCGCTAGGCAACCAGCGCTCACAAGAGATCAAGTGAAGGAAAAACTCAACGTCGTATCATATCAGGCTGTCAAGGAGAATGGTAGAGGACCAACATACATGGAAAAATAAACAGTCCTTTGTTAATCAATCAATCAATCAATCAATCAAAGCATTTATTTTCAGGCAACTAAGGCCCATAGATACATACCTTACAAACTAACATATATATATACAATAATAAAAATCTTAAATACTAACAAATCATTTTCGTGACGCAGTTTTCTGTATATCACACCTTTCGGCCAGAAGTCGGTGCTCTTAATGCGTGCGTTAATCTGCTTTCGTGTAAAATATGTTTATAGTAGTACCGATTATGAAAACACATGGTCATGAATTATTAATAAAACACTAGTATGGTGGTCACGACCCTCAGCTGTGAGGATGACGACGAAGAAGAAGATTATTAACAATTTAACAAACATACAACTTACTCAATACCTTTATCTATTTCGCATCACAACCATAACCCCCCCCCCCCCCCCCCAACCCCCCTCGTTCCACCACAGTGTAAATAACACTCGCATGATCGATAGCCGGCCATGTCGTACGTTAAAAGAAATTATGTATATTACATTCCCAACTGACTTTCTTATCGCCATCGAATGTATCGGCTGGCGGTGACGGGGCAGTCTTGGTACTTGGACAGTATGGAGTAAATTGCGAGTCGATTGGGTACATTTTTGTCCCGGTGACGTTTGAAAATACTACCAAAGTAATAAAGTTTGTAGGAGTACCCTCGATTTACGTTATTTTAGGGTATGATTTTTGGAAAGCTTTTGGTTTATTGCCTGGATGTTTAAAAAATGCGGAACACATGACTCCACCTGTAAATTATCTACCGTAGTAGGGAAATTTAAAAACATGGTACTTGGTACTTGGACAGAGGTTAGTTGGTTGGTTGTGAGGTAGGTTTCTTTGTCTTAGTGGTTAAGAAAATAAGCGTTGTTACCTAAAGGTACAGGGGTTTTGGTTACCTTTTCAGAAGATGTTGATCAGTCTAACAATTTACTTTCCTATATATTTTTTCTATTTCTAATGTACCGTAAAACCACCCAACTTTAGTCCATTAAGGCTTTCACTATGGTCCAAAATTAACTCTAATGTCTTCGTTCAAGTATGACTATTATTTACATTTCGTAGTTCTATGGAAAAATATGTTTATAAGTAAATGGAAGAAAATAACTCGGACAAAACAAAAAAATACATCAATTGATATTTGTGTCGCTTAACTTCAAACTCGGATAAATGCGTTCGACCCTCTTAGGAAATATTATTATTATTATTATTTGTATGTCTGTTCCATATCTCGGGACCATGGGGTCCCGGACCTTTGGGAGGCGTACGTGGGGCCGAAGCCAACAGCGCAGAGGCCCTTTAAGACACTTTAATCTAAAAGCAAGGGATACACGTGGCGGATACCATCCCCGAACGCACAATGTGATACATCCGGAGATGGTCCCCGCCAGGTGCAAAGACTATTGCAGTGCAGCACTTTTGTGCTGCGATGGAAACTAAGGTCATAGGCTATTTGATTTGAATGTTGGATGGACTGGATATAGTGCTATGGGAGGAGACTAGCGGACACCTGCCGTGACAATCAGTCTCAAAATTGTATAAGACAGGTGGTGACTCGCCAACTCATTGAGTGGGCCCCGCAATGGCCGCACGCACAGTGCGACAACAGGGCAACACTTTAGAGTGGCTGTGAGGTTGTCGAGAGGTGAGTCTGCGGTAGCCAGATCCCGGTAATCCGTTCAGCAGGCCGCCGGCGTTATGACATTTTACACTTCCAACCTGGAGCATAGGTCCCGCTCTTGCGACTCCACTCTGGCCGGCCAATCAAGGCAAGCACAGAGGCGAGGGCCAGATGAAAGTGCCCTCTGGAATAAGGGTCCGCGGTGTCGCCACTCACCGTCAGCTCGCCACAAGCTTTATTATTATATAATTATAGGCGAGCAGCTATTTAGCTGATGAGCCTATGTCACACAGTGTCCAATACTATATAGTTCAAAGTTTGTAAAGTCATATCACATCACTAAGTAACATCGTCTATCTTATTGTTTAAAAGCCACTTGTCCAATCTGTTTTTAAACACATTGACCGAAGGAGCAGTCACAACACTATCCGGTAAACGGTTCCAAGCCACCACGACACGGTTGGACAAGGAATGATATGCAGCTTTAGTAGTAGTGGGAGTGCGAACAATTCTTAGGCTGTGACCTCGGGTCTCGCGGCTGATAGTTCTCATATTGATTAATTCGTGAATGTCAGGGAGGTTGTAACAGTGGGTAACAATCTTAAAACACTCGATGAGGTCTCCTCTCGCTCTCCTGGCTTTGAGTAGTAAATATCTACCCTATTTAACCTTTTCTTAATACCAAAATCGCAAAATCTGACAGTTGGATTAATCCGAGTTTGAAGTTAAGAAACTCATTAATACTTAATTACAGATTGAACTTGTGGACCATATGTTGTAGTAGGTATTGGGGTATAACTCGGTAGTTTCTTGGTAATTCCTTTTTTTATAAAAAAAAACCGTGCACTAACAAATGAAATGGAACAAGATAACACAATTATGTTACCCGAGAATTTTTCCATAAATATGATGAAGAATAAAGGATGCTGAGGCGTCCGACGTGTCATTTTCTATGACGGCTGATCGGTGATCACGTGGTGCTTTCCATAGAAAACGAAGCGCCGGTAGCGCCAGCCCGGCCCCGGCCCGAACGTGACTCATCCTTAACTCAAAACTGCCAAGTTGGTTGTTAATTTAATTAATAGTCACACTTTATTATTTACACTATGAAAATTGAAAATTTCAATTTGAAATACCTAAGAACAGATATAAAAAATAATGAAATAAATGCATTTGTATTTGTAAATATCCCTATCCCACAAAATTATCTATTATTCACCCAAAAATTACCTTCTTTTACCGAGTAGGGTAATGGGGTAATAGGAAGTGACTTAATTTTACCCCACAATTACCCTAACAGCCAACTATCAACCACACTTGACCGCCCTACATGACACATTGGTATCGCATGCGACTAACAATCTAATTACACCCCCCGGGAATCGAACCTTGATCCCTGCGATAGCGATTGCCGATTGACCCTCACCTGAGTACTAGAAAAAAGGACTTAAAAATATGGGTGTTTTATGTGAAATAGGACTTTTTGGGTTAAAAAGTTTTGACTAGTGTGGGTGCTATAGTTTTGTTTGGGGGCTTAAATGTAATAGTGTAAGTCAAATGCTGGTTACTGTGACTAATTTGATAAATATATCAATTATATATTTATACGAAATGCGATAGGTACTGTAATATTACTACTGTTGAAACATTCCACGAGAATGTCGCTTACCAAATTATAACTCGTATCGGGGCGATTTTTGAATTTCGATCGCTCGATTTCGTCACTCGAAAATCGGTGGAAAACACCGAAATGCTAATTTTTGAAATACAAGCGATAGAAATTGGGAATCGAGTGGTATTGACCAGTCGTTTTGAATTCTACTAGTAGAAATACGGTTCAAAAATCGGCCTTCTGCTCCGATTCTTATTTTATTGACGTTTTTTTTCATCAGATTTCGATAGGGGGGGTGAATAGTTTCCTATTATTTACAATATAAGCGCCATTTTACTGTAGGTATATCCTAAAAAATCTTCTTCCGAATTACGAAAACTTATGGAATTTTCGTAACCCAATAGAAAATTACACACTTTTTTGTCCGAAACTGGGATTTCGTGTTTATATTCCTCCCAAAATGAGGAACTCCTCAAATTTTATGAAAATCTGAGGAATACAAATTGTATGATAAAAATCGGCCCTTCTGTACCTACTGAGCTCCCTGCCGAGGTTTTCCCGTGGTACCTGGGTCAAAATTATTTTCGTTGTCTTGTTTCTGTCAGGGATGTTACGGAGCTCCGGTTCCGTTTCCGTTAAGGCGGAACTTCCGTTTGGTATTACACATCCGTTTCTGTTCCGGTTCCGTTATGTTTGAAACGGAAGTTATAACGGATGTCAATGCTTCGCGCGGCGGCGGCGTACATCAAAAACAAACAGGTTCATACCAGTCATTCGCTCATCGCCCCGCTTGCCACGTGCTACGCTAATTTGTTGTTTGTTTGTATACCTACTTGGTTTTATTCGTGTTATTAAAATTAAAATCGTATGTGTTCTGTTGTGTACTGACTGTGTGTAGTGTGTGTGGTGAATGTTAGTGTGTAAAAAAACGCACAATGAAGCCGAAATCAAGATCGATTTGGAACTATTTTGATGAAGTAAGTGGGGACACGGTTAAGTGTAAACTTTGTCTGAAGGTTCATTCTAGAAAGGAAAAAACGACTACATCGTTATAAAGTCAGGCTCCGATTCTGGTTCCGGTTCCGTTTTCGGTTCCGTTTCCGTTTTCGGTTCCGTTTCGTTTTCGGTTCCGTTAAACTAAATTGAAAACATCTGTTTCCGTTTTCGGTTCCGATAAAACCACATCCGTTACATCCCTGGTTTCTGTCGTCTGCCGTCTTCTATCAAATAAATAAAAAAAGTCAAGTGCTATCGCATGTCTTTCTAGCTGTAGATTATATTTTACATGACAATTAAAAATTACTTTTCATCCCATACAAAAAGCTTCACCCCGTAACATTTTGTGGGACAAAAACAAGACAACGAAAAGAATTTTGACCCACCTCAATCATCAATCGGATCATCATCAATTCATCATCATATATTTGACTCTTGTCGGTGGAGCAATTTCCATGTTTGGCGGTCCTCTGCCTACCCACCGCATAGGGTTCTTAAAAAAGGAGTATATACAGAATTCTTCAGGGTCGACAACGCGCGTTACCCCAGGTATCCTCAAGCTAAGGTAACATCTTAAAATCTTGTTTGCTATAGCGACATTAAAAATAACGTCAGGTAAAAAACAAAGAACCATTCCAATGCACTACATAAACGTAACAACCAGATGTTAAGTTAACATATAACATATATACCCAATCTATCGACTTACAATGGATATTTCGGTGCAAGCTGCTTCTCATTACAACCACACCAATCCAAAAGGTCATATCTACCATCAACTTCCTTAGTTAAATCAACCTTTTGTAATCTTTATTACTCAATGACACGCCATCACACGATTCAAAAACGTCGTAAGTACCTTTCACGTGTTCTGTAATATTAACCTTTTAGTATTGGTGAATGATAAGATCTTCGATTCGTACGCGCCGGTGGCTCCCCCTATGGCTCTATCAATTAAGTGAGACATAATTTATTTCACTTAGATTACGTTTAATGAATATTCTTGCTGTCAATACCGAGGGTGTTGGGGTACCTATTACCTAGAGAAGTTTGGTTATGAGCACAGTTTATGTGTAACAAAGACGAAAACTCAATGGGCTTGCATTGTATTAAACGTATTTCGGTTTCTATCATTAGATTAGCTCGATGGGATAGTAAATATACTAATAGATCTGTGCAAGTTGCGGAAAGTTCCAGAAATGTTGGATAATTTCTCGGAAGTTTAGTAGGTAAACCAAGAAAACGAAAAATTTCGATCGCCATACAAAAATAATATGACTAGTTTCCGAAAATGTCTAATGTGGAAATTTTGCAATTTCGGGAACTCTCCGATGGCACATCAGTAGATAGTATTATTATGTGTTCTCCGATACATTAGTATGCAAATTTCAGCCTAATCAGATATCGGGAACTGGTTCAAAACATAATTATTTAAAAACAAAACGGAACTATCGCGTCCATTTACTTTTCGTATTATTCTGACGTAACATATTTTGCTTCCATAATTTGACCTACGCAAGAATAAGTATATGGTTGTAATTGTAACACAACACGGTCAGTCATCTAAACTCTTGTGCAGCCTACATTTTTTCCTGGAAATTTCATTTGAAGATTGTTAAAAGTACTTTTATGAGTGATTCTACACCTATCAAACAATAGCCTAAAATGGTCTACACATAATTTAACGAAACCTAATCTAAGCCCTAAGACAAAACAAGCAATTTGATTCCCATTCGAACGCAGGACTCCGTGACTTCAAAAGACTTCCTTAACGTTACTAACCGCAAACTTTCTTTAACAAAAGTTAAACCAGGGGTCTACTGTTCCCAAATTAATAGGGGATGTAGACCTCTGGTTTTTAGCCACACATGTGTAACCTCTAATTACATTCATATTGGTGGATGACCACCTTCGCAGGTGCACGGCCGAGCGTAACGGACATCAGTGAGGCGTAACTACCTTACAATGTGCACTCTGACGGCTAAGAAATAAGGTTGGGTGCCGTTCTAACGCAAGTAAAGGATCCAGACACCATCTTCGATCGATGAATAGGTTTTATTGGGTTCATATTAAGGTTTATTATGGCTTGTGTTTCCGATAATTCGGTGGAACAATGATGACTTGTTTCCCTATTCTAAAGGTCAATAGCATGGGCGAATTTGGTTTTGTTAATTACTACCAATGATGACTGAATGGTTTTTTAATGCGGTTTCTGTGTTTAGTTTTAATAGAGGATATTGTTAATTAGGGTACTGATAACGTGACCCTCTGGATTGGAATTAAGTTTTTGGATCAAAATTTGACTATTGTGCACCTGTCAGGAATAATTGTATGATTAGAATTTCATTAAATTTTTTATAGGTGACTTTTAATTGAAAGGGTCCACATTTAGGAGTTTTGACCAAAACTGAAAAATAAATGAATGCTTTTACTGTAAATACACATTCGTGGCAGTGTTTAGACTACATTGTATACTTATTAAGTATTTATTTATTTAAACTTTATTGCACAGTAAAAGGTGTACAAAAGGCGAACTTAATGCCAGAAGATATTTTCTACCAGTATACTGTAAATATTATTTTTTAGTATTGTTTGTTAAAATTTATCTTTTTAGTGAATCAAAGAATTGTCTAAAATTAAATCCAAAACTCTTGCTTCTAAAACTCAGGAGTTTTGAGAAACACTGTGAGTCAGCAGACCAGACATGCCAATAAAAAACCTGACAAATGCGAGTCGGATTTGCCAACCGAGGGTTCCGTACTTTTTAGTATTTGTTGTTATAGCAGCAATATATGAAATAGCAATACATCATATATTATGTATATGAAAATTTCAACCGTCTGGTTACCACGGTTCATGAGATACAGCCTGGTGACAGACGGACAGACAGTGGAGTCTTAGTAATAGGGTCCCGTTTTTACCCTTTGGGTACGGAACCCTAAAAAAGTAATAAACAACAAAAAGTGCGCCTGCGATCATTAAATCATTATGATTGGTATTGAGCAATAATGGACACCTAGCGGCTTCGCAAATGGCGCGTGACCGGAACAAAGGCGTTCAGATGTATTGGCTACTGTTTTTGTAATCGTGAAGGAATAATTACTTAACCAGACATGTTATAATTACCTAGATTTACAAATAAAACATTGATATATTTTCAACTTATAGTAAATTTTTACTACATGTAGGTTAGCCCGTATAAAAAAGCTCAAATTTGGTAACCAAATGAAATACTACCTAAATAAAAAAAATCTCTCTTTTCCACATACTCTTAACAGTTTACATTTTCAATATATAGTTATATACTTACAAAATTTTAATGATAATTAAAAATTTACAATTTTTTTGGTCTTTTCATTAAGTTAGGGAGCTCAACATATGAATGCACATATTATGTATTCTTCTAAATATTAGCACTTTTGGTTTTAAATGACATTTCTTCGAATAAATGTCACTTTGACAATGACTTTGACAAATCCAGATCAAATTTATAACCTGATATTAGAACCAGAATACGCCCCCAAGCCTCAGCAGCAACGATCTTGGCTAGCCCACCAAGTCTTTTCACACGGCATTATAAATAAATTTCACCTTATTCTCCTTTCTTTACTCCCATAATAAAATCGTCAAAAACCGTTACAACCGCAATTAAAAAGCAATAATTCGATACATCAACCGCAATCGATAACAATCGATTCGTTAAAAAACCGACTTTCGTAATTAACAAACCCCACATGTCATTCTAAACAAAAGTTATACATGAGTAACTAATTACTACGAGGGACAGAGATAAAACATACGTGAGATGCTTAAGTGAGAAAGAGAGG
This sequence comes from Cydia splendana, assembly GCF_910591565.1. Classification (NCBI taxonomy): domain Eukaryota; kingdom Metazoa; phylum Arthropoda; class Insecta; order Lepidoptera; family Tortricidae; genus Cydia; species Cydia splendana. The sequence continues at coordinate 15,687,710 of NC_085978.1, forward strand.
GAAAAGTAAGATCGGAAGCAGATTGGCACGCACCACTGCCTACTGGCCGAATATGTTTTTTTTTAATTAAAAATGCAGGCGGTAGCACTAGTTCCTTTCACAAAATCCTATCTTGGTTCATTCTTTATTTGAAATTAAGTCTTATGGTGTTATTCATAACGTTGATTTTGATTTGTAAGAAGAAAGGTAAGATAATAATTTTCGATAATTGAGTAGCTATTGTTCGTTACTTTCAAGACCTCTTATTACTGTCAGAATTATGATTCAAATTTGAACTTTGTTTCTTACATGTACGGTTGTTTTTTGTGTCAATATTATCATAGATATACACGTTTGAGATCATTCTTATAGATATAGTATCTCGGTCGATAGTTTAACTCTGTTTGTAGGTCAAATGCGTGGGCGCATGTGTTATGACGTCATCATGATTAACTTCCAGTAATTTTGATTTAATATCGTGTCTTGAGTTGATTTAATTATTAGCATTGTTCATAATTAACCACAAGTATAATTATTGTGCTTATATTGTCTATTCATATAGAAATTGGAAAGAGATGAGAGATTTATAAAGTGGAACTATTGTCAAGTAATTTTTATAGAGTACTTTTTATATCCACGCAAAGTAATGTAACAAGTCGGAAAACACAATTCGATATTTTATTAGGTATGTATTTATATATTTTTAAACCCACCTTTGACTCAAAATTTAAACAATTATAGCCACTAACAAATACTTGCTAGCAATCTGTGTCACTATAAAATATAGTGCTTAAATTAAATATTCCGATTACACGTTAAAAATAAAATTTACTTTCATCTTTATTTATGTGCAGAAAATTACATTACATACTACACTAAATTGATTTTACTTGGTCGAGAAACAAAATATTGAAAAATTAGTAAAATCATGTGTCTATCAACCAACCCCCAAATCTGAATCAACCGTGTGAAAGCACTTAAAATTCGACTCGTCCAATACAAGCACAATAATCTATCCATAAACCATAAAATCCAAAACAAATCCAAATATAACCAATAAATCACAATCATGCAAATAACCCTTCAGATGTCACGATTCAAATGGGACCCATAAAATCGGTCGACGCACATCTTAAATGTATTTCGGCGTACAATAGCACAAAACCTATGGCACTCTGACTTGGCCATAATGAGCTATTGAAAAATGATACGAAAAATAATTCGAAATACGAAAATTTGCATAACACATTTTAAGGGTTATCTATCACAATAAGTAACGTAAAAAAGAAAATACACCTTATCCACTTGAAAGTATAACTCATTTTTGAACGAGATCGTTTTCAATCGAAAATCAAAAGAGCATCACGAAATTGGAAGCATCTTTTCTCCAAGCGTATTCTCCATTCAAAATGAAACCTTAAATGTAGGGAATAAAGTCAAAAATCAATTAACATAAAATTCAAAGTAATCGTATGATAATATTTTTTAACCCCTTAAATGGCGTATGCAAATTGTGTCAATGCGCGTGCAAGGATTTAGCGGATATCTAAGGGGATATTGAATATGCGATGACAGATCGGCTGCCCTAAGCAGAAAACAAGTAACTCGAAAATTTTCAAAAACGGTTTTTTTGGATTTTCGGAATCTACAATTTCAGGCGCATCTTTCACCAAAAAAATAATTGTAAAATAATGTGTAGTTTTCAAAATATTCATGTTTTTAAAATCCGAGTATCTTTTTTTGACCCTGTATTCTACGCTAAATTCAAGTATATGTCCCATTTCTACGCTAAAGACAAGTAACTAAACAGAGATACTTGTAATTCATATAGATGACCGAGATACTTGAGTTTAGCGTAGATGTTCGTAACTGCGAATTAGTTTATTACAATGGTAAAACAAGTATCTCCCAACACAATCTGCGATTTAGGTTAGAAATTAGTCACATAGTTATACAAAAGGTACCTTGTTTAAAGACATACATAGAAAACAAATTTGCTTAGAAATATTCCTGTCAAAGGTGAAAAGTCTGTGAAATTTAAGTTTGAAGAAAAAGTGTTGTTAAAACAATTAAAATTATCTGTATTGTCTACACTGTAGACTCTACAGTAATGAAAACAGAACACTAGAATACGCCAAAGAAAGAGGAAATCATAATTATGCCGTATCCGTGCCAAAGGTTTTGGGAAAAATTAGAAACAAACAACAACTGACTGTATTCAATTGACCAAAAGGGAAATATTTAATCCAGGAATAATGCCAAAATTTGAATTTTTATAAAGACACTTATTATGTGGTAAAGTGAATCATCTGAGGTCAATCTCGAGAAGTCTATTAGTAGAGTTCGACCAAGAAAAGTATGCAGAGATGTTGAGAGCACACCAGTGCCTGTGTTATTTATATGTCATCATTTCATAGAAGTTTGACGTTTAAAATAACACCTGCACTGGTGTGCTCTCAACATCTATGCAGACTTTTCTTGGTCTAACTCTACTAATAGACTTCTCGAGATTGACCTTGTGCTGTCAAAATCTCTGCAGACTTTTCTTGGTTTAACTCTAGCCACTAAAGAGATCCACCAATTACTTACCATATTAATATCAGCAAAATTTCATATATGGTTTTATAAGAAATAGGTAAAACTGACTTGAAGGATTTAATTAGATTTTTAATTTGTTGCAAGTAAAGTTAAATAGTAAATAAAGTAACTATGTACCTAAGTATGTATTTATCTATACATGTATGTATATAACGTCGCCTAGTACTCATAGTACAAACTTTGTTTAATTTGGGGCTAGGTTAACCAGTGTAAGATTGTCCCCAAATATTGATTTTTATGAACTCACGAGCTCTCACCATTCCATGCACCTGCCTCATTCCTATCAAACACGTCTGTCAAATAGGACTATAAAAAATGCAAGTCGGGCTCGCCCACCGAGCGTTCCTTACAAATTTAGTTATTGATTTTTTTATTTTTTACTAATTTATAGTTTTCAGATTATTCCCTGTACTTATAATGTAATACAATATTACTTGCCAAATTTCATAGTTCTAGGACAACGGGACTTCTCGTTGACCTAGCTACCTACTACCCACCTACTTAGGTACCTTTAAATTTTGAATCCCTTGAGAATGTCGAAATTTACTTACGTATTTTGGCATAAACCACCGTATCTTTTTTTTACGTTAATGTAGGTGTTTGATTTTTTTCTACATATTTAAGGGAATTTAGACCTGAGTATATGGTTTTAATTTCAACTCGATACCTCCACGTGTTTCCGAGATAAAGGATCTTGACTGACAAATGGACGGAGGACGGACGGACAACAAAGTGATCCTATAATGGTTCCGTTTTTTCCTTATGAGGTATGGAACCCTAAAAAAGAAAAGTTCGGAAGCAGGATCCTGTAAGGTACCACCCATCCACGAAGACAGAGAGTTTGTTGAAGGAATGGGTCATCGTATCACAAAATAATCTCTGAAAATAAATAAAATCGATGAAATAGGTACCAATAACCATGTGTCAGAAGGTACGAGGATGGCAACATCAATCACTAATTAAAAAAAAGTCTATTTTCCAATAGAAAAGAACTTTAAAATATATAAAAAAATATATTATTTTTTCAAGCGTTTTATTATCTAACAGGGATTTTGAAGTCGATAAACCTGAAAGAAATAAAAATCAGTTTTCGGTAGCTTATGTTATTAGCTTTCATTTGGTACCATTTTCTTCAGAATTGCATGAAAATTGGAAAAGTTATTGAGCGGAGAGCCAAATATGTTTAGTATTTAAGAAGCTAAAATGCTTGCTATTTCCAAGCTAAACACGAGATACTTGAATTTGTGTAGAATGGTTCTGAGATTTTCGGGCAGTAAACTACACAGACAACATTTTATGCCTGTACAAAGTTTAATATACAAGAATAACAAAAAATAAAGTCTGTATAAGCTTAATTTTATCGCCTTTAACATAATGGTATAAACAGATGTTACATTTTAGACCAAATACCTAACAAAACTGACAAATTACGTTTTTTTGCTCTCCTCAAAAATTTGACAAAACTGGGTTACTTGTTTTCTGCTTAGGGCAGCCGAGATGCAGGGCTCAAACAACGTGTCGGGTTACTTGCGTAGTATAAGTTCAGACAGGCGGAAATCATTATTAATAGATTTTTCCCACATTCGCTTAAAAATATAGTGATGATGAATAAAGGTAGGTATAGTATTTTTTGTAGCAATTGTCGGTAGTTGAGAAAGGTGTACCCACCCTAGATTATGAATAAACAGTCTTGAAGTCCAACTCGAGTATCATTGACGCCTACCCTGACATGGCGCAGCCGGAAATTATATAAATGTTTTAATTAACGAGAATATAGTATAAAAAGTTTAAGAAATTCGTTAGTGGACTTAGTTGTTTATGTACAAACATGGAAACAGTGCTTACGCCTCCGTTGCCGTTTACTTATGATCAAAGTTTATTGAACATTACTACGGGCAGTTTGAGTGACAGTTGGAATAAATGGAGTAAAGGATTTAAAATATATTTCGAAGCGTGTGAACTTTCTAAAAAAACACCGGCCATACAAATAAATATATTGCTTCATGTAGTGGGTGAGCAGTGCAGAGAATTGTATGAACAACTAAATGTGAAGTGTACAACGGTAGAACAAGTTTTGGCCGAGTTTAAAAAATATTTTGATCAAAAGAAAAACTTAACGGTCGAGAGGCATCGATTTTTTACGCGAAGTCAGGCAGAAAGTGAAACAATAGAACAATATGTGTTTGATTTAAAGAAATTATCAACTTCATGTGAATTTGGAACTTTATGTGATTCCTTGATTAAGGATAGATTGATATGTGGCATCGCGAGCAAAGCTATTCGGGAGAGATTATTACGTGAAGCCGACTTGACTTTAGAACAAGCTATGGAGATTTGTCGAGCGGCTATAGTATCCAAAGTGTATTCAGAAAAAATAATTGAGTCGCGAGAAAAATCGGTACATAACATAACGACGGGTGATGATTCATTGCAAGATAATAACGTATGGCAAATATCACAACGAGGAGGTTACGGTCGTGGCCGAGGACGGTTCGCGGGGTCGCGAGGCGGCCGCGGTGCCGGGCGCGGGGCTTGGAGCAGGCGCAGCGCGGGCGGTTGGCGCGCGCAGGACTCGACCGTGTCGGCGCGAGCGGCGGCTGGCGCTGGCGGGAGCGGCGCTGGCGATCGTGGTGCGACGTATAACGCGTATAATAACAGTCGTTGTTGTAACAAATGTGGCACAACGCACGGAAACTATGCGTGCCCCGCGTATGGAAAACGTTGTTTACGGTGTTCGCGTTTGAATCACTTTTCGCGTATGTGTGGTGTGTATCAAATTGAGGAGTCGGACCAACAGGTAATATATTGTCTTAATAATGAGATAGATGAATGGACGATTGTTTTAAATGTTAATAGTCATAACTTAGGGTTTAAGCTTGATACGGGAGCCGAAGTTAATGTTTTGCCATTACGTTACTTATCTCAAGTCGGTTTAAGCAAAGAAAATTTAATGGTTACAACATCGCGACTGCACGGTTATTCTGGAAAGAACTTGGATGTTCTAGGGAAATGTTTTTTGAAAGTGGTATATAAAGATAACGTATATTTTTTGGAATTTAAAGTGGTTGATGTGCCGTCCGCTCCTGTATTAGGTAAAAATGATTGCAAGCTCATGAATTTGGTTAAAAGAGTATTTGCGGTGAGTGAAACGGAGCAATTACATTCTCCGGCTTTTGTTACGGAATATAAAGATGTATTTCAGGGTATAGGTTGTTTGCCTGGCAGTTATAAAATTAGAGTGAATCGCGAATGTAAGCCCGTAGTGCACGCTCCAAGAAAGGTACCAATACCATTGCGAGAAAAATTAAAGGCAAAGTTAGAAGACATGGAGCGACAAGGTATCATAGAGAAGGTTGAGGGCCCTACTGATTGGGTCAACAGCATGACCATTGTAAAAAAACCAAATGGTGACCTTAGGATATGTTTAGACCCAAAAGAACTAAATCAAGCAATAAAACGAGAACACTTTAGGTTGCCTACATTAGATGAAATCGTTTCGAATTTATCAGGGGCTCAGTATTTTAGCACACTAGATGCTACTAATGGTTTTTGGCAAGTAAAAATAGAAAATAGTGACCTTTGTACTTTTAATACACCGTTTGGGAGATATAAGTTTCTACGTATGCCCTATGGAATATCGTCAGCGTGTGAGGTTTTTCATCGCAAAATATATGAGAATTTCGACGATATCGAAGGAGTTTGTATGTACGTAGATGACATTTTAGTCTTTGCCAAAACCAAATCGGAGCACGATGAGAGATTGAGACAGGTATTAGAGAGATGTCGTAAAATTAATTTAAAATTAAATTTGACTAAGTGTAAGTTTGGTCTTGAGGAAATTAAATATTTGGGACATAAAATTACGAGGAAAGGTCTGTACCCAGATGATAGTCATATCTCGGCTATTATTAATATGCCTAGGCCACAGAACAGTAAGGACGTCGAACGTTTGTTAGGGCTAACGACTTACGTGGGTAATTTCATACCTAATCTTTCTAATAAAACCGAACCCCTCAGAGAATTGTTACAGAAGGATATAGAGTGGCACTGGAATGAGAGACATGAAAACACATGGAATGTCATTAAAAAGTGTTTGTCTCAAAAACCAGTGTTGCAATATTATAGCATGACTAAGCCGATAATACTTTCTGTCGATGCGAGTAAGAGTGGCCTTGGATGTGTACTTTTACAAGATGGCCTGCCCGTGTGCTATGGTTCAAAAGCGCTTACAAAAACTGAACAGAGGTACGCACAAATAGAGAAAGAGTTATATGCATGCGTACATGCATGTGAAAAGTTTTATGGTTATATTTATGGGCGCACAGATATAACAATCGAAACTGACCATAAGCCCCTCTTGAGTATAATAAAGAAACCGATTGTGGATGCCCCACCGAGGTTACAGCGCATGCTGTTAAGGCTCCAACCATATTCGTTTAAGCTAGTTTACAAACCCGGCAAGCAGTTGCATATAGCGGACGCGCTATCGCGCGCCTACGAGCCGCTAGCGGCCGCTTCCAGCGATCATCATGACCTGCAAGATGAACTTTCAGAGGCGGTCCACACCGTGTGTGCATACAACGAGTTAACTGATACTCACTATTTAATACTACAAAAAGAAACAGATATTGACAGTGAGATGCAACTGTTAAGAAAGTATATTAGAAAAGGATGGCCGGAAGAAAAAAAAGACGTAGAAGACGTTGTGAAACCGTACTGGCAATACAGAGAGGATTTAACAGAAGGAAATGGATTACTATGGAAAGGATGTAGAATAATAATACCTAAAAAGTTACGCGGTGACATGCTTCAAAAAATACATTATGCACATTTTGGCCTTGAAAAGTGTATGTTAAGAGCGCGAGATTTATTGTTTTGGCCCGAAATAAATAATCAACTAAAAAACTATATATCTAATTGCCAAGCGTGTTTAACATATAGAAAAAACAACACAAAAGAAAAACTCATTCCACACGAGGTACCAAAGAGACCGTGGTCTAAAGTAGGTATTGACATATTTCATATTAATCGAAAAAATTACTTATTGACTGTTGATTACTACACCAAATATGTTGAGGTACGCGAATTGCGTAGCACACTGTCTCACGCGATAATAGATGAGTTAAAATGTATATTTAGTAGTCACGGCATACCCGAGATAATTATGTCCGACGGAGGACCTCAATTTGTTTCACGCGAATTCAGTAATTTTGCAAAAGAATGGCAATTTAATCACGTACGCTCATCACCTCACTATCCCCAGTCCAATGGACAAGCGGAACGTAGCATTCAAGTAATAAAACATATAATTAAAAAATGCACCTACACTTCGACCGATTTTCGCCTAGCCTTGCTAGAATATCTTAATACTCCAATTAGCGAATACTTACCCTCTCCGGCAGAATTACTTCAAAATAGAAAGTTACGTAGCATTCTACCACTTCGCGAAACAGTCCTAGATGCGACAGTGAACCACAATATTAGGAACAGATTAATTAACCGTCAAAATAAATATAAAAAATATTACGATTTAAATGCAAAAAACCTATCTCCCTTAATAGTAGGACAAAAAGTAAAGATAAGGCACGACAATAACAGTGTTTGGATAAGCGGTACGGTTAGTAAAATTTTAAGAAATCGGTCATATCAAATATTGATGAGAAATGGTAATAAAATAATAAGGAATAGACGTCACATCATACCGGATTCTCCACACCGCCCGGAAACCGATCCGGAGTGTGGCTTCGATTACGACCACATTCTCCCGACACAAATGCATTTCGCATCGATTTCGGCTCCCAATTCAAATATCGTTAATTTAAATACAAACCAAACTGATGCTTATGTAACTCGTTCCGGCAGGACAGTGATACCTCCCAATAGATGGGGCAACTGGAGTACATAACGGGAATGCAAGTCTACCTGCCTGTTGGATACCTGTATTTGCCTATATCATAATACATGTATAAGTTGTAAAAACCAGTAAAATGGAATGCTCAAATTTACTAAGAGCTAATAGTTTAGTTTAGTTCATTAATTTGTCAATTTTAATAATTAAAATGTTAAATTTGATTCTTATTTAGGTTTGCATGCATTGTATGTAAAAAATAAATATGCATTTACATATATTGTAAATTAGAACACATTTAATATTGTATAGATAAAACAGATGTGCAAGTTACAGTTAAGTTATACAATGTATCTAAAATTAGTAAAATATAAATAAGATAATTATATGCTTTGTAAACAAGTATATACCTAAATTTAAAACATTTTAAATTGTATATCGAAATGCAATAAATAATTATTTTGTTATAATTGTAAAAATATAATAATGTATTCAATGCATTAACTAAAAAAAAAAACCTTAAAAAGTTGTAGGTATATGTCCTTTACAATCTATGTAAAAGCATAGGTTTGTTTAAAGCACTACACTATAGGTATGTAATAATAAAATTAAGATAATGCATGCTTGTTTTAGGTATGGCATATTATTATTATTAATTTTTGTTTTTGTTTTCAAGAAGGAAGATGTCGGTAGTTGAGAAAGGTGTACCCACCCTAGATTATGAATAAACAGTCTTGAAGTCCAACTCGAGTATCATTGACGCCTACCCTGACAGCAATAAGGTATTTAGTACCAATCTTGCCCAAAACTCGCTACTTACTAATACGAGTCAAATGTCTATGTTAGATCCCTAGAATAGTTAAAGAAGACAAGTTCGCCTTTGTACGTGACGTATTTACTAAAATACGTATGTTGAATCGAATTAAATATCTTAATCTTGTGTTGACATATTTTTTTAAATCTTCCTACTTTTATGGTGCGGCCAGACATGCGGAGATTCGGCAAATATTCGTGATGGCGTCTCTTTCATTTTTCTTGGGTAGCAAGAGACGCCATCACGAATATTCACCGAATCCTGATATGTGTGACGACATTTCTGCCAAAGTAACATTATGGAATACAAAAATATGCCAAAAAACTTTCTGCAACACCTTAGTAAACCGCGGCGCACCCTTATAATTATGATTGAGATGGTTTAAAACTGCTAAAAGATAACCATCTCAATCATGTCACATGGAGGTTTTATTCATATCAATATCGATGACAGTATCAATATTATCATCGAAAATTCCCCAAAATTATTTTTCAATTCGCAAAAATTACAGTTTTAAAAACTTCTCGGTCGAGTAACCACCAAGAAAGCTCAATAAGTCAAAATAGTCCGTCCATGCAAATTTGGCCCCTCGGGCGATCGGATCGATCGACTAATGATCGGGTGTGATGTAATTGTTAACGGACTACTTTCTTTGACGGGCCCCGGTTAGTGTGGAGATGGCTTGCTGTTAATATGTTGACGACCGGTCTGGCCTGGTAGACCTCGCGATAAGCTTCAAAAAATAAAAATGCAAAATACTTATTGAATAATTTATTATCACAGCGAACTCACACTACTGCCGGTTAAGTCTTTAGGCTATTTCCGCCGTTTTTTTTTCCAAAAAAATTAAATGACAGCGAAATTTTATCTAACTACATAACCTGCTCACAAAATTTCACGAGAATCGGTTATGTAATGCGACCTGCAGAGGAACACCCGGACATACAAAAGCAGTGCCCAAGCTGAAAGGATACTTTCGCTAACACTCGGTCAATTACGAAAAATTCACAATTATTTTTTAAACTCTCTTCTTCCTCGCGTTATCCCGGCATTTTGCCACGGCTCATGGGAGCCTGCATGGGGTCCGCTTGACAACTGAACCCAAGAATTGACGTAGGCACCAGTTTTTACGAAAGCGACTGCCATCTGACCTTCCAACCTAGAGGGGAAACTAGGTCTTATTGGGATTAGTCCGGTTTCCTCACGATATTTTCCTTCACCGAAAAGCGACTGGTAAATATCAAAACTCATTGGTACGAGCCGGGGTTTGAACCTGCGACCTCCGGATTGAAAGTCGCATGCTCTTACCGCTAGGCCACCAACGCTTCTGGTTACAATTATTTTTTAAACTATCACAACTTATCACAAAACTAACAAATAGGAAGTGATATTGTAACTGGCCATATGCCTATTACGTAATATTAAGCTCATTTATCAATATAAAACTTACATTTTAGCGGTGAAGAAAAGCTTCCGGGAGCTTCCTTGCCGGTCGTGTGTTTACATCACGGTTTTGATTGAAAGATCTAAACGATGGTAACTCGAAGCACTTGATTTCTTAGTCTAGTCTTTATTACATGTATCCACGATTCAATTAATTGCTAATTAACTTAGTAAAAACAAAATAATAACAAGAATTTGCTTAGGAAAACAAAAATTGTAAGGTTGTTTACATTGACTTTGACAGGTATAGGCGCGGTGACGTTCTGATATCGTTTTAAACCGCAAAATTCAAAAAGCGTGAGGTAGATAAAAGGTTACAATTATTAAATAATTAACTTCTATTATATGTTTAATACATTATTATAAAAATAAACATGAAATACCTCAGTACGGACGCAATATTTGGAATCATAAAGGGAAAGATGTTAACTCAAACATACTTTTGGTTGCTTTAGTGTGCGTAGGTATCGTTGAAAAATAGCTTCATCAGCATTAATAGATTATGAACGTTAAAGTGTAAGACATAAGGCTTATGTAAACAAAATAGGATTTAAATATTTGAATTTCGAATACTGTCGCCAGTTTTATGATCGTATTGTTCGGGTATGGTTCCGTTGGGTTCGGCAGATTATGAGCCTTAATGAGTGGGACATATGACTTAGTAAACAAACAAGGATTTAAGATCTTTACTTCTAAGAGGATCATGTCGCTATTTTTATGACTGCATTGATAGCCTCCACCTTGCTAACATTAAACGATTATGAGTATTAATATGCAGGGTATAAGCACTTTCGAATAGTAAACAAACGGGGATATATGACTCTTCTTCTTGAAGCGTTGAAACGTTTGTCGCCATTTGGATATTATATAAGGCTGAGCGGGCCTTGCTTACGGGATTATTCATTCTCTAATCTTTGGCTAGCAATGTCCCTGGCTTTGGGCGTACATAACGCTGGTGGGTGAAGTTTCTCTGCTACTTTTTCTGTGTTTGGGATTACCTGGAATTATCCTAGTAAATTTAAGCTTGGAGATTGTGTGTCTGTGCTTGATTGTACGAAGATAATATCTATCTTTGTGGAATTAAGTTAGGACTATGGCGGAGTTTCTTTGCTTTCTTGTGTGTGGGTTTTATCGTGAAGTTTTCTGTGGGTACTGTGTTTCTGGGTTCAGCTTTGGGGGTACAATACCGTTACAAAGCGTGGATTCAGAATGGCAGTGTTTAAGGGAATTTCATGGTTTTGTTTTATTTTGCGTGGGGTTCTTTTTGTAAAAGTAAACTATATTCTCATACCTTCCTAAAGAGTGTTTTTGCTATTTTTAAAGCCAGATCATTGTTTGGACTGACAGTTTGTCCAGCTAAGCATTCACTCCGCCTAACGGTGTCAAAGGATTGGATGGTTAGGAGTCTTTTGCTCCAAGTGTGAGAGAGCTTGGCATTCCCTTTTATACTTGCACAAGGGATGAGCATCTCACTGGTCTCAAAGTCCAGCTGTTTAGATGGATGTGGGGACGTCACGTGTGCGTCATCCGGAGTAATCTGGGCCCACTGAAGTCGGCAGTAATTGAGGCTAGGTCCCCGCTTAAATATATTTATCTATTTCGGTGCATTGGTACGTGCTTGTGCTGGTTGCAGGGCGGGACTCTGTCGTGATTGATATCATATCTCACAGTTTAGGTCGTGGCAGAGTTTCTCTTGTGATTGGTATGTGTGTGCTAGGGTACTGATCCTATTATATACATGGAATAGGGCCGGCTTACTTTCTGTATCCTAGCTTGCGAGCACAGAAGGGGGAGCTACACACTACACTGGCCTGTAGGTTGCCTTCTCGGTTTCGCCTGCCGAACTTGACAGCTTCTCGTAGGGACCACACTTGCGTATATTACAAAGCATTAGGTCGATGGTAAGAACGAACTATGCTTTGAATGTACTAGATTAGGGACAATGGGTAGGGATAGGGTAGAAGCACACACTCAATTTGTTATCTACTAGGGTTCCTTTTAGTTCTGGTCTATAAAATTTATATGGTTGATATATATTTCTCAGTACGGGCTTCAAATATGGTATCATTACTTTAGAAGTCGTGCGGTAAGGTGATTAATTGTCTTAATTTCTTAGTGTTCTAATTTATCTGGGTAAAAAGATATTATATTAATTTTATCTATCACAATTCTGGTCTTCTGGAGTAGAAATGAAGTACTGGGTATTGTAATCAGGTTTCTAAGGTATTTACAAAACAAATTCTTTAATATCAAGCTGGGTTTAGGAACACAGACTTTTCTGAGATAGAAAATCGAAGAAAGGATTGTTTTAGGGACCCTTTGGCAGGCAGAAGTAATCCAGAGGATGTTTCGAGCTAAATATATCTACTGGTCTTGATATTCTTAGTCTTATAAAGTTTAATTTTTAACAAATAAACTTAGTACTTCGTTTATACCTCTAAAAATCAGATTTACTGTTTATACTCTTAGTTCTGGGAAATGGGATGAAAGGATTCATATCCTTAGCTTTTGAATGTAAAAAAGATTAGTAATTTTGATGACTGATGGATACTTTGACACTTCTTTTCATCATCATCTAGGTGCGCTTATCTTCCGAAGTGTTGGTAAAAGCCCGTCTGGCTAACAAGTTAGGGTAGGTGTTCCGACTAACCTTGTTGACTGGACTAGGAGCCCCCAATCCTGCATCGAACGTGTGAGTAGCATCTTCGCAAGAAGCTGGTAGTTAATTATAATCTTGAAAAGTTAGGGTGTAAATGGGCTTATCCCAGGAATGCTACTTATATGTTATCCCGGAGGCTTAATAGGTGTGGCAGGTTTTTACCAACAAATATTTTTATATTTATATTATCAATTATCATATATACGCTGCATATCTTCAATATCATTCTAGTTTTGGTTCTCTTAACATCATTTACATTACGCCATAAAACTCGTAGTATTTCCTATTCTTATAATTAAATAAAAGGGTTTCATTCTATTTCTTAGCTACGTCATAAATTATTTTAGTAAGTATATTAAATATTCTTTAATTAAAATCTAGGTAGGTAATAATATCTAAAAACAGAGTCCAAAATTTAGCTTTACTCATTAAAGAATCTAGGTTTCCGCGGTTCACTTCGAGGGGGTCCTAACTGCTAGCTAGACGATCACGACAAGGCCAAATTATAGGGGTAATTATTAAGGGGGGGTTTATTATATGTATTTATTAAGGGGGTATTTATATATATATATAGTAGGGGAGGTTCATTTTGGATACCGAGGTTTCTAAAAATAAATAATAGTAAATAGCCCAATGGGTTACATTTTGGAGCCAAAGTGACGCAGGATGTAGGTTACCTGGGGTTACTACGGTTTTTTAAGATATATCTATGTAAAAAGTAGCCTTTATGGCTTTTGTTACCGTGAAAGCGGAGTGGGTATGCTTATTTTTGGATTCGTATTCTATTGTGTTTTTAATAAAAGTCATGAAACATTAATTTTATTATTCAATAGTTACTATTATTAAAAAAAAATCCATCAAATTTATCTTTTACTTTATTATTCTATTGTAGTAAGGGTTACTCTCTGTAGACGAAAACAATGTAATTATTTCAGTTGGCGTATTTATTACAATACTGTGTACAATTACTGATAACCTGTACGTAACGGAACTGCTGTAATCTCAGCATGGGTATGCACTTATGCAGCTAACAAAACATTATTTTTCTCCTAACATTTAAAATCGATCTGTGATTTGCATCTCCGACGTCACGATTCTACGTCGACACATCGTTAGCGAGTTCTATCTTGGAGGTGGCGCCATCTCTTGACGAGTTTGGTACTACATTTTTACTCGTTCACTGCTCGCCGTAATTAGGGTTTTCTTTTCATATTTTTCAGCTAAAGATGTGTGTCATCACAACTATAAATCCATCTTCTTGCGTCATTGATACCTGAAAAATAAAGTAACAAAATTAAAGTAGGTACATGTAGAATGTGTGTATGTCTATAACATTAGCTCTTATTACGGTTATCAGACTTATTTCTCTCGCGCCTTTATTGGGCTTGTTAAGAAATATAGTTCATCGCAGGTATCAATAACAATAATGAAATAAATAAATAAATATTTCCGGGTCAGTTTTTCACATATCCAGAGCTGGTACTGCGGGTACTTAGCGGCGAGTACATACTTGTATGAATAAATACATACTTAGATACAAATAATGTCCATGATTCGAAGTAGCCGCGTCTTTGCCACGCAGCATACGTAGGCAGGGTTACTAATAGACTAGAGATAAGATAATATTACCTAAAATAGTCTAGGCGAAGATATCTAGTTGTGTAAGAAGTCATGCTTTAATCTAAAGTTTTGGGGGCGTGTAATAGTTCATTTACATGCAAAATACAGGGGGCGTATTCTGCGACTTTTTTTTATTTCCCATCTTAAAAGTCGGCAACGCTTTTGCCACCCTCTGTTTTTGCGGGGTGTTGGTAACCATTTGCCTTCAGGCGAGTCATTTCATTTCATTTATTCGTTGTAAAATCATGTATATAAAATCAAAAACGTGTTAAATAATTAAATAAAATCAGTCATTCGTCTGCTTTTGCCTTCTATATCATAAAAAAATAATAGATGTACACATGCGTTGATTTAAGAGTTAGATCTTTGTTTACTGATAAAATATCACTCTATAAGCTACAGAGCGAATAACAGGGACCGTGCGCTTTGGTGGGTCTGCCGTCTTGTGGGCTGAATCGGAAGCATGTGTACACATGTGGATTGCCAAGGCAGGTGCTGCCATCTACCGTTCTCGTCGGTACGTTTTTTTGTACAAAGTAGGTTTTGCCATTTCATAGAAGGCATAATCGACACGTTTGCGCCTCGCACCAAAAATCTGACGGCCTACCATAGCCTTGACTTTTATAGAATAGTATTAAGGAACAGATAGTTTTGTTAGGTACAAATCTTACTATGTGTTCGTCTGAGTGACATCACACATGCTAGAAATAAGCTGTTGGTCACTGTATGTGAATATCGTACATTAGCTACCATAAGATAGGAAATACGAGCATGTATGTATGTATGAGCTTGGATTTGAATAGGCAATACCCAGGTTGAGTAATGTATGGTATGTTTAAAAATCAGCAATAGTACGTCATACGATAATTATTAGAGATTTAGTGGAACATACACATGTTCGGAAAATTTATCTACATACTTTTCGGTACGGAACCCTACTGTTTATTGTTTTGTCATTATTGGTTAAAGCCTCAGCGAGTTACTTTGTGTGGGCTTCCTCACTCATTATCGAATCTGCTCAAATAATTTCATTAAAATCGATTAGGATATGTAACGCGCGAAGCACCAGGACTGACCCTGTGCATACATTTGTACTATAAAGTGGGTATATTATCATAGGGTTGCTTAGGATTACAGTACTGTTCTACTGACGGTACTTCTCAATTGTGTGTGTGTGTGTTACAGTCAAACAGTAGTATATAGTTGGTTAAGCTAACAGTAAGTACCTAAGAAGGTAAAACGTGGGTTTTGTCCTGTGGTTTTTCTGGGTGTAGCAGTAACAGCAGCCATTTTTGCAGCAAAGTTCTTGAGATGAAGCCAGCAAACAGGGGTCTTCATGTATCAGTAGCAGTCAAGCGCCTTGGTAGTCTGAAATAAGTTAGACAAGTACATATTAGAAAATTCAGTTCAAATAATAGCTTTAGATTTTTAGGCAATATGTCAACATTTTTCTTAAGACATCCATTCACGGGGGCGCGATATTATTTTTAATGCATGTGTAGTGTAATGAAATATGTGGACACTTCAACAAAACCAGCCTGGGTTTGTCACGTGCGCAATCATAATCATTTATTCGTCGCAATTCATGGTATTATTACAGATGTTTTCAGGTTAAATGAGTACAGCATCACATGTGCTCTCCCGAATTTCAACAATATTATCGTCAATATAATGACATAGTAAAAATATGCAAAAGTAGGCAGTACTTCATATTTTTCAAATTCCAAAAAAGTTTGAGAATCTTTGCAGGACATACTTGTTAAGTCACAAATAAGCTAGATTAAATTTACTTAAGTCAACAGAATTAGAATAGGGTATGTAGGCTAAGCACAGTTTTCAACTCACCGCACTGTCATCAAGAGCTCTCCGCTTAGGCATTTGAAATATTGGTGTCAGACATAAGTCATGGGTTGTTTAGTTTATAATAAGTTATGTATTTATATAATGAGATGAAATACCTTTCATAAATGGAAGCAGTCAGTCGAAGTACAGTGAAGGCACCTTGACACTCCGGGACAAAGTCAGCCTCCGGGTAACACTGGAACCGGAATTATGGAAAACTTAGCTAAAGTAGGGTATATTTAAGAAAATCTACTTATAAGTCTCATTAACAGGGTTTATTATTTACTACAGGTAGGGTCTTCACAGTTAAGAAAACAGAAAAAATAAAAATCTTAAGTTTTTTTTGTAGAACAAATGGAAAAATTTCAACTTATTTATTTTCTAAGTAGGATTAAGTCTAGAAATTACTGTTATACTTACTAGGGTAGTGTCGAAACACTCGGAGGAGCCTTTGTAGGCAACAATGGGAATTTGCTCTGCTTGGTTCACCGGGTAGCAGACAGCTATCAAGTTGATTTTGTTTGCTGAAAAATTAAACATACATTGTAAGTAATATAACTCACAGTTTAGGGGTCGAAGCACATATGCAATACAATACAATTATTGCACACCTCACATATACGTCGTACATGTACTGGTACAGGTTCACATTGATAGACTGCTTTTTCTAACTACCTTAGTTTGTAGGTACACAAAAGTCAACACCTACCCTCATTGTCTACACATAACAGTAAGGTTTATTGCGACAACAGGAATAATTATGGCAGGTCCAGGTTTATGTTCACATATTTTTATTTAAGTTACCAGACAACTACGGGATCATTTTCAAGAGAAAAATACATATTCATCATCAGTTGTCATTAACATGTAAAGAAACCAGTTTATTTTTAGCTGACACTATCATATAGTTATGATTTTTATAATATATTGCATTTCCAGGTTCGAGAAGCACTTATTTCAAAAAAAATTAGTCAAACCATCTTTTAGAACAACAACACCTAAGGGTATTTATATGGTAACAGGGTAGTTATACTTACTGTTAAGGGTCAGGAAATATTCTTCAAAATCAGCAAATGGAGTTTTCCACACCATAATTTCAACTTATTTCTCTTCAATAACAGTTTTGTATATCACCAGGGAATCATTTTAATGCAGTTGTCAGCTTACTGAAACATCAAACATAGCTTTTAAATGTTATTGTAATACAAATATTGTAGTGGAGGACTAATATTATGTTAATTAGACAGAGTAAAACGAAAATCAAAGTAATTTTTTTAAATACAGATTTTGCTTTGATCTCTTTCATTTATCAAAAAGAAATGTCTTTATGTTACTGAATAAAGAGTATAAAGAAGGAAATACAATCCACTAGGCGTCGGCATTATAAAGTAGAATGTTGAAAGTAAAGAAAACTAATGCTAGCATTTACAGATATGATCAGTCAGAAAAATAGATTTAATGATAGGTAGGTCAAATTGCGAACAATTATTTTCTGATTGGTGATATTCAAATGTATTTAACAGGGTCTCGATAGCAGTAACTTGTTTAAAGAAGAAACAAGAACATAACCTTACCTTGCTAGAAGGAATGATTCCCAACGTTCCAACTTTGGATTTATTTCACTCGCACTGTCACACTGACACTGTCTGTACTTAGGCACGTTAAATAAATAAATAAATAAGTACACTGGATCAGAAATACGGGCACTAGGTTCCCTGACCATTTAGTTTGATGAAATAAGTAGAAGCAAATTCGTGTGAGTGTCTGAATGCCATTTTCTTGGTCTTGTAGGTTCTTCGATAGATGGAAATCATTATGGACGCTCTCGGAGACTTTCTTTTTACCGTAGTATCTTTAAATTTAGCTCAGTGATATAATTTTGCCTTGATATTTGTTAAAGCATTTTTTTTGCAGGAAAAAATACAACTTTCAACGGAACTTAGGAGATTAAGGAGATTGACAGTTGGTAAAATTGCCATAGACAAAAATTTCACATAGCAAAATGTAGAAGTTGTAGAACATTCAGTTTAGAATAGCTTATGGTTTGGATCAATCACTAGATCGATTATTTAGTTTTTCACATTGTAAAAATGCGTTTTATCATTCAAATCATTCTACATAAAAATAAAAACTTAAATGATAATATATAAGGGTTTTGTTTCAATTTTTCATTATTCACGCAAATTATTGGAAGCTTACTAAGTTCACTACAATCCATTCATAGGTAAACAAATGAATCCGACCAAATTACGTAGGCTATTTTGGTGTATTGTCAAAAATGTTAGAAAGTGTTTTTGAATTTCATCGCATTGCGAAAGCACGCGGAGGCCCGTTTGTAGAAACTAACTTACACGAACGATTTCGTCTGATATTAAGAATAAGTAATAAATAAATTGCCAATTTCATTTATGCAGTGAAAGATTATTTAGCATTGTTAATAAATCTTAAAAATACATGTAGTTGTTTCTGTGGGAAAATCATTTAATTACATATATTTATATACTAGATTTACATTTAGGAAGTAAATAGATAACGATCGTAATGGTGGCGCTACTGTCACTAGGTGACAGAACGGGATAGTCTTACGTGTCTTTCAGTAGGGGTAACAGCGAAGGCGCTATTATTGTTTGTCCTTGTCACAGTCTCGTGCGGTTGCGTATGTTTTGTCTATCACGGACGCGCGCTTGCAGCACGTCTATAGGGTCCTACTATCTAAGGCGGAAGATCATAGATATTGAAAGATAATGGATGACAACTGCAATGGTGTACTAATGGCTACTCACAAAAACAATTATTGAAGAATTATAGTGAAGTTTATTCGTACATATTGCTATAGATAAAAGGATATATTCTAAAAATCAATAAAATAAAGTTCAATTCAGCGGGGTGCGCGGGGTTCAAGTTTTGTTATGGAAGACAGCTTTTCACGGATACATTTTCGAGTTTGCCGCCTGTCCTACAGACAAACGTGGTTTGCCAAGTTTTTGTTTGCATCTTAGAACTTTAAGAAAAATACGTCTCTGAAACTTTTGACAGTTCTTGGAATTTGTATACGCGGAGTAATTGTATTTTAAGAAATCGTAAAATGAGTCTGTAGATTGGTTTAATAATGGAATTCCTTATGTGAGACAAATAAGAATCATAGTGAGGTTTAGTGAAGTGCATATTAACAAACTGGGGCCATGTTATCTGATCAAAACGTGTTAAAATAAAATATGTCGGCTTCGTAAATAAAACAACTTTGTTTTGGACGAAATTATGGTATGAGGCAGTGATAAAATGAAATGGACAATGTTTCGGACGAAAATAAATGTAGATGCTATCCCGGAGTAGGTTCAGAAAAAGTGCAAACGCGTATTCAAGTGAAAATTGGGTTATTTTACGTGCATTTTGCAGCCGCAAGTAACGAGTGCATTTTGTAAACAAACCAAAATTATGTGTTTTCTTGTAGTAAATCTATGTTAAAATAGTGCAGTGAGTTAAGTCAGTGACGTGAAAAAGTGGTGGAAATAGTACTTATTATATTATCAAGGAATGTGCATCTAACACGTGAGTAGAAAATTTTGTCGAACCTGGTACTTTTATAGGTTATCTTAGTATAAAAAAAATGTTATCGCTTTTTCACAGTATATACTGCATGTAGGATTTATATATAATCTTTCTAACGTTCCAAAGTTTTAATAAAATGCTCTTTTAATTTTTCTATCTACATGATTCTCGATTAATAGCGTTTATCAAAGAATTTCGTGAAGTTTGGTTGTATTTATGTGTAGATATTTGCGTTCCTTTTTGAGCTTATTATTTATTATAATGAATAAAAAGTTGTATTTAGTCATTGTATGCGTAGGACGCTATAAAAATAAAAGAAATTCAAAAATGTGATTGTTAAATTTGTCTAATTTGTTAACACCCTGATAGCCTAATGGTCTCGACTGTGGGCTACAGTATGTGATTTAAATGTTAGAGGTCCGGGTTCGAATCCCGCATAGTGAAAGTGTTTTAATTTTTTATTATTTTGTTTGTGAATTAGTTTTAATAAATCAGACAATTTTGCAATGTTATTGCTATAAATTAGATCATTTTATGGCTTCATTATATTTAAATTATTTTAGTTTCGTGGTTTATCTTTCTTATACAAGTTGTTTTGGATATATAGCTTAATAATACAAACTGGAGATGGAGTTATGAATAAAAGTTTTACGGTCAGTAGATTAAGAACAACTAGGTACCTACTTAGTTCCTAAGAGACCTAGATGTCTAACAGTATTATGATTCGGGTTTTGTGTTAGCTAAGTACCTATATTCCAATTGAGTGAGATAACGTACGTTTGAGGTCATCATCGGTTTCGACAACTGGTCCCAAGAATTGACGTAGGCACTAGTTTGTGGTAGTTACAGTGTACAGTGAAATTTCGGGATAGCTTAGTCACATTGCTTGCTGGTAACCGGATATTCGTGACAAGATGATTGTGCTGCCTATTTGTAGAAGATAGAAGAGGAATTCCTTAGCTACTAGTGTGATCAAGTAACAACAGTCGCGGCTACTTCCTACAATCGTTCTACGGACTGCGGACAATTTCAAGAAACAATATTTCGAATAGAAGAAAGAAGAGGAAGTTAATGAACGTTCAATAGAAAAAATTATGTAATTTTAAAAACTTAATCATCATCATCATATCAACCTTTTATCGTTCGCTGCTGAGCATAGGCCTCTCTTCGAGTGCACCAATTTTAAAGCTAAGTTATTATTATATTTTAATATGAGGTAGTTAAAATCAAATAAAATTAAGCCCAATGTTTTGTGAAGGGATAATATTGTTGTATGTTTGTAGGTAAATTTTTATTTGGTGTAATGTAATTATGTGACATGTCAATGACTTTAGGTTACTTAATCACGTTATTTGAGTATATTTTGCAGCATATAATTATGGTAGGTTGGCCGACGCAAACGTGGCAGCGTACTATCAACGCCGAGCTGCGTGCAGCTGGACTGATTTAGAGGGAAGCGGAGCGCGAGGCACGGGACATATTCATATTTATTGACAAGAGTGGATGGCGCCGTCTCACGAAGGCCTTCTGTACCAATGGGGTACCATAGGACGACAATATCATCATCATAAAACCATCATCATCATCATTATAAATGTCATATAGGAAGTGGTCAGAATTTTCACTCCAAATCAAGGTCTACTTTGATGCTTATTTATTTGGGAGTATGTTTGCATTGTTTTACGGGTCAATGGGTTAGTCATACAAAGGCAACATACAAGTAGAGTCAATTATGGGTTTTAAATTTATAAAACACGTTGCGGTTTTTGGTTCAGTTTTTTTTTGTGGCTTATGTTCATTGAAACAAAGTTGCTCAGTATTATGGGGATGACATCTGAATAATATGATAATTAACCGGTATATGATTATAGCGAAATAGTTTATTTTTTGGGTTCTTGGCAGAGCAATAATTAAACATTATATCAACTATCTTAGGTTGACAGTGGAATAGTTGAGCGCGTCTCAGAAATTTTTCATTAATTGAGTGTACAGTCAACAGTATTATACGCTTGTTCTCTTCCTCGATATCTCGTGAGTCATGACTGAGGGTCGCGACCATCTGAGGTCGGTATTTTGTTCACCCAAACCTTCCATTCTACACAATGCCTTTCTGTTAGTAGGCGCTTGTGTAGATCCTTATTTCCTATCCTTATCTGTTTTCGTTTAGTACTCTTATATACTAAATTATATGCAAGATGGGTCATTTTCTCTGCAACTGACTGTACTTCTCCAACGTTTGTTATTGCAAAATCGGGTGACACTATTGTGTTTTGAACAACCTTGTTGAACTTTTCTTGTCCTCTTGAACAAGAAAAATAGTCCGCCTACAAATAACGAGCAATTCTTTTATATTTATATATTTCGGGAATCTCGCAAACGGCTCTGGCGATTTCGATGAAATTTGCTATATTGGAGTTTTCAGGGGCGAGGGGGCGTTCTCGCTGGGTCTTGTCGCTGGGGGGCGCGTGTTTTTGAGTTTTTGTAAGAGTTTTGTACGTTCGGTCTCCCAGATACTTAATCCTAATATTTGGTCAAAATAAATAGAGATAAATAAATAATAAATAAAATTAAAAATAATTCAACGGAAGTCCTGAAGTTAATGTTTGCGTTTTTTTTAATCGTCTAAGGCTAAAAATAATTAAAGGGTAAACTCGGGATGAGTGCCAGCAATTTTTTTCTTTTCTTATCAGATAGGGATAGAAATAATGGGTTAGTATTGGGTCAAGGCGGGATAGGGGATGTTTCTTTTTGAGTATAAATGTAATAATATGTAAACTTAAAATTCTTTTTATTTCATTTGGATTGCTTACCAGAGCATTGGCTGTCTGTATGAATCGTGTGATAGCGTAGTTGCGGAGGAATAAAAGTTTGTGTGCACTGAGAAATTAAAGTTACGAGGTTTTACGTAAGTGATGTACGAGTGTTCGTATGCTTAGTGGACGAATGTACTTGTTTTGGGAAAACTGGATTGATACAGATAGACAAAGGCGAGAGGGTAATCCAGACTAGATTTGTCGGGTTTTTGCAGGGGAAAAACAAGGGGGGAGGGGATACACAAATAGCCAGAAAATTTTTATCAGTAGGTTAGAATCCTTTGGATAAGACTCGTTCCAAGAGTATTATTTTGTGGCTATTACTCTACAAGGTAATACGAATACGAATTCTACACACCTTGTCTTGGATGAGATATATCCGACATTCGACATATTTTCATGAGCTGTGAGCGTCTAGAAGGACGAGGCTCTACTTAAGAGTAAATTAAAATTATATTTTTTTGTTTTCATTACTATTACGTAATTAGTTTTATTACTTGATTAAATGGTTCTTAGGTTTAGACAAAAATAATTTTGGTGTGCCATATTGAGGTACTTAATTGTGTCATTTTTAAGTTTGTTTAATGAAAAAAAAAACACACCCAAACAAACTTAAAGGTCGGTATATTTTATTCAAGTATAAGACACGCACCAAGAAAACGTGGCTGAGGGTGACAGGGCAATGAAATTTGGTTTGAATTCCGACAATGGAGCTTGAAAGCTTCGTACTTATAAAAATTAAAGGTCTCTTCGTTTTGCTTGGGAGGTTTTTGCTGTCTCATCTTATGCTCTTCTACGGAAGTGCGCGGCGTAAAGGGTAGAGACAGGAGTAATACTCGGTGCACCGGGTTGAGCTGGCAAGGACGAGTTAACTATTAACTTATTAGATTCACAACCTAATATCTTTGGCGAAGCGAGGTTGCTGGGGAAAAAGTTGTCATGATTCATTGACAGAGTTCTGATGGCCTAATTTTGGAGCTGAGTCGCTAACAGTCATTTAGTATTGGAAAACACACCACATGTTTAAAAAGGGAGGGGAAATTATCCGACTAATCTAGGGGAAATTGAAGTTTTTTATAAATTCCTGAAGTAATTCATAAAACACTTAAATTGGGGGCGGCTGTAACTGGCCATATGCCTATTACGTAATATTAAGCTCATTTATCAATATAAAACTTACATTTTAGCGGTGAAGAAAAGCTTCCGGGAGCTTCCTTGCCGGTCGTGTGTTTACATCACGGTTTTGATTGAAAGATCTAAACGATGGTAACTCGAAGCACTTGATTTCTTAGTCTAGTCTTTATTACATGTATCCACGATTCAATTAATTGCTAATTAACTTAGTAAAAACAAAATAATAACAAGAATTTGCTTAGGAAAACAAAAATTGTAAGGTTGTTTACATTGACTTTGACAGGTATAGGCGCGGTGACGTTCTGATATCGTTTTAAACCGCAAAATTCAAAAAGCGTGAGGTAGATAAAAGGTTACAATTATTAAATAATTAACTTCTATTATATGTTTAATACATTATTATAAAAATAAACATGAAATACCTCAGTACGGACGCAATATTTGGAATCATAAAGGGAAAGATGTTAACTCAAACATACTTTTGGTTGCTTTAGTGTGCGTAGGTATCGTTGAAAAATAGCTTCATCAGCATTAATAGATTATGAACGTTAAAGTGTAAGACATAAGGCTTATGTAAACAAAATAGGATTTAAATATTTGAATTTCGAATACTGTCGCCAGTTTTATGATCGTATTGTTCGGGTATGGTTCCGTTGGGTTCGGCAGATTATGAGCCTTAATGAGTGGGACATATGACTTAGTAAACAAACAAGGATTTAAGATCTTTACTTCTAAGAGGATCATGTCGCTATTTTTATGACTGCATTGATAGCCTCCACCTTGCTAACATTAAACGATTATGAGTATTAATATGCAGGGTATAAGCACTTTCGAATAGTAAACAAACGGGGATATATGACTCTTCTTCTTGAAGCGTTGAAACGTTTGTCGCCATTTGGATATTATATAAGGCTGAGCGGGCCTTGCTTACGGGATTATTCATTCTCTAATCTTTGGCTAGCAATGTCCCTGGCTTTGGGCGTACATAACGCTGGTGGGTGAAGTTTCTCTGCTACTTTTTCTGTGTTTGGGATTACCTGGAATTATCCTAGTAAATTTAAGCTTGGAGATTGTGTGTCTGTGCTTGATTGTACGAAGATAATATCTATCTTTGTGGAATTAAGTTAGGACTATGGCGGAGTTTCTTTGCTTTCTTGTGTGTGGGTTTTATCGTGAAGTTTTCTGTGGGTACTGTGTTTCTGGGTTCAGCTTTGGGGGTACAATACCGTTACAAAGCGTGGATTCAGAATGGCAGTGTTTAAGGGAATTTCATGGTTTTGTTTTATTTTGCGTGGGGTTCTTTTTGTAAAAGTAAACTATATTCTCATACCTTCCTAAAGAGTGTTTTTGCTATTTTTAAAGCCAGATCATTGTTTGGACTGACAGTTTGTCCAGCTAAGCATTCACTCCGCCTAACGGTGTCAAAGGATTGGATGGTTAGGAGTCTTTTGCTCCAAGTGTGAGAGAGCTTGGCATTCCCTTTTATACTTGCACAAGGGATGAGCATCTCACTGGTCTCAAAGTCCAGCTGTTTAGATGGATGTGGGGACGTCACGTGTGCGTCATCCGGAGTAATCTGGGCCCACTGAAGTCGGCAGTAATTGAGGCTAGGTCCCCGCTTAAATATATTTATCTATTTCGGTGCATTGGTACGTGCTTGTGCTGGTTGCAGGGCGGGACTCTGTCGTGATTGATATCATATCTCACAGTTTAGGTCGTGGCAGAGTTTCTCTTGTGATTGGTATGTGTGTGCTAGGGTACTGATCCTATTATATACATGGAATAGGGCCGGCTTACTTTCTGTATCCTAGCTTGCGAGCACAGAAGGGGGAGCTACACACTACACTGGCCTGTAGGTTGCCTTCTCGGTTTCGCCTGCCGAACTTGACAGCTTCTCGTAGGGACCACACTTGCGTATATTACAAAGCATTAGGTCGATGGTAAGAACGAACTATGCTTTGAATGTACTAGATTAGGGACAATGGGTAGGGATAGGGTAGAAGCACACACTCAATTTGTTATCTACTAGGGTTCCTTTTAGTTCTGGTCTATAAAATTTATATGGTTGATATATATTTCTCAGTACGGGCTTCAAATATGGTATCATTACTTTAGAAGTCGTGCGGTAAGGTGATTAATTGTCTTAATTTCTTAGTGTTCTAATTTATCTGGGTAAAAAGATATTATATTAATTTTATCTATCACAATTCTGGTCTTCTGGAGTAGAAATGAAGTACTGGGTATTGTAATCAGGTTTCTAAGGTATTTACAAAACAAATTCTTTAATATCAAGCTGGGTTTAGGAACACAGACTTTTCTGAGATAGAAAATCGAAGAAAGGATTGTTTTAGGGACCCTTTGGCAGGCAGAAGTAATCCAGAGGATGTTTCGAGCTAAATATATCTACTGGTCTTGATATTCTTAGTCTTATAAAGTTTAATTTTTAACAAATAAACTTAGTACTTCGTTTATACCTCTAAAAATCAGATTTACTGTTTATACTCTTAGTTCTGGGAAATGGGATGAAAGGATTCATATCCTTAGCTTTTGAATGTAAAAAAGATTAGTAATTTTGATGACTGATGGATACTTTGACACTTCTTTTCATCATCATCTAGGTGCGCTTATCTTCCGAAGTGTTGGTAAAAGCCCGTCTGGCTAACAAGTTAGGGTAGGTGTTCCGACTAACCTTGTTGACTGGACTAGGAGCCCCCAATCCTGCATCGAACGTGTGAGTAGCATCTTCGCAAGAAGCTGGTAGTTAATTATAATCTTGAAAAGTTAGGGTGTAAATGGGCTTATCCCAGGAATGCTACTTATATGTTATCCCGGAGGCTTAATAGGTGTGGCAGGTTTTTACCAACAAATATTTTTATATTTATATTATCAATTATCATATATACGCTGCATATCTTCAATATCATTCTAGTTTTGGTTCTCTTAACATCATTTACATTACGCCATAAAACTCGTAGTATTTCCTATTCTTATAATTAAATAAAAGGGTTTCATTCTATTTCTTAGCTACGTCATAAATTATTTTAGTAAGTATATTAAATATTCTTTAATTAAAATCTAGGTAGGTAATAATATCTAAAAACAGAGTCCAAAATTTAGCTTTACTCATTAAAGAATCTAGGTTTCCGCGGTTCACTTCGAGGGGGTCCTAACTGCTAGCTAGACGATCACGACAAGGCCAAATTATAGGGGTAATTATTAAGGGGGGGTTTATTATATGTATTTATTAAGGGGGTATTTATATATATATATAGTAGGGGAGGTTCATTTTGGATACCGAGGTTTCTAAAAATAAATAATAGTAAATAGCCCAATGGGTTACAATATTAAGAAAAGCCTATTCCACACCGTTACAACTATCGCCTAAGATCGCGCAGGTGCCGTTCCTCTCCATCGAGCCCATTGTCCACGACCACATGTCTCCGGTGTGGCCGGGCCCTAACCTACTGTACCTACTTATAATTATATACATTAGCTAAAGACGTTGGTGTTTAGCATTTTTTTTATTTTGTATCATTCATAATTTCTATAAATTTTGAAAAAATATTTAACACTGCAAGATTTAGATTTTAGAATCACAAATACAGTCATAGTCGTTGACAGCCTGGCCTATTCGGATTTCGTGATAATCACAAGATCTTGAGACGATTTAGAGATCAACTAGATCTACATTAGATATCGACTAGATGTGACTTGGATATCTAAGTCATAACTTGTCGAAATCGTTCAAGAGGACCTCCAGAATCGCGGAAACGTCAAATTTGACATATCTATCTTACAAATACCTTTAAATTATTCGTATCGTAACTTGTTGAAGTCTAGTAGAAATCTAATTCATTTTCCGAATCGAGCCGAGCGTCTAAAAATAATATTAGGCGTTAATTCGAATTATTTCCGTTTTTTTTTAAATATTTGATGATAAATTAACCTTTGGCAAATGCTCTTTGCGTGTCAAAATTCGTCACAATTCAAAAATCGAATTCTTCCGTTGCCAATATAATACAAATCAAACTAACTCTTTCGATTTCTAACTTGGAATGATAACCAACGAACATCGATCAAAATTCAACTTTAAATCAAACGCTTTAAAGTCTAAATTAAACTTAAGTGTAATACTGATAACTGAGCTTTTGAAAATTACTCGCGATTTGTAACAGCTTTTTTCTTTTTTAGTCGACTAATGATGTTGCCAGCGCGAATCAAATCGATAGAATCATCAATACAAATTACATGGTACAGTTGGTAAGTATGTGAAATATGGAAGTGAAACCAGCGGGCTCAGCACGGTTCCATTTTTATCGACTATCACTATGCGCGTCCCTTTCGCACTTACATACTTGTTAGAACGTGACAGGCATGGTGACAAGGGATAAAAACGCGACCGTGCTAAGCCGCCAGGTGTCATTGTGGAAGAAACCGAATTTATGTTATTTTAATATGAGAAAGTTTTAAAAAATTGTTATGATGTAATAAGTTTAAAAATAATGGAAATATCTGCGACTTCGTGTTTGTAACATATATGGGTATTTAATCAGTTACTTTTTAAAACTAGTACCTATATACTTACCCATCTAGTAAGTAATTGACAAAACATAACATAAATCTGCATTTTTTTTTTAGGATCGAAAACTCTCAAGTTTCTGACTAGAAATAAGATTCACAAATTTGAAAATAAAGTACATGTATGTTATGTAGAACTTTAAATAAAATGGCCCAGCACGGATATGATGGTCGTTCTTGTCTACGTGACAGCGTGATAAAACGGTGTCCGTCACTTTCTATCCCGCGGTGTTAAAAAGTGACAGTTGTTTCATCACGTGCATAAAGCCATCCATAATAGGTACGTAGGTTGGTGTCTCACAAATTTCCGCACTCTTCAAAGAATAGCGTAGGTGAGAACCATAATGTAATCTTTTTTAATTCAGTTCGATAAACTGCATTAGGTGCATCCAACACGTTCGAACTCGAAAAGGTGTTAAGTGTAGGTATGTCTGATCTATACTCAGAGAAGGTCTTAAATGTATGCCCACGTTGTGGGTTTATGTGTCCTTTTAATTTAGGACAGAAGTTAATAGGGTTAAAGCTCATTCGATCTTTGGGTAAGCTGAGAGTTTTCTAAATGTTTGAGGGTTCTTGTTTTACATATAAAATAGTTATACATTGCGTACTGTATTCTCGGTATTCCGGCACTTACCAATTTCTCAATATTTGCATAATTTTCCTTATTTTCTCGTTTATTAGAAATATGTATACCTAAAATCGCCTGTTAGATCGCCTGACAAGAATTTTGGACGACAACCAGCCAAGAGAACAGGCTGGGTTTAGAAGCGACTTCTCCACATTAGATCACATCCACACTATAAAACAAGTTATACAGAAATGCAACGAATATGGTATTACCTACTATTTAGCCTTCGTGGATTATAATAAGGCATTCGACTCTCTAAAACACTCTAAGATATGGGAAGCTCTAGCAAAACAAGGGGTCCACAACAAATATATCCGTATTATCAGCAACATATATAGAAACATGACAGCAAAAATTAGAACAGAGAAAGTAGGAAAATATTTTCATGTAAAAAAAAGGCGTCCGACAGGGGGATCCATTATCCCCTAAATTCTTCTCGGCGGCGCTCGAAAATATATTTAGGAACCTAGATTGGAGTGAATATGGACTAAACATCAAAGGAGTACTACTCAATCACCTTAGGTTCGCAGATGACCTTATTTTAATTAGTAGAGACTTGAAAGGCTTACAAGATATGTTACAACAGCTTGTAAAGGAAAGTAGCAAAATGGGACTATCAATGAACATGTCAAAAACCAAATTGATGACAAACCAAAACAAGACTCCCGTTACTATAGACGGTAACATAATAGAATATGTGAACGAGTATACATATCTGGGACAAATAATTTCACCCAATGATCTTTCATCAAAGGAAATAGAAAATAGAATAAATATTGCATGGAAACGATATTGGTCCCTAAAAGAAATCATGAAGAACCCCCGAGTACCATTGAAAGCTAAAAAAAGAGTGTTTGATTCGTGTATCCTGCCAAGCATGACGTACGGGTGTCAGACATGGAGCTTAACAAAAGAGCACATACACAAATTACAAGTCTGCCAGCACAACATGGAACGTAGTATACTCAACGTCAAATTAAGAGACAGAGTAAAACTTAAATGGATGCGAAAACAAACAAAAATGGTCGACGTAACATACTGCATTAAAAAACTTAAATGGAGATGGACTGGTCATATGGTAAGAAATAAAAAGGACAAATGGACTATTGACGTAACAGAGTGGTGCCCAAGATACCGCAAAAGACGGCAAGGCCCACAACGTCGCAGATGGGAAGATGATATTAAAGAAGTAGCAGAGATTACATGGATGAGAAAAGCACGTGATCGTGAATTGTGGAAATCTTTAGGGGAGGCCTATGCTGAGAAGCAAGACCATCATAACAACAAAGTTTGCTAGTTTTAAATTTTTACTTAATGTTAAATATCATAGTTTAGAATTAATCGTAGATTTTTAAGATGCAATGGAATGTAACACACTTACAAGATGGTTAAATAAAGGCTTATTATTATTATTATTATACCTAAAATCTTAATTATGCTGAGTATACGGGCAACTTGCACCATCCACTAACCCGGGGTTAAGCGGTTAAACCGTTAACCTAGTGTCAAATTATACTGGTAACCATGGTACGAGTAACTCCAGGTTTAACCGGTTAATCCCGGGCTAGTGGAATGGTGCAAGTGGCGCTAAGTCGCATCCATAGACTATTTATTAATCTGTGACCATAGTAGTGATTATTTAATTTAAACGTTTTAATTCTAAGTTAAATGCAATTTACAATACTGAATAGATTTTTTTTTCAAGCAGATACGTCTGCGAGCGATAGGTACCTACTAAATTTTTTTTATTGAAGAAAAAAGCTTCGGTAGCTCATTTGGATAAGAGCGATCAGACCGGTGTACCTATTCCGAAAGTCACAAGTTCGAGTCTTGCCCAAAGCGGTGAATTTTTCCATTTTAAAAATTTGGTAATACTCAATGTGAAGGCCAACGGAACCCTAAAGTTCCTACTTAATATTAGCCATTCCCGATGTCCAAAAATCTAGTCTGATATCTCCCGACACTGATCGGACGCAGGGGATACAAAGAGCAACACTGTTAACTGTCCATAGGTGGACCTTATGCATATTGTAATAAGGTCCACCTATGTACAGTCAGTTAACAGTGTGTGCGATGGTACAACGAAAGCCTTTCACGGCCGAAGATTCGATTACGTCCCCTTTGTCTCTGTTCGGGAAAGTTACAGCCATATTCGAACTTTAAGATACGTCAAATAATAGATATGGAAACGATATGGATCGGATATGTCAGTGTCAAACAAGTGTCAAAAGTGAAAACGTCACTTCTATTATTTGACGTATCTTAAAGTTCGAATATGGCTGTTAGTGATCAGGCCGCGTAGCCAAAATGCCAATCGCTTACGCTCTGTAGCGATCGAAAAGCAAGTGTCACTGTCGCACCAATATTGCAATATGGAAGAGGTGATAGAGAGACACAAAGCCATCATCCATCCATTGAGAAATGGATGATGGTTGTCAATGTGCTTACCACGGTTGCTGAAATGTTGTAAATTATAATATTAACTATGTGTTTAATGTTTGTGTGTGTTTAATGTTAATGCCTGTATTTGAATTATGTATTTATGAGTCACAGATACTTGAAATAAATGAATTTTAATTTATATTTTTTATAAAGCGTTTCGTTGTCGTAGCTGTTGTATCGTCACCTTGGCTAGGCCGACAGGAGGTCATTCCTAATTTAAGAATCTGTTATGGTTTTGATCTGGTTTTCATACTGCCTGCACGATCGTCTCGGTGATTGGCGCGTCTCACGCACAACTTTCAATTCAAGCCAAATTGTCAGAGCTAGTGCGAGATATATACTAAATATTCGGTCAACGGTATCGATCTAATAAAACAACTTGAATTTAATCAGTCACTCATAAATATCAAAGTGACTGGCAATATTATCCCAATTTAAAAATAAAACATTCGAATTTCGAAATTGTAACCGTCCAAACGCCGCATCCGTCCGATGCTTCCGATCCATTCGAATATTTGAATTTCAAATTCGGAACCCATTAGTGCTCGTCATTTTAATGTGACACCGTATTGAGTTACTCTAATTGATGGGTGCTCGATGTGATGGATTCTGTATTGTATTGTTGGTCTTTTCAATGGTGTTTTTAAATAAATCACGCATATTCCGATAGTAACGGTATGGATTGTACTTCATGTTGTGTTGTAATCAGGGTACAAGGTCTTGTAAGTATTTAATTATTTTATTTCTAAAAAAGTAGGATGAAATCTTCCATCTTCCAGACAACTTTTAGGTAATGAAATGACATGATTCGATATGAGATGCACTGACTTAATATTAGAAATAGACACACAGAGCGGAACAAAAATGTCAACAAAATGTGGATCAGAATGACATTAGCTGCAAATTTGCATTGATGATAAAAACGCTTACGTAAATTTTGAGTCAAGATAAATGTTTTGTACGGAAAAGAACTTACTGTCGTAAGCATTAAGTGTCAAATTTGTAAACATTATTACCAACACTGTTAAAACTTTAAGTCCGATGGCACTAAACGTAACTTCACCTTTGTATTTACGTCAAACAACGTCAAACGAGAATAATGAACGAATGGAGTCCCTTTGGTACATTTTAATAGGTATTACTGTACAGAAAAACCGAAGTAATAAATGAAACAAATTTAATTTGATCGGGAGTTCAAATAAAATTAATTCATGGTAACAACCCGTGTAAGTTATCATAAAATAAATTTATAAATTTATTATATTTTCCTTGAAATAAATTCAACTTATTAAATAACTGTGTATTTTAGATCTACATAATACTCTTCGCACTTTCGTTCTTTGCAATATAGTGCACGGGGACATTCAGGTCGCTACTGGTACTGATTGGTTATGGTCTTTATCAAAAAAATCCTGTGGTTGTCACTGTGTTCAGACAGGTTTAACATGTACAGTTAGTCGATGTAAGCCCTTATTGGTCGTGTATATGTCGGAAACAGGGAAATGCGCCGAACACACAAGTGCCGTTTTGCCTTGTTTAAAACTGCATCACCCCTATCTCTTGCTATAATAGCAGTCCACTCTGCACGTCGCATAGGTTTTCTTGGAAGTCTTGAATTTAAACATAATATTATATCTTAGGAATTCCATATAAAAATAAAAAAGTATTGGCCTCACATCGACTCATTAGATTTTTGTTCCTTCACATCCCTTCTTTGGTACTAACAAAATAATTTATTCAAAATCATGAAATTACCACCAGATTACATAAATTATGTAATGCTATCCAAAGAACTAACCGAAAGAAATACATTCCATGCTTTTTCCTCGTTTTATCATTGTTGTTTTTGCATATTTTTACGACCATTTTACGACATTGTTGACAACTTCACATTTGAGCGGTCCATACAAGACTAAACGAAAAAGTAACGCGTGATCTGTTTTAACGTTACTTTTGCGGGGCCATTTTTTGCGGCTGATTGGGTATCCAGTTCTTATTCTATATCAATGATGAGATGGCATAATTATGATGTCTCTTTAAAATATTTTAAACAGTGTTTTTGGGTCAAAAACGTTTTATTTGTTTAATTCGTTCGCCTCTTTCCTGTAGCATCACGAAACATAGCAAAGTTAAGAGAACTAAAAGCTGATTTATGAACCATGGTCTAATAAAACATGGTCTTCTTTTCCCAGAGTGACACGGGCCTACGTCACAATAACATTGCCACTTTATTTCAACATAACATGTTACATGGGTACATTATAGCTATGGTTAATAAGTTAAAATATTTCTTCATAATTTTATAATTTTCATTTATAATGTATTTTATCTTAAATTTTACAATAACACGTCATTTTTAATTATTCGTTAGCAATATCTTCCGATTCACGAAAGAAATTTCAGACGTTCGGGTAATTCTGTTTACATTACTGGCAACACAGGATAGCGCTGTCACATTTGACAATTCGGATCTAGATAACTTCATGCCCTGACCGTCATCCTTGTCGAACGCGTGTTAATTGTTATTTCCTTCTCGCTCAGTGTCAGCAGTCGCAGGTTTTTCCAAACTTTTCACGTCGTAAGCTTGGTAATTAATGTGTAACTGTGAATTAGTTTTTTAAACGTTTGTCTTGTATAGATAAATAACGTTTAATTTAATACATTAGATTTGTTTTATTTTACTATGTTTCTACATGAATAACTTAAAATTAATGCCGTTAAAATAATTTCCACCGTTGGTTAAAATTCTCCCACATTTTAAAGTTTGAGAACCTGTAAACAGCATGATGACGTAGGCCCGTGTCAGTTAGGTCATACGCGAATCTCGGAATAGAGTACCAGGCGGAGTATATTATTATACCATGCTTACACCCTTACCGGCGGGATATTTTTTTTTTGTATATATGTTAGTTTGTAGAATAGAATAGAATAGAAATATTTTATTCGTGAGCACAAACACAAAAAAATAAATTATACAAGCAGAGAAACAAAAAAGGAGAAAGTGCCACGAAATGGTCTCACCTCAGCATGTTGCTGGCGACTTCCAGCGTTAATAATAATTCCAGCGTTAGTTTGTAATGTATATGTATCTATGGGCTTTAGTTGCCTGAAAATAAATGCTTTGATTGATTGACTGATTGATTTTTTAATAGTTGGGACTTAATTAGAAAAACTGTTCCTATAATGTGAACCGTTAAAGCCGTTAACTTTTAATGTATTGTCCACAGAAGTGTCATTGTCACTGACGTTGTTGTCATAAATATGACAATATTATTGTCAACAGTATCAATCTACTCTAACCTAACCTAGCCTGAGGGCCTACCGCGAACCACGTTCAACGTGTTGCCTCTCTGTCGCACTTGTAAATTCGTACGTAAATGTGACAGGGAGGCAACACGTCGAACGTGGTTCGTGGTAGGCCCTCTGAGCCTATATCCACCGAACGCCGATATGCCCCGCACCGCTTTGATCAGTCCGCGTGACGCTGACACCTGTTCAGTAATTGCTGACTACATAATCACCAGTTATTAGTGCAAATACTGCACTAGCCATTAGTGTGCGTATTACTGTTTTTGCGCGGCGGGAGGGTTAAGATTTCTAGGTTGTAAACATGGCGAATTTACATAAACAAGTGTTTTTGTTAGTTAATGAACGGTGTTAAGAAACGATACTCGTTGTAAAAGTAATGATTTCATTAAAAAGATGAGCTTGACTTATCATTGACAAAGTAGTTTTTTTTTGTTTAAATAAATAGAGTTAGACCAAGAAAAGTCTGCAGAGATTTTGATAGCCCACGCAATGCAAGTGTTATTTTAAACGTCAAACTTCTATGCAATTATGACGTATGTATAACATTTGCACTGCGTGTGCTATCAAAATCGCTGTAGACTTTTCATGGTCTAACTAACAATTTTTATACTAACATATTTATTTCCAGGATTGTTTCAGAATTCATAACCATCCCCCTTTTTTACTCGAGGATTTCTTTTTCAAATCGGCAACGACCCTGCCTACTAAACTGAAGGCTCCGGGTTTGAATCCCGTTAAGGGCATTTATTTGTTTGTCCATATCAAATATTTGTTCCTGAGAATCGGATTTCTTTTAGTATTTTTTGAGCTTATTATTTCTATACATTTAAAAAGTATTTTTTGAGCTTATTGAACTTACAGTAACTACTGAGGGAAATAAGTCGATCTGTGTAAAATTGTCATCTAATATATACCTACATATCGATGTATTATTATTTAACAACAAGTAAAATATGTAATGAATGTATATTGTGTTTGTTTCCAGTATTAACCTCATTACCATACTTTATTCCCGTAAGCCCTATGTCAAAGTCAATCCTTTACCATTAGAGTGACAAATGATGCGCAGACGTCGGTCGGTAATGATCGGCGCTAATCGGGTGTTATCGTAGATCTATCGCGAATATGTAAGTACTATGCATGGTCTAATAAAACATAGTCTTCTATTCCCAGAGTGACACGGGCCTACGTCACAATAACATTGCCACTTTATTTCAACATAACATGTTACATGGGTACATTATACCTATGGTTAATAAGTTAAAATATTTCTTTATAATTTTATAATTTTCATTTATATGTATTTTATCTTAAATTTTACAATAACACGTCATTTTTAATTATTCGTTAGCAATATCTTCCGATTCACGAAAGAAATTTCAGACGTTCGGGTAATTCTGTTTACATTACTGGCAACACAGGATAGCGCTGTCACATTTGACAATTCGGATCTAGATAACTTCATGCCCTGACCGTCATCCTTGTCGAACGCGTGTTAATTGTTATTTCCTTCTCGCTCAGTGTCAGCAGTCGCAGTGTTTTCCAAACTTTTCACGTCGTAAGCTTGGTAATTAATGTGTAACTGTGAATTAGTTTTTAAAACGTTTGTCTTGTATAGATAAATAAAGTTTAGTTTAATACATTAGATTTGTTTTATTTTACTATGTTTCTACATGAAGAACTTAAAATTAATGCCGTTAAAATAATTTTCACCGTTGGTTAAAATTCTCCCACATTTTAAAGTTTGAGAACCTGTAAACAGCATGATGACGTAGGCCCGTGTCAGTTAGGTCATACGCGAATCTCGGAATAGAGTACCAGGCGGAGTATATTATTATACCATGGTACTATCGTTTTTTTTTTACTATGAAGCATTGCACATTTTATATAATAATATAGGTACATATGCAAGAAACAAATGAATTCTATGAACAGTATTTCATAGTAAAAAAAAATGCGTGATACAATACAAATAATGTTATCAACACATTCACTGCTAATAGAGATCGGCTAGGCGAGTTGTCTGTTCTTATTTGTAGGCGCGTTTCGATACAAAGCGGAAAAAACGTGTTATTAGCTTCGTTCGTAACGGTTTCAAAAGAAATACTTTACCACTAAGGTGACAAATGATGCGCAGACGTCGGTCGGTAATGATCGGCGCTAATCGGGTGTTGTCGGAGATCTATCACGAATTAACATTCGAAATGAGATACATGGCCCGACTTTTTTTTCTTCATCAGTTTTTTTAATTCGATTTTGATAAAATTTTGCTGTTTAGAACAGTCCCTCATTATTGGCGAGATAAATCACAACCTATCCCGAGAAAAATATGTAGTTATGAATATGTACCATTCTTTTACGTACGAATATACCTAGAATATGTAGGTATATAGGTACAGAAATATAAATATTGCTAAAAAATCTAATGTGTTAACAAATCTGGCTGGCAGAACAAATAATAATATATCTTATTATTGACACGATAATATCGTATTTCATTCCAATATTAATACGAATTCATATGATTTGATATAATTTAACCATTCATATCAAAAATCTATAAAGTCGAGCAACAAATCTGTATCACCTGGTAATGATCTTGATGTGTGAGAGAGCGAGACAGCTGTATGCGCACGCGCAGGGTGAGCGGGATAGATGCCGTGTGTTCACCGGAAACCAAAGACTAAGGATAATATGAACGGGTGAAATTCTACGAAGCGTTTCTTCGATCGCTAAAATTATCCGTATCTTTAAAAATGGTGTGATAGTAAAGAAAATATTGAAAATAAAGTGGCTGGTTAGACTGTACATTATAAATGCTAAAAGCCGTTATTTTTATTTTATTTTAAATGTTCTTTTTTCTTTTAAATGGTCCCCACTGGAGTAACTATCTATGGAGTATAGAGAATAGGGGATACTCAGAGGATTAACGGCCAGAAGATAAAACCGTATAGAGTTAGAAAGAAGAAGCAAGAAAAGTCTGCAGCGATTTTGATAGCCCACGCATGTTTGTTATTGTATTATTTACACGTCATAATTTCATCGAAGTTTGACGTTTAAAATGACACTTGCACTGTGTGGGCTATCAAAATCGCTGCAGACTTTTCTCGGTCTGACTCTACCCAAAAAGTTTGTTGAATGATGGTCTGCTCCCTTCGCTTAATTTACTACGTCACTTAACCTATACGACTCCCTTCAACGAGACCGGCTAGCATGGCTGGCCGCGCGCGAGTCCATACTTGAAGTTGCGCTAGACTCGCTAGATGTACGAGTATGGAGGCCCACTCGAGGCCAACTCAGGCCAGAAGTCGGCGCACTCAATGGTCCCCTGCAGCGGTCGCAGCACGCGCACCACAAAGGAGTTGAAGTGCACGTGGTGGCGCGAAAGCTGGAGCACCCTCAGCGTGTACCCGCGGTCTTCTGGTTCTCCTAACTGTACATCGGTGGACCTAATGACAAAAGGAATAAGGTCCAACGATGTACAGTTAACAGGGTGGGCGATGGTACATACTCCACCACTTCAGCAGCAGCACTTTACACGTCAGATAGGTCGGAAATGTTTAGTGACAAGTGTAGGATCCGTGATGCAGGCGGGACACATACAGTGCAATACTCGGCAAATGGGTCAGATATGTTTGGTGACATGCAATGCGAATGCGAATGTCTACGCAGAGTCCTTGAATACTTCGGACATATAACAAGGAAAGACGGTGGCAGCCTCGAAAAGCTTTTTGTGATCGGCAAAGTGGATGGGAAAAGGCCTGGTCGTAGACGCAATTCAATACGTTGGTCCGACCAGATCCGCACCGCTCTTGACTCCACAGTCCACATGACTCTCCACACCGCCGAGGACAGAACCAGATGGAGAGAGATTGTGAGAGAGAAGGTGATCCAGAAGGGAGGTCACGACCCTCATTACTGAGGATTACGAGGCAAGGAGGAGGATGTTTGGTGACAGCAGGATCCTGGAAGGAGGCCTTCCTGCAGTCTTTACGCTTGAGATGTCTGTATTATTTAACTGTCTCTGCCGGAAACGGATAATATATGGTGCATTGTTAGTAACGAGTGGCCCGGCGTGGGCGTCTGCCCTTAAATAGGGCTCCGGGTAAAAATTACGCTTTTTGCATACGATGCGTGAATTATATGCGATGTGGGCGCGAATTAAAGTGGTTTCAAACTTCTATCAAGTGCTTTTTTAGGGTTCCATACCCAAACGGTAAAAACGGGACCCTATTACTAAGACTCCGCTGTCCGTCTGTTCGTCTGTCCGTCACCAGGCTGTATCTCATGAATCGTGGTAGCTAGGCAGTTGAAATTTTCACAGATGATGTATTTCTGTTGCCGCTATAACAACAAATATTAAAAACAGAATATAATAAATATTTAAGTGGGGATCCCATACATTAAACGTGATTTTATTGCCGTTTTTTGCGTAATGGTACGGCACCCTCCGTGCGCGAGTCCGAGTCGCACTTGGCCGGTTTTTTAGGGTTCCGTACCTCAAAAGGAAAAAACGGAACCCTTATAGGATCACTCGTGCGTCTGTCTGTCTGTCTGTCTGTCTGTCTGTCTGTCTGTCCGTCTGTCACAGCCGATTTTCTCCGGAACTACTGGACCAATCAAGTTGAAATTTGGTACACATATGTAAGTTTGTGACCCGAATACGGACATGTAACGTAAACAAATGAATTTTAAACATGGGGGCCACTTTTGGGGGGTAAATGAAAAAATGAAAAAAAAAATATTTTCAAACTATATCATGTTACATATCAAATGAAAGAGCTTATTGTAAGGATTTCAAATAATTTTTTTTTATAATTTTCGAATCAACAGTTTAGAAGTTATTCAAGAAAATAGGCAAAAAATGACCATTCCCCCCCCCCTTATCTCCGAAACTACTAGGTCTAAAATTTTGAAAAAGATACATAAAATAGGTCTATACCTATAGATGACAGGAAAACCTATTAGAAATGTACAGTCAAGCGTGAGTCGGACTTAATTACAGTTTTTAATCCGACCTCTACGGATTTTTTAAAGAGATTTCACTCACGTTTCACATAAAAAATACATTGTTAACAGTGCCGGATTACTTAGAGTAGTAGTTTTCTTAGAGTAATTGGTGATAATTTTCTGATAAGATAATCATTTTAAATATTTAACGGTCTTACCTACTTACGAGTAATTGTAAGGTCAAATTAAAAATAATGTTTAAAAAAAATGTTAAATTGAGAGCTAGCTTAAAGTTTTTTATACTCGTCGACTTTAATGGTTGAATTAATAAAGACTTTGTAACCAATAAGCAAAACAAGCACGTGCTTAGGGCACCACGTTCAGGAGGGGCACCAAAATGCCAGGTTGAAAAAGGTGAACAAATTTTAAAATTAGGGACAGACACATCGTTTTTACCACACGATTTTTTTTAGCTGTCCAAAAACTAATTTGCAAAAATAATGACGCGTAATTCTTTGGGAAACAATCGGTAGCAGTAGAAGAGTCGTGATTACATGCATAGATTCGATTTCAACCCACTCTTTTGCGGTTCGGCGTTAGGTCTTATGCGAGGCCTTCTGCCTTAATTACACTTGGGCGTGGATCCAAATCCAAGCTTTCCTCTTTCGCAGCTAGGCCTACTGCCTTTCTCACACTTCGCCAATTCAATTCCAAGCTCTGCTTTCTTGCATATTTTATGCATGAAAACAACCTCGAATATCGAAGCCTAAGAAATATCGAGCCCTATGCGAAGCTAGGCTGATAGAAAACTGTCCCATCCCTTCTCTGTATGAAATCCTGGATTCGCGCCTGGTTGGGACTAAAAGTAAAATTGCGATTGTATATCGAAAAATTTTCGCGCTCGCTTCGCTCGCGTTTTCAATAACTTATAAGGTATGATAAAGGTGACATTCGGGTGGCGACTGCAGCAACATTACTCTGTTGCAACGTTACTGCTGCAGTACTGTCAACTTCCGTGATAAAATGATGTGACTGATTTCCATACTAAAAGTAAAAATTTACAACTGTCTATCATATTGCGTTTTTATATCGAAAAATTTCCGCGCTCGCTTCGCTCGCGTTTCTATTACTTTCTAAGCTATGATAAAGGTGACATTCGGGTGGCGACTGCAACAGCATTAGGTACTCTGTTGCAACATTACTGCTGCGGCACTGTCAATTTTCGTGATAAAATAATGTGACTGAGCAATGAACTGTACAAGCTGTAACGCGGCAATGAACTTCTCTCAATTTACCAAAAAATCAATGTAATCTTGATGACCCGAGGGAGAGGGGGCACCTAGAAATCCTTAGGGCATCAACATATCTTAATCCGGCACTGATTGTTAAAAATTGTGTAATATACGGAACCCTTGGAACGCGAGTCCGACTCGCACTTGGCCGGTTTTTTATGGTTACATTGGTTACGTTGGCAAAATGGCAAGATTTTTCGAACTTAAAGCGAAGGGCGTGCGCGTGCGACGCGTCTCCGTTTCAGTTTGGGAAATGTTTTTGTATGTGTATGACTTGTAGTTGTCGGGTTGTTCTTTTCTATAATACTCTCTACATTCGCTACACAGACTTCTGTACTTCAGACTACCTTCTACAAAGTCCTACTAAACATTATCTAACATTAAATACAATACAATACAAATATTCTTTATTGCTCACCAATATGAAAAAGAACATGATATATAGATGGTCAAGCAAATCTTGTTAGTAGAAAAAGGCGCGAAATTTAAATTTTCTATGACATGATATCCCTTCGCGCCTACATTTTTCTAATTTGCCGCCTTTTTTTACTGACAAGATCTGCTTGACCATCTATACAAATACCTATGTAATTATTTACTTTTTTTCTTTATCTTTTCTTCTTTGTTTATGTAATTGCATTTTACTTTTTTTTAATTGAATTGGCGGACTTAGTGCCTCAAAATATTGAGTCATTCTTTATTTGGAATGGTATTTTTGAAATACATAGTTGTACCTACAATAATATTTATAATTACGTATTTAAAGTTGGTCAAGCAGATTTTGTCAGTAGAAAAAGGCGGCATGAAAAATGTAGGCGCGAAGGGATATCGTCTCATAGAAAATTTGAATTTCGCGCCTTTTTCTACTGACAAGATATACATAGTTGTAACTATATTAATATTTATAATTATGTATTTAGATCTCTATCTTCTAAGAACAGTTCATGTCACTAACATCTTGAACATCTTAAAAGCTCCCCTAGTTCATCATAACCCTTTACAATTCCGATCCTATTTTATAGATCATCACATAAAAGGTACAGGCATAAAAGTGCTATTGACTTTGCCTCGCTACCCCAATTTATAAAAAAAAAACAACCATAGAGCATAAAACCAAATAATCAAACAATGTTCCAAAGTTCCGTTCATATGCAAAATAGTTATTTTTGACGTAACCATAAAAGATGGATCACATTCAAAAATGGAACATTCAAATATTTAAACAATGAACGTTGGTATTGGAACACGCGTTCGATTTTAGAATTTCGGTTCTTATAGAAACGGTGTTTGCTTAGCTTGTCATAATAAATTTTGGTTATGAAAGACCCGGTTGAAAATGGAATGTCAGTTTTGTTTTTTCTATTAAAATCAACACATCGTTGCTTACAAAAAAAACCGGGCAAGTGCGAGTCGGACTCGCGCACGAAGGGTTCCGTACCATAATGCAAAAAAAAAACAAAAAAAAAAAGCAAAAAAAAAAAAACGGTCAGCCATCCAAATACTGACCACTCCCGACGTTGCTTAACTTTGGTCAAAAATCACGTTTGTTGTATGGGAGCCCCATTTAAATCTTTATTTTATTCTGTTTTTAGTATTTGTTGTTATAGCGGCAACAGAAATACATCATCTGTGAAAATTTCAACTGTCTAGCTATCACGGTTCGTGAGATACAGCCTGGTGACAGACGGACGGACGGACGGACGGACGGACGGACAGCGAAGTCTTAGTAATAGGGTCCCGTTTTACCCTTTGGGTACGGAACCCTAAAAACTATAAAAATAGCATTTTACGTCATTCAGTTCTTTGAAACACCGAGATTACACCGAAATACAAAATTATTGGAAAGATATGTAGTATGCAAGGAAAAACATTTTTAAAAACGATATACCTATATTGGGACTATTAACAAAAATAAACGAGTTTATACATAATTATACAAAAACAACACGTATTACAAAATAAGTTCTTCAAAGTGTCATATAAATTATTATAAAACCGGAGAATTTATTATTATTTAAACTATCACAAAATTCTATGTATACTTAATTATAATTGTAAGTAAGTGAATTAGTGGAACAAAATATATAAGTAATATCCGCGTAAAATAAAATTATGCGAAATCCGAAGAATCCATAATAAGTTCTCTACAGCCGAGTGCATAACATCAGAGGTCAAGCGTAAACCTTATAATAAATCTACACAAAGCAATGATAGTTCGAACACGGGTACACCCAGCGACAAAAGCGTTAGTCATTACTGAATTTAAATAATAATAAAAAATAACTAGGGGAGATAGCGCGCTCTTGCATAAGTAATTATAACAATTATTTTTTGATAGATAATAAATTATTTTTGACGGGCTTTGGGTTCAGATCGCGTTGTGTCGATTTGAATGGTATTTTGAATATGATAAGCTTTAGAGACGGGTACTTTCGTTTTCATAAAATTGATCGTTTTATTATTACTACTTTGTTTATGGGAAGCCTGCAGCTTTGAATATTACCCAATACATAATCTTCCGCTAAAAAAAAAGTAGTGATGGCCACCAGAAGTTCTGATTGTCTGTAATAAAATGCAATATGTCAAACTCCAATCTCTTGCGCGGCATTACAATATTTAACGTTGTCATGCTGCGGGCAGCACCAGAGCCTCTACCATCAGTTTTGACATTGACATAACGCTCACGTCTACGTAATTTACTTTCTGTACATCTCGCTTGCACTAATATGCGAGTACGAGCGAGATGCATAGAAAGTAATTTACGTAGACGTGAGCGTATATGTCAATGTAAAAACTGATGGTAGACGTACAGTTGAGTCTCTAGCGCCATAATACACGTAAGGTAAATTTTGAACTCACTTCTATATAGTTACCTAATCTATTAAAAAAAATAAGATATCATTTTTTTGGTATAAATAAAACCTCCCTTAAAGTCCGACAAGAAATTGTAAAAAATTGTGGTTTCGC
The DNA here is from genome assembly GCF_910591565.1 of Cydia splendana. Taxonomy (NCBI): domain Eukaryota; kingdom Metazoa; phylum Arthropoda; class Insecta; order Lepidoptera; family Tortricidae; genus Cydia; species Cydia splendana. The sequence goes on from NC_085978.1 coordinate 15,732,175, forward strand.
TACTTCCTACGTAACTGTCACATTTTTGACGTAAAATGCACATGGCAATAATTTAGTATGGATTTTTTGTTAGTTCCATGCATTGTAATTAATTTTTACTATTTTATGTCGCACTATACATTCTTTCTTGCACATCTTGGAAATTAGAGTGTAAAACGTTATCCACCTTTAACATTTATAAACATTTATGTCACACATTTACTTTATCAAAAATTATCAATCTCACAAAAAAAGGCCAGGAACAAATAACATCGCGCACACACTTTCGATTTCTAAAAAAAGGTGAATAAGAAATTCAAATTTCGAACAGCGCCGTTCCAAAATGGCGGATATTTACGACAGTTGGTCAGAGTTACGTCCTTTTATCATTAATGTACGACAAGGTGTACAAGCTCGTATGATAATGTGGACGAGGGGCCTGCACTTTCATTTTTAACCCTTTTAATGCTTGTCAATGGGTTGCATCATTTTTTTAGGGTTAACTAGAGATGTCTGAGATTCGTTTGGTCATTTGTGATAAAGAGGATTGTATCTATGAGGATTTTGGTAAAGGTGTTAGTTATATGTAATAATTACTTAACTGTTCTAACCAAAAACGGTACATACGATTTATGAGTTATACGTATAGGTAACCAAACTATAAGATTTAAGAGTATGTATTATAAATATTTCTCTATCGTTATTTAACGAATGTAATTGTAAGTAGAAGGTTAATTCAAACTTCCATTGTGACATCAAATCGACATCTAAATGATGTCAGTTCCCCCGTGCGTCTTAACTTGACTATTATACTAGTTCAACAAATATCGTTAATGCTAAAGTACATATATGGTTATAACCAATTTCACGGTAGTTTTTTAGACATAAATAATAATTCCTTATTGGACAATAATACAATAATTCATATATGTATTATCAAAGTCCAACCATAGTGTAGACAAATATATATATGTACATACATTACAAAAACTATGCCGGACAAAATTATGCAAAAAAGACATGTCCATGCCATATTAATAAATATTCCAAACAAAAACTATTAAACCTAATTTTCAATCCAAAACTTCATGACAATGGTCTCTATCACAGTGACGTAACAAAAAATCTGTCGTCTCACTTAGATCTTTACATTACCAATAGCTTTAAATCTCAAAAACCATTATCAGCTTGAGCTATCATCCCTAGCAGTTACTATTGATCTAAAGGTCATGTTATACTGGTTGATGATGTCTTATGAAGGTAGTGGTAACAAAGAGGTGTCACAAAAAACATGATCTAAATATAATAAGGTGTGATTTGAATGTGAAAGACATCTGCCGAGGAAGTGAGACAATGTGGTTAAATATGGCCGACGGTAGCTGAAGATCGGGTTGGTTGACACTTTTCTTGTTCATTGTATTGAAAATATGTCGGCGTCTTACTGACGTAGGTACTGTTAAAAAAATGTTTATAACGCTTTTATCGCTGACTGTACTTTTCTTCAAACATAGATCTATCTATTACTAATAAAGATAATTTTATAGATCACAAACATAATTTCAGCTCAATCTGGTACCACCAGGAAGTCGAAAAATTAGTTGAAATATTGGGAAACAACTTACAGAAAGAAAGATTCACAGAAAATATGCAACTGTTACAATTTGTTAGTAGGTACTATTTTCTAATTAAATAAATTTAGTTAATGTACTTATGTTCGTAATGTTCGTATGTGCTTATGTGCTCATTACCGCTTTTGTAACGGTATTAAAATTTAAAATCATATTATATTATCTAGAAGGTGGCATAGAGGTGTATGTTACAATTTTATTTATAGCCATTTTTTTAATATTTTTAGATTTGATTGAATTTGAATGGGCAATTAGTAGGAGGAGTAATCACTTTTTTGCGCACTAACACAGGTTTACATATTATTTACAGAAATAAAGGTACAAAGGCGAACTTATAAGGGATCTCTTCGTCTTCTTAGGTAGGTTTTTTTTTGCTAAGCAATTCGTTTTTAAGGTTAGGTTAGGTTAGGTTAGTTTTTTTTTTGCTGATTATTTAAACAGTACCCATTTTTGAAGGTAAGTTGCTACACGGGAAACTGATCGTGGTGGGGGGCCGGCTAAAGCCTCCACCATCTAAATATGTCGCCTTGAAGAAGTCGTCATGGTTTATTTGGATCACTCAAATTTATTCCCAATTTCAACCCATATAATTGACTACTTATCCAATTTTAGGAACAATAGCAATTTGAACAAAAATCAAACGACATTGTTTAAAACATAGAGTGCATCTTGCAAGTTGCATTGAGTGCATCGACACAGGGCCCGCATCATCATGCGTTAATTGTTGCATTCGTGAACGTAGCCGTAGTAACTCGTAGACCCGTCGCCGTCGCCAAGCTCTGTTGACTACAGTCACCATCAAATATATCGGAGCGGCCGAGGCGCTCAAAAATATCTGAAATCGCACTCTAACGCCTTGACAATACAGGCATGTTCAGATATTTGTGAGCAACTTGGCCGCGCCGATATATATCTGATGGGGACTGTACGTGAACATACGTAAACTTTATTGCAAAGAAGTAAGGTGTTCTAAATAAGAATAACTTTTAATATCAATAAAACATATTCTTATTATATACAATATTCTTATTATATTATTTTCGCCGAAGTTAAATTGTCAGAATTTCACTTGCCAACCAATTTTTCGCATATGATTTACTTGGGCGACATCGACACCAACAATCGGCAAATTTTCATTATTATTACGTTTTACTTTAGAACGGCCTCCTAGCTGACTGCAGCGACTTTGCCTATGAAGCTGGAAGTCCCGGGATCGAATCCTGGTAAGGGCATTTATTTGTGTGTTTATTATTCCTGAGTTATGGATCATTTCTGTATATTTTAGTTTTATCAATATCTATCTATTAATATAACGTCTAGTACCCACAACATAAGCCTTATTGAGCTTACTTATTGAGACCCACAGGTCTAGGTCGATTTGTGTAAGATTATCCCATAATATTTATTCATTTACTGGATGGTTTGGCTCGGTAAATAATTTTGTTTTTTAAAAATTAATAAAAGTGTAACTGATTTGTAAAACCGATTTTCACCAACTTATTTACATAACTAGAGCTCCAAACATGATTTTTTTATGCCACCTCTGACATTTCGTAGCCCTAAACTTTAATTTCACATTAAAACCACATTGAGGGCATTTTTTTGAAGAATATAATGACGTTGATTAACTAATGACTAAAACAATGACTCAGCTATGAGGGCGTTTTGATCACTTATAGGCTTACTGCTATGCATGTTTATATTGTATTTCATTTCTTCTAAATGAAAAGTTACTCAGTTCTTCTGGCCCCGTAGAAAACATGCCAAGCGCTAAAGGCATTAGCCATGTCATAAATAGCTCACTCCGTGATTTCGTCGCGTCGCAACAAGTAGCTACAAGTACATCCGTCCCACACCAATTTTGGTGGCTAGCCATAGGCCGCGCGTGACGCTCGCACCAACTAGCGGTCATATCTGTCCTAATCGTAACAGACACGTTTTGTTAAAGAGTGAATCTTCTGTACCTAGTACTATTATTTATTCTGTGATGTCATGTAAATATTATTACACTGTTAAATTGACAACACAAACACAACTCATTTGTGTTACTTACGACAACTCCAAGTATCGAAACTCCTTACAAAAATTGAAATCGTCCCAATAACCAAGACTGTAATCCCCCTAAATCCATACAAACCCATACAATACTACAAATGTACAAAAGTACAATTTCGGTAATGCAAATAGCTATGGCATCATAAATATCGAACTGCAACTTTAGTAACACACTTTGCTTTTCTAATCTCAACTTTAAAGCGAAGTGTTAGAGGTGTTGGTGGTAGCAGAGATAGCGTGGGCGGCTTAGAATGTTCAACCCTTACGAAACCGCGATGTGCATTTCGATAATAGGTGATAGAGTAGAGAGGCACAGAGGCGGGCGGGGTGATAAAAAAAATGTATGTCAAACTAATTGCAAACTACGACTTAAGAGACGAACTAGCCGTCGCCATACAATCGACGTTAGGTAGGTACGCTCTCATTTTCAATAATTTGACATGAACATTCAACATTTCAGTAACATAAATCTATCAGCCAGTAGGGCTTAAGATGGTCGGCTCTTTATCATTTGTCACCAAGCCTGTCCCGTTCTAACAAAATATGTAAGTGTGAAAGTGACGCATGGCATGACAGGTGATAAAAATGCGACCATGATACCGCTTTTGTTTAATTTGAGTATGTCAAAGATTTATGATTATGGATCGGTTATGTCAGTATCAAAATAGACGCTTCCGTATAAAACTCCTAAGGTCAACTACGAAATTAGCAAATTGCGGGGATCTTTCTCTTTTACTCCGTAAAGGCGTAATAAGAGTGACAGAGAAAGATGCCCGCAATTTGCGAACTTCAATTTTCGCGGTTATAGTCCAGGTGTCATTACTGTCACTGTCTACAATTTGCTTTAATAATATTTTTGTTCACATTAGATTAAGTTTTTCGCTGCCTTCACAGATAGGTGAGGTTTATTTACCTCTGACTCTGTGATCTTCTAGTCTAATGTTATCGGTGGCAGCATGGTCGCATTTTTATCGCCTGTCACCACGGCTGTCACCATGCCTGTCACGTTCTAACAAGTATGTAAGTGCGAAAGTTACAGGCGATAAAAATCCAACGGTCTGGAATAAGAAGTATAAGCGCCACTTGTATCATCCCACTAACCCGGGGTTAACCGGTTAAACCTGGAATTACCATGGTTTCCAGTACAATTTGACACTGGTTTAACGGTTTCACGGGTTAACCCCGGGTGAGTGGGATGGTGCAAGTGGCGCTTAGGAGTATAAGTGATAAGCGACACATTCTCTATATCTATACTTCTATAGAACGCCTGAAACGCAGGGAATCCTAGTTCAGGCACATGTAAACTATCACTATTTTTAAGTCTTTGTTTTATGTGAATATAAACATGAAATACGTGTTTTTAAATAAATTATGTTTATAGAAATAGTCATACTCTGTAGTCTCTGTACGCGTCTACTCTGCGCGTTATCACGAATATCAAAGATTCAAGATGTTGCCCGCCATGGATTATTGAACCGCGCTCTTTCGCATTTTTAGGGTTCCGTAACAACCGTCTAACACTTACCAACATCCATTACAATAGATACAGATACAGTCAAGTGTAAAAATATGGGTGCACAAATCATATTCAAAAATATATCCCATATATATTTTAAATTTATACCTACTCTTAAATATCTGTAGATATATATCTATAAGCTGATTATAAGGCGTCAGAACCTGCTTAGATTTCACTAAACTCCCAATAGTTACAATGTTTAATACATCAACTACTTATACTTAAAAGTACAACCCTTAAAAGTAACCTTTTACAAGCACAATGACGTCTTTAGACGTCACCCTTTGCGTCGTAAAGGGAATAATGACTACAATAGTTTGGGAGACACGTGCGAACATACAGACGAAGGGTCGAGTTCAGGAAGTATGAGAAAGGGTTAACATTTGGCTATTAGAGGTCTTAAGTTCAAAAATATAGGACCCTTAGGATCTATGGCTAAAAAGTAAAAGGCGTAATATGGTTAAGCGAAACACGGTTTTCCCAACTTATGTAATTTAAGTAATAAAGCTTAAGCTATAGATATATACAAAATTATAAAATTAATACATTAAAAGTAGAATTAGAGCTATGAAGTTAAAAATAAGTTAGGATATAACACTATTTATTACTTAAGTTACAAAACTTACAAAAACCGATCGATCCTAAAAATCTTTTTTTAATAAATTGTATGTTTAAATGTTTACTTGTAATGTGATTTTTAAAATGACACCATCTCTGATTTTGAGATAAACCGACATTGCAAAAAATCACAATTGACTTAAAAAAAAACAATTTGCTACTCAATAGAAAACTCAAAAAACGTTGCCAGAATTAAAAATCTCCTAACGAATTCCATTGAAAAAAACCCTTCCAATGAATACGTTTAATTAACTTTTTTTCAAAATCGCGAAAAGATTATTAATTAATCAAACAATTAATAATGAATCGGCAACACTCGGCGTGTCGGATCGGGGATAAATATTCGACAGAGATTTGCATAAGAAACCGTTTTTTTAATTTTTTTCACGTCGCTCTCACTTTCCGATTTTTGATGACAGCGTAATGTGGATAAGACTTTATTTTATATTATATTTAGGCCCCTGTATACAATGGGCCAGCGCCAGCCAGTCCAAGGGACGTAGCTATGCGGTAGAATGAGGTAGCAATATCACTTGCTCCCTCTAACGCATAAATGCGTCCCCCAGAGTGGCCAACGCTGGCCCATTGTGTACAGGGGCCTTCAGAGTCCGGCTTACCTAACTTCACTATGCACCAACTTAACTTGAACTATCACGTCTAATGTGTTAGTTTCAGGCATTGTATTGACTTTGACACTGTCATCACTCATCAATGGCATTGTGTATGACTTATTAAATATTTCTGAATCAAACTGAAAAAACGAAAGTTTGTAAAATTCCCGAAAAAGCATCTGATTTTTTCCGGAATTTACATCCCCTACAGGTGCCACATATTCGAATTTCGCCCAAGGCGTGGAATTATTATCATCCATTTATTGCAAAAAAATTGTGACTTGGTCCACGTAGTAAAAACTTTCGCATAGGTATGTAGAATTAGAACGTATATGATCCTAGAGATTCTCATTAGGTACCAAAAATAAGAGCGTATCCACACAGATCTCTCGTTAACCCTTCTATTGCGTGGGAGACATCGGAGGGATCGGAACAGATGTTTTTAATATTCAAGAAAAAGACGCCCCTTTACTAATGTTTGCCTTCGGCTTTTGTTCCCTTCCTGCGATGACTCATCAGCCTTTATAGCTGTGATTTTAGAAAATGCTAAATTAAACACAATACAAAACAGTTCAATTTAATAACAAACAATAAAAAAAATTTGGCTGTAGTTACTGGAATCTAGGCATGAAAGTCAAAAGCACCTACCTATACATATCATCATCATCATTTTAGCCTTCAGTCACCCTTTGCTGAGCATAGGCCTTTCTTCGTGTACGCCACTTATCCCGGTCCTGAGCTTATCAATTGTAATTAGTAAAAAATGATTTTAGGTCTGAATAAATATTCACAATAACCAACAGTTTCAGTTGCAGATATTATATATATTTTTTATAAAACGACCAAAAAAAACAATACCGGAATTCCGTTATTTCGATATTGGTCATCTTCAATTCCGGTATTGCAATATCGTATCAACATTAAAAAAAAACAAACCAACGCAATGAATCGATTTTGATATAATGTAGCCATTTTAAATAAAAAAGAGCTAGTTGCCACAGATAGACGCACAGACATCTCTGTCTATGCGTATATCACTCACACATAAGCTAAACGTACCAGTGCTCGACATGCTAATGCCCAATAGATGACACCTTGCTGTCACCTCTATTGACAATGACTTAAGTTTCAAGATGACATGTACTGGGACCGCGTCTAGCAGCAGTATGTTTACCTTAGTTGCTCTTTTTCCCTCGGGGGTTAAAAATCGGTCCGAAATTCCGATATTTCGGGTATCCGGAATCCCGGTATTCATGTCCTAGATAATGATGGCGACTATTCAGATGTCAGTGACTAACATCTTTTGTTACAGGTATAATTACAGATTCGTTGTGAAACTAAAGAAAACTGCCATTATCTCGCCTTGCCCAAGACCGCGATTACTATTCAAATATTAAAATTTGCCAACAGACTATAGGGCAATTATGAGGCGTCGCAAGTTATGAACTTAAAGCTATTGCTATAAAGTCAACAAGAAAAGCGCACACCTTACTCAACTGACAAACGGGACGTACCAAAAAGTAGAAGTTAGATGCAGATATCATTACTACAGTCTATAAAACAATACAGTAATTCGACCCGTCTACACAGGGCAATCGGCGGGTGCGAGGGGCAAGGGGTGGGTTGCGCGCACCCGAGCTGCATACATCGCCATTATTAGTAGCTCAGTATTATGTATACATGGCTAGCGTGTTTTATTTGAAATGTTTGTAATTTTTTGGAAGTTGTGTAAAAGTCTGTGACAACCCTACTGTGTTCTTGTGGGTGTCAGCATTTATGCCCACATCACAGAGGCGTCGGTCCACTGTGTCATTACCCTCACTATAGCTGAGTCTAACGTAGGTATAGTTTCGTCAGCAGATAACTGACTGTGTGCTTTAAAAGTTGCCCCAACACCAATAACACCATGTCACCACAGGACAACATTTAAAATCGCTACCGCTCATAACTTGAGCCACATTAGTGACGTCACGGCGTTGCGTGCGCAATAATTGCCCGCCGATCGACTCCCGCGCATAATGGCGACTTTCGCCGTTTGTTTTGAGACCAAATTATTGCGATTAAAGTTACTGTTGTCTATGCTACTGTGCTCTGACTTCATCTTTAAAAAAAACATCATAAGTGTCCACTTCTGGAGTCATGTAAACTTTTATAGAATGCCACCATGATTTCGAGTCAGGAAAACTTTGCCGCCGCCATACAATCGAAGTAATACTCTCTACTAAAACGACATGCTGAAATAACTAGAGTTAGACCAAGACAAGTCTGCAACAATTTTGATAACACACGCAGGGTAAGTGTTATTTTAAACGTCAAACTTCTATGAAATTATGACGTATAACTCTTGCACTGCGTGTGCTACTGCTATCAAAATCGTTGCAGATTTCTCTTGGTCTAACTCTATATAACCTACTCTTTTTATCCACCGCCACGGCTGCTGAAGTGGTGGAGTACGTACACCAGAAGACCGGCTACACGCTGAGGGTGTTCCAGCTTCGATCGCGCCACTATCGATAGTGTCACATATTTTTGCGGCCTTCAAAGAGTAATATATTATTGCAGGTGACTGTACACCAATGATCAGCAAACCCCGTTATCAATGTTTCAGTTAATTTAAAAATAAGGGCTCGAAAAAATAATTGTCGCTCTTCATTTCCACAGTTGTCGCCCGCGGTTTTTCCGGACCGATACATAGACATCATTTATTGGTAATTATTGGTTGGTTGGATACGACCAACAAACACTCAAGAAAGTAAAGAAAAGAGCGTACTCATATCTTAAATACCGCCAACGCATTTGCAACGCCTTAGGTGTAGCAGGTATCCATGGGTGACGGTAATTGCTTACCATCAGGCGATTCGTCTGCCCGTTTGCCTAATCATAAAAAATACATTGCACATGCATTTACGTAACATGAATATTTCACATCAATGTATTTACCTACACCTATAATGTATTTACCAACAGTAGGTGCAGTCATCTGCAATAATATGTTACTCTCCGAAGGCCGCAAAAATATGTGACACGCTCTTATGGTTCTACCGACAAATAAAAGATCGTGTCAGATATTTTTGCGGCCTTTGTTGTGTAACATATTATTGCAGGTGACTGTACCAACCTAAATTAAATCCGAATGAATAGGATAGCTAATAGAGTTAGACCAAAGTCTGCAACGATTTTGATAGCAAGTGCAAGTGTTATTTTAAACGTCAAACGTCTACCTAATTATGACGATGACGTGATTCGTTTACAAATCTCCACATACCTATCATTCTAAAGCCCATCTAACAAATTTTCATAGAAATTTGACATTAATGTTGACATTGTCACACTTTGTCATTGCAAAAGCCATGCATTAAGTAAGCTTGGTTCAACTATAGCCGCTACTCGCGGCACTCGGAAACACACCCGGCCCTTCTACCCGAACCCCAGTAGCGGCCTAACGCTGGAAAACGGCGGAAAAACGAGAAAAGCGACACACAGCGCCCTCTGTTGCGGAGCGGCGGGAAACTGCGGCGTTTTCGTGGAGAAAACTAAACGTTGCCTTGTTTGTTTTATTTAATTTTGTATTGTGACTTGATTCATTTATTTGTTATTTGTATTTAATGTGTGTATCGTTTAGAATGTTTATATAGATTGTTCTGTGTTAGATAGGTAACTGTGAATTGTTTTCGTTTTTCAGGATCTAAAAAAAGTTGGAATTGTAATCTGTACTAAGCGCAATTTTACTACGTGTCATTATCTTCCTTTGAGTTCCAAACGCGAATAATTTAACGGAAAATTAAGTTTTTTTTCCCAGATTGAATTTCCGTAATATTTAGGTATGAATATAAGAAGCTATTCAAACTTACCAAACTACCTACAAGAAAATTTTAAATCGTTATAAGGTACAGGTACCCAGAAAATTATTTAGTAACGAAAATTTGATTTCTTTATTAGTGCGTCGCGCTCGCATAGGCATATGAACTATTTGGTAAATAGATAGTTTATTCCTATTCTGTAACTACAATATAAGCGCAATTTCACCGCATACCTATACCTATCCTAAAAAATCTTCCTCTGTTACGGTAAAGTACGGTAGGTAGGTACCAACCTATTTTCGTAACTCAATGGAAAACTAACATAAACATAGGTACCTATTTATTTCGAAACAAGTTGTGATTTCTTATTAATTCCGACCAGAATGAGCTCTTGAAACAAGCCATATTTTTTTCAAAATAGCTATATACCTATGAATATCTACAGCTTCGTCCTCAAAGACTTCAAATAATGTTTAGGGACCCCGATGTTAAAAATTAGAGATGCCCCGAATAGTGAATTTGCCCGAATACCGAATATTCGGCCCCGCTCTCGACCGAATACCTAATATTCGGCATGACATGCGAACATTTTGAGTCACATTTATTATGAAAACTGTACGCCAACAAAGCACAACGTTTGCTAAGACATATTTTATGTTGAACAGAATTAATGAATTTAGTTAAAGTCAATCAAATTAGACTCATAATAAAAATAAAAACAAGTTATTTATTTTGTAAATACTTACGAGTAAAGTAAGACTAATATTAACCTCCAATTAACTAACTCCTAGTTAACTCGTAAAAAATTAAATTATACTGATATTAAATTAACCCAAACATAACCTTACCTATCAATCGACCGAATTATTAAAAACCTACATAAGTCTCATCAATAAGGTAAGACACCCGATAACGGGCCCTAGCTCGCGAACCCTAGTAACCGAATTTCGGGATCGACGCGAGCGAAACAAAAACTGACCTACATCGCGCCCTCCGTTCAGCCACCCTACCCGTCTTACCCCTGCATTTTCCTTCCTTTCAAGGTGAATATTGATGCATTTCTACTATTCAATCAATAATCATACAATGCATTTGAAGACTAGATAAAGGGTATCAAAATACCAAAGAAAAAAATTTAAGATGCATTTTTAGGTTAGGAAATTTTGTTTGCGCGGGTCCCGATGTTTTTATAACATAAAAAGTAAGTGGTTAGCGTTTCCAACGTCCCATTTACGAGCTAAGTGGATGTAAACATCCCGATACAATGTAAATAGTGGCCGTCCAAGGAGTCGATCGCGCCGCAAAAAAAGCGCATCCTATTATCGACTACAACAAAAGGACTTGCAGCGATACCTAAGTACACATCTCGATTCATCGTCTCGACTCGAATCGGCGAACCGATGCCATTGGCGCGCCCCTCTGTCGCCGGGCGGGAGCGGGATGGAGGTACCGTTTTCGGAGCAGGGGGACAAGGAGGTTGATAGTCATCTTAGCTGCCGAGTGGCGTCCCACTGGGCGGGGCCGCGTCAAGGAGTGAGCCTCAGATGCGCACAGTTGGAGGGGCTTCGCTCGGCCGAAGGATCGCACTGCAGTCGAGCCCCGCGCCGACCGCGAGCGCACGTCCAGCGCCGTGCCCGCGACTTACGTAACAACTGATCGGATCGAACCTCCCGATAAATCAATCGTGATCATCAACTGTCGATAATTTGTGCACCAATAATTTTTTTTATCATTTTTTCGCGCCGAAACAAGTGAACTCGATTGTGTACTTTGTGTTGTTTTTGTTTTCACGCTTTATTTTTGGGCGTATATGAACAGTGTTTTGAATTTGATTCTGACGGACCAAGTGTGAGAACAGCTGTTTTTTGGACTCGATATTGTCCTGTGATTTTATTGACATAAAACATGGTGATATGTGGACACATGGTGGTATTTTCTAAGTGATAACAACACCTGACTTGACACTGATGTAAGTGTTAGTTTGTAGATTGTCAGTGATGTCTTGTGAAGTGTACAAAATCTGTGATATTTTTCTGTTTTGACCCAAATAATTGACAATTATAATTTTAACTCGGACTCGGAAAATCGCATTAAGTGTAGGTGTTAGGTAGTTAAAGATAATATTTACTATTATTTTTGCAAAATTCTTCGAGTTAGATTTTATTTTGCAACTAAATCTAATAAGAATGAATCTGAAGACGGAAACAAAACTCTAATTGGAACAATCCAAAACATATTTTTCAAATTACTTTTAAATCAAACAATCACTTAAAATTTGTAGTTATGTACTATATCAACCTCAGTGATAAATTGTGATATTAAAATTAGTTATAGTATTGAGAATAATTAATAATAATAAAAAAACGAATCAAATGGAATTACACATAATTATCAGAAAAATAAATAAGTACCTACTAGAAATTATTTTTACAAAACAACGAAACTTGTTGTGTAAATATTATCAAAAAGCCGATAAAAACAAATTAGTACTGTCTGTGTACTGTTGTTTTACTAATTAACCGTAAAAAATACTATAATAACCGCTTCACTTCAAATAATCAAAGACAGAATAAAAACACAAACCGAGTCGCAGCAAAATCAATCGTTTAAATCATTCCAAATAATTTCGCTCAATTACCGCATTTTTAGCCGCGCGGCGGCGGCACACTAGAGCGGGCCCGTGATTGATCGGTGTCGAACCACTTACCGGTGCGTTTACCCTAATCCACCGGCATTTTTGGTATTCCACAGATATTCGCAGCTTCACACTCAATTGAACAATGTCGTGATGGTATTTGCAACCCGTTATATTGCTCTTGAATGTACTTTTATAGATGTAAATCTAAACCTAGGTACACTGAAATATGTTTGCATAACCGTAACAAAATATTTTGTTACTTCTTACTATAAGAAGTAACAAGTGTAAGATAATCTTACACAAAAAAAGTGGACTTGCGAACTATGTGTCACAAAATCGGTTTTAAGATATTGAGCAAAATTTATTTCATCATTACTTAAGATCATTTAGTTTTTGAATTTACTCTATGAGTTCGGCTACTATTTTTTTTTTCAGTGTAGGTAATTCAATAAATAAATAAATATAACAATCGCGGAATTTTTGCGCGAAAAATTTTTTGTTTGTTTATAATAGTAAGTAAATCTTGTTAGAATAATCTGTAAAAAAATCCGTGGTGCTTCGTAGATTTGTCATGACGGTAACCTAAAGTGCTCTAGTGGGAGATATTTATACGACATAAATTATTTCACACTTAAATACATTTAGCCATTTAACATCGTAATTTGAAAATAAAAATGATTTAGGTGCCAACCGGCTTAAAATCTGTTTATTTTTTCAAACAAGAACGCTTATTAGGTGCGTTTTTAGACAAAAATTTACTTGTAATATTGGCACCGTTTACTGTGACTAACAAAAATATACTAACAACTGTTTTGTTTATTCAATCCGTGGTTTGTTTGGGTTCACGTATTCTGCGTTCCACACTTGTACAACATAAATAAATCACATGTTGGGATGATCAGCATAGTTCCGAGTTTAGAATACTTATCAGACAAAATTATATTTTATTTCTACTAAGTAGGTTTAGTTTTGATTTGGTATTACATTATATTATGTATTTAAAAAATCAAACAACACATCACTTTGTTTTAATGAATAGTTTTTTTTACAATTATTTGACGACTTTGTATGTTTCGGAACAAGAACTGTTCTTGTCTTAATAAAAAAAATTATAAAAATAAAATCGATATTATCTCAGAATTAATCTTATAATGAACCAAAAATGGGAAAAATATCACAGATCTCACTCGTAATTACAAAACACGCTATTTAGTAGCCTTGTACGTAGTGTGTAGGGGCCCGCACAGATGGCGGTGGGGAGACTTGACCTCAACTTCGGGAACTAACAAACTTCTCAAGTGCTTTGGACAAATTAGGACAACTGATAATCCCGACTTTTGTTTTTTGCTTGTAATTTAGTCTGTGGGACAGCTTTTTTTATTTTTAGCTAATCAGAAAACCAATAAAAATCTAGTAATTCAATGTGGGCTGATTTTTATTTTGTGATAGATTTTTTTTCGTCAGATACCTATAGATTAAATTTAGTAAGTTTGGGTGGAATAAACATGAAATTCCTCAAAGACAAAAAATGTAAGTAGTTATGTCATTTTCCGTTGAGTTTCCGTACGTTTTCGTAACTCTGAAGAAGTTAATTTAGGACATACCTACGAGTAAGGTGAAATTGCGCTTATATTGCAGAATCAGACGAAACAAAATAAAAACCGGTCTATATAATGCATGTTTGTTTATTGCTTACAGTAGATTAGTGTCTGTTTTATGGGTTTTTATAAGTTTGGGATGACTTTGAGGGCAATAAGGTAGGTAATACAGGTAGCTAATAATAACCATCTTGTTTTTTTAACATTATTAAATTGTTTATTTTTTGTGCATTATTTTTTAATGGCAATAAACGATTATCTTATCAATTATTACAGCATAGGTTGTTGCATTCATTATCAAAGTTGTGGGTTCGATTCCAGTTTCCGTTATCTGAAACTCACACCTCTATTAATATCTATTAAATTCGCATAAATACACCGGTCCAATTAACATGTATTTATTACGTTAAAAACCGCGATATAAAATTCAACATCAATTTTTCACCCTTTGCGTTTTGCGATTATAAAAAGTTTGATCGTGACATAAAATTGCGTGACGATGAAAAAAGTGTATAATTAATTTAATTTGCAATTAATCGTCTATTGAGTTCAACCGGATCTTGTAGCCGATTATTATTTTCATTTACCTACTACACTTATACGTAATTTTTATTTTTATAATATGTATCTTCTAAAAATTATTATACAATATTTTTTTTAATTAATCTTTTATTGCACAATAAGTGATATTACAAATCACGGACTTGATGCCTTGAGACAGTCAACCAGTGGGCTAAATCTAATATAAAAAATAAATAATATGAATATTAAGCTAAATTGATAAAGTAGGACATAAACTAACAAATATCGTAAATAAAGTAACCAAAATTCAGTTATTTTCTTATTTTCGATGAAAAAAATTGGTGAAAATGCCTAGGACATCATAAGGTGCATTTACCCTACATTTAATCTGTTACAGAGATCGATAATGTTACTAATAGACTTTAATACCGTGTGACTTGTATTGTTACATGTTTAAATTCTACTACTAGTAGTAATACGAAGTGTATGTCTGTCTGTTTTATTAATAGACTGTTCGAAGCCGAGGTTAATTTTGAAACGACAGATTTAATGCAGTCCTGTTTGAAATGATTTAAAAATATTCTATTGAGTTTTAGAAGGTAAGGAATATTTAGAAATACGTTTCTATTATTATTAGTAGTAGCAAAGAGAATAGATAGTATAGAGGGGTCATGTCATAGTAAATTTTGTAGTCACAGTAAATTTACTGCCATCTATCAACACACGACTAAAACTCAAAATGAAAACGTATAAAATTATCAAAAAAATGTATATATATGGATAAATTATTTTATAATTTTTATATCATTATGATCCATGTTCATTCACTGATATCTATGTGTTAAAATTGTTAAATATGAAACGGTGTCGTCACGCCATCTAGCCGAGCATAGGCCAAAGGTGCGTGCGCCATCTATCCGGGAATGACTTTTTCTTGATTTCCGAGGCACGTTTTTTCCTTAGACTTTATTCATCTTATACGAAGTTACATATGTCTTTGGTAGTAGTAATAGGCATGGTATAATAATATACTCCGCCTGGTACTCCATTCCGAGATTCGCGTATGACCTAACTGACACGCGCCTACGTCATCATGCTGTTTACAGGTTCTCAAACTTTGAAATGTGGGAGAATTTTAACCAACGGTGAAAATTATTTTAACGGCATTAATTTTAAGTTATTCATGTAGAAACATAGTAAAATAAAACAAATCTAATGTATTAAATTAAACTTTATTTATCTATACAAGACAAACGTTTAAAAAACTAATTCACAGTGACACATTAATTACCAAGCTTACGACGTGAAAAGTTTGGAAAACACTGCGACTGCTGACACTGAGCGAGAAGGAAATAACAATTAACACGCGTTCGACAAGGATGACGGTCAGGGCATGAAGTTATCTAGATCCGAATTGTCAAATGTGCACAGCGCTATCCTGTGTTGCCAGTAGTATAAACAGAATTACCCGAAAGTCTGAAATTTCTTTCGTGAATAAATGAAAATTATAAAATTATAAAGAAATATTTTAACTTATTAACCATAGGTATAATGTACCCATGTAACATATATGTTATGTTGAAATAAAGTGGCAATGTTATTGTGACGTAGGCCCGTGTCACTCTGGGAATGGAAGACCATGTTTTATTAGACCATGGTAATAGGTAAGTATTAGTATTTTTCATGTAACTACTGTGTCTGTCTGTTGGGTAAGTAAAAACTTAAATGGATAATTTTGGTAGGTGTTGTTTATATGAAAAAATAGCTAAAAATAATAACCTAATAGAGTTAGACCAAAAAAAGTCTGCAAGATTTTGATAGCATACGCAGTGCAAGTGTTATTTAATACGTCATAATTTCATAGAAGTTTGACGTTTAAAATAACACTTGCACCGCGTGTGCTATCGAAATCGTTGCAGACTTTTCTTGGTCTAACTCTAATAAAATTATTATTGTAACAAATTTAATAGCAAAAGAAACCTAGTTGTAACAAAACAAACCAAATTATTTATTTCCACCGTATTTCAGTAAATCGAGTAAAACCGCGTGCAGAAGCTAGTCACAAACACGGTAATCTTAATGTCCTATTGTTAAATGCTTACACTCAATCACTGTGAGAGAGAATGCGTGATACGTACAAACCGATACTTTTCAGAACTATGCGATTAGTTTAATCACACAATGGATAATTATTTAAGTATTTCTTGCAAAAAATGTTCACACATCGCGGCGTGATGTGTCGGATGTTTTTTTTATATGTCTGTGGCAAATAAGCGTACTTGATGGTAAGATGCTGACGTAGACCATGGTTTGGAAGTCTAGAGGTGTCCTATCAATACCCTTGTTCACAATTGTACTAATTACAGGGAATTATTTTGTTGTGATTAGTAGTAGGTCTAGAGTCTAGACCTTGCAGACTTTTCTTGGTCTAGACTCCAGACCAAGAAAAGTCTGCAAGATAGCACACGCAGTGCGAGTGTTATTTTAAACGTCAAACTTCTATGAAATGATGACGTATAAATAACACTTGCACCGCGTATGCTATCAATATTGTTGCAGACTTTTCTTGGCTTAACTTTTCACAGACAAACGTCTTATAATTACAATCAAATTTACCGCATAACGAGTACGAGTGTGAACTAAGGTATCGCTAATCGATAAGCTAATTCTGTGCCTTTGCAAAAATTCAATAAGTAATTAATAGAATAATACATTTTCTAAAAAGAGAATAAGTACGGGGCAAATAACATTGTTCATTTTTGTTGTAATATGTTTTTTTTCTCTACTGCGATTTTTGTATTGTAGTGGACAACTCAAGTATTTGCTTTTTTTTTAAATAAAATATATATAGATGGTCAAGCAAATCTTGTCAGTAGAAAATGGCGCGAAATTCAAATTTTCTATGAGACGATATCCCTTCGCGCCTACATTTTTCAAATTTGCCGCCTTTTTCTACTGACAAGATCTGCTTGACCAAGTATATATGTAACTGCATTATTTTTACTTTTCTAAATTATACAAAAAAATACTATAAACTAAATTAATTAAGTATAGGTACCTACATAGCCTATACTAGTCTAGTCACCTAGGTATTTTCTTTATGAAGACACACTTTTAGTAAATAGGTAGCACATAAAACAGAATAGAAAACTTAAAAATTTAGCTTGATACCAGAAGTGATTTTCCCACTTCGCCTCTATTTGAAAAAAAATAATTTCTTTATCAGACGTCTCTTCTAAGTAAAAAAAATAGGAAATAAATACTGGCTTCGATACCGGTCTAAACTCCAACATTTTTTGCAAGTATTTTATAGCATACAATAAATATGAGAGCTACTGGACTGCAACGGACTTGATCGTTTTTACATGAATAGGTTTTACAGCCGCCATATTTCAATTTAATGATCATTTGGCGTTGTTAATAGAAAACACAGACTTATATAACGGTCATGGATGCTATAATTATAACACATATATTAATAAAAGTTACAGCTTAGAAACACTGTACAAACAGCGACACTCTTAACTGTCCATCGCTGGACCTTATGCCATTTGTAATTAGGTTTACAAACCTGTTTGTCAGTTAACAGGGTGGGTGATGGTACAATATCTATACAAATAAATAACCTTTTCTTGACAAAAAAGTCATTTACACCTGATACAGGAAAAAAAATTCTTAGGAATATATACAAAAAAAAATATTGCTAAGAAAAGGAATAAACATAAATAAATATTATGTAACGAACTCTCACAAAATACATGTATCTAATTGTATAATTTGGCCCTGTGGTTGTCTGGTAGAGAATGCCATTTGGCATCAAGTCCGCCATTTGTAAGTAGGTACATTGTTGTATATATTTTGTGCAATAAAGTTTAAGTAAATAAATAAAGAAAATGGCAACGAGTGTCAAGAAAAATGTTAATTCACCCATAGGTGTAAATGTTCCATAAGACTCAACGTATTAATTTATGACCCATTTCGCACCTTGTCACAGTGACAACTAGTATGAAAGTCGCTAGAGACCTCATACTATTGTCAATGTGACAGGGTACAAAATGGGTCATAAATAGGGATGTACCGACTAGTCGCCGACTAGTCGGGAAAGCCGACTATCCGGCCTCATTTGTAGTCGGCGATTAGTCGGCGACTAGTCGGCAAAAATGGCCGATTAGTCGGCACTTTATAAGTGACAGAAAAACAGGGTAAAAATAAATAAACAGTACATATTTTCATAAGTTTTTACCTATTTTACCCAAATTTTTATTTTGGGTGCTTACGAAAACTTTTGTTCGAAATTATTGACCTTGTGGTCGCTTTTTTATGTCCGATTATCCGGTCGCCGTATGAAATATAACCTTAGGTTTTTTTTGTTAAATTTTTTAGCATTACTATATGATAAATAACGCGGCAAAAGGGGTAAAACGATTGTTTTTTAGTGCATTTGAACCGATTTTAGACCAAACTAATGATCTGGCCGACTAGCCGACTAGTCGGCCGACTAATCGGCCATCCGAGCGCCGATTAGTCGGCTAGTCGGCCAAATCAATAGTCGGTACATCACTAGTCATAAATTAAAACTTTCGATGCACTCTTGGTATGTGCTTTATAAATGTTATTGTATTCGGGCAGATTCGCAGATAAGATAACGAATTACGTCAACATCCGCCGGGTCACTCTTAAATTGCGCGTGCGCTGATTTCTTATAACTATTGATACCTATAAGTACATACCTAGCTATAAGTTTAAGATAATGGTAGCTCTTTTAACTTATATTGCAATGTAAATATAGAATTTCTAAAAATGTTAAGCAAATTTGTAAACAGTTCATATTTACGTTGGTTATTATACTTATTATGGATGTTTTCTTTATGTATACGTATTTATTTATAAATACATATATATCATTGGATATATCGTCATCTGGTACACAACAACACAAGTTACTATAAACTAGGTGAATCTGTGTAAATCTGTCCTATAATATTTATTTATCTAGCTTGAAAATAACTCTAGGTTGTGACTTCAGCATTTGTATACTTAAATTTATAATATTACGTCACTCTATTTTGTCTTTTTCAAATGATGTAGGTTATTGACCTGATAACACATTACATAATATTATTTTCCAGGTTTTAATGTCAAGTTTACAATAAATAGTATATATACGTCATTGGAGACACACATTCCAATCAAATGTAATTTGACCTAAATATAATAATTTTGTATATGTATACCTATAAATAAGTAGATAGTAATATAAATGCTTCAAGTACCTATAATTAATCAATTTTGTACTTGATACGCAATTATATTTTCATATGTGGCACTTTACAGTACAAAACAAGTGCTGTAGAACTAATATGGTCGGCTCTTTATCATTTGTCACCATGCCTGTCACGTTCTAACAAATATGTAAGTGCGAAAGTGACGCATGGCACGACAGGTGATAAAAATGCGACCATGATACCGCTGCTGTTTTTTTGTTTACCAAAACAGTAAATAATAACCTAAATTAAAAAACTTAAGAAGTCATCTTCCTCGCGTTGTCCCGGCATTTTTGCCACGGCTCATGGGAGCCTGGGGTCCGCTTGTCAACTAATCCCAAGAATGGGCGTGCCTGTTTTATGCGAAAGCGACTGCCATCTGACCTTCCAACCCAGAGGGGAAACTAGGCCTTATTGGGATTAGTCCGGTTTCCTCACGATGTTTTCCTTCACCGAAAAGCAACTGGTAAATATCAAATGATATTTCGTACATAAGTTCCGAAAAACTCATTGGTACGAGCCGGGGTTTGAACCCGCGACCTCCGGATTGCTATACGCACGCTCTTACCGCTAGTCCACCAGCGCTTCAGGTAGTATACTAACGGCCCGATTCGAACTTTGAGATACGTCAATTAATAGATCTAGAAACGATATGGATTAGATATGTCAGTGTCAAATGTGACGTTTCTTCAAACAAAAACGTCACTTTTACACTGACACATGTAATCCATTCCATATCGTTTCCTGATCTATTAATTGACGTAACTTAAAGTTCGAATCGGGCAGAAAGTAAATAATCTTATCCCTCTTGTTTATTTATATATTTCGGGGATCTCGGAAACGGCTCTACCGATTTCGATGAAATTTGCTATATGGGGGTTTTCGGGGATGATAAATCGATCTAGCTAGGTCTTATCTATGGGAAAACGCGCATTTTTCAGTTTTTATATGTTTTCCGAGCAAAGCTCGGTCTCCCAGATATTACCAATTATCGTAGCCCATGGACATCTGCAACACTAGAGGAATTGCAAGTGCGTTCTCGGCCTTTAAGATAGCATGCTCTTTCGTGAAGGTATGAAGGTATCGGTCCGGAAATACCGCAGGCGACAGCTAATCTCATTATCTATCTTCTCAAAGGAAGTCGAAGCATAATTGCAGCCTTGTTTATGCCTACTATTACCGAGAAAATATTAAAAACAATATCAAGCGAAAAAAACGGGTCACATTACTCTCCTTATCAGCTCAAATGAGTCTTTGGCATATTTTCTCACGGTGGGTGCGGGGTATTTTGGACTCTATTGCTTTGTTTTAAGGTTTGGAATTGAGAGGCTGGGGAATAATAGTTCGTTTTTTGGTGCAATCGATGAGAGGTAGCGGGAAATTAATATGTAGGTGTAGCGTAAAAGTGCACATACTCGTACATATTAATTGCGAAGTATATAAAACTTTAAAATATATTTTATTCAAAATCTTTATTTCAGATGAGGCCTTCTTACAAAACATTATAATACTTAAATCATAGTGAGAATAAGCTTCATCTTCTTTTGGCGCTTTTTTCAGTTTAAACATAGTTTGCCTTTGTTTTGTTTTATTCCTAAATTAATTCAACTCTATTTTCTACACTTTAATTTAAAACTACTGTTTGATTTCAATAGTATGATTTTACTTATTTCATTCCTTTCGGAGGCAGAAAAAAATCTTATTTCTCAATTTCCTTATTTCCAATCTCGCTATCAAAATACGTAATAAAATAAAAATTACTCACATCCGCCTTACCTTATCCCCCTACACTGGCCTACACCATAGGGTATAATTTTTACCTGACTTGCAGATGGAGGTCAGGTCATTTTGACTCGGTATGTAAATTTTAAAGTTATCCGTTGAATCACCTGCAATAATATGTTACACAACGAAGGCCGCAAAAATATCTGACACAATCTTATTTGTAGAGCCATAAGAGAGCCATAAGAGCGTGTCACATATTTTTGCGGCCTTCGAAGTGTAACATATTATTGCAGGTGACTGTACTGTCGGGTCAAAACTATTGGAGGTAGCATATGTACTGGACTGGCAGAATATATTGTAAACCTATTACTGTCTAATATAATTTCAAATGTTTGACTAAAAATATATATTGTTTGTACCCAAAACTAGCCTTGACTATCTTTTCCACTTATTCTGCTGTGAAATAAGACGAGGGTTATTTTAATAAAATCTAGTCTCGACCCGCCATCGCTTGTCCCCTACACCGTACGGTGTAGGATATCAAAGTATTGCTAGCGTAAACAATTCATAACGGCCAATCAATTGATGGTGTCGCTTACTGAATGGACTCACGTGACCGCGTGTCATAAAGCCGACCACTGACTAACAGTCCGCCGGACGATATCGGCCGGTCAGTTGTTCGGAACTGTCAAATTTTTGTTCTAACTGACAGGCCTAGGGTTTGCAATCCGGATCCGAAATGTATGAAATTATCCGGATCTGGATTCGGATCCGCGGATCTTCCCATACATTTCGGGTCCGTCGTGCAAAACCTAGACAGGCCGATCGTCATCGTCACTGATAGCTTAAGGGGCCCACTGATTAACAGTCCGCCGGACGGTATCGGCCTGTCAGTTGTTCGGAACTGTCAAAATTTTGTTCTAACTGACAGGCCGATACCGTCCGGCGGCCTGTTAGTCAGTGGTCGGCTTTAGTGTTGGCAGGAACTTGATTCTTTCGAGTTTATTGAAGAACTTAACTGTTTTTTAAGATTCCGTACCTCAAAAGGAAAAAACGGAACCCTTATAGGATCACTCGTGCGTCTGGCTGTCCGTCTGTCACAGCCTATTTTCTCCGAAATTACTGAACCAATTAAGTTAAAATTTGGCACACATGTGTAAGTCTGTGACCCAAAGACGGACATATAACGTAAATAAATGAATATTAAACATGGGGGGCACTTTTGGGGGGTCACTGAGACAATTAAAAAGCAAACTCTATCGTCTTATATATCAAATGAAAGAGCTCGTTGTGAGAATCTCAAATATATTTTTTATATAATTTTGTAATAAATATTTTAGAAGTAATTTAAGAAAATAGACAAAAAATTACCATTCCATTTTCAGCATTTTTGACCTAACATGCTGATTGTACATTTTAAGATTCATATATGTTTGTGACAGCTTTGGAATATCATTCACGTTTCCTGAGTCTCAGTCATCCAGATATTTTTATTCAAAAGCGGTATCAGACCGTTTATACTTAGTAATCTCATTATTAAAACGCCGGCCATCTTAATCATAAACAAAATCATTCCCACGTGATGACGATAATCGAAACGCACAATGATCGATTCCAGTTACCGATCATTAATAACCAATATAACTAGACCCCTATAACCTTAGCATTTCTACCAAATCAGGGCTCAGGTATTAACTGGTTTTGTAAAATCAAAAAACAATGTCCATTCACATTCGGGTCGCACATGTGTCGGTAAACAGGGACGGCGATGTATGATGGAGGGAGATGGATTGTTTTTTTTTCGATCTCCGATTTTGCCACATGTGATGTTCAAATAAAGCCGAATTGAATTTTATGTCGTTTTTTAGGTAAAGGGGTTTGTTTGCCACCGTTTATTGTTTCTATTGAATGTTAGAATTCTCATTGGGTTTTTTTGAGTTGGTAAACAACCGTCCGGCCCGTTCAACGCTAAGTAAATAACGAAGCTTATGGATGCTAGCAGCTCCAGAGGAAACAAAAATAAACCTAAGGAAACTAAGCATAAATTACGATAAAAAACCGGCTAAGTGCGAGTCGGACTCGCACACGAAGGGTTCCGTAACATTACCCAAAAAACGGCAAAAAAATCACGTTTGTTGTATCCCCACGGGAGCCCCACTTACTTATTTATTTTATTCTGAGTTTGTATTTGTTGTTATAGCGGCAACAGAAATACATCATCTGTGAAAATTTCAACTGCCTAGCTCACGGTTCATGAGATACAGCCTGGTGACAGACAGACACAGACGGACAGACGGACAGTGGAGTCTTAGTAATAGGGTCCCGTTTTTACCGGCACAACGCCGGGACAACGCGAGGAAGATGATGATGTATGTACTTACCTACCTAATACGTATCATCTATCATACCTATTTACTTTTCGTTTGACGTTCGTCGATTCTTCCAATGTTTTTGTTGACAGATTTTAAAATAGTTGAGATCGCAAAAACAATTTATTCTTGTGTTCTAGAATATTTCCATAAATTTTATTTCATGACGACTATGAAACACTTCAATATAAATGTCACACAATCACTTTCCTCCTCCTCCTTGCTTCGTTCTCCTCAGTGCTGAGGGTCGTGACCTCCTCGTGGAGAACATGATTCCGGATGGCAGATTTCCAGCCTATCCGATCCCTTGCGACTTCTAAGGCATCATGGACCTTCATGGATAGCGATTTGCTAACCTGGTCGGACCATCGCGTTGGACTGCGGCCCCTCTTACCTTCCACCGAACCTGATGTGACCAGCTTTTCCAGGTTGTCTCCAGTCTTCCTGGCTATGTGTCCGAAGAACTCAAGTACTCTCCGGAGACATGTGGTTGAGAGCTCCTTGAGTGTAGAGGCGTTGGTCCGGTGTTCGGTTAGGTAACAAACACTTTAATAGCTAGGTAATATTTACATTAGGTATTTGCTAAAACTAAATAGTTATTTCACATTCTGTCACCCTGGACTCGTGATATACAAGCAATTTCAATAAATGTCAACATTTATACTTGCATACTAAGAGCAAAACTCACTGACCTTAGATGTACCTTATGTTCTTCACAATAAGGTTTAAAAAATATCAGTTAATTGTGGGGACGGTGTTAATATACGAAGCGTTTGGCAACGTATCAAAATGTATGAGGCATTGGCAGTAGTAATTTTAACAACCTCATATCATACAATCACCGTCGCTTGGATTTTAGACCTTATCAGCTCAGAAATAAAGTTAAATTTTGAAGGATGGTGAAGAGGGGGTTACGACAAGTGTTTGTAAAGGTATTGTTTATTATTTCTAGATGCATACACGTGTAGATGTGTTAGTGTTGAGCTAAGAGGACATTCTGTCAGTTGTCAGTCAGTTCAGATTATGTTTACAGTTTAATTGCCAAATATTGTTCCATTCATTCATCATTCATTCCATTCGCCTATCTCTAAAGGGGCCCACTGATTAACAGTCCGCCGGACGGTATCGGCCTGTCAGTTAGAACAAAATTTTGACAGTTCCGAACAACTGACAGGCCGATACCGTCCGGCGGACTGTTAATCAGTGGGCCCCTTAAGCTATCAGTGACGAAGCATTCATAGAACTCGATTTTCACCGGGTTACCTAATTTTCAACCAATTTAGGTACTACTATTACGGCTCGTGAATCTAAGGAAAGCTAAATTAACTCCGGCTTCCCCATACGAATATTTTTGACGCGCCGCCACTGCTACTTATTTTACAAGCTTTTATTTACTTTCACCTGACCGTTGTCTGTCTGTAATCAAATCTTGCAAGTTAAATTTGATCCACTTCCCGATTTCCGATTGAGCTGAAATTTTGCATGCATGTAAAAATCGGATGACAATGCAATATTATGGTACCATCGAGCTGATCTGATGATGGAGACAGGAGGTGGCCATAGGAACTCTGTGATGAAACAACGCAACCTAATTGTGTTAGGGGTTTTTAGAATTGTCTCGATAAGTATTTGTTGTCTGTCTTAAGAAAAGTACAGTCGGCGATAAAAGCTTGTACCAAAAATGAAATTTTCGCCAAAAACTTATTACTTTATGTCAATCGCAACTAGCCCTAGCGATTAATTGTCATTTTCATAATGTATTAGTACGAAAACGTGTCACAGACTAATTATAGCGCCGCGAGTCACCTGCCGCTCTGTCACAGCGTTTTGATCTATACTGTACTATTTCTATACTGTGACATTATTGATTACCTTTGAAGAGCTAACGGAATATCGTCGCACTAAAATTTGAAGACTAAAGAATTAGAATTACCTACCTTACTCATTCCTATGTAAACCTCTTAAGAGTACGTACGGTAACTCGCGTGTGACACCTCAGAAATAGTTAGACAACAACTTTTGCAGGTGAATTGTAAGCTTGCTAATCGCCATCAAATAAGTTTCATAATTATTTAAAATTATAAGTTATAAGCTAAGTAATGCCATTTTTGTACCTATATGCAACCTATATGACTGGTACAGAACTGACTTGGAAATGAAAAGAAAAAACAAAATTCTAAATATACGGTACCGTATATAAGTATAACTATCAAGCATATAAATATATCGAATATCTTCTCTTTTTACGCTACCAACTACATCAACAGAAATGAACAGTTATTGTAATAATACTGATAATGAAGTAAGTAGCCACTATACTATACTTACGTATATTATAAAAAAAGTCACCTTTTCTAATTTTGAATTACAAATGTGTGTCTTAATTTAAAATCCGTTACTCATTAGAATCGACATGTGCACCGAAACTCGAAGGGGAGTAATATTCGATTTTATCTCGAAGCATTTGAAAAAAGAACGTCTTTTTTATTTAAAAACGGAACGACGTTTGTGGCGTAATTACTAGTGATGGGACAGTGTAATTAGAATCAATATATCGATTATTATGATAATTATCATACCTAACGCATGAAATATTTTTATGTTACCTATTTTATGTGTTATAGGTGATGATCGCTTTCTCAATTATTTGAAAACATAAATAGAAAAGACAAAACATTATTTTAAGCCCATGAGATTTATTAATAATAAGAACTCTTCTTCCTATTGTTGTACCATATTTCAAGAATTGGCACAGAAACCAGTTTTTATAAAAGCGACTGCCATCTGACCTTTCAGCTTCCAACAATAGGTAAGTACCTACAAAATAAAATCATTCGCTACCTAACAAATACATTGATAAGCTGTTACAGTTTTACACCCAGCCGCAAAAGTGCGTGGCCACATTATAACAATTTATTCATAAAATGGCCACGTACTTTTATGAATGCAATCATAAGACCATGCAATTTCGCAGCTCGCTGTACAATAAGAAATGCATTTTTATTCTCATTAGTTCAAAGGATATCCCCAAATCAAAGCGCCACAAAAACTTCCACCCCATCGGACGTCATATTTCGTTCCGTCTCCATCGGAAATGCCGAAAGTGTCATACGTCTTGTCTCATAAGGGGAGGCGTCTTTATGCATCGAATATAGGGTTAATAGAATTCGGATATTCAATAATGTCTTGCAACCATTCTTTTTCAAAAAAGAAGTGAAAATAAAAACGTGGAAAGATTAATTTTTTTGCGCCTTTTTTTAAAGTTTCGCGCCAGATTAATGTAAAAATCTTCTTCTGCTTTTTCTTTTCTGAAAAAAAAAAGTGATAGGTGTACATTTGGCCATATGATATATACATACATGTATTTTAGTTTCTGAATGATTGTTCAATGTAAGAAAATTGGTATTCATTGGTTCACGTGCACGATCGATTGCCTACAAAAATTGAAGGTCACTCAATTGGGGCAATTTAACTGTATGTATAGTCTGGATAGTTAGAATATCAGATAGGTTCTATATTTTAATCAAGAATATTATTAGTTATTTTAAAAAATGCATTCTTTATGTGTAATATAATATAAAGAAATACATCAAAATAGCAAGAGTCTCTCTAGTCTTCTGAGTTGTAAGTTTATAAAAAAAAACATCCAAATGTTGAAATACATACAAGTAAACAAAATTTTGTTGATCAAACAAAGAGTATAACAAAAAGTAAACGTGTAAACGCCGAAATCGAAATATGGCTCATTAAAAAAACCGGGTGCGAATTCGCCCCAAGACCACAAGCTGTGTTTCCAATATGTAACCTCTGTGCTAATGAATCGGTATAATAAACTGGAAGAAGTTGGTTACGAGTTACATATTTGCTTAACTAAATTTGGTTATAATTTAAAAGAGTAGGTAAATTTTGAGCATTCATGCTCCCTTTTTCTCTACTTACTTGCTTTGACCTTCCCACGAATATATTTTGCATTAAACTACAAATTTTGTTTATTCCCTGCTACTTCAGTATCCTACCATTGGTAATATCATCAAAAATAAAGTGATCTCTGTTTTTGCTTTAAGCGGTGGCTATATTCTCTAAAAAGACACTATTAGAAACATTTAAAATCATCTATAACCGCACACCCCACATTCTTTGCCGGCTACCGATCATAAACAAACTTTTTTTTCTCCCTCCTAAACACATAATTATGTCATCTTACTGTTTTAAGCCGAGGATGATTATAAATCCTCTAATTATTATCCCCAAGAGTGTATCCTGATGTATTTATGTCCATATTAAGCATGTGTCAAAGCTTCTGTATATTTCATTACGTCACACTATGAGAAAGCACTTACGTTTGAAAAAAGAACGAGGTTGAAATACGAACAATAACAGTTGACACTTGGTTCGCACTAGGTGGCGCTAGCAACTAATAAAAGGCAAACTTTTCTTGCATGCAACTAAGTAAGTAACACGTCGGAACTAATCGAGTAAGAGATAAACAAACAAAACGCAACCTTACGCTTATTACATTACAAGCGTAGTCGATTTTCAGTAACAGCAAAACCAAGTTTACACGCATATAAAAACTATGGCTTAATGCTGGCCACCTGCCTTTTAATAAAGTAAAAACAAACACGCGACGTATCGAATTGTATCGATAATCGCTCGTAATCGGTTAGTGTCGTGATGCGCGCACGTTAAAAGTGTCATTCGATTGTTATTCGAAAATTGAAATCGTCCATTCAGTTAAGCTGACGTTTATAGCGATCGGGGCTGCGTAAGTGAAAAGGTCAACGGTTGTGTTTGAATTATAGGAATAAGAGCATCCTACGCGGTTTTGGACGTTAGGGCTTTGACAGATCGTAATTAGTTAGGTATTACGTACTTATCGTATTAAAATTATTAAGGAAAATTCATAAATTATAGGCAACCGAATTTTTTGGTAATTTCTCTATTAACCCCTCGTATGCTTAGACACGGATTCGTGTGAGTGAATTTAAATCTATTGTTTTAAATATCAATTAAGGTAACATTTTAAATGATCAAGTTTTCAGACCGCATACGACGGGTTAAACCACGATAAAGTAGATCATCCGAGCCTCAGTTAAAATACGAGAACATTGAGAATAACTCGATCATTATATTGATATTTGCGAGAGGTGTTCGTGCAGCAAAAAGCATGTTTTGACAATGATGTTGTTTTCCGACTACACGTAATAAGTTCCGGCTCGATTCGGAAAATGAATTAGATTTCTACTAGACTTCAACAAGTTACAATATGGATAATTTAAAGATATTTGTAAGATAGATATGTCAAATTTGACGTTTCCGCGATTCTGGAGGTCCTCTTGAACGATTTCGACAAGTTATGACTTAGATATCCAAGTCACATCTAGTCGATATCTAATGTAGATCTAGTTGATCTCTAAATCGTCTCTAGATCTTGTGATTATCTCGAAATCCGAATAGGCCTGTTCGTGTTTACTAACTATACTTCAGAAAGTATGTATGTCCTCGAATCCGCACAATAACAGAAAGTAAAAAACGCAACAAAAACTCGAATGACGTGTGACTCGTTTGCAAATCAATAGCTTGTTCGACAAAGCACTTAGCACACGTCGAAAAACCACTCGCACCGAAACAAAGCAACAACGAAAATCCATCAATTAAAGAACTGCTACGCTCAAAGGGCACAAACGAAGAACCACAACGAAAATCACGAATACCAAAAAACGAAACCGAATATGACTAATATCGAGCACAAAGTGCAAAGTCGTCGATAACGCCTCTATGGCAACAAAAGGAGGGAGTTTCGAAAAAGGAACACCGCGTTCGAATTTCCGTTTGGAATTCCGTTCAACATTTTAGCGATCTTGATTGTGTATAAATAATTAGTTCTGAAGCCATAAAAAGAACTAAAAGGCATCGATTGGGAGGAAACTAGCGAAGTTTCTGTCACGAAGGTTTCTTCGATGCACGATAGATTTTACTACGTTCGGTATTGACTGTATTGCCATATTTAAAAATCGAATTCGGGAATCGAATTGCATTTGATTTTGACCGTTATTCTATCCACGATAGGGATGTGAAAAGCTCGTATCGAATGTAAAGTTATGTTTGTTTTCACGTTTCTTCGGTGTGTTTTAAAAGTTTCGCCCGTGTGAGGGTTCAGGTCGGTTATATTTATGATGGTTATAAAATTGTTTGCGGCATGTTCCTTTCGGTTATTGTCGATCACCTGTCTTTAAATTTTATTGTCGAAAAATGTTTATCGATATAACGATTACATAAATCCAGATCGTCTAATCGGTAGTGAAGTTGACAATCGATTAAAATAAGGTTGTTTTGAAAATTTAAATTTTTATAGACTCGTTTATAAGAAAATCATACAATTTATTATAATTATGTCTGTAGCATAAAATAACACTAGTTCAATCAAACGAAGCTATTTAGGAAATTAAAGTAGGTATACTAAACTAAGGTAATATAAAGGTTTTGTTTCTTTACCTATCCAGTATCCAATTCGGTTTCCGTGGTTTTTATGAAGATTCATTAGAACGGTATTTAATTATGCATTTTGGAATATTTATTGTTTTGTATAAATTTTTTTGGTCATTAGACGTAACACAAATCCAAAATATGGAATATTAAAAGTTGTACAATATTTTCTACCAGTTCCCAATTGTACGATTCTCAAATTGTAAGGTAGCCACGGAGGTCGTTAGCTAAATCTACCATCGTTAGCTAGTTGCAAAACAATAACAGTTACGAATACTTAAAATTAATAGAAACGATCCTAAGTGAACCACTCGACACGACAAATTTACAATTCTAATACACTTGTAATTTCGAACGATTTATTTTTGACCGAATTTCGTTTCGACGAAAAATAAAGTTGTTAAGCCCCCTGTCGCGTAATAGGGGTTACACGCGACCGAGCTGCCAACTTAACTATACTAAAAAACGAGCAAAAACAAACTTTATTCTATATGGCGCAAAGTCTTTCACCATGCACTGATAAGTTGGTCGTAGATGTTTCGATAAGAAATTCGTATTGACTATGACATCCTTAAAACTATTGTCGTTGAGTTTAAATTTCGAATGTTGTGTCCGTTCGAATTTTAAGCGGCTATTTCGATTTTTTTGCCATTTATAAAAACGTATTAAACTTTCTTGAGACATTAAGTATGTCCATTTTTATTTTAGTTTTGCATGCAAACACTGGCTTTTTGGTAATATTTATCTGGTAAAATATCACTAATAAAATCGCCTTCGGTAAAAGTCAAGTAGATATTTAGAATCGTTAAGTAATATTTTTGTATTTTTTATTTATCCAAATAATTATACTTGTTCATTACCTGGCATATTTTAAAACAGTGGCACTTCTTATCTGAATGAATTATAAATTATTTTAAACCATATCATATCGCATTAAAAACACTATAAGTTTATTTAGAATCAAAACGGTAATCTCAATTTTTACTACATCTTTTTTTTTTCATTAACTAGCATTATTTGAAACATAATAATGGCGCCCCATAACATAATGAAATATACCTAATGTTCAGTCATATCATATCACAACAAAAATACTATAAATTTCAAATTTCTTAATAGAATTAAAACGGTCAGTGTCAATGCACCCCTTATCAGGGCTAATGAATATTAACTAATAAACTGTGGGTGTTTCTGTCTGTGACTCACGACGTTTGGGGGACTATGTGTGGGGGGATCCGTAGATAAAGAAATTAAATATAAATTGAGCTGTTTTTCTTGGAGAATATATATTTGTATCGACGACAAAACTTTAAGTAGGACTAGTCTAATAAATAAGTTTTTAAAGATACTTACACCAAAGGTATCATTTCAATGAAAAATTAAAAAATATAGAATAGGTAATAGAATATAACAATAAAAACTAACGCAATTTGGGCAACTAAACATGTTTTTGATATTTAATGTAGTTTTATTCGATATAACTGTAACTTTTGAACAACTTTCAGCATGTAAGCTCGCAAACATTACAAATTTAAAAGTATATCGTATCAAAAACACAAAAAATTGATCATTAGCTATGTAAAAATCTGTATTCGCTAAATATGGCCGTTAAAAGAGTGGAATCTTCAAAGCACATCCTTATTAACATTCCAAATTCGAAAAACAAATGGAATACTTATACCAATGACACAAATTCAAATTGGCCAGTACTAAGTACGTTCGAAATTTAAAAAAGCGGTAATTAAATGGGCCGAAATCGATGGATCGATCGTTCCGTGCGGCGTGTAATCCTGTTTGCATATCGCAGCACGAAGCCGCACTTATCATGTTTATTGATTGACACGCCAGTAATTCACTGGTTCAACCCTAGCGGACGATGGCGGTGCAAGCTATGAGACTTTAGCGAGTGTTGAGAGTGTAGCGAGTGATGAGAGTGTAGCGATTTAGAGGCGGACCTTAGTTTGCCGCACGAAGCCGCACTTACCTATCATGTTTATTGATTGACACGCCAGTAATTCACTGGTTGAACCCTAGCGGACGATAGCGGTGCAAGGGATGGGAGAATAAGCGGTTTTTCACGGGCTATCAAAACTTGAGTCTGTGTAACAGCTGTCGTTTCACGTTTTTCAAAACAGGAATGAACTAAATTAATGTATTTTGTTTTTTCGGTTGAGAATTTTATTTCAATTTCAGTGAGCATGCTGCATTAGCTGATTGACTAATATTAGTATTCGACGAGTCGCGCTATATCCACATATCATTCATAGAAAAATAGCATGTTTTAAATATTATATCCCCTTTTTTAACATACATACATATATGGCTTCCATCAGAGAAGGGTCCTTATGCACGTGGAGCATGTCTTCGTCTTATACATTTCATAGCATTTTTAATTTGCATCCTAATAAACGATAAACAGTTTTATTTCTAAACTTCTTATTGGAAATCCGCTCCCGCTACCGCTCGTCACCCGCACCTCTCGAAAAACACAAGTCGCGCTTTACGGCTTTGTTCAGGTGGCGATAACTTAGTTTTTAGGTGTTTCGGCAACATGCGACTGCGAATTATCATTTGTACCAGCCCTGATCGTATCGCGTCTTGACCCCAGTTAGAACTGTTAGGAATAGTTCGTTTATCAGTGATCGATTTGAATATGCTAGTGGCGGTGCCGTGGTTAGGGTGGCTTTTGTAATATATTGTTGTAATTATGAGGTCTATCGTTCAGACGACACGCGATACAGTTACTGACACTAAGGTGATTTGATATAAGAATAATGGTAATTCTTATCAATTGCATTTCAAGAATAGCCAAAAATAATAGCTCTTATGCTTGACAATGTTCAATTATTAACATAATTATACGATAACCTGAAAAGCTTTTTCAACTACAACAGCACGCGAATCGATGCTAATACTAAACTAAATATAGTCTTTCTTTCAAAAGTCACGGAAATCAATCAATACTGATTAATTATCTTTCTTTATTTCCAGGGCACGATAGCGAACAGATAGATATATTAACTACAGTCAACAAACCCAACATGCAAATCGATACCAAACACAAATTACTCTGTTCTTTCAAAACTTGACACGCAAATCAATCGATACGAACCAAATTAGTCTTTCTTTCTTTGCAGGGCACAATGGCGAACAACCGCGTTCACACGCAAAGTCCTCAGTGTGGCTACTACCAGTTTGGCACTGACATAAACGCTATCGAGAACGTAACTTACTTTCTATGCATCTCGCTCGTACTCGCATATTACTGCGAGCGAGATATATAGAACGTAAATTACGTAGACGTTACTGTATATGTCAGTTTTGACACTGTCAGTGACTCATGGTACGGGTACTGCTCGCTGTACAGGCCAAATTAGACTTACGATTCTTTTTTCTTGACATTCTTCAATATTACTATAAATAATTCATTAACCTAAACAGCATTTTTTATTTCAACTACAAGTAAACCGTTGAATTCATGCAAATGAACTGAAATTAGCATGCTCCAGAAATATGAAACAAATAAGTCTTTCTTTTTTTCACAAAACAGGAACGGATACATTTTCGACTACAACTATCGAAACCAACACGCGAATCTATAAATACCAAAGTCAAATTAGGTTTTCTTTCAAAACCTACCACGCAAATCAATCGATAAAAGCTTTCTATTTCATTTTTGATACAAGCTTTTATCGCAAATTATTCGTTCTTTGCAGGGCACAATAGCGAACAAACCGAAAGTCCTCTACCAGAGTTTATTGGCCTAAACTTGAAAGCTGGCCGCTAGGATTGTAAAATGCCCCTGCAGCCGACGAAGGATTTACTTTTCAGTCTAACTTTTATACTTAACAATCTATCTCAGGACTTGAATAGAGTTATTACTTTCAAATACAGCAACTACCCAACCCAACTCTCTAATCGATGCCAATACCAAAAAAATCTGTTCCTTTCAAACGTAAACTTGAAAGCAAAAATTCTTTCTTTGCAGGGCACAATGCGAACAAACCGAAAGTCTGCCAGTTCGTTGGCACGCCGTTCAGGCTGTGAAATGCCCCTG
The DNA here is from genome assembly GCF_910591565.1 of Cydia splendana. Taxonomy (NCBI): domain Eukaryota; kingdom Metazoa; phylum Arthropoda; class Insecta; order Lepidoptera; family Tortricidae; genus Cydia; species Cydia splendana. The sequence continues at coordinate 15,767,044 of NC_085978.1, forward strand.
CACCCTGTTCCTTTCAAACGTAAACTTGAAAGCAAAAATTCTTTCTTTGCAGGGCACAATAGCGAACAAACCGAAAGTCCTCAGCCAGTTGGTTGGCATGCCGTTCGGGCTGTGAAATGCCCCTGCAGCCCTAATGCACCCGACGGGGGCAAGCCTGCCGGCGCCGGAAGCCGAGGTGCAAGCTATGCACTCGATGGACTGGTTGTTCAAGAAGGAAAGGATATATCTACTGGCGCAGTTTTGGCAACAGGTAAAGTAAAAAGACGTTTTAACGAAACGGGCCGATAAAAAATTTAGTCTCGTTTCGTTAAAATCTGCTGCGAAATCGTAAGGCAATATTATTAACCCTTTAACTGTCTAGATTTTTAAAAATACGATTTAAGCCTCTTTAAAGTCCTAAACGGTATTTTTTGCCGTATATCAAACTGAATCCCTGCAAATAGTAAAATATCATTTTCGTCTTTCCGTGTCATACAATTGACACGGAAAGACGAAAATGATATTTTTGATATTTAATTAGTCTCATCCAGAAGTGCCCCGCCATCTTCCGAATGTCGTCCACCCAACAGACGCCACGCGCTCCTTTCATCCGAAAACGGCTACCAATCCGTTAACATATATTTACATAGGTACTCCTTGTATTCTGTCTCGTACTTATTGCGAATTTTATCATAATGTTAACCCCTTTAAAATTTGTTAAATTTTACAAAATGTTATCAACAACACTAGTGCAAAACCGTAATCCAAAACTCATACCATTACAACACTATCGACTATACGAAATCAATTTACAGCACCGCAATTAACCTGAGGGACCCTTGGAAATTACCGAACGATTCCGACCGATACCACCTCAATTATATCTATTGTTTAACTAACTATTGTTTCGTATGCTAATATCTGATCAACGTCACATATTAACATCCGTAGCTACGGTAGAATCGCCTTTCGGTTTAATTTTCGAATTTGCAACATAGGGTTGGGACTAATTTGGTTTTATCGATTTTTTGCTCAATGGATAATTTTCGTCGCGATGGAGTTTATTGTTTTGCCGATTTTTTTGTATCTTTTTTTGCATTTTTGGCACGACTTTTGACCACCACATATACGAAAAATTCAAGCGTAAATTAAACACTTACTGTACTATTTAAATTTATAGGGGCCTAATTTTAAAAACAATACAATATGATTTATAAGACTAAAAAAAATATTTATTTAAATCAGTCCATTGCCCAACATTGAGATAGCCTAATAAAATGTCAACCATATAATTAGCATTATGTCATATCATGGCCGTTACAGGAGTGTGTAGGTGTGTCTGTCTCTTCGTCTATTTGTTCTATCATGCGACTCTACCCGACTATTGTTCCGTATGTTAATATCAGATCACTAATCGTTACGTTACGACATTATTCAATTCAGATCTGTATCTATTTAATGCAGAATTATCTGTAGATGCAGCAGGAAATTACAAAATACAAAGGAAGTACGTATTTAAACATCGATTTGAATGGAACAATTAAAAAACTTTACTTGTTAAAGATGAACGTAGAATTTTATCTTTTCCTATCGCACAGAAACTGTGTCGATATTTTTTTCCATCTAATATGCATCACAAATCGACTTGGTTATACTTTGCGTAAAATGCTTGTAGACTTAAACGAATGCCTATTTGTGTAAAAATAACATGACTATAGATGGTCAAGCAGATCTTGTCAGTAGAAAAAGGCGGCAAATTTGAAAAATGTAGGCGCGAAGGGATATCGCCTCATAGAAAATTTGAATTCCGCGCCTTTTTCTACTGACAAGATCTGCTTGACCAAGTATATTATATTTCTTATGAAAAAATTTAAGACGTGACATGATTTAGATCTGTTTAAATATTTGAAACAAGATTAATAGGTAGGTATAAGTTTTCTAAAACAAAAAACAAAAGCGATAATGTTAAGTCGACAAGAAGTAAAATTAAAACATTATCAATATTTACTGTCACTATTTGACAATAACAGTGATGTACCAAACGCGTATGTAAATTATCGATGTAATTCTCAATGCTAATCGATACGAAGATTGAATTCGCGCCCATTACGTCTGTCAAGCATAATTAACATGGCTGACACCGTGACAGCAATCAGAGTGCCACAGATCAAGAATCATTACTATAGTGTCACCTATTGTATCTATTATTACTGACAATGTGTAGGTAAAAACATGTTTATGTAGTTGTGTACACTATACAGTACGTACCGCGCGTTTATTTTTAAATATAGGTATTATTTCATTTATTCCGACTCTTGTATGAAGATATGTTACTTCTAGATAAAAAAAACTTACACTGACTTCTCAATAGTAAACAAAACACAACCGCATTCGGAATTCAAACCGCCAACGTCAAATTCCAAATTCAAAACGATTCCGATATTGCCCGAGTAAAATATGAACAATAGGGATTAAAAGCGGAATAAATATTCATTCAGGCGAGATGCGCGCGCAGATACTACGTTTCAATGGCTGAAGATAGTATTGTACTGGCCGCTAAGAAAATAGAGAAACAATTTTCCAAAACTCACTATTAAACCACCATGTTAACCAAATTTAAACTCTATTGATAATGAATAAAGTATAATTTCGAACTCTCAAGGATGGCAGATAAGAGGTTTTCAGAAGTAATCGATTCGAATGATGATTAAAAACGCTCCGTTTTTGAATTTACATATGCCGTGCCACGAATTTGCTATCGATACGAAATGTACGGTCAGTTTTGCTAATAAATTATTAATAATTATTAAAATTATTTAGACAACTGAATTTATTATTTTTCATTGTATATTGCCGTACATTAAATCGACATAAATTTTATTACCGGATATAAAGATTATAGTCTTTAGCTTTAATAAAATAAATAACACGAATAAACTTGGGGTAAAGTTAAATTAATTGAAATGATTGAACGGTGATTATGATTAATTCTTAAAGTCGCAATAATTTTACTACTTGCAAATTACTGGTTGCAATACAGCTCATTTTCATAAAGTTCCATCGACTTTATTCCATAGTATTAAGAGTAATAATCGCATAATTTTCGTTTGATATTAAACTCAATTTCAATTTCAATTACAATTTTCCATAACAATAATAATATATTATAGTTTCACAAGTTCTTTTGAATTCCTTAGTCGGATGTTTCCTTAACAATAAAATTTTATGTATGTTTCTACGAGTATCAAAACCAATAGTAATAAATGGACCTCAAGCCACCCATCTCGTATTTTAAAACCCTATTTAACAGCATCCTTTAAGCAAACTAGTACAAAAAGGCGTATTTTTATATAAATATCATGCCGCTTAAGCCCTTTTTAAAACAAATAAACAGTGCTCTTATAAAACTAACAATTAGAGCCTATAAAACGACTCGATTGAAATTGCGAACATTTATTTCGTATAATCGATGCAATCGACAGGTGATTTCGAATTTAGAACGTAATTTAAATAGCCGTTAATACGAATTTTAAAGCTTCGCCAATTTTATCGGTTCTCGAATTTATGGATCGAAATTTAAAATCGAGTTCACAGAAAAACAGAGCAGATAGTGTAATAAACTATAATAATGTAATGTTCACTGCAATATCAAGTAACAATAAAGTATTTAAAGATAAGAATAAAGTTTATTTGTTTCTATGAATGAGCACATGGAATCTTTCCGCCGTCTTTAAAAAAACTGAGCGTATCATCTCACGGGCCCCACGGCTAGCAATGATTCATGAAATGATTGCAGAAGTCTCTACTATATAAAATAATCGATATATAATCAACACGCTAGATTGAGTCGATTCCCACCAGCCTAATAACCGTCGATGATCGTTCCGATTGTGAAAAATATCATTAAAATAACATTAGCGGCATTCAAATGGCCGGTCCATGACCACAATCGATTCATTTTAAAAATAAAACAAATTATCGGAGTCGGCTTAAAGCTACTCGCGATACGCGATTTGAAATTCGAATTTGTTTAACGATCCGACTAGACGATCGATAGATACACGCCTACCGTCCGGTGGGAGGGGCGCAAATCGAATTAGTGAGCATCGATTATCGTTCGACAAAAAACCCGATTAGCCCCGAAAATCGACAGCCGAAAAAAGCTAATGGCGGTTTTTGTTCCGAATTCAAATCTTCGAATTCGTAATTTCGACCGCAAGGCGTTCAAATCATTTGTCAGTGACAATTTTTTGGTTGCAATCGATTTTTAAATACAGGCTAAGTTTTTGCCCGGCGTCTGGTAAATTCCTCGTTCGAGGTGAAGGCGGCGTTTTTGCATTCGAAGATAATTGCTCGCCGATTCTTCTAAAATAAGTATTTTCGAATAATTTAAAACCTGCTGGCCTAGGCCGACATGTTTTAGTATTTTTCTTGTTTTTAGGTTTTCAAGTTTTCCTTTTACTTCTTATTATGACGTCGTCTTATTTTATCTGTCATGTCATATCGACGTCACGATATGACATGACAGATAAAAAAACCCGATAAACCAAGTCATTTTTGTTTTATTTGTTATTGTTTGTATGCCTGCCTATTGCACATCTTATATTATACAATCTACGGGAAAACTTCGTAAGCGCGATGCAGCACAATGCAGCGCCATCTACCAGCCAATCTTTAAACTAAAACTACAAGAATTCGTCCTTATGTCTATGCCGCGACCTAACACCGGCCTGGGAAAGCACGCGACTTTTTGCCAAAAACGGGACACATTCTTTTGTATAAAGCTATGGGAACTTTGAAAGAGCAGTGAAGAGGAAAGGGTTACCAAAATAACTTGGCCTCTAGACCCATAACAACTGTGTTGAAGATTTCCATTATTTTGGTCTTTATAGAACTTTCATCTCGCTAGCATTCGAGCAACGTTTGAAATAATACCTTATAGCAAGGCTATGGGAACCGATCGCATTCCGGGCCTTAGAGAAATTTGGAAGCTTTCGCAAACTCTCATCTAACTTGATAACGTTATTCGAATGCCGACCTTCATGTCAGTTGATTAGGTTTAAATTGGAATAAAAGTTGGAACCAGATTACTTGTTGTGAAAAGTTTCGAACGAATATCGGGCAGCGGTTTGAATAGTTTGCAATTAACCTTCTGTTCTATTTTTGAATATATTTTTCAACTACTATTTAAGGTAGAGATATAAGTTAGAGACACAGAATGGTATTTATCAAATGTACCTATATATAGATGACGTCAAAGATTGTAATTCTCCTTTAAAAACGAGGGGGCCTAGCCAAGATGACAATCGTACATCGAAAAATGCCAAACGAAATGTAAAAATATATCGGGAAGTCACGAGATTATTTCCATACATTACTAAAGTTTCAATTGGCTTTAAACAAATGAAAAAAGAAATGGCTTTGTCTATCAACGATTGTCACTGACTTAACCCCTTGAAGCCTTGTTAAGCAGCTTACCATTGACCAATGCATTTGCCGCTGACGTGCAAAAACACATTTCCTCAAAAATAAATCAATACTCCTTCCAGAACAGTCGTGAGCAACTAATGTTCTACAAGGTTCGACATTAAAGTTCAAATATAATTCTCAATACAAAACGTCGTAAGCGACGAAAACCGTTTGACGGTTACGATATTTTAAGAATAGAACGGCTTGAAGCGTGTCGTTACGGCTTAACGCAATCGACGCTTAACGATAATCGACGAAACAATCGATTAAAACCTTTACGAGTTGTGGTTTTTTGAGTCGATATGTTAAATCGATTTTTAAGCTCTTTCATAATTATATTAATGCCATTTAATGCCATGCTTTATGGTATATTGACCCTCATTAAGGTGTAGTTTTTGTATGTATGAGTATATGCGTTTTTATATGAGAAACATAGAACACGCAGAAGTCCTGGCAGCTCATAAAAAGGTTGTATTCGAAATATAAACTTCATTTTCACACACACATACACAGAAATGATCATACTAGCTTCAATGTGGAAATTTTCAATATTCTATGCAGCTCATGAAAGAAAAAGCGCCTTCGTGTTAATGAGTATATAGCAATCTCACAGTTCTTTAATGACACTAATAATGTTCTATTACTTAGGCTAATTCGCTGAGCTTTTCTGACTTTGCTTAATTTTAGTCTATTTATTCCTAGAAATAAGACGGTCCTTTTACTTAATCGTCCTCGATTGAGTTCATATAAGGACCGTCCTTTACGGAATAATCTAAGGACACATAGTCTGGCAAAGTAATTTGTTAGTATAAAAAATGGTACCAGATTTGAAAAATACGGACGTGATCGTAAATTATTCGATGGTTAGTCAGACCACAGTTTTATTAATTCAAGCGGAGAATTCCTATGTAAGTGTAATAGTTTCCAAAAAGCCCGATTGCTATTTTTAAATATAAGTATCATCTCATCTGCTAAATAAAATAGACAGTATAAATGTAGCGCATAATTATTTTCCATCGTATTCTCACGGAAACGTACGAACGTGTCTTGCTATTTCACTCAGTCTCGGTACAAAAAGTACTGAGGTTGACTGATGTGGCATGACAAATACGAACGTTTCCGAGAAAATACGATGGAAAAGTATTATGCTGATGGATAATTTATAATAATTAATATTTTTTTAAACAGGGTTTTCAATACTAACTCTGTAATCTATTCTATACCTCCGACGTAAAGTAATAATAGAACTCGATGTTTTTTTACCAGTCACGCAATCTATCGATACTAAGCTTAATGATGATCGATGACTGCACTATCGAATAGTATTACTTTTTTAAATTAAATGTTCCAAAAGGTCACACATTTAAACATTATCTATAAAACTTAAACGCACGCAATCATTAGCAATTTTAATATAAATATAAAAAGGTTATATAAAGGCATTAACCGTTTGATATATACAATAATTAAATCGTTCGAAATCAATCAACCGCAAGTCTTCAATTACATATATTTTATTTATTACTTAGGAAAATTATAGTAGAGATAAAATATTATATATATTTTTATTCATTTCTATTCATTTTTTATTTCATGAGTAACTACCGCAGTTACCAAATAAATTATTATAAAATTTTACTTTATGTGTTAAAAACTAACATTAAGAAAAATATAACTGCCAAATGCTGACGTTAAACATACAAACACATTTAATATAATATAATATAAGTCATGTCTATTGTTAGATCAGTTGCAATACAAGGATTTTTTACACATAGAAACAAATGTGATAAAAATAAAAAGATACTATTCATCGAGTTGATAAAGTTTGACAGAGTATGGCAGTGTCACCATAAACGTCAAACTTTATTATGGCACTGCCACACGTCACGTCACGTACGTCAACATCTGGGTAAAGTTGGTACGATACAAGATCATAATCAATAAAAGAAAATCAACGTTCTAAAGATCGAAACGTGAATCACAATTAAATTAAAATTCCAAGTTTGAGTTCAAATATCGAACAATCAGATAAAGACGCCGCAATTTCTCAAATTCGAAAATGGAATGCTTGCGCGACGCGCGCCCAGGAGTTACCGATTAATCGATTGACGTATATTAATAATCGATACGTGACGATTAATCGTTTGATACCGATGCCTCGGTAGGTAATGACGACTGAGATTTACGATAATTTCACGTTAATGTAAGTTTAGAATTGATGGTAGGTGTTAAGTTTAAAATAACTTGCTTGAATTTATGTCGAGCGCATTGGACGTTGTTTTGGTCTTTTTGGTTTTGGATATTAAACCAGATAGTCTTTTTAATGAGTTAATTAAAGAGTATTACAACTTTAAGTCCTACATATTTATATTTACAGTGGGCATGGCACACTGCTTCCGATTCGCACGTCGTTCCGAAGTTTGAGCGAGACAACGCTATGCGCGTATTAAAGCGACATCCCGCTCACATGCGAATCGGACGCAGTGTGCCATGCCGCTTAGTTCTTCATAAACAGGAGTACATGTACACTTTTACAGATTGCTAAAATGTGACAACTGTCATAGACTATGGTACCGCTTACAATCACGCCTGCTTGTTTACCAACGACAAAGTATTAAAAACTCGGGATATTCCAGAATCAAACATAGGAATACGCCGTTGAATTTCACCTGTTGAACTGAAATTGACCCACAGACCCCTATTCTCAAAGCACTCGACATACACGTTAGTAGCAGTGGCGATGCGTATCTCGGAACAATGGCTCCCGCTCCCACAGTGCAGCGTTGAAAGCGATCGGTGTTGCCACTTGTTGGATTGGCAGTTATTGGCTTTTTTATATAATTTTTTTTTCAACCCTGTACCTATAAAAGTGTTTATAAAAAAATGGCAATATGGTTTTCGAAATCGATTCAAATATGGGGCTTGCGTTGATAAGCAATGTAGATGAATTTCTATTCATGACAACTGTCTTCGTGAACATTTATTTGTTAAGACATAATATGGATGCCCCATATTATCTATGAAAAGGGACCTTATTGTCGATGGCGCTTACGCCGCTCAGCGTCGCGCGGCATTGTATTAATGTCGGAGCATCGTTAATAATGGCGTAAGCGCCATCGACAATAAAGTCCCTTTTCATAGATAACGTCACATATATACATAAGTATTAAAAAAAATTAAACACATCGTGTTTATTCAATTGTCATATTGAAAAAAACATTGGAATATCTTAGCAGTGCACAAATTGAAAATAGAAACTAGACAAAAATATATCGTTCATGTAAATAGTTTTTATGTAAATCTGAGATGACGTGACACGTGTATGATATTAGTACGTCTAGCGCAATAATAGACTTGCGAAATATCATGTAATACAGTTTTTGACGGCTCCATAAAAACTGTCCAGGTTATAAATAAACGCATTCTTTTCAAAATAACTCTTTATTTACGAATCCAATAATTATCTTTTATACTGGCGCTTATGAAGTTTTATTTGAAATTGAGGTAAATATACGAACTATGACGTCATTCATCAAATTTCGTTTACTAGTCATCAGTCATTCTCATGTTTTACACTCTTTTAAACGCATTTAATAGTGAAATTAACTTTCATTACACATAGAACAATCTCGTAGGTATTTAATATAGGCGGATAAAATACATTGACAAAAAATTTAAGAATAGTTTTTATACTTGTACGTGTTTTACAAAATTTCATTATAAATTAAAACTACAATAACTAAAACGTGTATGTAACGTATCCTCAAAATATTCTTCTTTAGCTTTTCACACCAACTCTTTTTTTTAAATTATCAACAATATACCGAATTAAAAAAATGTCAACGTATTTTTGGCCATTGCTTATAACTTGTAATTTCTTCAAACACAGCCAAAACATGATTGCAATCAAAAATAATTCGCACAGTCACGATTTTGCCAACCCTATGCATCGATAGAGATCAGTCAAACATGTTGAATGACATTTTCCTTGTAGAATTGCCACCGACATTTACCAACATAACTTTGCCGTTATCCATCTATCCTTGCAGCTTTGTTACCATGGAATAAGTTCAAAATTAGAATGACATTTAGTTTGTGTTCGGTATTTTAAAGTTTGCTGTTTGTAGTACAATGTTTAGATCGCTCTCACAGTTCGGAACCATGCATGCTCTTTAAGCATTATTCTAAACAACATTTCAACAGAAAAGTCTATGCCTCACAGAAACCAAGATTAATGCACTTTCTGGCTCATATTTCACCTGAAAACAGTTTTCTGTACATTTCTGGATCGATAAATAAGGACATAGCGTCAATATATTTACCAGTTGGACCAGCATGTACAGTCGCCATCAGATATATAGGAGCGGCCAAGGTGTTCACAATATCTGAACACGCGCTCTAACGCCCTGACAATAGAGGCGTGTTCCGATATTTGTGAGCACCTTGGCCGCTCCGATATATCTGATGGCGACTGTACGGTGAATTGACACTATCAGGTGACAATTGACACGGTGACAAGTGATAGTTGTGAAACAGGGGCCAGAGATAAAATGGAAATTTCATTATCTGCCTTTATCACTCTTGCGTATTCGAGAGATAGATATTAGAGAAGCAGATAACAAAATTTCGATTTTCGTTTTTTGCGGTAGACTTTTTGATAACGCGTAGTAGTTACAGTGGGCTGACCGCGAAGCACAAACGAAGTTTGGCCTCTCTGTAGCACTTCCGTACGAATTCATAAGTGCCACAGAGAGTCAAAACTTCTTTCGTGGTTCGCGGTAGCCCTCCAGATCTCGTTTCACTGGTGAGTCGATTACGGGTTGGAATACGGCTGAACTTTGTCGACGTTTTTAGAATACACCCCACGCGACTTTTGCAATATAGGAATACGTCATGATTCGAATTCGTGACGCAGATATTAGCGGTGCAATTATGTATGTGTCGCAGTCGGATCGTATAATCCGCCGTATTACATTACGGCTAGCCGTTTTCAAAAACAGGGGCGTTTTGAAATGCGGCGGTTTAACGATTAGCCGGATTGAATGCGGCTGAATGAGAATCCGCCGAAATGTATTCGGCGCCATACGTTCTTCAACACGGCTAGCCGTAATGTAATACAGCGAGTCATTAGCCGCCGCTTTGACAGTTTTTAGTTCCCATTTTTAACACCCGTGGCGCTGCCTGACAAACGCTGGGGTGTCCATCAAATCTGGAGTTCGTCGGACTGTTTCTTTTCAAAAAACATTTCTTTCGCAACTTAACTAGACGGAGCCCCGCTTCGCGGGGCTTTCGCGGGGCTCCTATTTCTGAGCGGTTTGCCCTTCGGGCATCTGAAGCTACCTAACGAACCTAACCTACCTACCTATTGATTTAGTGAGACGTCCGTGAAAACATTACACTTTGGGGAAAAAAGCGTAGGTATAGGTAAGTAGGTTAGGTTCGTTAGGTAGCTTCAGATGCCCGAAGGGCAAACCGCCCAGAAATAGGAGCCCCGCTTGCGGGGCTCCGTCTATTTAAGTTGTGAAGGAAATGTTTTGGAAAAGAAACACATGTAGTGCGGTGGGACCATGGTAAAAATAAACTAAATTGCAAACATTGTCAAACTCCGGTTACGTAGGCGACCGAAAGAACTGGTCACTCTACAATTTAAAATAGTAGTACGATGCGGCTAAACGTTGGCCGCCTTATTGAAGAACGTATCGCAATGACAATCCGGCTAATCGTCGAACCGCCGCATTTCAAAACGCCCCTGTTTTTGATAACGGCTAGCCGTAATGTAATACGGCGGATTATACGATCTGACTACGACATATGCATTGTCTGGGAAATGTCTAGGAAATTACGAATTATCTTAGAGTATTAAACAATGGTATTTCAAGCTTTAGGTCAACGGTCAAACCTAATGTGAACTGTCTAGTTATCAATTTTCAGAAGTATACATGTCGTCATCATGTGTGCGCATTTTTAAGTGAAAACTTCTTTAGCGGCGCTGTGCACTTTTTGGGGTGGGGAAAAAATGATAAACTCGAGACAGCGTAAGGCGTAACGCGTAAGGCGTCTCTCCTCTCTTTCTACCGCACGGCGAAAATGTATGCCGGAGCCTGCTGTTTCATGTAGGCGGCGCAGGGCGCTTGCGTGACTTATGTTATGTGTGACGGACAATGTCATTGTTTTTTGATTTAAATGCCATCTAGTGAGTTTCCCTCAAACTGGTATTAATATAATGGTAGTACCAATAGTACCCACAGTAATGTGCTTAGGGGTTTCAAGTAATGCGACGATAGAACGCTAGATGGCGTTAACCTCAATTATACATAGTGCTGCAGACATTTTGCACTATATGGCCCTGTTATTAATATTCTCAGTTACAATGTCGTTGAGTTTTCACTTCTGCCGGCACTCCCGGAGTGCAACCCCTTGTTTTTTTTTTAGCCTATCTGAGTGTCCCACTGCTGGGCAAAGGCCTTGATTTCCACGACTCCCGATTTGGTGCTTCCCCCGGCCAGTTGTTCAGGAAGCTGTCCAGGTCATCTCGCCATCTCGTTTGGGCCTGCCGCGTCCACGTACCTCTACCGGCATCCACTTGGTGGCTAAGCTAGCCCACCTCTCCGGATGCATGCGGTAGACGTGACCGGCTCAGTCCTATTTGAGCCTAGGTGTTAAACTAACTGATCGTGGGCATTTAGTTAAATCATTCTTAATCTTTCTCTGTCTGGTCAGTGTATACTGTGTAGTGATCACGTGATGTTTTCATGGAAAACGAAGTATCGGCCGCCCGGTCTGAACCCGGACCGTTGTGTGTTTGTCCTTTATGCTACTCGAAAAACAGTCTGAACTGATCTCTCCTTAAGCTACAGGATTGTTATACAATAATTTCCTTGGATGAACTAATTCTCTTGATGAGTTAATGCCCGCTCGATGTGACTGTGACACGTCGGGATTTGTACCGGCGACCCGTCGTCCGTCAGTGATTTGATAAACTATTACTTCATTGTGGCTATTTATAGATTCATCCAAGTTTTTCTTGCTCGATTTTAGTAGGAGAGTTGAATTCGCAAGTGGTACGGCATTTGCTTACCATCTAGCGTTTATTTTCCATGGAAGTGTTTAAAAAAACTTCTTTTGAAATCTTGTCCAGTGTGCAACATTCTTCATACCTGGTTTTTTCTTAATTCTTTCCTGGTAGAAAAATTATTACCCTCTTATTCATAAACGCACTTCAAACCTCAATTAGCTAATTAATAATCGTTTGTCCTTATCTATCATTTTGACTTATGTATTTGTAAGAAAAGGATAAAACATAATTTAACTAAATCAGGCCCTTAAAGTTTTATGAATAAGGGGGTTAGTCTATAGTGTTCAATTTCATGTATGTGTGTACATATTTCCGTAAAATAATTAAGCATCTCACGCTACATGTTTTTAGGGTTCCGTACCCAAAGGGTAAAACGGGACCCTATTACTAAGACTTCGCTGTCCGTCCGTCCGTCCGTCCGTCCGTCCGTCTGTCACCAGGCTGTATCTCACGAACCGTGATAGCTAGACAGTTGAAATTTTCACAGATGATGTATTTCTGTTGCCGCTATAACAACAAATACTAAAAACAGAATAAAATAAAGATTTAAATGGGGCTCCCATACAACAAACGTGATTTTTGACCAAAGTTAAGCAACGTCGGGAGTGGTCAGTATTTGGATGGGTGACCGTTTTTTTTTTTGCTTTTTTTTTTGTTTTTTTTTTGCATTATGGTACGGAACCCTTCGTGCGCGAGTCCGACTCGCACTTGCCCGGTTTTTCAATATATTTGAAGAGCCTTTTTCATAGAAAAGTGAGTCAATATGCTTCGGATTACTTTTTGATGGGTTTGACGCACCGCTACTGTTGTGAATAATCGAGACACCCACATTATAATTTATATGGCACATTGCGATTGCCCCACAGTCTCCTCGGAATTCGAAGATAAAAGAAATTGTCTATGGTCGTCCGCCATTTTCCAATTTCTCAACCGAAATCATTAACTGACAAACATCGTAAAGCGAATGGAATGGGCGCATTCTTCTATATTTAAAACTTCGATATTATTATAATCGCTCTCAAAATGCAGGCGATTACAAATCTAAAATTAACTAGCTTACTTGAGCTCTACGATTACATATAATTATAATGTGTCACGAGGTCTTAGTTACACTGGTTTCTTTGAGCGTTACAATCGCCTAAACTTTGTAGGCAATCAGAATACACAGAACAGGCGACATATTTTTAAAAGTTCGAACGCTGACACTTAAACTAATCGCTGTTTTCGATTCTAGTTGTGTTCTGAAGTGAAGACGTTCTATATTTGAAATGTTTTCGATTTTCGAACGGCTGCCGTTGCGCGTCAATGCTGATGAAATCGGCTTATTAAACGGTTTCAAAAATGGAATGTCGATTTGTAAACAATATGTGGGAGTGGAGATTAGGTACAGTCAAAATATAATGACATTAATGTCATTCATTCTATTAGTAACAAAGTCTGAGATTCGTGCAAATTGCGCGACGGACAAACTGAAAGCAAAAATGTTAACTTCCATTGTCTCTATTTTGCACATTAAGTTCATATTTTTTCCATATCGAGTGCGATGGCTTTAAGTTCCCCCACGAATTGATAGTCTCATCCCTCCATCACTAACGTCGCAAGAAACTTAAAAAAATGTCACATATACTTGGTCAAGCAGATCTTGTCAGTAGAAAAAGGCGGCAAATTTGAAAAATGTAGGCGCGAAGGGATCTCGTCTCATAGAAAATTTGAATTACGCGCCTTTTTCTACTGACAAGATTTGCTTGACCGTCTATAATATAAACCCATGTTTTATGCTACCTTTTAAACTGTATATTTTTAGCGTAGACTATTTCACTTTGTAAACAGGTAAACACTTAAATTCTTCCGCATTCTTATCAAATCCGTGTCAAAAGTTGAGAAATCTGATGACAGAAAAGAAGAAGTAAACAGAACAGAATGCAACTAGAAAATCGCGTCGCTGAAATTAATAGCCACCGTGTGTCTATCAACGAGTGAAATAAAATCGTATCAAAACATTCGATTCGAAATTTGAAAATAGAACAATTGGAATGTGTTCGAATCTTCGAGCAACACCGGCTTCCGACATGTCGGAAGGGAGGAGCCCGAGCGATAACTTACCGTCCAATCATTCTACCATTTTTTGTGGGGGCAAACATGCACACAGTCGCACTTCTCACTCACTATAGTCACTACATACAAAATCCAATCTGTAATGACGACACAAATACTTAGAAAATGAGACACGTAAAAGACAAATCTTGCACACCTCGATTTACATATGAGGGACATTGTATATAAACAAAAAAAAATGCGTACACTGCAGCTGCAGCTAGTAAGCGTACTCGCAAAACTAATAAAATAAATCACCCATAAAAATTTCACCGAAACATAAAACAATCGGAATTTTAAAATCGGTTTCCCAGCAAAAAAACAATCTTTTACAAGTCACATAATTAATTTGAGAACGAAAATACGTTGTTCCATTGACACTCACCCACTTGGCACGCGTTGGGCGGAAACCGTAGTAAACAAGTGTTGAAAACAAGGGAAATTGCCTAAACAGTACCTAAATTTTTCTCTTGAAAGAGAGTCTCTCTTTCAGTCGCTCTCTCTCTTACACAAACACACACATCCTAGCGTAGCTCCTTTCTGGAGCAGCCCTTGAATGGAACCCCAGGACTCTGGTCCAGGGTCTGTTTTCCGAGGTTCTCCTCCACTTTGCACGGTCTTCGGCATCATCTTTTGTGCGCGCGTCATCCCTTGCAACCTCTCGCACTCGTTTCACACATAAACGTCGTTCTAAGATAATCAATTGCATTCGATTTTCAAAGTTCACAAACCTTTGATCACCCTTTTCTAGAAACACTGGCTGACAAAAACAGAAAACGCATAAATTAAAAACAATATCACGCACTGAAACCGTTCCAATTTTAAAATCTCAGCGATCCCCTCGTTCGATGTTCGATTTCGTTCGAAGTTCGAAAATAACCGCGACAGCTGAGCGACATCGGACCGTCTTTTATTACCTCCTTCGTGTTTATTACCACTTTATGAGTTTTTATAGATTTTTTTTCTCGTTCCTAACGAATGTCACTCGTTCTGATCGCTTTCCTATTTATACGCATCCGCACATTTCGTGTGATTTAACGGCGGTTTGTTGCGATATATCGTATTCTACATTCCGATATGAGTTTTTCAGCTTTATTGGTCGTGTCTCGTTTTTATTGCGTCGATATTTCCTGTGGATTTTCCCGCGTGATCTGTATTATTTTTTTAATTAGAAAATTCAAATTAACTTCATGGGATATTTGACGAATATATTTTTTCACCACACCAGCTCGGAAAGGCTTACTTTGCACTTCAAAAACTGATAGCAAAGTTGCATTTTATTCACATGTGAGGCAAAGTAATCAAATGAAAATTTTGAGTTGTTTTCTTATGTTTGCTGGTAGATTTGACTTTTTAAATGATCATTTTGGATGATAAATATTTAATAACATTCATTTGGATTTGATTTGGTTTGATTTTGTTTGATATTTTACATTTAATATTTGCTTCGGGTTGTTGTGGTGAAAAATTTTGTGTTTCACTCGGGGGCAAATTTTGTTTAACCCTCGTGCTTTGAAAAGAAACTCAGGAGATAGATGCAATTAGTAGTTAAAAATTGATTTTAAATTTAAGTTTATTTTATTGATTTTCATGCACCTGTTTAAAATATTGCTGACAACTCTCACTAGTATATCTCTATTTTTACGAGCCACTAAGCTTTAAAGATAGTTTGAGTCAATACATATATCACTAAAAACGATAATTATAGTGCAGCACTAAAATACACGATTTATGCCTCTTCAGAAGAAACGACTTAGGAAGTCTTATGACAAACGTTCGTTTCATAATTAACATAAATTATAACCTAAGGCCATCACGCCCTCGCCAGACAAAGAATGAAGGACTTTGGAGCAGGATATCTGGAACCAAAGGACTTTAAAACGCTACCCATGAGCTCCATCATCCGGCACATGGAGATGGTGGGAAAAGCTCTTGAGTAGTTGACGGATCTTTCCTAGGGGGTATTTGCACAAAAGATCCCTATGGGTCGAAGTGTACCCGCAAGGGCAGAATATGGCCTTAGGTTTATCACATCTTAAAACGATAAGATGTGATAAACCTAAGGCCATATTCTGAAGCGCAGATTCAATATTAATATAGTTCTAATTCTAAAGAAATAAAATAAAATTATGTAAACTGCGTAGTCAGGCGACCTAATAGGACAGAAATTTTTACGAATTAGAATTTTTTTTTTATATATTTTTTTTAAATTTCATAAGTTACGGATTTAAGCATTTTAACGCATTCACTGCCAGGGGGCGTGGCCTAGGAACAAACTTGTATGACGGTGAACGCACATGTGCGTTGGGGGCAGTGAATGTGTTAAGCTTGTGGAGACAAAACAAAATTAAGAAAAGAAAAAATACGATACTTTGATATTAAATTCAATGCATCAATAACATATTCTTATAAATCTGATTACGCTAAGTATCGGATTTACGGATCTTGAAATAATTTTCCGTCGACCAACAATGCGGGCGACATTAAACTGAACGTACCATTAATTTTACTTTATGGCATTTCAATTATTTTATATATCGTAAATGTTCAATTGAATGAAGGTTACTTCATTAAATGCACTTATTTTTGTGATAAAAGTGGAACTACCCGTTGGTTTCTCAAAACATCTACATAATATATAAGATTTCAAATTAAAAAATATTTAGTAGAATTATTTAATTTGTTCCCTTTTTGTAAAAAAACAAAACAAAAGGAACGTTCCTGTTAAATATAATATTAAACGAAAAAACATATTTGAATTGGATTGTAAAAATGGTAAGTACATCGCAAAGACAAGAAATGTAAATCATCGACAATATTTGTGGAGTAGCTGAACATCGAATACATGGTTTATTTTTTTAAACGGCTCTTGCAGTTTCAAATTCCCTATGAAAATCTGTTTAAATGGTATTTTAATAACATATCGAGTGTTTAAGTTTGATAATGAAACTTTAAACATATCGATTTACCTAACAAGTAATAAAAACACTTTATGATCGCCCGGTTACCCGTAGGAAATACATAAAAATATTACCGAAACTGACCACAATCCTTACCAACCGATGACATTCATAAAAAGGTTTTATTCCTCAATAAATAACAATAAAAACTACATAAAATAGTTCTGATCAATAGTGGTATCAACCTTTTTACAACCGTTTTACGATTCCTTAATGGGATACCGAAAAGCTTAATTTAACTTCATTAAGTGCCCAAAAAACAATAAAATTATATTTTATCGGTTTTCGTTTAAAAACGCCCGTGAGATAACCTTAATACTAAATCAAGATCACGACAATAATCAGTTTTTATTCTTATTTTTATATTAAATCGCAGCCTTTTATTTTCATTTGAACAATAATCACAAATTTAACAAAACGGCTTAAAATGGCGTTGCTGTCAAAATAAATCTATGTAAATCGTATGCAAAAATGTTTAGTTCCACTTTTTGCCGCACGTACAAATAAGTTTGTTCTTCATTCAAATCGATCCTTTCACACTTCGAACAAATGCGAGGGACGGTTGATTTCCGTTCTTAATTCAAAAGTTTTCTTTTTTCGTTTTTTTTCAAAGTTTGAATAGTGAGCGCGTAATGTGAAACCGAATCGTCGATAGATTCATTCGATAAGTGATCGTTTGGAATCGATATCGCTCATTTATTGATTTATTCAATCGACTTATTTGGAATTTTATAACCTAATTTTGAAACGACAATTAACGATATCGAATTTGTCATAACATAAATATTTAATGTTGTGTGACTACTGATTTTTCTACCACCAAAATAAATCATTGCCTATAGAAATCAATAATTTCCATTTTTTCGAATAACAAAATAATGTAGGTAGAGTAAGTTGGGAAAAGATGATAAAATATAAAATGGACCCAAAATTTCTGACATGAAAGCATCAATAGCCAAACAACCTCTTGTTTTCCTTTTTCTAAATCAAAATGACAATCGGCACCGAGGCTAAAAAAACTAAAAGTTCGACAACACGGAGACAACTTTTTAAATTTCGAATTCAGAACAAAACATCGAACGAACTCGGCGTAGAAATTAATTATTAATTTCAATACGTAACTTTGTAAACCTCGTATCATGAGTATTCGCAGTTTAACATTTAACGTTATGTCAGGGGTGTAAGGTTGAATATTGGTTGGAAGGTTGTGAGATAGGAGTTTTAGAAGATTGTTTGTCGGCTTGTTTCCATCGCCTCCCTTCAAACGCGCGCTTTTTTGTTTCCAGTCCGATGATGGCAAAGGCAATTTGTATCAATTGCACATTTTTCTCATTTATAATTTTACCGTCTGCTGCGAACGGGTGCAGGGCGTGTTTTATTCGCGTCTTAGCCGTTTTTGCTTGTTTTAGTGCATGATAACGATAACGATTCTTTTTTCATAACTTTTTGAGTCTACTACTAGACCTAGAGTTAGTCCACGATAAGTTTGCAACCATTTTGATAGCATACGCAATGCTAGTGTTATTCTAAACGTCAAACGTCTATGAAATTATGACGTATAAATAACACTTGCATTTCGTGTGCTATCAAAATCGTTGCAGACTTGTCTTGGTCTAACTCTAATATAAAAACCGGGCAAGTGCGAGTCGGACTCGCGCACGAAGGGTTCCGTACCATAATGCAAAAAAAAAAACGAACAAAAAAAAAACGGTCACCCATCCAAGTACTGACCACTCCCGACGTTGCTTAACTTTGGTCAAAAATCACGTTTGTTGTATGGGAGCCCCATTTAAATCTTTATTTTATTCTGTTTTTAGTATTTGTTGTTATAGCGGCAACAGAAATACATCATCTGTGAAAATTTCAACTGTCTAGCTATCACGGTTCGTGAGATACAGCCTGGTGACAGACGGACGGACGGACGGACGGACGGACGGACAGCGAAGTCTTAGTAATAGGGTCCCGTTTTACCCTTTGGGTACGGAACCCTAAAAATGATATCTAGTCTGTTACTTGTTACTGATTTTGTAGATTTAGTATTAATTAGTACTTACATTTTCATACAACACATAATTTTGATACTTTGACGATATTTTCTGTCATTTAATGCAGTCCTATATTTTGCAAATGAATTACGATAAAAATGGCGCTGACATCTGAAAAAAAAATGTCAAACCCTTAAAACATGTTTTTATAGTTCTGGCCTAGATGCAACTCCTTAAAACAATACCATTAGGC
This sequence comes from Cydia splendana, assembly GCF_910591565.1. NCBI lineage: Eukaryota > Metazoa > Arthropoda > Insecta > Lepidoptera > Tortricidae > Cydia > Cydia splendana. The sequence goes on from NC_085978.1 coordinate 15,786,862, forward strand.
GTTTTTACGAACTTAAAGACATACGTGACGTCATAAATTGACAGGAGGAAGCGAAAACACTCCATTTAGATCGGTGTTCCAACTTCAAAAGAATCGGATAATAGTGTGAAAGGGAAACCAACGGTTTTTATTGACTCTGCGTGTGGCGCTACGGGATGTTCAGAAAAGGTAACTGATACGTTAGTAGTTCCAATATTTTAATTTAATTACGTTAAAAAAAGATCTAATTATGTCACCATACACGGCAACACTGTAATTGTTGTTGACTTATGAAAGAGTTGAGGCCTATTTGAAGACTATAAAAAAATTTAGCTTAATCACCAAACACTCCATAGACATAGATGAATGGAGTCGAAGGTATTTTAAAAATAAAGCACATTTAACATGAAATATTTTAATATTTATTTGTGAATTGGCTTAATGACGATACCTACATTACGTAGGTATTATTTATATTATGATTAGATACACATAGGAAAGTACTAAAATGGCTATGAAATAATAGTAAACAATGCATCGTTGAGATATACAAATCGACCTCTTTGTTCATCATTAAACTATCAAAAATATAGATATATCGCACAGTGAATCAATATACCTTAGACACTTTACAACATAGACATTCCTTACCTATCAACTCGAACTTCCAAATTCCAAAATCGAAATTAATTGAATCAACCCTTTACAAAAAGCTTTTACTCGCCAACTTAGCACATCCTGTATCGGGGGAGCGCGGGAGCATTGTAAAATTTATTACCACCGACGGGTGTCAAAACTTGTCAATATATCGAGCACCCCTGCCTCCCCTGCAATAAAGTAACGTGTCTTGCTTTGATCATCCGATAACTGACAAAAACTGAATTCAATTTCGAATTTGGAATCTTATTTTTCGCGTCGCGTCGGCCAGTGGTTTTGTAATTTGAAAATGGAATCATTTAATACGTGGACGTTAGCTTATTTAAATCTGGAACGGGTTTTTAGTAATTATCTGTACTTATAGTCTGTAGTGATGTGATTTTCATATTACGGTTTTCTTTAATTATATTTTTAGAGTGTCCTAGATTATTCTATAGGTATTTAAATAAATTAGAAAGGATAGAGCACTCACGTATTAGTGAGCAATAAAGCAATAAAGCCATGAACAATTAAAATATTCTTAATTAACTTTTAATTCGACATTCAAATTAGCATAGACAATAAAATGGCGGCAATTACTTGCATAACACTAAGATACTTTGTGATACTTGATATTATCCGAATGATCAATGTGAAAGGAACTTAATACTTTGACGGACTGAACCGATTCTTATGTAATCACGATTCGAGCAGAAGTTAATTGTCATTTGTTTTAGGGACAAACTAAACTAGAATCTTCTTTTCAAGTACTAAATCAACTAAATTTAAGAATATCACATTAATTGATAATGGCAGTGTACCTTGCTTGTGCTTGTTGTCTCTAGAACTGTTAGAATTATACCGTTTGTTACTAAAAAAGGCAACAAATTAAAAATTAATGTAGGCGCTAAGACTTGAACTCCCATTGAAATCTTGAATTTCGCGCGTTTTTCTACTGTCAAAGTGGGAGCGCCAGAGTATAGAGACACATTTTTTGAAATATTTTTTTTTATTTAACTGATCGGCAATTGATCCTATGATGGAAAGTGAAGACGGAGCCTAAGATGGAGCTCACCGGTTCAGTAATAGCCCGTTTACAACATTTGCGCGTGCCTAATGAATTTTTGCTACTTAACGTGTTACATTGTTGTGTTTAATGTTTCTTCAATTAAAGTACTTACACGAATTCTATCCCGGTGGTCTCGATAAAGCAATCAATTTAATTTAATTTATCTTTTAGCTTAGCTCGTAACATTAACTAGAAGCAATAAAAACAGGTGACATTTCGAGAATCGATAACATGTGTCGCAGTCCGCCATTTTGTTTTAATACTGTCATAAAAAAACGTTTACTTAGTTTCTAGGATAACTGTATGGAAGACTCGTATTTTAAACCAATATATTTAACCGCCATATTCGGAAAAACATTTAATCTCCTCAAAGAATTTGACATTTCGCAAAAGTGTGCGCTTATCACTTTCAAAAATTTCACTCCAAAACTCGAAAAAACGGATTTTTAATGCCGAAATTCCAAAAACGGCCAGTTTTGTTCGAGTCACGCGAAAAAACGGAAAAATTAAGGTATTTTAATACTGCCATTAAAAGTCGGCGTTTTGAGTCCGGGCTCCCGTTTTGAAATTAATTACTTGAACATTATAACGTGCGTCTTGATAAATATCATTAAAATTAACAGCAATTGCGAAAGCAAAAATTCAACTCGACTTTTAACAACACTACCATTTTCACAACCCTAATTTCAATACCTTCACTATCGAAATAAAAAATCTAATTTTAAAAACAACATCACCAAAAATAAAGAGCGTTCCATTTACAAATCAAAATCGAATGCCCACTCAAACGTTCGAAATTCAAACCACAGAGAAGAAATCACGGAACAAAAAAGTTGGAGCGTGTTTACAATCCACCCCACCTGTAAAGAGGCGCTTTAGAAGTATTTTTTCGCAAACCGATCACGTCCCGTGTCCCGTCTTTAAGTGAGACATCTCCCCTGCGATTTGCTATTTTTATTTGCCTTATTGATTCTTACCGCGTAAAAAGGATAATTAGCATGAACTGGGTCAGCCAATTGGAAAACGAACGTGTTTTAAATTTGGAATTCTTTTTTCTTCTGTCTTTGAGAAGTTTTGATGAAGTAAGTCAAGGACGTCTGAGATTTTGCTGTCACATTTTAAACTTACTTGCTAGTAATATTGTCAGCATTCAAAACTACTTCGATACACACTAGATTACAATTATATGTCAAAATGAAAAATAAATGTCCCTTACGTCAAATGCCTCCTAAATAATGTATATACGTAAATACCATTTTTTTTTTCAATTCTTACAAAAATTTACGAATAAATAAATTAAATATTTTGTATCAAAATTGATACAACATATTTATTATGACACAACATCTAAATTGTGATACAAAATAAATGTAGGTGGTTTTTTTTCATTCGCAAGAAGGTAAAAGTATTGCAACTATTGGGTATCACTGGTATAAGTAGTTTGACAAATTGATTGCTTTAAAAGTTTAAACCTTTAATTTAACCCTTACATCAATTCCACTTATATTTCGTATGAATATGACTCGACATTCATACATTAAGCGCAGTCGACTCGTAACTAAATCGAGTTCAATTGAGTAACGATCGATTATTCAATCGAAACAGATTGATCGGCATTATCTGGTAATAGGCGAACAATTGGATCAACAGCAGGCCAATTCGAACTTACCTACATATTGACATCTAAATGTCATTTTGTTATCATTCGCGGATGTATTTCGCTCGGACTTGTTCGTATATAGAGAAGAGTCGTGGAATGTATTGGTTCCCATACATATATGTACGATATCTACATCTATATACATATGTATGTATGTCTATGTATGTCCGCATAAACTCTATAGGGGTTGCTGGAGAGATGCTCTACTGCAGCAGCAAGTTGACATATTAGCGCGAGCGAGACGAACATAAAATGTCTTCATCTTTACATCAAAATGTAAGTTTGTATTGGCACCCTGGACAATTCTTTGTATACATAATATGGTTTGACAATATTTATATGCTGTGTTTAATTAGTACATTTGTGCTAAAACGATAACAATTTGACAGTCAAATAAAAAAGTATGCTCATAAATGAGGTTGCTTAAAACTAGGAAAAACTGTAGAAACATATCTCATAAAATACAAAATAGGTATTAGGGTATCTAGTGAATAGCTACCATAATATGTACAAAATATCAAGAAAACATCCTTGTAACATTAAATCTTACAATATCGGAACGACTAAAATACCAAAATGACCGATACGACACTACTTATATATACTATTACTGACGGCATTTGATATTATATAAATATACATATTATCTACCGATAATAATGGCAAAATGACGTAAACGGAACATCGTATAATGTTACTTACGGCATTTGGCATTATGAATAAACTTGAGTAGTTGTAAAGTTACGTAACCTATTTTTTAGTTTATTTCAGCTCCACTGAAAATTCAGAAGCGCCGAGTTTCGCTTTAAACTTGGCGATAATTTACTTTGAAACAAACGGTTCAATTATGTCACTTACTACAAAGTACAAAGTATGTTTTATAGATGGTTCAGAGCATATTTAAATAATTAAGCATTTTTATTGTCAATTTTCGTACGATCTTCTAAGTAGAATCTTAGTTGACAATATCCTACGACTAATAAAAGACATAACTTTTCTTTTCTTATACAGTCGGATATTAAGTTTGTCGTATTAGTTAACAAGGAAGTCAGAACTGTTCAATTTTCTGGTACTTATTCTTTTAGAGGAAAGGACTATTTTTGTCTGTATTACGAGATTTATAATGGTTTTTCCATAAGGTTTAATTAGGAGCCATAAAAATATATCGAGTTCTTTAAGATCGATTTAATAAAATAGAGTCGCCAAAGAGCTCCTAAAATTTAACGAGCTATAAACGAGTGACTTATGCTACTTTTATATGTAAAATGACGTAACGGCCATTAAATATGATGGAGTTACGCTATTTTAGTTTAATGCGGTAAGAAGCCACTTGGCACATACACTAAAATTCAAACATTAAAGTTTCGATATTACGACTTATAGATCTAATTTTACGACCCAACGACAACTTTAATCTAAATACTGGCTGGAAAGAGAAATTAAAAAATAAACGCTACATAAAAAAGTTAAACGTTCGAAAATCAAACCGGTTAAAGAGCGTTCTGTATTTGAAATTCCAGCCAAGGACAGAGCGACAATGCGCGCGATGCGCAGCTTTTTAATTGTCAAAATTACGCTGCGCCTTTGATCGCGCCGCGCGAATTCTTGTTACGATTTTCCGATCAATCGGTACAATTACGATTAATCGGTTGCGCCGACTGTTTATAGTGACGTTCCGGTTACGAATGATGTTGCAGTTTTTTATTAAATTAGCTTCTTTTCATTAAACAAGCTGTGCTTCGCAATCACAATTACTTCGTTCGGTATTTATGTAATTTTATTCATTTACGCTAATGATTGTAATTCGAAAAATCTGTAGACATTATAATTATCTTTCTTAGCTCTAGGATGCCGCTACTATATACATTTTATGAGGATTAAATTATAAGTATTTTATTTCTCGTAGGTATTTTTACGTTTATTTTGTTATAATATGATATCATAGAAACTGTACATGAATAAAGCCAAAAGATATAAGTAAGTACTTTATATTTACCTCTCGCGAAAAAATTCAAATTAAATTTTAGTAATTTTTTTCGTAACTTTAGCATATAAAATAGTCTATACCAGAAAGCATTCATTTCAACAGAACACAAACGTTAGATTTGTCATTCTAATTCTAAATTAAAATTATATTATACTGATGTATAGTCGGACCAATCTAACTCTGCATGGCATTTGCAATGTAATCATTATGTCAAATTTCTATAAAAATATGACGTTTTTAATGACACTGTAGTTAGTTCTGTTCAAGTCAGTGGAAAGTGAGCATAGACGGACTTATATGTATTTGAAACACGGTAACCCATATATCTCTGTATATTTTGCATCAATAAGTGCACAAGCGTTGCAATTGCTGCGCGCGCGGCCCTGACCCGCCGGAAGCGGGGATCGAACGCGGGCTAAACGAGTCCAATCACAACCGATTTTTGATCCGATTTATTTAACCGAGTTGAATCGATTTGTGATATTTTTGTAAACCTACAAAAAATGAAATATAACAAAGTAACAAAGTGTCATTGTAAACATCATAGTTTCATATAAAGTTTTGTTGAATTTTTGAAGGTCTAGGACTTTTTTTATCGCTAAAACTTCAAGAAATTATGCTTATTTTTGATTATGTGTACCTGTATTGTATACCCACCTGCACCTATGTATACCTACAAATGAAAAAAAAACAAATTTCAACATGTGGCTATATAGACTTTTTTCCATTACCCTATTAAACATAACCACAACTTATTAACACATTTAATCGCTTGCCCTTAACTAAATAAGACAATAAGTGATGTGCAAAAACTATACCGAAACCAGTTGTCGACAATGTACTAAATAAAATTGTACTACCAGCAACCCTCTTAACTAATTCATTGTGGACCTTATACCCTTATTATAAGGTCTAGGTATTACTTAGACCTTAGAAGTTAAAGATGGTACTACGCGTAATACTACGGCAGCGGTAAAAACTTAAGGGCGTTGAAACTGGTTTCGGGACCTTGGCTTTACGAGGAATAAATAAAGGAATCATTAAATTATAAGATTGTGTGTGTAGTGTAGAGGTATGTTAAGTGAAAGTACGTCACAACACAACATTGCGGGATAAATGTACAAAAAAGTGCGTAAACACTGAGGGAACGAGTTGAGGTGAAGCGGCATGCTCTTTAGATGCATCTTTTTCTCATAATTTTCCATGTAGGAAGTCATACAGTATTATTTACCAATACTACTTACTAATTAAAGATAAAGCTATGCAATTAAAAATGTACGGAAATAATTTAAAATAACTACTTACATTAAACCGTAAGAAAACATTCCATACGAATCGCAAGTGCATCCGCATTTTCATATAGTTGAAACAACCTACTTACAATTTTATCCTTAAATAAATCAATTTACCTTAAGTCAATCACTTAAGGGCTAATTCCAAACTTATCCAGACGCCAGTTATTAAAAAAACACTATTACGTAGGTTCATACGACAGTTTTGTCACTTACGACCTTTTTTTTTGCGCAAAACCTCCGCTATTAAACAGATAGCCTTGCGCGGGAGCAACTCGCCGACTTCACCAGATCCAGAAAGACGTATACGCATTGTATCAGCTAACATTGATAGGACCTTATTGTTTCGCTTGGAATTGCGCTCCGAAGGCTTAAAATCAACTGTCAATCACATCAGACGCGGTCAATTTAACATAGGGTTGTTACACGTTACAATATTCATTTACCATCGACATCTTTCTTTCGCCTTCCATCGATAATTATAATCGATAAGTAGTTATGCTGATTTTCAAAAACATCTAGCAGGCATTTGCGCTTTTATATTGTGTCTTGCTGTGTTATCTAACCGCAACTATAATAACTGAAATGTATCGCAGTATTATTGACCGTATTAAAAAAAAACATAAGTACAAAGTAAAAAATATTTAAAAAGTTCTGTCTTTGTTTGATCTCGTCCCAAAAAACCCACATTCGATTATTCGAACTATTGTATAGTTGCATACTGATACTGATTCTCGGTCCCAATTAGTTCTGATCGAGGTTCTACTTTGACCTTGTGAATTCACCAGTTTTTACCAAAACCATAAAACAAACTCTCTTAGTTACAACAAACTCTGTTAGTTAGTACTAACAGAAACGATATTTCAATCAGCCTTGGGCCAACCCTAGTTACACTTACCAATCGGTTTATAATCTCTGCTTCACAATGCATTAGGTTTTAGCTAAAACAAACACCTAAAATAGTGCAAATACTAACAGAAACCATAATAACCATATATGCCCTCTTGCCAACCCTAGTTACACTTAGTAGTCGTTTTATAATCTGTGCTACACAAGGCATTCGGTTTTTGCCCGAATACCGATAATCGTACGTGACGTTCCCACACTGGCCGGATTCCGAGACGGAATTAGCGAATCACCTGTCTAATTAACGGCTGCGATTTTTCGAATTCGGAATCCGATTCGCGATTCGAATGTGTTTGAGTTTTAGACATGTTTATTTAAAAAATCGATAGTTTTATATATTATTAGGAATGTTTGTGTATTAACAATTAGGTCATATGCAAAGATACCTATTTCTTGGTTTTGTGTTAAAATAAAATAAGAAAAAACTAATAATTACGAATCGATGCTATTGCTCCAAACTAAAGTCATTATTAGGTATATGATAGGCATGCAAAACATTAGTCATTCCTAATATTTTTTTCTTAAATAGTTATAGAATAATGAATAAAATAGAACAGATTAGGAGGCAACAGTAAGAGTATTTATGCTAATGATATATCACAATAAAAAACCAAAAAACGCGACCCTCTTCAAAACGTCAAAAGTATCGACAATGGCCAATCTCCCAAATCGGATAACCATGGCGTTTTCTTAAACATTCATTACCATAACAAAACCGATGCAGTACAATGCAAATTTGTCTATGGTGTTCGAATTTCGAATTTCTTTTTTTCCGGAGTGAGACTTCCGCCTATTTTCCCGATCAGCGCTTCCGTTCTCATTCTAAACACTTACATAGTCGAAGAAAACATTTACAAAACCAGTATAAGTGTACTCTCACATTACACCTAATTGTCACGTACGTAGAGACCAATTTGCGTTGGTTATTAGAACTCAATTGGATGCGTTCGGGAAACGAATGCCGGCGATACGTCTATTTCGAACCCTCGCGCCGTTGGTTCGAAATTCGAATTTTATTTCGTTTGTTATTTTATTGCGGTATTGTTGGCGAATGTGTTTTGTTTCTGATTTTTTGCGATTTATAACAGTATTTTAGCAATTTAAGTGCATGTTCGACAAAAATAGTTTTATTTTAATGTTTTTACGTCTTTTTTTTTATTTTCATCAAATTTTTATTCAAACAACGATAAGTACCTACTTTTTTTTTTTTATCTTCAAAACTTACTTATTAAGAGGCACTCAGACACATCCTCGTCAATAGAAAAAGTCGCAAAATACAAATTTTCTATGGGAAGTCAACCCATTGCGCCTATATTTTGTAAATTTGCCGCCTTTTCCTACTGGCAAACTGGGTGTGCCAGAGTATATCTATCATTAGATAATTTATAAATAATAAACATACTACTCTAATTCACAATTGGTCCCTAAAACAATGGTTTAATTGTACAAGTTAAGACAAATCCCAAAGCCAAACTGTATCTTAACAGCAAACACATCAAACCGATCAAACCGTTATCCAAACCGCACCGGGATTCGAACCCGCAACGACGGCCGAAACCGCAGGCCTATTGTCAGATGCCATCGATGGGCGTTAGCTTAATCTATGGTTAAACGACTAATTGGTTAACGGTTATCGCTATATGGTAAAGTTACGTAAGTGTGTTTTGCTTGTTTTTGCGCATAAATAAATTTGAGCTACATGTTTGCTTTATCTATATAATCTATATTAACACGTCTCATCTACTGTTATTAGCAATAGGGTGAAGATTTGTAAAAGTGATAAGCTTCTTTGGTAAACACAAAAAATCCGTAAGTTAATTCTTGCTTAAGAACTCGACATGCAATTTTTAATATGGTTGGTGGATAATAAATAGATACACTTGACAAGACTTCATACGTTTTATTAGTTTTAAAACGTGTTATTTCACAAATAAATACGTTAAGATATAATCTATAACTAACCACTAAAAAAAACAGATTAATTTGAAAGCAATTACTGGTAATCCCAGAAATACCGTTATCTAGGTGATAAAAGTAGTAAGTCTATGAGACTAGCATGATTTTACAGTCTTTTTGTAAGACAGAAATAGCAGCAGATGCGATTCGTAACTGTCGTGGGTTTGATTCCCGGCACCTGCCGTTCGGCCCATTAGTGGGTTATTCGATATCGAATTATTATGAAAATACTAAAACTGCTGAAACAAAATGGCGGATGTCAACTCAAAATTGACGGCGGTTACGACTTGTTGGATAATGGGGAAAATCCTCCAATATGTAGTGTGAACTGTGCCAAGGAGTTGTTTTTCGATGAAAAAATAGATCAGGGGCAAAATACGAAAGTGTTGTTTGTCCTGTTTTTAATTTGTACTTAGTAATATGCCATTAAAACAAAAAAAAATTTACCTAAACCAGGTTTACCAAAGCAGAGACAGTGAACTTTAATTGATTTAATTGGGAATCGAACTCTACCAATTAAATGCTGGTCGATCACTGGTTAATTTAGATTTAACCGTTAATCTGTATCAATCAACTTTAATGGTAATCGGAAATAACAGTTCTAGCAATTGTATTGTGTTTTGCTTCAATTCTTTTGACAATAAGGTTAATAGTGTCGTTTTATGCTTAAGTCCTAGTCAAAAATATACTATTCATGAATTATCATTTTTTGACTAAAAGAGTAGATGCATTTAACATAGACACATCTTTTGCCTAACCACTTCACTACCAATAATCAAACAACTCCAAAATTTCTAATTAATTATTAATACAAACAGACCAACATAAGTCCGACACCAATAAAACAACCCAAGAAACAAAGGGCGCATATCAAAAGGGTGTAACTAAACAATAAAATACTTTGGGTTGACCGCAGCTCAATAAATACTTCATAGTATCGGGGGCTGACCGGCCTGACCCTCGAGGGTTTGAATATATTTTACCCCATTTGTGTTCCTATTTGGATAACGTTAGATGGATTTTGTGAAATTTTATTATCTACTAGCTCCAGTTCACAAAAAAACGTTTTCTTTTTTTTACAAAATGTTATGCTGTTTTTTTTTAATAGTCCGAAGCTTAGTTGAGGTAAGAGAAACATTAGGCCAAGGGAAGCACTTGTAGGGAATCCTCATACTGGTTTCTCTTACTACACATGGCTTTATATGTTCGTATTTTGATGTTAGATTTTGGGGAATTGTGTCACTTGAGTTTATAAAGATTTTTTTTTATGTAGAAAAACAACAATTAAATGAATTATATTATAAAACCTAAGTAAATTTTTTTTTACGTAATTTGAATGCATGCAAAAGATTCTAAAGAACAAAACACGTTATAATAAAGATTCAAGTTTTCAACAATAAAAACACCCAATACAAAAGTTTTTACTTCCCGATTGTTATTTTTGCGTCTGGACACGAAGTTTTTAAACAACTCAAGCAAAGACAAGGAAGAAACTTCACAGACAGGCAACACAACGGAAAATAAACAAAGCTAAGTTGTGAAATACTTTATTAAATCTTGTCTAATAGACTGATAGACAAGGGATCACTGGTTGAAAGCGGCTCGGACTGGTTTTCGCCGCTATTGCTGTGTTATTCGATGTTATTTGTTGTGATTTTCTTTTTGTTTACATTTTAACTTGAATGATAATAATTATAGTTCAAAAATCTTTCAACAATCATAATCTACATAAGAAATGAATTGAGCATCAAACGTCATTGAATAGGCTAAGCAATATCATCGGCTTTGACACATCAGTGCATTTCTTTTTTGACGTCAACGAAATCGATTTTTGAGGTACTTTGCATCTTGTCACATTTATATAATGACGTGCAGGATTTCATATTATCAGTACTGTACAAGTTAAGGGGCCTTCAGATTACCAGTTCGCTGGACGATATCAGCCTGTCCGTTATTCGGAACTGTCAAATTTTGCGTTTAACTGACAGGCTGATATCGTCCGGCGAACTGGTAATCAGTGGGCCCCTATAAAGAGGGAAAGAGGGACCAGAACTCGAATGTAATTATTTTATACACAAGTTGCTATTAATTAAATTTTCTTTACTGTTGGTGTCAAAATCGCCAGTCTAAGCTCGTCTCAAACTCCTTAATCCACAAGTGCCGGTCAAGAGGTGTTTTATCGGGATAATCCGGGATTACTACACGGTCCATCGCTAACGAGGGTCAATAGTTCGCAGTTTATGTTAACTGTTGGTTAGTTTGACCACTTGGGCTATTGGTTTGGCCTTTTTGTCTTTGAAGGGTTACAGGAGGGTGAGGCGTAATTGTCGATGGGTGGAAGATAAACTATGATAATTTTCATCTATTTTCATCAACTTCCAAAAAAGTAGCTTGGAGAATCATCTTACTTTAATTAAATTTGATATTTATGTACTTGAAATTAAAGTCGATTACCGTTTTATTTTGTACTGTTGCCATCAGATATATCGGAGTGACCAAGGTGCTCACAAATAACTGAATACGCCTGTATTGTCAAGGCACTAGAGTACGTGTTCAGATATTTTTGAGCACTTAGCCCGCTCCGATATATATGATGTTGTCTGTACACATTGCTAATATAACTTCATACATTTCATCAAAGTACATTTTTAGTTTGATGAAAAAACGAGAAGAACATGAAAAAACAAAAACAAAACCGTACCTGAGGGGGGTATTCCACCTGTCCAATTGCTTTGTCCAATGTGCATTGCGGCTCACTCTATCCTTAAGCAAAATGTGAGACGCAAATACACATTGGACCAAGATATTGTGAACAGATAGAATACCATCCTTACCAAAATAGCCCTACATTATTAACCTAATTCAAACGCCAATACAAAATCCTAATAATCCTTCAGATAAATTCCGAAGCAGCTATTGATTTCATTCATCGATCCAACTAGAACCGAAGTACCAAAACATCACAAACACCGTCAATAATATAACCCTTACTCTATTCACAATAGGGTCGATATTCGCTTGTGCGTTAGTTAACACGTGTGGACTGTATGAAAGGTTAACGGATATGGCTTATTAATGTTATGGCTGAACAGACTATTGGCAATAAAGATGATTGAAGCTGTGCTGCGTGATATAATCGGGTTGGCCTTTGCCCAGCGGTGGGCTGAGAGAATCACTGCAATGATGTAGGTAACTAGTTCAACATTAGCTGATATTGATCGAGAAAATGTCTAATACAGATGAAAGAAACAAATAAAAAACATTTGTATTATTTCAAACATTGCTACTCTCGATCTCACAATTGGCTGGATAGGAGAAGTCTGGAAGAATATACCAACAGACAAAATATTTAACTGTTTGTTTGTACCAAAAGTAATGATATCTAGACAAAGGCCGTTATAAAGCAACATAAAATGTTTTCTTTCTTCATTATACGACTCACAAAAGTTAAAAGTCAGTAGTCTGACCCTTTTTGGAGTTACAGTCAACGTGTTCTAACGTAAATATAATACAGCACCAGATTTTATTCACAAACAAACTGTTAATACCGAATAACTAATTACCGTCGAGATATATCCATATAATCATAACATAAATAAATCTCCATACAAAAATCAAACAAAACTCACGATTGAGACGCCACATGTATCATATTTATGTTTTGAGAAGTTATTTCTAACTGCACAGGAATAACACGCTAACGCAACACAAATATTCCAGTGAATAAGAAAACATAATAAAAATCATAACTTACAGACATCGAACAACGTATTTTTAGACTTACGTCGCTCTATCTATGCACCTATTTAGGAATCGGTTTTGACGTTCGAAATTTAAAATTTGTATTATTGATATTTGGCGTGTGATTTCAAAATTGGAACATTCGATTCGGTCTTTGACCTTTAACAAGCACGAGAAATATTTGTACAATTGAAATAGACGCAGGTACATTGTCTTTAGATTGCAATTTTGCATGCTCGCGTAGCAATGCAATAAAACTTGCAAAACAAAGAAAATCTGCAATTTATTACACATGTTACACGACACGAAAGACATTTTATAAGATATCATCAACTTGATAAGAAATGCGCAGACATTTCGAACAAAGAATCGCCTTGTACATCTCAGCGCGGGCTGCGCCGGTGAGCGGGACGCGCATACAGGAAAAACCTGGGATAGAACGGGACGAAACCATCTCCGATAACACGTCAATACATTCCTTACGGCGCACACATGTGAAACTGAACCTTAGCTATGGGAAATAGAGTCGAAACTCGCTCGGGCGCCCTAATGGAAAACCGATACCACATCAATATGTTTTACGGCGTGGCATCGCAAGCAAATGTAGACTTTAGTTATTCATTTTAAGGCTGTTTTTGGTGATCGGTGGTGTATTAAGAAGGCGTTCGGCGACTTGCAAGATAGTAAGGCGTTTGGGACCGATCGAAAACCGATAAATGTTATTGGAAAAAGGTCTCTATTCTTTAGAGTGAAGGCTGCTCGTAGCGAGGCGTGCCCGGGCGGGACACGCCCCGTCTTATGTGGAAAAATAAGCTTTTCATTGCCATTTTCTTCGAGACTCTAGAAAAGATTCGATAGAATATTTGCGACGTATGATTTTTCATCTCGCTTTAATTCTGCCGTTTTCTTTCAGGTACGTTAACGAGAATTGAAGATGCTGTGTCTTTTCGAGGTAATTCCTATTTTATTTTATTTATTAAAATAATTCGACTCATTCACCATCATGTCACATCACTATTGCATAGGCACCAACAATGCGAAAAAAACAAAGCGTTCTAATTTTAAAATATGCACAAAGACTTGACGTCCGACACGTTTACGAAATCCGTTAATTCGTATTGAATTACCGTCAGAATAAACAATATAGGATTCAAAAATCGAATTGCATTCAATTCCAGTTGGAACTACAATCGAATTAAAAAAACCGGGACGAATGAAGTGAAAGAGCGATTAACGATTTTTGAAAAAGGAACGTTCATTATACGTTAAAACAATACTTCATTCACTCGTTTGAATATGGAGTGACGGGCGGCTTTTAACAGTTTATTTTGGTTTTGGACCTTTTCGAAGGGGAATTGGAACAAGTGTCACGTTTGACAGTTGCGAGGGAACGGCTACCTACGCCCAGGTATCTGACATCTGGCATGTTTGATGCTGGGATACATCCATCCCACTTGATTTGTTTATTTTTTATATTTATTATAAATCTTCCTGCCTCGCATCGCACAGCTCAACTGTGGAATGAGCTGTCGTCTGCGGCATTTCCAAACCGATACGACCTTCAAACCTTCAAGAAAAAAGCGCAATACTATCTTAATTTTCGGTGACGCGCCTGTAACCCCCTGGGGGCTCTTGTACCATCAGGCAATTCGTCTACTAGTATACCTCTTATATAACAAAACAAAAATACATAATATGTTAAACACTAATCTAAATACCAACCTTCCCCAAATTTTTGCGAATGGCTTTGATGAAGTTAAAAAAAACAAAGTCAATAAAAAAATATCTTGAAATAATATAGAGTTAGAATGCTTGATAGCCCACGCAGTGCAAGTGTTATTAATACGTCATAATTTCATAGATGTTTGACGTTTAAAATGACACTTGCACTGCGTGGGCTATCAAAAATCGCTGCAGACTTTTCTTGGTCTAACTCTAAGTATATAAGTCCCTATATTCTATCTAGAGGAGAATCGTCGTAAGCAACTGCCCTAATTATACTCTTACCCTAATGACCAAATTACCTATCCAAAGCAAATCATAACGAATCCAACTTTTTTCCAAATTACTCCAAATATCGGGTCCAAATCGACCAAAACCGTGACCGGAGCCGGTTCCTTTGTCTCACCTAATGAGTTTTTAAGTCGATTACCATTTTTCATAGAAAACCGCGTTAAGTGATGTATCGCTCGGATCAATCATGGCGGACGTTTCGATCTTTGAAACTCGAATCTCGAATTCGAGATTCGAATGTTATTAGTCAGCGGAAGTGGGCTGAATGAATCGTTGATTTACTTTTTGTAAAAGTAGTATTGTAGAAATCTTAGATTGCTTTCAGACCTTATTTCTGAAAAGGTCAGTCTCGAATAAGACGAAATGTAGTAACTTTTTTACATGCCGTCAGCGTTTTACAAATGCAATTTTGATTTGTTAATAATAGGTAAATATAAAGATTCAAAACAGAATAGAATGAGAGACTTTATAAGCCTCTGAGCGGCTAAAGGTTAAGCACATAGAGTGTTCCTGTACAATGTATAATGTATGTACATAGGGACCACTATATTACCTATTTTTGTTACCAGCGTGCAGCGTAACTAGTACAAAAAAGTATTAACCGTCTTCCTGCTGTGTGTATACTTAATTAGTAGGTACCTACACTTTTAATTAAACATCTTTCCTTCAAATCGTCTAACCTGAACCCCTCATACCTACATACATACGGATAATAATAACACAATAATTCAAACACATGTCATTCATTAGCGCTGACAGCAGGAAGTAAGGACAATATATTGAATTAATACGATTCGTTAAAAAAGTTCATTTGAATACGATGTTATACAGACATCAGATATATCGGAGCTGTAGAGGTGCTTAAAATATCTAAACACGTACCTGTCCTGTATTGAAATGTATGAAGTTACATTAGAAATGTGTGCAGTCGCCATCAGATATATCGGAGCGGGCTAAGTGCTCAAAAGTATCTGAACACGCACTCTAGCGCCTTGACAATAGAGGCGTGTTCAGATATTTTTGGGCACCCTGGCCGCTCCGATATATCTAATGGCGACTGTACTAACTAATGATTTTGAGAACAATCAATAACAAGAAAGAAAGAAAA
The DNA here is from genome assembly GCF_910591565.1 of Cydia splendana. Taxonomy (NCBI): domain Eukaryota; kingdom Metazoa; phylum Arthropoda; class Insecta; order Lepidoptera; family Tortricidae; genus Cydia; species Cydia splendana. The sequence continues at coordinate 15,803,209 of NC_085978.1, forward strand.
AAAATGAGGAATGTTATGAAAGTGAAGGAAGCGAAAGAGGTATGTCAGGATCGTAGTAAGTGGAAATCCGTAGTCTCTGCCTACCTCTCCGGGAAATAGGCGTGATTATATGTCTGTATGTATGTATGTAAGCAATCAATAACAAAGATTTTTAAGTTCAAAGCAAGCTACAAGATTTGGTAGGAGCAAGCAATAGAGTCCGTCTAAGCTAATTCTGCGGAGGCTTTCAAGTAAAAAGTGGGGAAGTATCATTGTAACGTCATATTATTATGGAAATTTGACATTTATGGTATTACTTCCACACTCTGTGACTGCAAAGTCTGTACAGTGTTAGGTTGATTTCACTCTACCCTACATTGAGCAGAATTATGGTGTCACAATGAATCTCTACTATAGAAGAAATCTAAACCCCACACAGATCCGTTAAAAATCAACGCATTCGATTTTCGAATTGTCACCATTCAAATTAACCGACACGAATATGGTCCGTATTTGAATAAGTGTTGCATTAATATTCTTTCGAGATAATTTCGAATTCGGAACGCCCACGCTCCATTGTGTCACGAGTTATTGGCTCATTAGCCAACGCTTTGTCTCAGGACGATTTGAATTTTTGATTTTCAAATCGAACATATTGATTTGTAGCTGGCACACAACTTCCATAGACCCGATCTCATTAAAAAAAACTATTTTTTTTGCAGTAAAACAAGTGAGCATCAAGAAAGTTTAAATTATTTCGAGGCGGCGTTCCGACAAAATACCAAGTCGAATTCGAAATGAGCATCTTTATCAACAAGAATGGAGGATGGAGGTCCCCTTTCATCTGAACGACAATAATATCTATAAACACGATCTCCAACTTCCGTATTACTCATAATTCTCATAAACTCACAATAAATATTTGAACAATACTCGCCCACGGCAGATGTGCTCACAAATTACGTATGGTAATATGTCGTGTAATCCTTCCGTCGGACCTCCCTGTGTCTTCGTATAATCGATCGATTATGAATGCGTTCGAACGATGTCGCAGCACTAGTTGTACTTTTTATGCGTTCTTAATTTGAATGCGTCTTGGGGTCTATTCTGATCGTTTGTGATATTTTATCAGCTGCTGTGTAGGATTGTGATCAATTTGTCGTGCAGTTTTAATTAAAACGGAAACGTCGTGGTTAAGAACTATTTTTACTGAACGTACTTATTTAAATACGTAGAGACCAGTAGAGACCTATGTTTGAATATTTGACAGGTAACAAAAACGTAGTAGTAGGTCATTGGCCTTCTATTGTGAATATCGAAAAGCCTAAAGTACTTAATAATTACTAGACACTACAACAATCAGGAAATACTAATGCTTGTTCGGCAAAAAAGACTTATAATTATGTTATTTTTTTATTGCGTCAAATTAGAATTCACAATCATATAGACTTCAAATTCCAACAAACCCAATAAAATCAGCGACATTCATTAAAATATCTCATGAAAAAACCTATAATAAGCTAATAATAATAAAAAACCGGTAACACACCGCCAATAAGTACGCACAATTTAACTTTTTAACGTGTCGCCGATGGGGGCGTATTCTGGAACTCATAAAGCATGATTATATAATGTCGCTCGTATTGGGGCGCCAATAAAAGAAGATCAAATTGCGATTGCTTTCGTGTTGGTGAGGTTTTTTGCGATCGCGGCGATATTAGAAAATGAGAGAGTATTTGAACGTACATATGTGGATGGAGGGAAAAGCATTTTAATTTTGGAGTCAGTCGTAAAGAACATTGAATCATTCGAGTTCCTATGCGTCACAAAATTACTTTGTTAACTTTTTTTTGCTGTGTGCCTAGAGTTAGACCAAGAAAAGTCTGCAGCGATTTTGATACCCCACGTGTCATTTTAAATGTCAAACTTCTATGTAATTATGACGTATAAATAACATTTACCCTGCGTGGGCCAACAAAATTGCTGCAGGGTTTTCTTGGTCTAACTCTACATAGTTTCCTTCTCTCTCATTTATGATATTACCTATATAGTTAATATTATACTATATTATTAATTCAAATAATTTAAATTTTATCCCCACTGCGTGTCTATCTCTTTCTATTCTCACTAATAAACGTCTATTAGTGGAACTGTCCACTGGTGAAACTAATTGGTAACTAGGTATCCCGTAGTTAGCACTTTTTAGGCTTTTTCCTCTTATAAATTAGGTATTTTTTTAGTTAAGTACAAATATTTTGTTATGTACTACTGTTACATGCTAAATGGAACTGCGTATAGCAATTCTAATTAGATACTAGAACTACCGGGACTAAATCTTCATTGTCCAACTATGACCAAAATACTACTTTGTCCACTAGGCCAGTAACCGTCAGTTTAACCTAAACAATAAACATGTCATTATCTCCTGTTATACGCTTTCTGTATGATTACAGTGTCCTATTATACACTATCGCTAATTTCCTGTCAATACAATGTCGACACGAATTTTATCAATAGAAACGTTGCGATATTTCGTTTGAAATTAGAATCAGCGACGTTTCCGCTTCCGTTCCGATATTCGATGTTCGAATTAAGAACGTTGCAAACAAATGAGCATTAGATTTTAAATTTAAATAATATGTACCTAGTCGATACGTATTCGAATTTTATATCTCGGTCACAACACTGTCACTCTTTGAGTATATTTTTAACATAGATATTCATCGATTACTTGACGTATTTTATGAACCGAGTACTAATTTTAAAACTTAAACGGTAACAAATTAATTATTGTTCTAGTATACCTACCGTCACAATGAATGAAATTCAAAATTAGAATCTAATTTCAAAATATCGTTCCACAGACACCTGAGCTATTTTTTTAAAGACAGGGTGGCAATAACCATTAAGGCGCGTTCAGAAAGTTTCCTTTTCAATAACGCGTCTGATATTCAAATTAAGGCGGAATTCGTAGCGATATATCATCTGGGCTAATCAGATTTTTCCGTACATTTCCTAAATGTTTTTGGGGATTAAATACGTTAGGGGGATAATTTAGTGGATATTGCTATCTTTTTCAATATTTAATGACAAGCACTTAAGGGCCAACTGTTTTGCAATTCTATTGTTTCACAGCAGCTTAGTGAAACTTTTTTATTTTAATTGTAGTCTGTAGTATTGAGATAAAATGTATACCTACAATTAGTTTTGCCTTTAATATTTATGTTATTTAACAACTAAAATACATAATGAAACAAAATAATATATGATACAATTATAAACTTTTTTATCAGTATTATTTATCTTACTACAAAAACGACTTTTTCCCACTTTATTTATTTATTCGTATGGCATTCGTTCAGTCGTTTATAAAGATATTCAGAACTGACGACTGAGGTGCTGTGAGGTCTTTTTCCCACTGAAATTAAGATTACTTTTAAAAAGCAGCACGTCTTAAACCTCTTCGTTTAAAGACCATAAAAAATAAAAAAGTAAAATCCATCAACCCGCAAGACATTCCAATTTCAAATTTTCAAATTTGGAACTTCATTCAAAATTTACGAAGTCAATATATCCGGGGGGTTATTCCGGGGTCCCAATACTCGGAGGCGTCGTAAAAAATAATTCGAATCGCTCTTACGATACCGGCATTTGCATAGTAAAGTAATGCGAAAATCTATGCGACGCATTTTGGCGCGTTCGCGTTGTAGTCCGGTACGGAAACGGAGGGTGAAAAAGTTGATTGAAATAATTCTGACTATTGTGTCTTTGGCGTTTACGGTATTGTTGTGAGTTTATGAAGATAAAAAGTATGTTGGAAAAATATTTTAAAATTTGGTAAAAAAAAATAAGTAAGTATATCGTATAGTACTGGTAGGAGGTTAAGCCCGTATTGTTTTTGAAATATATTTCTAGGTTTTTTTTACAAAACTTTATAATATATGTTGCATGATCGCATTTTTGAACTAATATAATAATGAAAACAAGTAATAATATTTTAATATGTAACAAAAAAACATTAGAAGCGAGGTGAAATACTTGAGTAGTTATATATTACGCATAAAAAACACGAATAAATAAATCTAAATTTAATTCGTAAAAACACGATATTAAAACCATTTCTAAATTCTATACAAATTCATCCGTCAAAAATTATCGTATCCGTCATCGTGAAACCAAGACGTTCCACATTTAACCGTTAACGGAAACACGCACTAATATTAGAGGCCCCGCGCAAGAAATTTTATGTGTTATTTTTTTTTCTTGTTTTGAAATATGTGCGCCTTTAGCTTATTTATGGGCTCCATAGAGGTTATATAGAAGCTGTATAGAGGTTATATTTCTTAGTAATGAGGTTTCGTTCGCAATTTGAATGTGGATTGAGACGGGGTGTATCGCTTTTAAGCTTTTAAAGGCGATTAGGGCACTTTTCGATTGTAAATGACGTAGAAATAATTTTAATGTATTTTTTTATGTTAATACAAAAATACGGTATTTAATGTGGTTTCGTAAGAGCTTTAACATAATCGAACGAGCGAGCGAAGCGATGCAAAGTTCTTCGAACGAGCGAGCGAAGCGATGCAAAGTTCTTCGAACGAGCGAGCGAAGCGATGCAAAGTTCTTCGAACGAGCGAGCGAAGCGATGCAAAGTTCTTCGAACGAGCGAGCGAAGCAAAGCGAAGTTCTTACATTCGACTTGGATCACGCGGCTGGCTAGCGGCACGTCCCCGCATTTCGATGTTTTTAAGCTGGACTGTCAGAAGATAGTTTGATACTCAAGAACTTAAGTAAACTTGTTCTAATTTAAATGAAATTGGGTAAACGTGTAGTTGAGGGTGAGGGCATTATATTTTAGTCATTAAATTATGAGCAGGCTCGATTAAGGGATTATTGAGGTAGAAGAGCTTAGTAGGCCAAAAAGCTGTTTGTGAGAGGCCTAGCTATTCTGGTCATTTTATTTGCAAATAACATGGTCGAATTTAGTATCAAATGAAAGTGCTCGGTTTGCACTTTTATAATATCGTTTTTAAATTTACCTTATTGAAATTATTAGCAAGATAAAAATAAAATAATATAAACATAAAATAGGTATTTGACATTTGACAGGAAATATTTCGGCTTAGCACAGATACAGTTTATTGTAATCTCTATGATTTCTATGATGACTTAAATCCAGGGGAGGGACAGTCGTATATAAAGCACTTTATTCGAAAAAATAGCGACATCTATATTACTTAACGCTAAACTTTTTTTTTATATTGCTTCACTTAATTCGTCAGAACGTCTTAAAAGTCTTGTATCTAAGGCATGGATCAAACAAAAAACCGGGCAAGTGCGAGTTGGACTCGCGCACGAAGGGTTCCGTACCATAATGCAAAAAACGGCAAAAAAAAACGGTCACCCATCCAAGTACTGACCCCGCCCGACGTTGCTTAACTTCGGTCAAAAATCACGTTTGTTGTATGGGAGCCCCACTTAAATCTTTATTTTGTTTTGTTTTTAGTATTTGTTGTTATAGCGGCAACAGAAATACATCATCAGTGAAAATTTCAACTGTCTAGCTATCACGGTTCGTGAGATACAGCCTGGTGACAGACGGACGGACGGACGGACAGCGGAGTCTTAGTAATAGGGTCCCGTTTTACCCTTTGGGTACGGAACCCTAAAAACATCTGTTAGAACAGATTATTTATGGACATCGTTGCCATGGAGGCGATTGTCTCAAAAAAACAACTTTGTCAAATAAAATTCAAAATATTATAACACCCCATTTATTAAATATATTAAAAACGGGTCACTCACGGAAATTTTGTTATTAAAACACCCCATTTATTGTATGTACTACGACATACGTCAGATAAATAAAAATACTTTCAGTTTTACAATGTTAAAAGAAACAAAGTTTTCATACGCCATCACAGTTGCTGAGAACTTTATTACCAAAAAATTTAGAAAAATTATGGCGGGTAGATTCACAACCTGCTGCGTGTACTTGTGTTTCGTGGTCAATTGTGTGTTATTCCAGCCGTGTATGATAGGTAATTTATTTACATCAACAGTCAAGTTAAAAGTATCTAATCTGTTTTCGTGTATTAATAAATATCCTGAACCCTTTCTTCAAAGTCAAAGTTTTTTACGTTCGCAACATACTTAGACGCTATTTATGCCTCCCCCCCCCCCCCCCCCTGATATTGACGTTGATATTTCTGGATAAGAATTACAGATGGCACTTCAAAATGGTTGCAAAGTTCCACGAGAAGGCTCTCTTTGTCCTATATATTATACATACTACTCTGTGCTTAAATCTATCGACTCTAATAATTTTTGGTTAACTGCGAGTAGGGCTTGCAATTCGAATATTCGAATATTCGAATTTGTCGAATATTCGACCTGTTTTGATATTCGAATATTCGGCCGCTCAGGTTTCGAATATTCGAATATTTTTTATTAGTATAAAAAATCTATTTCATCCGCTGTAGTTACAGTTTCTGTGTATTTTCCGGGTATTTACAGTGAATGAGGAACTATAGGTACCCAAATACGAAGGAAATAATATTTTTACTGTATTCCTCTCGATAGACTTCGTGAATACAGTGAAACTTAACTCAATTTGAAAGAAAACGAAATCAAAAAGTATGTTATTTTTACGGTGCGTAAGTTTTAAGTTATAAAGGTCATTCTGTTTATTCAGTGCAAGCGTGCGTTAAGCGATTTTTTGAAGACTAAACCTTGCCCGCACTTATCGCAATTCTCAAATTTGATCATACCAAACCTGCCCAAGTAGGTAATCTAACTATGCACCTTTAGCTAACGAATAGTCCACCCAGTAGTCAACTAACTTTTTCCCTTAAATATTCCAATATTATATAATTAAGTCGACCTTTAGGAATAAAAACTTGCCAAAACAAACAAAGTCAATAAAGATTCAAAATACAATGGAATTAGGTACATGCCTTTTTACAGGCCTCTGAGTGACTACAAGTTAATTTAAATCAAAAAATAATTAAGTACCTACTAAAAAAAACCGGGCAAGTGCGAGTCGGACTCGCGCACGAAGGGTTCCGTACCATACTGCAAAAAAAAAAAACGAAAAAAAAGCAAAAAAAAAACGGTCACCCATCCAAGTACTGACCACTCCCGACGTTGCTTAACTTTGGTCAAAAATCACGTTTGTTGTATGGGAGCCCCATTTAAATCTTTATTTTATTCTGTTTTTAGTATTTGTTGTTATAGCGGCAACAGAAATACATCATCTGTGAAAATTTCAACTGTCTAGCTATCACGGTTCGTGAGATACAGCCTGGTGACAGACGGACGGACGGACGGACGGACAGCGAAGTCTTAGTAATAGGGTCCCGTTTTACCCTTTGGGTACGGAACCCTAAAAATATCTTACATACCTAGGTGTTTGGATGGTTAAAGTTATATTATTTCACGCAACAACGCATTTATAATAAAAGTTTTATCTAGAAATATTGAATACGTCTTATTTTGGCGTTTTACTTGTTTTTATTATAAATGTGGGCATCTCATAGTAGGATGATAAAATCTAGTTAATTTCTGCAAAATATCATTAGTTTTAGCAATATGTGAAAAAAGCTTTTGAATAAAACGATAATAAACCGATTTCTCGTTCTTTTTCTTATTTTTTATAATATTCGAATAATTATTCGAATATTCGAATATGTCGTCAGAAAAAGTCGAATATTCGAATACCTGAAAGTTTCGAATATTTGCAAGCCCTAACTGCGAGTTCTCAGTTCGGGGCGAACTACTAGTTATCTTAAATGTAAATAAGTTCTCTATTTTTATTTAATTCAAGGTACATAGTATATTGGTTTTGAAAGAAAGGGATCACTTAATTTGAATAAGTAGACGGTGAATATGTATTCTAAAATTATAATAAGTACCTTTATTGCTTTAATTTAAGATATAAATATTAAATAGTCAATACATACTTTTATGAGAGTTTTATGCACTCTATCTATTTCTATTAATTTTCTACTATGTAGATTACTTATCTCAAAAAACTTAATTATGCTAAATTTTTGTAGGTACAAACTTAATATTAAGGCAACGTACATTAGGTAAAATGTTCGTACCTATGTACACTTAATATTGAAGCAATACACATAAAGAAGCTACTAAAAAAATTGGTTTAAAATACGCTCATCATATTATTATATTCCAAGCGCGTTACTCACACATGTCCTTCGCGGTTGATAAAACATCAAAGTAATTTGGACAAAAATACTCTGTCCCGATCTAGATAGTCGCATAACAGTCATATCAATGACTATTATACAGGAAACGTTAGTTAGCGATTTCCGTCGCGAAATAAACAATTAATACGAATTAACACCTCACAGGATGTTTTAATTAAATGGTTAAAGTATGGGTATTATTGTTAAATTGAAATATAGTATCTCTGAGTAAAGTCACACACATACGACATTTGTGTTTAATATGTTCCGAGAAATATAAGATTACTAAAGAACTTTACTTAGTTTAGCTTCGCAAATAGGTTAAAGCTATGCGAAAAGATCCAAAATAATATGTAGGTAATAAAAATATATTCTGACTAAAATTATACGATTTCTTTGGTTTTAAATGCCTAAAATCTTTTCTGCTTTGCCCTACGATTGACTGGTAGAGAATGCCTTATCGCACTAAGTTCACCTGTAGTACATTAAGTTTATCTTTTGTGCAATAGATACAAATTCAATATTTACAAATCTAAATTATGAGTTACAGTTCTACGGAATTAAAAATATTAAAATACAATACAAATAACTTCACACTAATCTGGTTTAAAAATCTGAGTACTTATACACTATACAGCTACGTGAATCCTATAAAAGCGTCAAAAATAACGCAATCAGTAATTAATAAAAAACTCATACGGACGTTGTTTTATTATAATTCGGCAATCAAAAGCACAATTATCATGAACCGGTATAAACATTAAGCTTATTTACAAAACATCTTATGTCCATAAGAATAAAAGAGCAGATACGTCATTTTAATACTAAGCGAAAAATACTAAGTAACTTCATAAAAAGCTTATCTTCATACAAATGTAATGTATGTGCCATTACATTTGTATGAATCGCCGTTTCGGTATTAAAGCATTTCATTCACACGATAACCGAATCGTTGACTTTAAAAATTTGGACAATGAATACGTATCTTTAATATATATTGTAATTGTTAATGTGGGTTCGGATTTAAGCTGATTTGAACTTTGCTGTTATCGTATTAAAGTTGAAAGTTAATTGTTTTGAAACATACGAATTGGATTAATAATTTTGAATTTGGAAATCACACGTTTAGATAGTTTATGAATTTTAATTATGTGTATTTAGTGAAAGGCGAGAACAGCATATTTTCATATTTTGGCAAAATGGAGAAACATGAAATAGTTGAATCACTGAAATTATGTCACTCGATTGACTCGATGTTATCTCGACTAATCAAGATATCAGACATAATCACAACAACTAGTACACATAGGTATTTTCATAAATCAATGTAAAACGAATACTTTGTGTGAAGACAGACCCACTGTAAATAATAAACAAAAAAATCGAGTGACAATTAAAGAATAGAAAAAAACTAATAAATCCTTTTTAATTACCTAATAGTCTATGTAGTTTCAATTCAATATTAATTGACTAATCCACGTAATCAGAATCATCAGAAATGGCATCCATGATTGTAACACCTCAGCGCTCCACCGAAACTCATGTTGTAACAATAATCCCAAATTTTAATTATCTCCAGCTGCATTCTATCAAAACGGGACCGTCCGTTGAACCCGTCACGGTACACTTAGCCGCGTATTTAATTAATATTAATAAATTACGAATAAAGCATTTTTATAACAACTCATTATCAGATTTGAAATCTAGCGGTCGAAACTATATCGCCTGGACTAACTTACGCTCCGAGCAAAAATGAACTCTATTCTTTTAAGCTTAAGGTTGAAAGTTCTTTGTACTTTTTAAGACATGGTGACCAAATCGTATAAAAGTTAGTCCGGTGAATTCGGTGTTTTATCTACCGTGTCCATTATTTTCGAGCGATATTTTCCACGGTCCACGTATCGCGTTTTCGGTGATAGGGACCTGGTAATTGTAGATGTGTAATCAATTAACCAGCGTCCGGTTTTGTGGGTAATTATGTGTTTATATGTGAAAACGTGATTTTGAAAGAGATTGTTTAAGATTTCGCAACGTGAAAGGAAATATACTTATATTGAAACATTTTGTGTCATTTAATAAAAAGTTCCCAGAGTTCTAAGCTACAGATGTAGCGCATAATTATTTTCCAACGTATTTTCACGGAAACGTACGAACGTGTCTTGCTATTTCAGTCAGCCTCGGTACAAAAAGTACTGAGGTTGATTGAAATAGCATGACAAATACGAACCTTACCGAGAAAATATGATGGAAAACAATTATTCACTACACCTGTGTAACACTCTATATTGACTTGGCAGAAACAAAGTTTGGAAACGTCAATGTCGTCATACATATTTACATATAAATTTTATTTTAGACGAACCTGAACGAATAAACAGAATTAATAAAAAAAAGCTTCCAGAAGAAAAATATCGGCGTCTTTTATAGATAAATGTCAAGTTGCATTTTTTATCCCACAGGCGAGTAAAGTCCTGTACACTTTCTAATTTCCATACTGACATCCACCAGTACTACAGCTGCCACAATATAGTCCCAAGACGCAATAGAAAGCACATTAAGACCCAATCACCCATGAAACATAAATCTGACATCCGACCCTGTTCTCACCGACCAGTCACCTAATTTATGCAAAAATACCATCAATCCATCGGAACGCACCCCTAAATAGCCCAATAAATTAAAAAGAAAAAATGGAACGCATTTAAAATAAACCAGTTTGCGCGATCCGATATTCGAACTTCGAACCCTTCAATTGTTCTATGATTTATTCCCGAATCTGCATATGGTAATGGTGACGTTATAAATATGTTTTTTTAATAATTATTAACATTATTTCGTACCGGTTCGGTACTTAATATGCGAATAATAATTAGTTTCCTTATTTCTTGAAGGCATTCTCACGGCAAGGGTTGATTGATCGGACTGTGTCGTAATTAAATATTCCATTTTCGAATATTTAAGGAATTCTGCTATCAAATTCTATCAAAAACTAAAATACCGTATGAATTTCGTACTAACTTATGAATATCGCATAATACTTTAATACCTTCGTATTTAATAATAATCTTTAGAATCCTTTAAGAATCTTACAAAGCATAATTTATCATACATACTTTGCAGCACAAACGCAACAATAACAGACTGCGACATTAATGCATGCACATGTTTCTAAACAGATCTTAAAAAATCTATTTCTGAACTCAAATCAATACGCCGTTGACATCTGCCCTGCAACCCTAATCCTATCTTAAAGAAAACCAAAAGTTAAAACCGTAAAACACCTAAGATCACCCTAGCTTGAATTTCTATTATACACCTTAGAGTCATAAAGAGAAGGTTCATTTCGCATTGCATGGCTAAGGCGTTTCCCCTTATTTTTAACCAACGCTCTTCAATCGAATCCTTTAAATTCGGAACACAATGGCGCATCGCATTTACGTAACCTGTTTCACGAATTGATAGCCGATTTTAAATATCGACTATTCTCAGATGCATATTTGCATACGCTTTCTTGGGATGCAAATGAGTGGGATAGAGGATATGGGAACTGTGCGTAGAATCACACTGTATGTTAATGAAGAGATAAGGAGGCGAGATGTTGGTTATCTGTGCCGGTTAGTTGGACGCGCGCTTTTGACGAGTAAACGTCACGCGCGCGAATTAAAAAAAAAGTTGCGTTCGAATTTCGAACGCCGCTTCAACTGTTTTTACTTTTAATTAAGCCTTAGGTTAGTGATATAGTGACATTTTGTAGTTTTAATGGACGTTTTCGTAACGAAATTAGTGTTTTACGCTGATATTATGAAAATAAGGAATTATTACATGGAGGTGAGTTTGTATTGTGCCGTATCGTAGCGTCGCTACAAAGTGCTACGGTGCTACGTCTTTTAATTTTCGTTTTGTGTAAGTTTTCCTTTTTTTTACAAAATAGTTTTTTTACAAAAAAAGTTTTTTTTTATTGGAACGGAAAATGTTAAAGCTCTCGTCGCGTCGTCGGCCGCTCCCCACATCCTAATTACGAACCCAAATTAACAGCTTCTGTGACCCGATGTGAATCATCTTTATATAGAGTTTAAACTTAAACACTTTTTATACAATGTTATGGGGACATTGACTTGGGTAAACAAAGTTTAGTGGATAAATAAAGTTAACTTAATATTTTCAATCGCGCGGAATACTTACCAAGTTTAGAAGTTTTTATAAAATTTTAGGTGCCGGTAAATTTAAATTTTTCAAGTACATACATATTATAAAAAACATGTAAAAAAAGGTAAATTATACTTTATATTAGAAATGACACAAAATATTGATTGCACCTATATAAAAAAAAAATAATATTAAATGTATATTATAGAGCGCTAATTGCAATAAAATACGTACAAAAATCAATTCAACTAGGTACAAACAACACAATACCAAAAAATAATCATAAAAGCACCTATCGCTCTTTTATAAGTTTTATAACATTTAAAAAAGTTCTCATTTTTATTATGTTGGTACGTACTTGCTTTTCCAACACTAATTAAATAAATAACCATTTATTTCAAACATACAAATAAAAATAAATACACGAGTCAAAAATACTAAAAATATAAAAAAAAATAGTTAAATCAATAACATTTGCAACTGTGACCAATCCCAAAAAAACAAAAGCCTCAAAAGGAAAACGAAGACCCGTCGCTCCCCACATCCCCACTAATTACCCTCCCGAATTAACAGCTTCTTTGACCCGATGCGATGCGGGCGCGATTCTTCACCAACTTTTAACGATACATGTTTGCTGTATTCATTACCTACGGAGACATTTACAAATGGGAATTAGGGAAAAGCGTTTTGAAACCTGTGTATCGAAAATGTACATTGACAAAATCAAAAGGAAAGATAATTTAAGTTAGCTAATTTTTACATTAAATTAAGCTGGTTTATTGCTGAAACACGACACACGTTAAACACGAAAAACGATTCTGAACTACAAAAGTACAAAATGATACAAGTTCGATTTTTAGAAATAATACTGGCAATTTTTGTTAAAGACGCATTTTAATAAAAAAAATCATAATTACTAAGTACCGGGTAACACCACAACTTGAATCGAGTTCGATTTTCAAAAATAATACTGGCCATTTTCACTAAAGACGCGTTCCAATAAAAAAAGTAAATTACTACGAGCTTCACCACAAATTGAATCGAGTTCGATTTTCAAAAATAATACTGGCTACTAAAGACGCGTTCCAAAATAAAACTCACAATTAAAACTGGCCAGTGACTACACATTAAAATTGATCAACATAACGTCGTTATCGTACCCTTCTCAGCGGTCACGCCCGCTTTTTACATCAATGTTTTTCTATAGACCCCCCTCCACAAGTATACGGATAAGTGAATGATGGGGGGTATCAAAACATCCCTTATCAGACCCCAAGTTTTTGGGTTTAGCCGATACATGACTGAGGCATTTTGCGTGACGGTTTAAGGGTGCCTATTGAGGCATTGTTTTCGGTTTTTTGTTTACTTTTTAAGGCGTTATTAATATTCATTTTAAGGGTTATTTTATGCATCAGATGCTTTTTAATTAGACAATATTATATGGCATGGAATAATTAGCTATATATAACACAGTTCGTATTTAATAAATTTATATTCAATTCCGGTTTTGATTTTTTCATCATATAATCTCTTCTTTTTGGGCTCACAATTAGCTCACAATTTTAACTACCTAAGGATATAAAAAAACTGTTATTAGCCCACAATTATGACCTAATTTAAGAATAACAAAATTATACATTTTAAATTTGAAATATAATTGAAGATGCGGCATATTGAACTCCTCTTTAGCCCAATCCAAACATTAAATACCTAATTAAAACACAAAAACAATTCTATTTAATTCAGAACTCGAAACTTTTTTCGCTCATATTAATTCCCTCATATTGACGCACCCTCCCACCGGGTGTTAAAGGGTAAGGGGGGCAAGGGGAGATAACGGGAGACATAAAACGTAGATCGCTAATTCATCATAAGTTAAAGGGGTTTTTATGTACGGACTTGGGAAATACACGACACGAAACGCACTAAGAGCGCATGGGCACAGACGCTTATAAGACGTTTTTGATTTGAGATATTTGGACTTAGCCGAGTCGTTTCAAAAGGACTTAAATACGTATGTTGTTTAGGTTTTATATGACATTTTGTGATTTGTAAAAATGCTCACAAAGGCTAAAGGAGATATTAGAATGTGATATTAATTAACGTTGATCGCGTTTGCTGTAAAAGCTTTAGTATAAGGTATCGGATCCGGTAAAATCTGGTTAGAATCCCTTTGAAGGTTTTTTTGGGGCTACTTTAAGTGAACTTAAGTCGAGATATCGGCGATGAATTTTCCCATTTTTCTCTTATACTTTTTCTAACTCAATTAAAGTTACTGAGATTACATCGTTATACATATGTATTTTGAAATTAATATCAGACGGAAATACAATTTTAGACTAATCAGTTACACCCACGTATTTTTTGTAGGTACACTTTGTATTACTTATTAATAATAACTATACAAAACATTGAAAGATAACACTTTTAATCAAGTAAGATTATTTTTTTATTCATAACACACGTGAATGGCATGATCAAAAAAGTTGCCAAATTCTGTAAGTACTGACACTACTGACGTATTTTTGTAAGGCTCATCCACACTTTTCATACTCTCCTATGGGACGTGTATGTGTATGTATGTCCCCCTACGGCTCCCTAAGACGTAATTAACAAAGACAGCGAATTAGGGCGTTTGGTCACGTGATTAAAAAGGGTAAAAACTTTACCCTTCGATCCCAAATTGGTTTAGACGGGTCGTGGCCTTTTACGTAAAAGTATTGTCCACAGTCTCTTAATTATTTGAAAAAGGAACGTTGTTAATTGAGTAATGCTTAATTTAAACGGTTAAAAGACTAGCAGGACATTTGGAATAAATACGCCTTTATTATTCTTGAATTAGATTTAGATCTCTGTTTTTCGTTTTCTCGACTTAAAGCGTTTGCTACAATTGACTTGTTCAATTGACTTGTTTTTATAATAAGTTTCATGTGCATTTTAAGCTATTTGTCAAACTAAAAATGTAAACATGTACGTACTAACCTATAAGTATTGGTAGGCAATAGACAGTTCAAGTGATTTCTAATTTTAAAGTCACACGAACACCTCACAAAAAGACGATCGGCATCAAATTTTCGGCTAAATCGATTTCAAACTAATCCAATCGAAACTTTCCTAATACTTGAAAAACAATTGAACGTTAACTAGATCAATATAATGACATCAAAAGCTCAAACAGGGGATGCGATTAAAAGGGCCAACTTGATGAAATGGATTAAGGAGTTTCGATAAATACTTCGATTCCTAACTTTCGAAGATCGACTGACAGAACCAGTTGGCTGTAAATTGGTAAATTGTACTCATTTATACATTAGTAAATGTATATTATAGCCCTCAATTTCGATGACGGCGACCTCAGCAATTACTTTGTTTATGGTGATTTCTATATACATTTTAATGTCATTGTAGTTACATTATATTATTGATATTATTACACTGTTGCTGCATTAACAGAATAACCGTAACATTCTTCAATAGTTGAGGCTGAAACAACACTTAATCAAACCATAATAGCAAACCAATAAGACTAATCCCAATCAGATTCAGTGTTCTATTAGCAAAACCATTTTAAACGGACACCTGACCTCTTATAAAACTCTTATCCGACCAGTCCTTTACAAAATGGTCGTATAAGCACTCATTTCAAACGCTAACCAGAACGCATTGACCGTGCGCTGTACTATGGTCAATTCTATCAACTGACTTTCCGTGAACTTTAATGCAACAAAATAAGGTATATTATTGGTTACTCACTATTGATATTAGTATGAGTAGTGCTCATATTGAAAGTTCAACATAAACTGGTATTTTCCCATTCGATACCAATTACTGTTGGCTAAATGAGGTGAGAACCGATGACATGATCTTTTTACTAATTTAGAAAAGGTGGTAAGTGAATAGGTGTTTTGATAGTCATACGTCTTATAGATTTAAGTGAGGCCTTTGATCCAAGTGTTCAGTAGTAAGGTGGCTAATTAGTATTTTTTGTAGAGAACAAAGGATTATTCGGTTTGATTAGTATTAAATTAAATGTATTTTAAACAAGCTATTTAAAAACGTCACACTAGCATTTAATTTAAAAATAACTAAAGCATGTACGGCCTCAAATTAAACTTGAATTATCATCAGTCTTCTAGATATGACGTCCATAAAGCCATCCAAGCAAGCAAGCAAGCGTCCATATTGTTTTAAAG
Organism: Cydia splendana; assembly: GCF_910591565.1. Classification (NCBI taxonomy): domain Eukaryota; kingdom Metazoa; phylum Arthropoda; class Insecta; order Lepidoptera; family Tortricidae; genus Cydia; species Cydia splendana. The sequence continues at coordinate 15,819,731 of NC_085978.1, forward strand.
TTTACACTCTTTAGTAAGTCAAGCTCTTATCATGCCAATAATAATCTTAAAATCTGAAAGAATCGTATACAACGAAGATACTATCACGTGAAAACCTCGAAAATATTGACTCAAGATACTAAACTGATAATAAATTGAAATATGCAGCCTCCTCGAGACTAAAAACACAAGTATAGATAATAACCAATTAACAGTAATTATAAATTAACAGGACGAACTAAAAGTCGGGGCAAATATTTCCAAAGCGGGGGACAAGTTGGGAACTTCGTAAAAGTCCGTAAAACTTCGGGCGAACTTCGGCAAAACTCGATGAGCTACAAATAGGCATCGGAATTAAGTTCGGTTTACAGTTCGCCTTTTAATTATTTCGCCAGGTATCGCCCCTGCTCTTCTGATTTTCTAAATTCGAACGTAATTACGTTATCGGGTTGCTATAATGCGTAATGGAGGTATTTGGTAAGTGGAAACGCTATTGCTTTTTTTATGATCTTTGAAAAGGTGTCTTAACGTAAGTATATGAAGAAAACTAGGTCAGTTTTTACTTGTAAAGAATACGATTGCATCTGAGGGTTAATTCTTGCATAATGATTGGCGCTCTGGAATACAATAATTATGTAAGTACATACATCAATTTAAATGAAATTGAAACTATTATTTTGATATTTAATGTAGGCTCTTATATACCGGTTGTTATCTTTACAAGAATTTAGCAATAACAAATATCTTCACATCTCTATTTATATTTAACAAGTTTAATAATAACACCACAAAAACAACATTTCAGTCGAAAAAGATCCACGTGGAAAAACAAAACGCAACGAAAACGAAACTAAATAACCACTCATCGAAACTCGATCACTTCTCAACGTTCGAAATTCGAACAACAAAGATGGCAACGTTCCAAAATGTCTGACCGCGTATTTCCATTTGATGCACAAGCACATGTGTCATTTGCCCTAACCATCAACCAAAACATCGTGAACTGGACACCGCTGGACTATCCGCAAACAAAGATGGCTCTTACACTGGTTCTTCTAAATAGGTATGCGATTAGAATGACAGCTGACAGCGAATGAATGAAACGTCCATTCACTCACTCGCGAATGAACGGAGTCATACGTTCAATCAGTCGCGGTGCGCATCATTTGACGCATCTGCCTCGATGGCTATCGGATAGGAGTCATATGTCAGTGTAGTTCTAATTATAAGATTGCAATTACAAAAAGAACAGTAGGGCTGATACACACTGTCTAAGAATAACGCTAAGGTTGTCACAAATTAAATACAACCATTATTTTTTTTATCCAAGCGAACCCGTTGGTAAATGACACTGGGGCCAAAAATCTTGCTTCTCAAATTTCTACTCTTAAGTTTAAATACTTTATAAAAAATGAATCAACACGAAATGTAATTTATTTTTATATGACTCTTTTTACAGTTCTTATCGAGTACTTTAATATCACGTAGACGGTAATGTTTCTAGCTATTTATTAATTACACTTAGCAGAATTTTCCTCAACTAGGTCGGAACTTAAAGTTTTGTTAACAGAAGCTACTTTGTAATAGCTTTACAGTCTTCACACATTTATGTAGCGACGTCGGGAATGAGATTACTCAGCACTTAAGGAATATTGGCAACTACCGATGCTTTTATCTCTGAAGCTATACGTTTATATGACTTGTGTTACCTTTATATAGCTATTTTCTATCTTTAAAAGGAGTTCGGCAAGAATAGCGGCTCTTTTCGAGGTACGATAGGGAATTAAACTGGCAAGTCAAATCTGTTGCTTTTTATGAAATTTAATGTCAAAACGATTCGTCAGTCTGAAATGTGTATGAATGACTATTATCTCATGATGTTATATGTCCGACTGCCGGAGTAAAACACTTCAATGTTAGTTTCTTTTTAAAATATTTATTAAGTATGTATTATTTTGTGTAAATACGTATGTGTAAAAATGATATATAATTTATATTCATTACCGTCCGATACACGTATTTTTTAAATGATTTTAATTCATAATTTACTAAACAAACACGCCATACTTGTGGTAAGTACTAGGTAAGGAAGAATGACAGTGATAAGACATTTGAAAAGGTGTTGTCCTGACATTTAGACTCGAATGGTGTTAGCCTCAATTTACACCTTTCGTTCGAATTGACAGACAGGTAATACGACATTAATATAGTAAAACGTATATTGATCACCATTTTATAGATATATTTACTCTTTTACTTTTTCTTTTTTTCTTTTTTTTTTTTTCTTTTTTTTCACTCTTTTATCTCCAATTTAGATAATTAATTTTCATTCTAGCTTGTATGAGCTCAATTACGCTTTAATAAAGTACCACTTTTAACGGTATTTTTTATTATTGTCGGTGAGACAGCAGTGGCAGGAATGAAACCAAATATTTAAACAACTGTTATATGACTAATACTTAAGCATCACAATTGTGAACCACAAATGTTGGTTTGTTTTAACAATATTCTAATGTCTTTTCTCTAATTTATGAGCATGGGAAACTAGAATAAAGGTGTGAAGATATAATCACGATTCGAACGAAACATCAACGTACTAGCCTCCACCTGCGACTTCGACCGAGCGTTAGCAAAGGTCTACGTTTCAGGTTGGACAAAAAATAATTCGTATGTTCGGATGTTCTCCTCTTCAGGTCACATACCTCAAGCGGTTCTTGTGAAATTTTGCGAGTGGATTCAAGAATTACATAGATTTTATGTCGATGAAGTTTTCGGCAATTTTTGGCAGAGTTATGGGGGTTCGCGTTGTCTACGAGTTACAGTAACTAGTAATATAATTATTGTTCAAAAATCGTTTATGTTGTGAATTATCTATCAGTAGAATTAAAAAGGATTTAAGTCGAATAAGAGTCATATAAAGGCAAAACTGGGACGATTCGCTCTAAAATAAAAATTAGCATTTCCTTTTAGTTAACAAAACCTATGATTACGAGTTAAGCTTCGTTTAGACAATATTTAACCGGCACATTAAGATGGCTATCTATTCTCAGCCATTGTTTAAAGTTACAGTTAGATGTCAGATGGAACTAGAGTAAGGTGTAAAGTAATTTGAGTCGTGAGTAATGCTCGATTCACTAAGGGCCAGTATTTTGGGACAACCTGTATAAGGTACTTACGCTCATAATGGCCCATCGTTATTATTTATTCATTTTCATTTTTTTATATGAATTTACAGTTTTGTCTATGGTACTAGCGAACATGGACGCAATATTTGACCCCATTCACACTTATAAAAGCATGAAATTTGAAAGTAGGCAAGCTTAAGAACCGGGGCCCATGTTAGGCGCAAGTACCTTACGACATAGAGAGTTTTTTGTCCATGTAATGATTTAATTTTGCAGTTTTACGCTTGACTCGTAGATATTAGTACCTATATTTAGTATTGCACTTCAACTTCATCAACCAACTAACCAACGAACGAAATTATCATCAACTATGACCAAAAGTTTTATCAGATAGATTTATGATAATTTCGCAATATGACAACCTGTTCCTATATCTAAAATTACGTCATTATAACAATATATACCTAAAAGATATTCGGGTAGTTCGAAATGACTTACACATGTCGGCATATTCCGAAAATCACCATCATTTTATCATGTCAGCGTCCATTTTCGTAATCAGAAAACATTCGGAAGTGATTCTGAACCCAAATAGGTACGCTTTATTAATTTAAAACCTAATAAAAACACAACAAACGAGTAACAAGACACAAAAACAAACGTTACACCGTTAAACTCGCGTCAAACATTCGAACGCGATCGAACAAAGCGTTGTGATTCCAAATTCGAATTTGAATTCGGAAAGTTCGTAACGAGCTCAAGTTCGATCGGCGCTAGTGTCTGAACTTTGACTGGGGGCCGTGCCAATATAAACAAAATAACTAACAATAGCACGTTACTGCAATTTGAACCGTATGAAACTTATATAGAGTTGAAATTGCTTTGCAGTTTTAGTTGTAGTTTGGATCTTTTGCTCTCATGTTATATGTGTAGAGCAACAAGACAGATAGTATACTTTTTCGATTGGGTTTTATGCTGCAAATAATAACTACTTATATTGCTAATAGTGTATCAATATGTCAATTAATTCTAAATACTTAACTAAACCAAAATAATCTGTATCTAAAGCATACGAGCCTTTTTTCCCCTCAATGTCACCCATAGACAATTTTCACAATCGAACTAAGTGCTAGCTTAATCATACTTGGTTGAACACCCTTTTAATTTTATAAAACGAACAGAGGATTACACTTTAGAATTTAAAACATACAAATTTATATATTAATCTAATTAGGAAGGCAATCATTCATATGTGATAATAAAAGTATTAAAAATACTAAGTAGCAACGTTTTATCATTTGTATCAATCATACACAGTAGCTTTAAAGTCAGTTCAAAATCAACATCATCAAAATAATACAATAATAAGTTTTGGAAGTCACCCTTACAGAGATATAATCCGTTGTTAATATCCTGTAACACTCTGTTAAGCACTGCAGGTGCTAACGCTTTTATTGGCTCCCAGTTCCTAACTCAATATTTGCTTGTTAATGCACTACGACATATGGGGCCCGATTTACCAACTTTCCCTACCTTTTCCTGTCCCCTCCACACTTTATAGTGCCAACTTTGTGAAAACTAATTCGAAACCAAGTTTCCGAACGCGTCACTTAACATGCAAATAACTAGGCCACATCGAAAACCGTTATTTAAAAGGATTCGTTCGAAACCAATTTCGAAAATGGAACGTCACTACAGTCAAACCGCACGCGAGAATTAACGAAAACACACGAATATTCAAATGTAGAACGCCCGAATCACCAATCGGATTATCGCTCTACATGTATAAAAGACGAAAATTCGCGCGAGTTCTTACCCTTACCCCTTCCCGCCCCAAAAGGGGGGAGCTAATGGCAACAGCACTTGGATTCATTAGTAAATTAGAAACCGGATGAGTCCAAAGTTAGGAAAATTCAATATCTAATAATGATTAGGTACCCCTGATACCTGTCTATTGCCAATAGGCAACTTTCACAATTCTCCGTCCTATTTGAATTTGTCAATCCGAGTTTGAGTTCGTTCCGAATTATACTGAATTGAATTATTTAGTTTTCGATTGGATTCTGTTTGGATTCTGTACGGGTTTTGTTTGCGATCTACCTGTGGTTTGACGAATTTACGCTCCGCGAGACTTTTATACGTTCCCCATAACGTTTCAAATTTAGAACGGGGCGTTCCATTTTTGAATTGCGCGCCATTTCGTTGACATAGTTCATCCGTCAAGACTATCGCGGTCGATTTTTCAAATATTTTGTGAGATTAACTTTTTTCTGGCTGTCGAAACGCGTTTCCTTCGCCTACGGAACAGGCTTCGTAAATAAAACTCTTGGAAGGTAATTCGATGCCGGCAGCAAATTAAAACTGACATTGAGAGATTAAGAGCGCACCTTGAGTCCGTATTGACTGGAGAGCAAACATTATTTTTAACGCGTAAATTTGAATTTGGAGACTAATGAAAAAAACCTACGTTATTAAATTAAAACATCATTCGATCTCAAGAAGAAATGAATGATAACCGACTCTCTTTTGTTAATATTACTGTGGAAAAAAAGCTCGTCATTCTAATTTGGAACGTTTTTTTTTATTTTGTTTTTCTGTAGACCTATGTCGTTATTCATAAACACTTGACAAGTCTAACAAGTAATCGTATATCCTTATCCGTAATTTTAACATTTGTGTTTATTATAGGGAGACAATCTTAACAGAGGTTTGCGAACTTTTATGAATAAGGGAATTAGGTTATATGACAAAGAGCTTATGTAAGCATCATTTAACACTGTTGAAGTGAATAGTAGAAATTATTTATTAGAATATTTCGGAGCGATTTTAGTGGCAGTTAAGCCTGTGTGCCTTTGTTGGCATGCCTTACTTAAAAATGTATAGATAGGTACCTATGTAATCCGTATAAAAATATACACAAAGATAAGTAGACAAATGAACGTGATAAGTAGGCAAGTATTGATTATATTTAGGTTATATTTTTCAGAGGGCGAGACAATGGTCAGACGAGGGTGAATGGAAGGTTAGGATACAGAAATACAGATGCGAGTTGGGTGGAAGGTGACAATTTAGATCATACCTACATTATTTGGTAATTTTGGCAGTCCGACACTTATTATGATACTTTGATGTGACACCAGACAATTTAAAATTTATTGATGCTTTAAGGAAGTTCTGGTTAGGCATTTTTTTGAAAATTAAGTTTTAAAAAATCAGAATAGCGTTTTGAACCGTTTAGGAGTTTGTATCCTAGTCTTTTACATTTCAAAAAAAAGTCCATAGCCTAATTTTATTACATAGTTACCCCAGTTATTACCTACGACGTAATTCCATTACCCACTACACAAAACTTAGATAATATAGGTATAGTTAGCAACGTCGTTAGCAGCAACGAAAATATACGATTGTCGAAGCAAGTCATCTCTCATTAAGCGTCTCATACTAGCCAACCGTAGACCTTATGATACAGACGATTCAAAAGAACCTTTGCACAGATTGAGTCTTTTATCATCTAAATTCCTTATCAGCTCCACGTGATAGAATTAAAACAAAGTTACGTCTTCCTCACGTGACGGCCACATGTGGAAACCCCGGCGACCCCCAAAAAAACTCCTTTAAATTTTCCAAATCTCGACCCTTCGGTCATATTTATTTTATTTGGGAGGGAATTAATCCTTTTCCATTAATTAGTGCGGGTTCGGGGCTCCTTGAGGGGTCACTGCTTTTGACAGGGATTTTATAAAATTATTGGGAATGTGATGTTTTTGCTGTAACATATGGTCAGCCATTTCGGAGATGACGAGGCGATTGCTAAGGGATAGGTTTATGGTAGGTAAGGTTTCTGGGGAATGGGTAGAATTTAGGATAGTTTTTAGGGTTCCGTACCCAAAGGGTAAAACGGGACCCTATTACTAAGACTCCGCTGTCCGTCCGTCCGTCCGTCCGTCTGTCACCAGGCTGTATCTCGTGATCTGTAATAGCTAGACAGCTGAAATTTTCACAGATGATGTATTCCGGTTGCCGCTATAACAACAAATACTAAAAACAGAATAAAATAAAGATTTAAGTGGGGCTCCCATACAACAAACGTGATTTTTGACCGAAGTTAAGCAACGTCGGGCGGGGTCAGTACTTGGATGGGTGACCGTTATTATAGATAATGGTACGGAACCCTTCGTGTGGGAGTCCGACTCGCACTTGCCCGGTTTTTTATTGTATTTTTCATTGATTAGTGAAAGAATTGAAAAAAAGCGGCACCGCCTGAGAAGAAAGTGCATACTGCTCCATACATTTCTATACTTACTTCCCCTACCATATATAAACAACACGGATAATTGTCGCTTACAACATTCACCAGTAACGGACCAGCCGTATCTGAGGGCCTCCCGCGAACCACGTTTGACGTGTTGCCTCCCTGTCACACTTACGTACGAATTCACAAGTGCGACGAAGAGGCAACACGTCAAACGTGGTTTGCGGTAGGCCTTCTGGTAGGCGCTTTCCGCACGCACTGTACAGTCAGCAGCAGAAGTTGCTAAGCGGGCGAGGTGTTCAAAATTACCTTGACACGCTCTTATTCTCTTAACAATAAAGCCGCGTCAAGATCATTTTGAACACCTGTCCCGCTTAGCAACTTCTGCTGCTGACTGTAGCTTCGCTGACCATTGGCTGCGCTGCTTCAACAACCTCGTCTTCGACTGCTACACCAGCGCTTTCTGGCGCTGACGTAGGCTCAGTGGCGTCGCGTGAACTAATCTAACCGTGGGCGAAAACACATCTGCGAGGCCATTATTTTTCACTGTGCCCGAAAGGGTTGTGGCGTGAGGCCGTGGGCGACGGCCCACGCCTAGCTACGCCACTGCGTAGGCTCAATCTCAATTTCAGCTTCTTTGTAATTTTTTTGTTTCTGGCTTTGTGCTTATCGTGGCTTCTGGCATCTTACAAAGATTAAACGACATAAAAACGTACTCTTAAACGTTATTTTGAGTGGAAAAAGATCACATCAAACCAGTAAAGTTGTCATATCGCTCCTGTCAGGGAAATAAAGATGGAGCTGTACAGAAATTGGCACGTTTCCCGGCCTGTGTGTAATACAATGTGCCGTCTGTCTGTCTTGATTACTGATTTACGTATTTTTAGTGAATGTCACTCATAATAATTCAGGTATGTACCTATTAGCGAAAAAGTCACAAAAATATGTGAAAACTTCAATAGAATACATTATTGTAGTTCTAATGCACCATAGAATTTACTTCACCCCATCCCATCTTGAGTATGTGACTCACCTCCCAAATAATAAGGCGTTGGTTATATGAGCGCATCTGGAAACCGGTTCAGTGTGATAACCGCCTAACATGGGCCCATTTCTCAAACGATATTAGTCTAATATTATTAGTGTGTTGTCATGGCAACCCATACGATTTGACAGTTCGTGGACTAATAATATTAGTCTAATATCATTCGAGAAATGGGCCCCTGATTAATTAATAAATTATTACTCTCAGAGTTTGTCTTTTTCTTAGCTCCGACTAGCATAGCAAGTATAGCAACTCGCCCCAGCTTCGCACGGGTTAACAAATTATACACTTAATCCTTCCTCGAGAATCAGTCTATCGATAGGTGAGAACCGCATGAAAATCCGTTCAGTAGTTTTTGAGTTTATCGCGAACAAACAAACACACAGACAGACGCGGCGGGGGACTTTGTATATTTTTATAAGGTGTAGTGATACGTAATAATGAAGAAACCAATTTATTTAACTTAAATATTTTAAATACATAAGTACAATCACTACGTGACTATAACATAATAAAAAATAATACCTTGTATTCCTCGAACTACAGTTTTCCATACCTACATTTTTGTTATCTTTATTGATACGTATTCTTTATCTTAATTCCATACAACACCTTTTAATTTCTGTGATTTGTTACTTTTGAACAATCGTCATACTTTAAAATGAACAAATATATTAAACCGCCATAATTTAGATACAGCTATGACAATCTTAAGAGATAATTAAGATCAAAGCATAAACATGATAAATTAAAAAATCTTTACATTATGTCTCTTATCTTATCTGTTACTGTAAACACACCTATGAAATTATTTTTCTTGCCCTCCACCTAAATAAAACTCACTGTTCAAATAGTTCACATAGCAAAGCCTTATAATTTAATATTATTTTACACTAAGAAAACCTAATGACACCACAGTCTTTAAAAACAGTTTAATTATATGACGATTTTAAGAGACATAAGAATATTCGACATAAAAAAAGAGAATCAACCATATTCCGTGGTTAAGTCGGAATCGTAAAAATATGAAGCGGTAAAAAGTACAACGACCGAAAAATTAATGCTCGAAATCTGATCTAATTAAGAAAAATGTGGCGTATCAATTATTATGATACATCGTTCTGACTGATACGATGTACCTACATGGTTACATATTCGTTTATTTTTGATTAGCACATTTTTGTATGTTAACTTCGTTCTTTAAAAAAATAAGTTTAGATACTATGTTTTGAAAAATATGCTGATAAATTTGTAATAAATTCATCATCGTATTATGAGGACAAGAACGTAAATTTGAAGCGTGTTTTACATAACGTAAGACTGTAATGTCAAGTAAGCGCAAATTTGACAAGACATACTGACAACGTATCAAAATTTTATTCTTCAAAGTTTACTTTATTTATTTATTTTATAAAAAAAAACAAGACAAAAACTGATGTTGTATTTTCGACTTACGTACTATGATTTTAAAGACCAACTTTCATTAAACATCATTGAAGTATCATTCGTTTTCCAAACGCCCGTTTTCTTTTTCCGAAATCAAAATGCGGCCAGAGCCTCTACCATCAGTTTTAACATTGACATAACGCTCACGTCTACGTAATTTACTTTCTGTACATCTCGCTTCCACTATTGCTCGCATATGCGAGTACGAGCGAGATGCATAGAAAGTAAGTTACTTAAACGTGAGCGTTATGTCAATGTCAAAACTGGTGGTAGCCGTACTGTGTTTAGTTCCAAATTGAACGTTCGAGTTCGAAAGAAAGGTTTCGAGCCGTATTCGATTAGGACACAATAGCGTTATTTTGAACAATGAGCCTCAATCGGACCCTTCTTAATGCTGTCCTTTCATCGGGATTAATCAATCAATTGTTTTATTTAATAAATTCGGGATGTCCCGGGTTCGGGATTCAAATTGTTCGATTTATAGTTTTAAATGGTATCCGTTGACGTTCCAAATTTGAATTCGAATTGAATTACGGACGGGAATTGAGATGTTTATATTCTAATTTCGAATCCTGTTATAGCAGTCTAGTGTTTTCGATTGCTTGTAAAATGAAATACAGAATAATTACTAACGAAATCTAATCTGTTTTAAATGGCGTTGTTTACGAAAGCATTTATTGCAACGGTAGCCACCGATTATTATTTTCGTTTCTAATTCTTGTTAGTGGTTACCAAAATCATCCGGAATAGTAATCGCTCATACAATTACACCGTTAGTAATTGCCAGCGTGAGAGACTCCAAATTGTAGAACGATCTTAAGAGAAAAATGTCTGAAGTCTCTTAAGAATGTACGAAATTTGTACGTTTTTCAACTTTTTATATTCAAGATTGGATAGTACCGCTCTAATATATTGCACAAACAACCGATGGGTTGAATAGATAATATTCTTTGTTTCCAAGTTAATGAATAAATCGACTAATGCTTTAATTGTTGCTTAATTTAAAATAATTCGTTGGCTTTCCGATTTGAATCGAATATTGCCAAGACAGATCTAGATAACTCTCAAATAACGGTAACCTTAAAATTTACTTTTTCTAACTCATTTTCTCACTTGTTAAAATAAAAGCATAACTCAAATCTTGTAAGTTGGGTGATTTTTCATTGGTTGTTCTAGAACCATCTAATAATCTTTTAGAGGCGTACCAAGCTAACTTTGCATGCCATTTGCAATGACAAAGTCTGGAATGTCATTAATAATGCCAAATTTCTATGAAAATATGACGTTTACAATGACACTATATTGCCAGTTTCTGAAATATGTATAGCCGATCCGCGTTTCTAATAGCAACTACACGCCGTAGTAAATCTATGGCGAACTTGATCTTAGAAATCGGACAGGCTATACCTAGGTCACAGAATAAATAATTAGTACTAGGTACAGAAGACTCACTCTCTAACAAAACGCGTCTGTTACGATCAGGACAGGTATGGCCGCTAGGTAGCGACAGCGCTAGCCATCAAAATTGGTGTTGAACGGATGTACTTTTAATAGCTACCTGCAGCAAAGCGACGAAATCGCGGAGTGAGCCACACCTGCCCCGGTGGGAATATCTAAAAAAGTCCAACTCTTTGCGTTAGATGGCGCTAGTAAGAAGACAAGCTTATAATGAGAGGAAATGGCCAAGGGAACTAAGCGGCCTATTACTGGCCCGGCCAACAATTTTCCATAAAAGTCATGAATCAATGTCGCCATGATAATAATCGTACTTTCTTTTGTCAAAGCGCACGCACATTCTCACGGCTAATTATTACAATATTTAGGCTTCGGTAATTTTTAATGATACATTTATACATACATTTTACAACGTTCACACAACTATAATTGAATGGCATACTTTCATGATTTTTAATGATGTTTTTAATGATTTTCGGCTTTCTAAGTTAATTCGAACGGTGAATTTATGTAATTAAATTACTGTTTTAGATTTCCGACATCTACGTAGAGTGAAAAGAGAGAACAAGACAACCGTGTAATGCGGGTTGTACACACTCGTCGAGACACCCCGAGGTAGGCCGAGAACGAGTGTGTACATGCTCCCTACTCGTCTCGTTTTTCCTCGTCTCGCCTCGCGCTTCTCCGATTAGATCGGAGCGATGCTGAGACTCTCGACGAGTGTGTACTGCCGGCATTGGGTACTAAGGTTGTTATTTGTGGTGGTACAAAGTAGGTTTATAAGCCTCACAAAAATATTACAACACTTCGTTTTCTATAAAAAGCGTCACGTGAGCACCGATCACCCGTCATAGAAAACGAAATGCCGGACGTCTCGGCCCGGACTCGGACCGTGATGGCGTGAATCAACTTTAACTATTCTTAAAATTTACGCAATGAATTTGTTCAATAGTTCAAATCGTAAACTGTATAATTAATATTACTATGTAAACTGTATACTGTAACTGTGTAATATTACTATTTACAATAATATTTTCTGAAAATAATTTAATTTGTTCAAATACTTCTCATAGTTCAAATCATTGTAATCTATGTAACCTCAGGGATTGCACTCAAATGGAAGCGAAAAAACTGTTTTTCAAACTGCTGCACTCACAAAATTATGCCGAGACAGAAGCCATATTGGAAAAAACTTAGTTTCAATATTGTGTCTAGGGTTAGCCTTAGTTTGAAGTTTAGATAGTACTAGCCGTAAGTAATTTCTTACTAAATGTTAGACTTTAATTGTAATGTTTAATTGTAACAGTTCCGATATTTAAATTGTAATTGTTTTCCCGCGACACAGGCATTGCCTAGTCCCCTGGTAAGTCTGTAACCTTTTGCTGAAATAAATGATCTTTATTCTTCTTTATTGTCAACGCGTTCCTAAAACATGCGGAAACTAGTTCAATAGTTCAAATCGTTGTCAAATGTTAATCACTACCTCCACGAAGCCAATTCCGGATTACAATCGCCATCAAATTGAAATCATTGCCCAAGACAATGACAGAGTAGATCAATCTGCTCAATTGAGCAATATGCCCGTGATGTAATCGGGATGACAAATCTGAAGCCCACGTACGAATTGTGGAATGAAGACGGCCATTTTTAAAAATTATGTTAAATCGCGTTCGAGTTTCGAATATTGATGGTTATAATTTTATTATAATCAGAGATGGGTTAATAATTCAAATCATTTATTACTAAGTAGAATTTGTTAGAGTTAGACCAAGAAAAGTCTGCAACGATTTTGATAGCACACGCAGTGCAAGTGTTATTTTAAACGTCAATCTTCTATGAAATTATGACGTATATAAATAACACTGGCACTGCGTGTGCTATCAAAGTCGTTGCAGACTTATCTTGGTCTAACTCTAGAGTAAAACTTAAAAAAATACGAGAAGCAATTAATATAAAAATTGAACGATTATAAAATTCATAATAAATGACTAATTATCTTCAACTCTACCCCTCATGTGTTTTAATATTACACCGACATTTCATAGATTTAGAAATAGACAGGTGTTTCATCTATTTCATCTATTGCAATAAACGCAGCCACCAGAGCGTAGCTCATTGATCCCCAACTCAGCCAAGCGACAAAAGATAAAAAGATAAGATAACACCCGAAAATATATTTTCTAAAAAATAGTTAGGTATTTTTACAGCAACTAAGCAACATATCCGTTACAAACTAAATAACTAATTAGTGAGGAAAGCAAACCGATACGCACGTCTGTGCGCGTATCCGAGCGTGCCGGCGCCGGCGCACACGGACGGATCTAGTTAGGCGCTGCGATTGTCGCACGACTAACGCAATAATTCAAAGGTTAGCCATTTTAAAGAGTCAGCACACAACCTTTACCTATACAAGGAATAGTTTAAATGATTTTTAATAGAAAAAAATAAAAGAAAAGATCGAATTCTTATATTGCAACTTTTAAATGAATTTACACAAACATTTAACTGTAAGACGTAGCACACACTAAATTAATCACAAAGAATATAAAACTATAATACTACAAGTAACAGGCAGGATAAATAAACTTGACGGTACAGTCGACGTCAAAGATATGTTACATTTTTCGCCTTATTACAAAGGCGTAAGGTCCAAAAGTGTAAACATGTCTTTGACGTCGACTGTACAATTTCGCACCACACCCATTTGCATGTAATAAACGATTGTGAAAAATACCGTATAATTTACTAATTAAGCCTCTTCACAGTGTTTACACGTCCGTGTGAAAGGCATTATAGTATCATTCTAATTTATTCATATTTATTCTAAAACTACCTCATATTTATTCTATTCACTGGTAGCTACATAGCATTAGTATGTTAGCAAAAGTGGTCAAACCAAGTTCGCAACTCCGCAATCTAATTGTTTTGACAATTTTTATTCATAAACTCACAAGAACTTTATGGAAAGTGAAGGCAGCACCGGACGTCTAGCTCACTAGTGAAATAATTTACCTTATTTAGAGATTTCGATTTTATTTATCTAGGAATAATAAAGATGGTGAACACGCAATACTCTATTTACACGCAGTACCATGAAACAAGTACCTATAGCATAACATGTTTTATAATGTATGTATGTATGTCACTTTATTGCACATAAACAGGTCAATTATCAAACTACTTCTAGGATATTGCACTCGTTTTCCTATAAGCTTGTATTAAAAAAACGTTTTCTGTAGGTACATATTACAATGTTTCTCTAAATCATTGCCGAATGTTATTTCGCAACCAATTATTCGCATAATTTAATTTCGCCGACGATCAAGTGGCAACTCAACACAATGATTCTTATTATTTCCCAACGTAACAGTTGTTTGTTTGGACGACAAACTTAAAAATACACTTTTTAAACGTAATGTAGCAGAATGACTTCGTAAGTCTAATACAAAACATAAAAATTTTACCTAATAAATTGACCATTGTGTGAAAAACAGCTGTGCAAATGACCATTTTTGCCTGCCATTGCAGGTTACAACTATCTAAAACACAAGTCCAATCGCTCGTGTGCCGCATACCTAACACGCGCGTACGCACATTTTATTGCCAAGTTTCTCGATGAAAACCGCGATTGCTGGATTACTGTTAGAAATTAAACCTTATGACTTCATTCGTTCAGTGTATTGAGTATTACAGTTAATTGATCGTTTCCAACTCTTATTGCATTGAGATAAGGTGTATTTATGGTTAGTTAATTAGAACTGCTGTATCGAATGTCGACGCAGTTAATTGACTAGATTTCACTCTTATTGCTTTGAGATAAGACATATTAATGGTTAGTTAGAAATGCTGATCCGAATCTGATCGCAGATGCGTATACAGTAAAATGGTAATGTATGGGGAAATTGCTGATTAACATGATTCGTTGTTAGAGAATGTTTAATCGCAGTAGTAAATAATGAAATGTGTTTCCGTATGAAAGATAGCATAAACATATATCAACAGGCTATACAATATTCAGTTTAGATCTGATGACAATATTATATGATGGAATAAACTGTCGCCCGCGGTATTTCCGTAACGATACGACCTTCAAACCTTGAAGAAAAGAGCGTACTGCTATTTTAAATGTCGGCAACGCACTTGAGACCCCTCTGGTGCTGCAGGTGTCCATGGGCGACGTAATTGCTTACCATCAGGCGGTACGTCTGTTCGTTTGCCTCCTAGGTTATAAAAAAATACCCCAGGCTAGTTCAATGCTGATTGGGACTTTCATCTTCAAAATTCTAATTTTCACGTATATGTAAAAATTGTTTATTATTTGTTTTAAATAAAACAAAAACTAACATTAAAAAGGATCGAATGGGAAATCGATTAAAAAAAAACATCTTTATTAACACTTTGAACGCCACACTTATCGCTTGCGCGTCATTGCATGTGAACCTAGTCGGAATGCACCAAGTATGATATTGGGCTGAAGGCGCGCGCGTCGGTTCTTTGACGGTCAAGGGGTTAAATTTTGTCAACTCCTTGGCCTTTTGACAAGTACATCATACAACAGAACCATGATCACCCATTTCGCAGCCTAGCAATAGCCTCCTAAGGCCCTCGGTCCTACCTAATAGTTCTTCTTCAGTTCAATGAAATTTAAACCATATTCAATTGGCACAGAGTTGCATTTATTTTGTTTCGCTAATTTTTCGAACAAATCAAAATCAACTCTATTCCCTGCGCTATAGGTTCAGACTTCAGTGGCATTTGTGTTTTTCATTTTTATGGCTGGGCCTTAGGAGGATAGCACATCCGCCGAGATCGAACCGATTACCCTGAATGCAGCGGAAGCTCAACAAAACATGAAACTATGGGAACTGATAATTAGATTACGAACATATATACATACATATTGTTGTAGTTTCCGGTAATGAATGGGTTAATTGTTTGGTTGTCATTGACTTTAATTAATAAGCTATTTATATAGGTACCTATTGATATTAAATGATGAAACTTTATCATTTAAAATTTTTCGAACAATCTATCATTTATTTATTTCTTTGAATATGGTAGGTACATTAGTAAGATGTACAGTCGCCATCAGATATATCGGAGCGGCCAAGGTGTCCACAATATCTGAACACGCACTCTAACGCCTTGACAATAGAGGCGTGTTCAGATATTTGTGCGCACCTTGGCCGCTCCGATATATCTGATGGCGACTGTAATAAAACAAGGTTCGGCACATCCTGCCTGAATAGGCATAGAATCTTATGCCAATGCAATGAAGTATTATTTGTTTAGAGTTCCTTTTCTATATTAATTATACACATTTTTTTATTAACAAGTAATTAGTATAAACTTAAAGTACCAACTTTTTTATGACAACACAAAAAAAAGACTAAAGCAATGGCAGAAGATTTTTTCTGATCTTCTAAATATCATTAGGGTTCCGTACCCAAAGGGTAAAAACGGGACCCTATTACTAAGACTCCGATGTCCGTCCGTCCATCTGTCTGTCACCAGGCTGTAACTCATGAACCGTGTAAATTAGACAGTTGAAATTTTCACAGATGATGTATTTCTGTTGCCACTACAACAACAAATACTAAAAACAAAATAAAATAAATATTTAAGCGGGGGTCCCATATAACAAACGTGTTTTTTTTTTCGTTTTTTGCGTAATGGTACGGAACCCTTCGTGCGCGAGTCCGACTCGCACTTGGCCGGTTTTTTTTTCACTTATATGGTCGCCATTTATACTAAACCCCTTTCTCTATTGTTCCAGCGAGCCACATTGGCCGAAAAAGAAGTGACCACACTGAAGGAACAGCTAGCGACCACGAGCCCCATCCAGGCGTCCGTGCCCAAGACCAATGGGTCCCTGGAGCGGGAGAGGCTAGAGTTCAGTCCCATTAAGGAGGAGCTCGAGGATAAGATGGAGATGGCCAGGAGCGGGTCGGCCAGGAGCAGCCCGCAGGGAGGGTTGGAGAGCGAGCTTGCGGCTAAAGAGAAAGAGGTGAGTTTAATTGGATAATTATTGGTGAAATAGATGTCATATACAAAAGAAAAGTTGACCAAGGCCTACAGTGCTCAGGGCTGGAATCGAACCAGCGTCCTCTGCATTCGCAGCAGATGGCTAAATCCGGTGAAAACCCATGATGCGCCGTAACCCAGGTGGCCGATCGGTACTGCCTTGGTCACTTTTTCTTTTGTAAGTATATGACATTTTTTTCAGTTCAGATTTTATGTCAATACTGTAAATAGTAGTGTTTCTACTTGGAATAATACAAATTAAAATATTATTATCTAAATTATAGGTAGGTATGATAAGATCTAGTTTCCAATGTAAAAGTCAAATACTGTTTGTCAAATTCATATGGAAACTTAAAGACATTTGTTGATATTACTCAGACAATCGCTATCACAAAAACTGTCTTTATACGAAAATTTTGTCTTAAAAATACTTTTTCATTACCTATTTTTACAAGTTCAGTTTGCATATGTATTTTACTTTGCTCAAAATCGAACTATTGGTGCTATTAGGTAGGACCGGTCACTTTCAACCCTTGGTTAACAACCTACTCGTATGGTGCCTGTTGGAATACGGTACCATTGCCACAAAAGGCCTTAAAGGACACTACTTTATTTAAAAAAAATCTTATCTCAAATAATCATAAATTTTGAGATGTGGCCGTATTGCAGGCACCATAAGTACTTACATTATTTTCTTTCTTTTGCCATCGTTATTATTTACTCCATTTCATGGTTCGTCAATTTCTTCGTCAATTTAAACCCAATCCGCCATATAACTACATCCCATTAGAAAAAGATTTAGTGTAAGGTCACTGTGTTAACTGGTAAAAGGATGCAGCATTGCTAAGTGGTATCGAATGTAACGTACGATCAATAAATCAATTACATGCCCCTGCGCAACGTGAATTGAATTTGACAGTTGGCTAGATCTAGGGACGCGCGCAGAAGATATTGGAGATAAAAAATACGGTTTAGTAAGAGATTTTTATGAGAAGAACCCAGGAAGTTAGAACAGTCACCTGCAATAATATATTACTCTTCGAAGGCCACAAAAATATGTGACACGCTCTTATGTCTAACAAATAAGATCGTGTCAGATATTTTTGCGGCTTTCGTTGTGTAACATATTATTACAGGTGACTCAACAGATAATTTTAAAATTTACATACTGGCTAAGTGACCTGACTTCCATCTGCAAGTCAGGTAAAAATTACCCTATGGTGTAGGCCAGGGTAGGGGACTGATGGAATCATAAGACATATCTTCGCCCATCGCATGAATTTTTACGTTTTATGTCAATTACTCTGAAAATATACTTCTGTATATAATTTTGCTCAGATCTCTTTGCTATTAGCAATCAGTGCTATTTTATACTAAAATTATACTGCTATGGTATGCAGGGTAACGATATACTTCGTGATTTCTTCTATTAAGCCAACTTTAACCTTTTAAGGTTTTGTTTGTAGTCTGCCCTTGCAAACATATTTATTAATGATTTTATTGACAAACATGTAAATTCAAATTTCCTGTGACTCGTTCTTTATCGTATCATTTTTAAATTTACTATCTTCAATTGACAAAATTGATTCGCTACAATTACTACAGTTAAAATAATGAATAAATGAACGAATTAAAGTGTCGATGGTGGCGCCCCTAGCGCGGGGAAACAGGATACGTTCAATGGAATGATTGATCGCCAACGGACGATAATCCTTGCACTGGATAAATATCGTACGTATCGGTTGTGACGTCATTCTTTACTTTACCATGAGGCAGGAAAGTGATCTGAATGAACAGGTCACTCTGATTGGAGAATACGAAATGAAGCGAAAATCGTGCGTGAGATGCGAATCGAGTAATCACTAGTGTCCGACCGAAGATTCGGTTACGGTTTCGGCCAGTTTCGGCCAACTATCATGTTTCGGCCGTAGTTTCGGTTTCGGCCAAAAAACGGCCGAACCATTCGGCCGGGCCGAAATTTACAAAATGGTAGTAGTAAAGTTGTGGAACAAGTAGGACAACAATATTAATATACTGATTTATGTATACAGACATTAATTGGTTTATTACAAAACACAATTCCCCTAATGAGGGCGCCACTGGACGGTCGACTCGACTCAGTCTTAATATGTGTATTAAAAGTAGGGAATGCAAATCGGTTATTTTTTGTATGGAAATAATCGGTTATTAACCGAAACCGCGGTTATTTCCATACAAAAAATAACCGATTTGCATTCCTTAATTAAAAGCGGTTTTATGACATTTTTTCAACGATTTTAACAAGTCTATAAAAGTTTCGGTTTCGGCCGAAACTAGAGCCATAGCCGAACATTCGGTTTCGGTTTCGGCCGAAACTAAAGCTGAACATTCGGTTTCGGCAAAAAACATGTTTCGGTCGGACACCAGTAATCACCAAGACGATCGGCAAGGTCGTATCGGTCGTATCAAAACAAGTTCAAACCATAACGATGAATCACTTCACCTTATAAAACAAAGTCCACCGCCGCGTCTGTCTGTTTGTATGTTTGTTCGTACACAAAAACTAATGAACGGATTTGGATGCGGTTTTCACCTATTCATAGAGTGATTCTTGAGGAAGGTTTAGGTGTATAATTTGTTAACCCGTGCGAAGTGAGGGGCGGGTCGCTAGTTACTTTATAAAAAATAGTTATTTACGATACCAGTGCGGAAAAGAGGAATTACCTATTCGCACGTGTATCGTACAACGTTTTACAGTACATATGGCCCTTTAAACTTTTGACATACGCACGTGCTATTTTACGCACTAGTGCGGGAAAATAGGACCATATGTACTGTAAAAAATATTACGAACAATGACAATAACACTGAGAAATATGTCTTTTTAATTAACGATTATTACAAACACTACGAACAAACTGTATCGAACCCATTCATCTTGCCACCAGTATCGTTACGATCGATCAATCAATCAATCAATATTATCGACGCAGACAATTAAAGCAAGTGGTAACACTGGCCGACTCGAACACTCTTATAAAAAGGTATTATGTGTCTTAGTCTTCTAAATGCGCTTAAATGCCATTCAAATTTGTTACTTTTTTTTTCAGAATCCTAATTTTTCATGTTATTTCTCCTCAGAAATCATAAGCACTTTAAATCCCACGAGAAAAGTATCCCAAAATTTCGATAGAGTTTTCCGTACTTCCATTCCGTTATCGTCATGCAAAATTCTTAAACAATTTGTAACTAAGTAAGTAAATAATAAATCTTGGGCTATTTTTTTCCTAATTAGGGTCGAAAGAGCTTGGGATTCCTAGTTGAAATACCATAAAGACTCAAAATTTAGCAATAAATGTAGTGTTTAACTTTAAATAAAATGGCGCTTAAACCCTTTCAAAATTGAGATAGCTGAATTAAATGGCCGATGCCCACATATTCCGTATGTAAGTAATATTTATGAAGCTTACGGTGCACAAATCGAAGAGGAAATAAATCTTTTCGGTCATTGGTCATTGGACAGTTATAAAGTGTATCCTTTTATAACTGTTATAAAAGGATACACTTTATGAGTTTAGAAACAATTTATGTTGGTTGTCTATTTGTCATGTGTGTTTTTGTATTCGCTCTACGTTAAGTAACTTGTTTCTGGCAACCCTTTTCAGTTAGAAAGTACGTGGATAGGAACGATACGATGTATTGGCACTACTTTGAAAAAAAATCGTATCTCACACTGCTACTCAATGTTGAAAGGCAGAACTCTGTATGCATCCATGACATAGATACCACAATTTTCTTTTGATTGAGAAAATTAAATACGAGTTTTTTTAAGTAGTGGCTAGTGCCGATATGTAATTTGAAGACGTCACATATTGTGGTGAATTTTATAATTACCTCCTGTTATGAGCATCACTGGTTCAGTGTTTAATGTAATGTTTTCCACAATTGTCTTATCTACACGATTTAGTAACTCTGCCCTATTACTAAATATGTAATAAAATAGGTACGTTGTTTGTAACCATTTTGTAGCTTTCAACCCAAAACTCCGCTTCATCACATCTACATTACCCATTCAATGTTTAGCCAAAAACCTTTTGATACTCAAAGCCATGCAATCCGAATGCACACAAAAAACTGCAGCAAACAAACTATGCACAAAGACCAGTCCATTTGGAGAGCCACTTGTGAGGTCTAGTCAAAAAGAGTTACTCATTCAGGCAGTCATTAGGCATTGAAAACCCGAAATTGAAGAAGGAGGCTATTCAATCTATGAAAGCATCGCTGATAATTTGGAAGGGTTTCAGGTTTTATTAATACTAATAAGTGACTAGCAAACAAAGAGGTGTGGGCTGAAACGGAAAATTTTATTTTGCTGTTGGTAGTTGTGAAGAGCTCCGCAGATCGATTTTTAAGATCTACATACATACATATAATCACGCCTATTTCTCGGAGGGGTAGGCAGAGACCACGGATTTCAACTTGCTACGATCCTGGCATTTCTCTTTCGCTTCCTTCACTTTCATAACATTCCTCATACACGCTCGCCGGTTTAGGGTGCTCTTGACCTGGCCTTTCTTCTTTCTTTCTTTTGGCCTTTAGTACTAGATTATTAACAAAATAATTGGATTTGTTCCCAAAACAGCAGCATATCTCTCTCGCTATACCGTAATCCCGTAAAGGATTCGTATAGGAGGTGCAAGTGTACGTAGGTACTTGCCCTTAGAGTTGGTCAAAGACGCCTAGGCTTTCTAAGATTACATCGAGAATTTGGGACGGGTACCGCCGTGATGGGGGCCTAGGGTTCTAGGGCGTTAGCCGAAGATGCCGCTTCCTCCGAAGACTCGAGAACTGTTCAAAGTGACCAATCCCGTTTGCTTTAGTATACGACATCTATTATTTAAATTAAATTTAAATTAATTTCAAAGTAAAAAAGACTATTGAAATCCGTCACGTTTCAAATGTCACGTGCATTATTGTTTCCAATTCAAAAAGCCAATCGCCCACACGTAAACCCCATAAAAGACCACGGGTTTTCTCAAAAAAACAAAACACAAAAGAGCAGGAGTGAACTTTCTTTCCAACGTTTCAAGTACTTCATCGAAAGCTCCAGAATCGGCTATCGATTAAAAATCAAACCGAAGCCGGAAAAACGCAAAAGTGAAAGGGCGAAGCGAAATTGTATTTATAACTCCATTTCTCTGTGGACTCGAGTTATTTAAGTTATCGAAGGGACTTTTTCCCGCTGTTTTTTCTGTATCTTACTAGATTTTAATTAAGTCGGAAAGGGGTAACTTCTGTTATTTCTTTTTGATGACATTCGATAAACGATTCGTATTCGGAACTTTTTTGATTAGGCCTTTGAATCGCGGGATGATTGCGGTCCTGATTAGATTTTAACTTTTATTTTAGATAATTTTCTTATAGCCCCAAAGGTACCTGCAAGGGGGAACTGTTACATATAAAAATAAGGTTTCTATACTTACCTATCGCCTATGTCCGAATAGAGTCTTCGGAGAAAAAAGATGATCACGTTGACAAGGACAAAATACAAACTTACCTATAAGGACTCAAGTTTCAATATGCTAGAAAATCAAATTTCAAAAGCCTTACCTGAGCTTACTGTATTGTATTGCTTATTGTATTGTTCTTGTGTTGAATATGTGGCAATATACTATTCTTATTCTGACTGTAGAGCTTAGTCAATTTGTGTAAAAATATCGTCTAATATTTATTTGTCGGTGGAGTAATCGCCATTCCGTTCTTCTTATTTACTGTAAATTCTTTGATATTTGTCAACTGACAAGTTGTATTCCATATCCGACACTGCCGCGCGTCAATGCACTAAGTAGACGTTCTTTATTTTATTCAATGAAATCCATACCAGTCTGTTCGAAACTGCACACAAGATGGTAGCTTCTTGTTATTTTTCTTTGTTAGAACCTGTGTTCGACAGGAGATTTAATATCTAAGCAATAATAGAGCAGTGTAAATCATAAACACCTTTATTTTTAGCAATAAACCGTACTTTCATCTATAGGGCTCTAAACTCGAACAGTAATTCTTCTTTAATGTCACTTCACTGAACATGAAAGAGTGATGACGCTATTTTTGTATCCAAAACGAAAACACTCGAAATTAGTTTATGACGTCTGTCTGTCGTTCGATTTATTTTAATTTTGTTATTTTGGTCGGCGCATCTTATTAGTTTTGAACGCGCCGCTTCGACACTGATATATTTGGATGCATTTGAGAAATGGTTTCGTACCGTTTTATACTTATCAATATCAGGTAGCGTAATGATGTTAATGATAATTATCATCAGGATAAAGAAATGGATTACTTCAAAGGTTAATCGTAATAACGTCTATCTACACTTATTTTAATAAAAGTTTTAGTCACGCTAATAATGACAAAATATCCTGTAGCATCTGACTCATGTTATTACAATAATAAAAAGCTTGATGAAAAAACTAGACAAGACAATTTGGCTCTCAATAGTTACGATTTCTGCCAAATATCTCAAAGCGAATAGTCTCATCACATCTCAAGTCAATCAAAGAGAAAGCCCAAACGTCGAGACGCAATCACGCAACAAACGTAACCTATCATCTTGTCAGAATAGCACGCACGATAATTTAATAATAAAAAAACACACATGAAAAAGCACCGAAATCATAGACGAAAAAGATCCAAATTCGTCTTATGGATCCATAATTACACCCCACACGCGAACATGAAAGCAAATGTCAAACGCACATATTTATTTCCAAGTATTGGCTCCGTTCTGTTCTGAGAAGTTCGACGTAAACATCATCATGTCGATGATGAAAGAGACATTCGACGTGTTGCCTCCCTGTCACACTTACATACAAGTGCGACAGAGAGGCAACACGTCGAATGTGGTTCGCGGTAGGCCCTCAGCTTCTTTGTACTCGATGCTGATTATTCTAATTTCGGACACAAAAAGTGTAATTTGTTGATGAGACAACGGTGTCATTGACGTTCCGATCGTTTCCTGTGAACTTTCAATTTGGAAATAGTTGATCTTCAAAATGTTACTTGGATAACTTGGGAACCGATAAGAAGGGCAGCTAATGTTCCTTTTATTACAGTTCGGATTATCCTGTTTTCTTCGGTTTTAACAATTATTGGCAACTTTCCTCTTAAAGGAATGACTCACGCTAGACCGGGCCGAGGCGTCCGACATGTCATTTTCTATGACGGCTGATCGGTGATCACGTGGTGCTTTCCATAGAAAACGAAGCGCCGGAAGCTCCGGCGCGGCCCCGGCCCGGTCTAGCGTGAGTCATCCTTAAGGTGTATGGTGTAAAATTGTGCGTTTGGATATTACTTACGGCATGTTTTTCGAGTAAATATATGAATACTAGTGTCAATCAGTAGTAGAGTAAGTGGGCGAAATGGTCAGTATGATGTGCACACGCTCTTACTCTATTAAAAAAAAGATCTTCGAATAATATGGGATACCTCACTCGCCAAGCAACTTCTGCTGCAGTTAGGGTCCCGTACAAAAAAGGTTAAAAGGAACCCGTATGTTTTTATCTACCTAGAGCTAAATCAGCTGGAGTTAGTTATGTAGAGCTTGATAGACCGACAAAATTTACCAATTAATGTAAGTTTTCTAGAGATAATATTATTTAAAGCTAAAGAAGTACTAAAGCGCGATTCAGTCCAAATTAACATAAACGCCATCTACCGGTAGATCTCCAAACTTCCACATCCTCATAATTAACTAAACCGTCCGCTTATTTACGCCACGCCCGTCGATATTCAGAAGCCGCCTTGATAGATTCATAGCCCCGAGATCAAAGACGGCATTAATCATAACTCACATCAATCGTTTAGTCGTGTTTTTATTGTAAATCAGTTATAAGACGTGTATGAATCAAACGCGCGCCTCGCGTCGACGCGGTGTAGTCGAAATGTAAACAGAAATGGCCACTGGGCACCTGTTGCGATTGGTGGTGGGATAGGGAATATTTTAGGGAATAAATACATGGATAATATGAACGGTATATTCCCTCAAATATAAATCTTAGGCTAATTCCGCAAAGGGCTAGAAAACAATATCAACACAAAAAAAAGCTTGTTCCGTAATGGTGTTAAATATTTGTATTGTTTTCTGTAGTGTGCAATAAAGAGTATTTGTATTGTATTGTATTATATATTTGTTATTTAATAATACTTACTTAATACTTACTCCGTTGGCTCAGTGGCCCAAAATGAGACTTGGCTTCTGAAACAAGACAGCCATTTTTGTAGGTCCTGCGCTAGTTTTTGAGACTGATTGGTTTATTTTTTACTATTTTTTTTAATCACAAACGTTAGAAATATGCCTTGGAGAAACAGATATTTACTTTTGGATATGAAGTAGGTAGGTTTCTACCTGGTTAACATAGGTACCTGGGGAATATAAGAGAATATTTCCACTTGGGGATTAGACCACACATCACTAGTTACATAGCGATAGTATCACCTGCACTAAATCAATTCACCCGATCCGTTACTCAAGAAAAACTGCATCAAAGCCAACTAAATGATCCTCGGAAACTTCATTCGCGTGAAACTAATAAAACTCATAATTCCCGCGAAGTGATATTTACGTACGTCTGGCGTTTTACGATAGACTACAGTTACATATTTAATGTTCGATGTTTATCAACAATTCTTTTTAGACGCTATAAATTATTTATCTTCAAAGGATTTGCTTATTTTCGAGCTTTTGTTTCTTTTGTAACATACGCCGTTTTTTTGTGATTTGATGAATTAAGCGCGCATCATAAATTAGGAGATAGGTCGTAATGAGATTTGGAATGATACTTGTCTTTCATATTTTTTGCAATTAAAGTAAAGGTTGGTGTTTTTACGACCCTATTTTGAATACACATGAAAACTATTTGGGTCTCTATTGTTTCCCAAAAATTTTAAATGTCAATGTATTGTTTTTCCGCATTTTCGTTAGTCATAATTTGGGTCACAAACGCGTAACTTTTCAAGATTGCCATAAAATAAACCTAACTTAACCTATCTATAGGATAACCTTAAGAAAATCCTGAAAAGTTAACGGTTTCATATTTAGGACTAATGATAATATGACAAACAATACATTATAGCTTAAAGCTCTATGTCAAACAAAGGGACCCCAAAACATTTTGATATAGGTTAGGTACAGAAAAAATAAGAAGAGTCCAATTTATATCTAAAGTGTATTCCTATTTTGTCCCCGCCTCACGTGACCGCCGCCATACATGACATTAGGCGACATCTGGGAATTATTTGTATAAAGCGCCTATTCCCATCTGTGCCCGGCGGGGTCAAATGGGAATACACCATATCAAACTCAAAATTAGCCTACAATGTCTATCTTTCAGTAGCCTATTTTTTCAGACTGATAACCACTTGGCAAATGGAAGTATTTAAATGACATCATCTTGTGTAAACTTTACTCATCTTTACCCAGACTCATTGACTCAGAGATTCATGAAAAATGACACATCACGATCAGTTTACTGCCCGATTCGAACTTTAAGATACAGTAGAATCCGCTTATAATGACATCGAAGGGAAGTGACAAATACGTCATACTAAGCGGATGTCATATAAAACATAGTTGATTATCTTTTTATTTTTGCTAATTTTTCCAAATCAATCTCAAATTCCTTTGTGAGAGATGAGTTTTATTAACCTTGTACCAATTATCAACTTGTCACCGAGAATCAAAACTAAAATAACTTAAACGCCACGCGCGCACCAAACGTCCTCACAGGGAAAGACGTGGGGACGGCCACGAAAACTAGCGAATGTGTCAGTATAACCAACCGGGCATAATTTCATGAAAATAGGATTTATAGGTCATAGTAAGCGATTTGTCACTATAAGCGAAGTCATTTTATCCGAATTTGTCACAAAGATTTTTATATGAAAACCAAACTTCGCACAGTAATTACGTCATAGTAAGCGGTTGGTCAGTATAAGCGGAGTCATAATAAACGGATTCCACTGTACGTCAATTAATTAATTGTAGATGTCTGTTTGGCCCTATGGTTGACTGGTAGAGAATGCCATTTGGCATTAAGTCCGCCATTTGTACATTTTTGTATATACTTTGTGCAATAAAGTTTAAATAAATAAATTAATTAATTAATTAATAGATCTAGAAACGATTTGGATTAGATGTGTCAGTGACGTTATTGTTTGAAGAAACGTCACATTTGACACTGGCAAATTTAATCCGTATCGTTTCTAGATCTATTAATTGACGTATCTTAAAGTTCGAATCGGGCCGTTACTTTATTTGTAGTTTTCAGTCGAAAGAAACGTATTTCTTTGTGTCTTTCTTAAGACATCTGTTTTGAATTTTCGGTCTTTGCCTTGTCATGGGATTAAATTTCAACTTTAATTGATTTTACATTGACAATTTAAATTTTGTTGACAGTTGTATTTCAAATGTCATTTGTTTTTTCCGAAAATGAAGCTCATTATTTCTGGAGCCCAATTCAGATTTTACTGTTTGTTATGGTTTTGATCTTATTTTGATACGACCTCGAAGATCATGCTGATTGGTGCATGCAAAATGAAGTGAAAGTCGTGCGTGAGAGACATAGACTAGGAATCCTCTAGACGGAGTTTAGACAATTATTTCATAAAACCGATGCTGCCAAAAATACGGGGGTGCGGGGGACGAGGTGAGCGAGGTCCCGTGCTGTGATTGGTCCGTTCAAAGGCACGGACGTCACACAAAGACATTTTCGACTCGAAAATGGAGTAAAACTATCGTATGCGTGGCAGAGGGGGTAGAGCTACTATGCTCAGTCTCGAGGATGTCTTGTCTGTGGTGAGAGAACACGCACAAGACAAGCGTTAACCTTATCGACGCCGTGTCAAACACAAAAGCAGTCATCCGGACGCCACGTCACCGAAGTGTCAAAACTGAAATTGAACTTTATGCATATGCACGTAGGTCTATGTTGCTCTGTGGTCTGTGACCGATTAATCAGTCTTTGGCGTTGAACCTGCGGTGCGGATATATTTTATTTTTTTATATCGGTCATTGGCGTCCAAAAGGTTAAGGTCGTATCAAAACCACAGGATTTTTAAAAAAATAGAATCGACCCAATATTCAGTCTTCCTCTAGATCTTTTTTTGTCAGATAATCTAATGACGGGTACAAATTTCACTATTTAGTACGCATATATGGAGAGCTGCCATAGGAAAAATTTGCAAGCGGAGTCACGATCAAAGAATATAATACTCACTAGGAGAAGAACGGTAACTCCATACAAAAAAATGTCCCCAACCGTTTATACGTTTATACTAGTGGCGCCGTCTTTGTGTACCAATGTAACTAAAGTTGACAACCGGTTTAGCCTGGCGGGTATTGGTAGGTAGTAATTCTGTTGATAAACATATTTGTTATCTTCATATCACGAAATATATGCAAGATGCAAATATTACCCCTTGTTTGTGGTATTATCAATTGATTTAAATAAAAGGCATGTTTATGTTTATAACATTATATATATTATTTATTAAAAAATGTTTTACATATAAAAATATACACTGAAAACTGGCAACTGGCAACTTAATAAAAAAATAGACATTAATAAAGCGCATTCACAAAGTTTTCAGTACCTTTTATACAAATAACATTAGGCATGCCTACCTATTACACTTTACACACAGATACACTACACTTTACATACGGCATTTTACACAGATTTCCACCTTGTATTCATACATTTCTTCACGGTTAATTAATACGCTTTCCAGATGCGTTATGACTCGGTTCCTTCTGAACCCACTAAAGTTGTAAATTTTACTCTGGCTGCTTCAACAGCCGTTGCTCCGCATTTAGCACATTTTCTATGTGCATTGCTGTAATCCATGTAGGTACAGACTTACAGTCTTAAGTGGTACGTAGCGGTACACGTTGTATGTATTATTTAAAGAGTTAATAAATAAAATTTTCGTTATGAACTTTAACCACAGCAGTTGGACAGAGTCATTGACAAATATATTTTTTATTATGGTGGGTAGACGTACCTACCCTCCATATATTTTATGAACATTGATAAAGACAGTTGGAAGCAAATATTCATTATAAAACTTAATCGCATGTAATTAAGTTTTAAGCGTTTTAAGTCCCGTTGTATGATTAATATTGTATAAAATTCGTGATAATTTAAATCAGAGTTGGGAGCAATGTTGCTGTAGAAAAATGTTTTTATTTTTATTACTCGCAACTTTTTCCCGGAGGCCAACGCACACATAGAAGATTAAGGCGCACACATGCGCAATTATTTGGGGACATAACTTTCTTAGGAAGTGAACAGGCCTTGGTCACGATCCTCAGCAGTGAGGGACCGACTTAGAAGAGTACGCATAATACTTGCGAATACTATAACATGTGTTACTTATGTTCAATATTGTATCAAGGAAGCAAGGCTGAACCGAAAATCGTTATCCACTATTAATATTAATGGTAATAACTATCAACAGTTTGCATATTACACTACTTATTGGAATTCGACACTCCTTTACATCCAACCGACACCGTCGTACAATCTAAAACCAACTCTTAACCGATTCCAATAAGATCAAATTTCCAATAACATCTTAATCTAAACTTAGTATTAATACAATTGATTTTGCACTGTAAAGTTTTAATGATAACGTTCAAATTTGCATGTAAACTAAAATACCACCATATGCTGCTATTAGCTGTAGCTTTAAAGCCAATCGATTTTCAATTTAATCATGATTAGTTTAAAGTTCAATTTGCACTGTGGCGGCACACACGTGTTCTGAATATGTCAATTCATTACAAACTTCGGTGGATGATTTGTGACATTATCAGAATAATGTCCCTGTGTTATTAGTGAGCATATTGTTCGATTATTCGGAGTAATTGACGAAATAACGAATAATGACATTCTGTTGTACTGATAGTGTTCTAGTTACGCTTTATCTATTTTTCTTAAAGAACCTTTGTGAGTCACATATTATTTCTTCTAATATGCTGCTATGCTGATCTAATATTAATTATTTCTTAGTATGGTGATGACAAAACTTCTGGCGTTAGGCACAGGCAGCAGTTAGCTAAGCGATGGTAATTCCTTAAGTGATTCTTCTGCTCGTTTGCCTAAAAAAACTTGGTGTTCAAAATAATCTACTCTTATGGTTAATACAAAAAGAGGTCGCCACTTGTGCTGTTCCAGATATAAACGATGTCATCTACCTTTATAAAAAAGTTACATGAATATCTTTGGTTCATAAGACTTTTTAAATAAAGCTCCATACAACGCAAAAGGTGATAATTTATTTTAAAAGCATTCGTCACCCCTTTGAAACCTCAGGTCAAATCTTTAGTATCGGATTCATTACAATGACAAAGAATACGAATAATACGAATATGAAAGGGTAAGAAATTAATATTAACGATATCCGGTACAATGGGGAGGGAAAAAAAGCGAAAATTTCACGAAAACGCTAAATTTATTCGAACGCCTTTGACGCCTTTGTGGCTGTATTCAATTTAATTGGATATTTTCTTTTTTTTGACGGGTCACCAGTTATGAGGAAACAATGGCTCCCTTATTCATACTTTATAAGCATCTTTTGACTATTTTTTTTTTGTTCATAGAAATCACAAACTTTCAACTTTTATAGGTTAATTTTAACCCAAGCTTTAAGCATACTTGAACTAGTAATGAAGGCTGATTTTTAATTTGCTATCGCTTTTTTTTTTTCATTTTTGAAAGATTTAATTTTTTGCTGGATAGATAAGTTCCCTATTGACCCTATTCTGTACAACATAAGCGCAATTTCACCGTAAGTATGTCCTACAAAATCATCAACTGAGTTACGAAAGCGTATGGAATTTTCCTATTAACTAAAAAATATTTTTTTTGTCCCAAATTGGGATTTCGTGTTTATTCCGACCAGAATGAGAAGCTCTATCAACCAAACGTTATCAAAATCTGACAAAAAAAAATAAAAATCAGTGCATTTAACAATCTAGCTAAAAAAAATTACTTGATAAGTAATCAAGTAATTTTTTAGAAAAAGTTAGTCTATTTGAACTACTAGACATAACAACAATGTTAGAAAAATACTAGTTCAAATAATAAAACTAATAAAAAATTTAATAGCCACGCGTGATTCGCCAATAGTATAAAAACTCAATAGATTCGATTAAAAGGCAGCTGGTCACTAAATCCATACACCGTACCAAATGTAACTACCAATGTCACACAGCCTTGAACTCTATAACAATACGATAAGATCCCTTTTCAAATGTGTCAATCACTTTGATTGTAGGAACATTAGTGATGAGGTGTACGAAATTCGATTGAATGATATTTTATAAAGAACCGGTTACGACCGGTTTTGACCCCCGACACGTGGTCATTTTTGTCATTCACAGTATTAAAATTATCGGTCTTTTTGTCCATCGCCCTTTGTGTTCGATTTATTAGAAATTTCCTGATTTATAACATCCATCTGCGTGTTACATCCCTATATACTTACTTACTGCTGTGGCGCAACGACCCGAAGTGGATCTTGGCCTCCGACACCAAAGACCGCCATGCTACTCTGTCCAAAGCCGTTTCTGTCCAGTCGATAGTGCCGAGTTCGCTGTCTTTCTGCACTTCGTCTCTCCAGCGGTACCTAGGGCGTCCAGACGGTCTTCGGCCACTTGGTACTCCAGAGTACGCTCTCCAGCCTGCGCGATCTTCCCCCATCCGGACTACGTGCCCGAGCCATCGGAGTCTGGCGGCTTTCGTTTCTCCAATACAAACAACAAATAATTGTAGGAAAAACAGTTTTATAATATCTTCATTAATATTCTATTCGGGTAAGATCAAGAGATCAAACTAAAAATGCCAAGAATCTTCTAATTAAGCCATTTATATTAAAATCAGGCATCAATAAGATCGCAGAAATGTATCAAAGGATTCCGATATTAATATTCCGAATATCCGAACTACCTCCCCCCCTCCCTTAGGGGAGGGGACCCCCATGAATTGTTAATGAGTAAATTAACAACACCTATTGTTTCGCGTTTTTTAATATTAATATTTCTCCATTGTGCTTGGGGTGAAGAAAAATTGTATTCAGAAGGGAAGTTGAAATTGATTGATTTTTGCATTAATTTTAATAAGAACAATAGTCCCTGCTTCGGACACTTGGTAATTGCATTTGGAAATGAAGTTTCAGAGGAAGTTTTTGATGAACTAAATCTTATTAAAGTTAGCGGGGTGTTTTTTATTACCTTGAATACGGGAATATTGTTTTTTTATACCTCGAAGGTGGAAAACAAACGTACGACCCGCTGTTTAAAATAATTCTCTTGTATTATCAGAAAATACAGTTGTGTTGAGATCATTATGAACACTTCGCTTAGCTACTTTAAAGCTGTTGACTATTAAATTAGTAGTTTTACTTTGTAAGAGTATCTTTAGGTTTTGTAGTATCCAGAATAAATTGTTAGTGAGTTACCTTGGTCTGACTAAGTCTAGAGGTAAAACTAATGAAAAACTCGTGTTAGAGAGGTAAGTATACAAACGCGTAAAGTACAATCTTATATGCATTCTTCGAGTTACAGAGGTTTGTTAGTAAACTTCGAGATATACAGAGATGATAAAACAATAGTTTATTTTTTCGAGTTGTAGAGGGCAAATTTAATTTTTCGGGTTACGGAGGTAAAAAATGTACTAACCATGAAAGGATTCGTTGGTTACTCAATCTTAAAGAGGTTACATATTTCGAATTATGGAGGCTTTGGGCTTTGAATGGAAGGGATCAGCATTTTATTTCGTATTAACTAGGATTGCGCCTTATCGAGGTTCCACTGCTTATGTGTAGTACTGATGCAATACTTACTCAGTACCATGGCGTTGAGTGACCACATTCGGCTAACGTTACTATAATCGCGAGTCAATGACAGCCGTTATCGATCCGGGGTCGGCTCGACGCCGGTTTTACGAGAATGAACTCTTTATCTGTCAACGATAAATAGACGTGGGTACCAAAACTTTTAATAAATCATCATCATCATTGGCCTGTAACATCAATAAGATGATGGTTTAAACAGCGTCCATATTAAGAGTGCGGCACTTCCGCAAATGACTATTAAGTCCAATGCGAGAGCGGTTTAATAAATAAATAAATGGTTTTAATAAATAAATAGTTTTAATATATATAGATCAGACCATATTAGTAGTTTATGTGGCTGCTACATAAGGAAAGTCATTCATACGAGTGTGGGTTTAAAAGGACCACACGAGTGTTTTAACGCTTAATTGTGTACAGTTATATTCACTACTTTATCTACACACATATTATAAACTTTTTATGATATATTCACTCACCTCATACTCTGTGCCTCATACTACAGCCGATATATTTTAAGCGTCCTTGCTCTCTTGCGGAACTTGCGGATATGAGGTGGCGTCTCCAAAATATCTTTTTCGTTCATTTTACACGAAACTTTTGCTATAGTTCGTTTAAAAACAACAAAACAAATTACCTAATTTTTTACTTACAAACTTATTAAAGGACTTTGAATGCATCATAGAGGATTTATGATCATTATGTGTGTAGATAAAGATCACTCAGCATCTGCAGCAATTATATATCAATCTTCACCACTTGGTCGGGACTCGGCAGTCCTCATCAGTGCGTTTCTCCAAAAATTTCCTGCCTCGTACAGCTGACCTACCTAAAATCAAAACTCATTATTTTAGACTAGGTACTAAGTAAATTAACAAATCATTTTAAATGTAGCAATTTAATCCTAGAATTGAAAAAGAATCTTAACTTACATTTTACATTATCGAAATTTCGTTTTCTGACTCTCTAGTCAGAAAACGAAATTTCGATATTCACGGTTTCTCTTAAACACCTCTTAAAGGACACTAAATAATTTATTGTCATTAAAATAAATATAAAACTTTGGGAACATCACAATGTTTTGACAATTAATCGATACACCTACTAATTATAATTTTATAATAAGCGATAAGCCAGTTCCTATTGCCATTATTTGGGCATATCTGCGCGGGAGTCGGCGGATAGCGTGCGTCCGCAGTGATTGTGACAAAAAGTTCGTTATTGTGTTGATAATAGAGTAGGTATTTGTTTGAACGATGTTTGTTTTTCTAAATTAACGTTAAATTAATTTAATGATACAACTAATTGAAACTTCATTCGAATATTCAAAGTTAGAGTTGCAGATAACGAAATTTTTAGAGTGAAAGAAAATGTAAAACATGATTGTCTCTAATGACAATTAGAGTAGGTAAGTCTATTTTTGGGACTTCGATAAGTTCAACTTTGTCTTATTGGGTACTATCGGCCTGATTCTAATTTTAATAAACGTCAAAAATTCTCGATACGATATGGATCGGATCTGTCAGTGTCAAAAGTGACATTTTATTTGAATAAACGACATTTTTGACACTGGCAGAATAACGTATCTAGATCTAATTTTTGACGTTTACTAAAATTATAATCAGGTTGCGGGCTGCCCGCTGGAGCGTCGCAGTTGAATGCTCACCGCGATCCTGCGCCGCTCCGTTATATGCGGAGATGGCACTCGTTGGGTTTTTAGACGGTAGTAGGTCCTCGCCCTTTGGTCCGTCATACCCGTCTTGCTCCCCTCGAGACGGGATGCGTAAAAGCATTTTCCCAACGTAAAAAAAAAAAAAAAAAAAAAGGGGTCCGTTTCTCAAAAGCTTGTAACTTGTGATTTGTGATACAAGCGGATATCACTTTTTGACAGCTATTGTTAGAAAGGGACTTCCACTTGTATTACAAGTTACAAGATTATAGTATGTTTTTTTAAACAATGCCAAATTGTTTTGTGTCATTAGTAACTACTACTACGACAACCACTCAATTTGTTTAAGTATGAATGAATAATAAATGTTCATTCGTCGAATACTAACTCTACATTGCATAAGAAAACGAAGCGATCCAAACGATCATTAAAATAAACCAATTAATACAACTGCTTCGATAAGACAACAATACTGAACAAAACATTTCGATTCACCGTCCGTTTCGACGCATTTAACAATTCGCCTAATGCCCCAACACATCCAATATTCAACCTTAATTACCAATCGATAAGATCGGCATTCAATTGAACGGCAATACTGTCCTTGAGATTCGAAAATGGAATTACAAGAACACAACAGTTACATTCAAATACAAATTGAAACTGTATTACGTTATGTTTAGGTTCACTTTCAGTTGTTGCGAATTTTTCAAAAACGGAATACGCTTGATTTAGCTGGCGCTTCAAAACTAAACTTTGTTAAGTAGTGTTAAGGTTTATTTTAGTTTGTAGTGTTGTTTCATTAAGGATGAGTCTTTGGAACCAATCTATCGAGATAGTTCCCTCAGGATAGTGAGATCTAATGCGGTGTCGTTAAATTAATGCTACGATTTATGACGCTTTCTATGTCTTGATACTTTCAAAAAGGTCGTATGTCATGGGCTTTCAATTGGCACTTACGACATTTTTATAACTCAGGTAGTTTCAAGCGATGGATCGCTTTGAGTTTGACGAATTACATGATGTTTAATGCTTATCGGAATATGGACTTTGTTGTGTATGGGTTTGCAATCAAATTAGTTTGTCGCGATTGGTTAATGTTTATTGACGAATGTCTTACAAGACAATAAGACAGTATTAGGTGCTTTGTTTGACATGTTATAGGATTATATATACATACATAAATGTTTTAGACATAAATATTTTTTTTTGTAAATATTGTAATTGTAGATTACCATAGACATTACGCACGAATCATTTCTATATGATTATTACTTTATTTTATGGAACCCTCATATAAAAGAGACAGAACCCCATTCATAGACCACGGTTGAGCAGCGGGGACAATAGGTTCGATTCCGCGGGAAGTAATTTTCTCGCATAATGCGCCGATTTCTATGATCCAATGGAAAATTGTGCGATTTTGTCGTTTTATGATGCGTGACATTTTTTTACCGTTACAAATGTTGTAAGTACCATTAACATATACCTAAGGATTTATTGAAAACCAATGTGAAACTTTACGCGTGCCACATTTTAAAAAAGTTAACATGATTTCATATTTATTCAATATAATAAAATATAGAGGTATAATAACACCTACGTATGAATGAGTTTATACTTATATTTACTAAGCTATGAAATACAAATAAATGTTAAAGTTTTCATCCACTTTGTTAACTTAAACGGGATTCGAACCCTCCAATTACCGATGTCCAACCAATATTTAAAGTACAAATTAAGCTACTTAAGCGAAATACTTCCAAAGAAAACCGCCACACCCTTTTGTTCCATTAAACATACAATAACAACCTTAAACAACGCTCAATAAGGTTCGATTTCGAATGCATTGAAGCGCAAATTGATTCTTCGCTTGTTTTTTGTCGGATTTTCCAACTGAACATTTTAAGCAAAAAAAAACGTCGTAAAGGCCATTTAAGTACACTCCAATAATTCAACAATTATGCACCTTATTTGACTGAAATGAGAAACAGAAATGCGTACACAATTTATGGAGTTAAAGGCGAGTTACGACTTTTTTGTAACTGACAGAATTCAGGTGGGAAAAGTCTTAAATAAATAATCGAAGTTATCAAACGGAGTCCTTAATTATTGGGGACAAATTTGTCCTTTGGTCAAATGTTGGCCGTGCTTTTCTTTTTCTGTTGTTAATATTGGATCGAATATTGGCTTTTTTACTGAATTAAATAATTTATATTATTTTCTTATTATATATGCACAACATAAATAGGATAATAATGACTTCTAACAAATATCTAATGTGACATTATTATAAAAGTTTAATTGATGGTTCTTACGTAATATCTCAAATCTTGTAGATACGATAATTTGTATGTATGTTTTTTATGATATAGGAAGCAAACGAGCAGACGAATCCTATGGTAAACAATTACCGTAACCCATGGACACCCGCAACACCAGAGGGGTTTAAATGGTCGTATCTACAGAGTTTGTGTCTCATATCTATATGGTCACGAGCCACATGATTTTTACATAGATCAAACGCTATTCTTAAGTGTTTTACAAATGAAAACCTATTCAGATCAAACATAGTAGATACATCATTCGATTAAATAGAAACAAAACAACTTAAAATTCACTCCGCAAGCCGATCCACAATTAAAGTGGAGCGGGGACTTGTAGAGACGAATGTTGCGGAAAATCGAACCTCCCCGTCCTCCCCTCTGATTTACGAGTGAAACAATATTTCCTTTTGTTGCGTTTAATATGCGTTCGCAGCCAAGACTTTTTAAGATACTTAGCTGAATATTTTAATGTATATAGTAATGTCTAGACGTCTTTAGCAGTATAACCTTTACATGTAGGTAATCATTTCGGTCATAAACTATTTTTTAAATTTATTTTTTTCGTTTGCTAATTGCTAATGCAATTTTCATAAGCATTTGTTTTACATATATAAAAAAACATTATGAATTTTTTTGGCAAAAAAATCATAAGCTTTCTTCTCTCCGGAAGTCCCTATGTTCGTAGATTTCTACGTATTCTTTGTAAAATAAAAAATAATCATTTCAAATGTTTCAAAAAAAAGCTTGAGCACCTACTACCTCCTTATAATAAACATGGTGCACATACAACCAAACGCCACACATAAACAAAAACATGTAAGTGACAGCGCCATTTCTTCTAATTGATAATTCTTCCCCTACAATAATACAATTAATTCCCCCTTCCCCCGACAAGCTTAAGAAGGATTGGGATTCTGTATTTGTGCCAATCAGTACTTGAGGAATGTGTCTGGAAGAGATCGCGTATGTATTTGGTTTTACGATTTGATTTCTGTAAATGGTTGTATGTGCGTATTTTTATTAGACAAATTAAGCTAGCTTATAAGGACGAAATATTATTAAATTTGTTTATTATATGATTAAATTATTAATCATGATTAATAAAAGTTGCCAAAACTGAATGTGTTTTAACAACTTCATTGACAATGGCTTGATACTGGATCATATTTTGTCAATTTTATTTCTAACAATTGATGGTCCAACTAATATATAATATCTTACGAGAAAACCGCCAAAAATATAATAGGCACTCATTAGTACAATATTTAATTGGATATCTAATTTACATATGACATATTAAATTATTTCACTGCATATGCCATATACACATTAAAGTATAAAGTTTTCTTAATTCATACGTTTTTGTCCAACATTACTTGTCCCCCTTAAGACGCCCCGACACACCCCGACAATCGAACACGACACATCTTTTGTACCAGCCCTGACGAGACAACCCTGTCTAATTGGTTACAATTAAATTGAACAACGCCAATTGGAACCGTCGCGTTCCAAATTTGAATTCAATTTTTAACGCTCAAATTAGGTACCTATACTTGTATTACCGTTGTATTCTATTAAGATAAGAATTAGAGATAAGAATGAATAAACAATATTCTACCTAAGATGAGCTATAATGTTCATAGGCTTTGATTAAAATGAACGGAATGAAAATTTGGTAATAGATAATAATGATACCTAAATTAATTTAGCTAGTAATTTTACCTTAAAACCACAGTCCGAAAGACGTAAATGATTCGGACTTGGTGTAAACCCAACCAACCAAAGTCCCAAAACTTTCTATTTTAAAAATGAACGAAACTGCGAAATCCACTTAAGTCAGAGTTATACGGACCCCTATAAAATCAGACTGATACATTTTAATCGCCGTTTAAACATCCTGCTGCGATTTACTTATACGAAAAATAATGTCTACGGGTAGAGTCGATCATTTCACAAATCGGTCCGACCGCTTGGCAAGTTGGCATCCCCTCACACAAATGTTTACTGAAATCGGCATCATTTTCATACTCAAAGCCAAGCCGCTTACGACCTTTAAGAATTATTTTAAACTATTTTATGGAAAATCAGGAATTTCATCAAGAAAATGTCCCTTACGACATGTAGTTTGAAAAAAATATATAGTATATAAAATTAAAAATATTGAATATTGTAATGTGTTTTTTTATGATGTTTTGTAGAACATTTAATTTAACTCAATGCTATTATTCTGTGCATTATAATATCTAATTCATATTTTTTCTTTACAGGTAAGTCAACAATATGACAACAACATCGACAGCTAAGTACCATCGTCGACATTTAACTGACCTTACGTAAACCTTATTGCAACGAAGTAAGATTCCTTGTGGTCTGGTAAGAATGTTGTAAGTACCAAAATCACTAGTCACTTTGTTAAGTGTCGGTTGACATAAACCGGCTGATAAACATAACCTCCGTTTGATTAGTCGTTAATGGGACATTTGTCAATCGACTATTGTTTCAAGTAAAAGCTTGCGATAAGTGTAGGCTGTTTTAGAATTGTAATTAAAAAAGTTTCTTGTCTAATGTAGTTAAATCACTTAAGTAGATACGTACTTTAATATTGCGTTTCTTTTTCTTAAAGTAGAAGAATACAGAGTTAGTATAAAGCAACACATCATTGATAAAATAAAAAAGATAGCGAGATTTCCAAAAAATCACCAAGTGGGTTGATTAAGTTGATTTTGCTTCCAGATTCTAGTCTTTTTGCTTAAAGTGTGAAGATATGCCTTTTTTCACCATAAAAAAGACACTTCAAAGAACAAAGGCAAAACATTGGCAACACCAAAGAAACAGTAACAACCAACGGGTTATTAATTTCGATCGCTAAATATTAATTATTTTCCTTTTTAACGACAGAAATATGCAGATGGGGCTGTTCTGTTCTTTTATTGGCACTTTATGGGGCTGAAACTGGGGGCGATTCAATATCGGGTAATGGGGTGTCTTTGGAAAAATACTGACAGTTATCATAAACTACAGTCTGGTCAAACATTTACTGTCACTAACAACGGCAACAAATTGACGACTGATTTCATTGGTATATTTAGTTTAGTGTTCTTACGACAAAATGTCCCTTACGACATTATTGCTACAGTGGACAGTAGAAATAAAATAAAAACTTCTACGTCTACAATGTTGTCATTTGTCAATTTTTCTACCGCCGAAAATAATTGCCAGGACTGTGTATATAACGCCTATTAGTAAGTGGTTACCATAGCCAGTGGACACGTCTAACATAGCACATCTCCAAATGAACAAGACGTACTGTTAATACACAAATTCTATCTTGTGTTTAATCGGTTAACATGACCTTTACATCAATATGTATCACTCTGTCGCAACTGTCAATTCCGTATCTCATCCATTTCATTAGCCCGGCATTTAAAATGCACGTTAGTAAATCAACGGTTTGACATCTGTAAAGGATTACTCCAATATTGTCTATGGTACGACCGATAAGTTTTAAAAATGGCCGCTGTTAGCGCGATTTGACGTTTGACGTTTTAGATAACAGCCATTAAAAATAAGAGGGATTCAGATTAAT
This sequence comes from Cydia splendana, assembly GCF_910591565.1. Taxonomy (NCBI): domain Eukaryota; kingdom Metazoa; phylum Arthropoda; class Insecta; order Lepidoptera; family Tortricidae; genus Cydia; species Cydia splendana. The sequence goes on from NC_085978.1 coordinate 15,860,530, forward strand.
AGTTTAGAATTAATTGACTTTTAGTAGGTATTCAGAAAATGATTGTTTTCTTTTATATATTATGAAGTTTTTAATATGAATTTATAGTTATAGTCTGGAAAACTAATTTTGTCAGTAACAATAAAATAAAAAACTATAGGTACCTACTCTGTCCTTTTTTTGGGGTTATCGTAATTAGTACTAACAAGAAAAAAAAGACAGTACGAGACTCTCTGCTGTGCCACACTGATATGCCAAACGTTAGTTTCTTTTTTTCAAGAAGTTTTTTTTTTCATTTGCGCATCACTCGTTTTGGAACGTACCTTCAAACGTCAAACGCGACATATCTGTAACTATTCTAAACAGCAAAAAGCGCTTAACAAGGCACAAAATGAACGACTCCTAGTAGTAAAATAGCGACAAAGCCAAAATATGCAGTTTAAATCAGAACTGGAGGTCGAACAATCGGCAAAAAACACAAGAGTTGCTGATAATGCAGTTTTACTATCGCGCCGCACGCGACCAGTGCAAGATAACGGTGCGCCGATTAATTTGGGGTATAAGTTTTGTTTCCATTGCGGTTTTGGAGATACGAACTGACGCATATACAACACATACACAAGTATAGTATATACAAGTTATTGTTTATAATTAGTAGTAGTAAAACACTTTATTGTACAAAAAGAAACATAAAACACAAAACACACATCATTAGTACAAAGGCGAACTTATCCCTTTCAGGGATCTCTTGCAGTTAAGCTTGTCCTTGTCCAGTTAATTGTGGTTTGTTTTAGTTATATTTATGTAATTCAATATTCTAAATTGAGGCTTAGAGAAAGCAAATAAATATTTAGAATACCTAATCATTTTGCTGATCTGATTTATATTTTTTTATAATAAACCTACCTGCATTTTTTTATATTTTTTATTTAATCTAATTTAATTTAATTTTGAACCAATTTCAATCTGACAGGTTTAATTAATGCTGCCCGTAACTAAGAAGTCAATTCGATACATTTTGAGTGAAATAGTTTAGTATTGCATTTCTTTCTATCCATTTATATTCACGAAAAGGCGCTGTCGGTTGATAGATTAGATTAGATATATTTATTTCTTAAAGAAAAAGACACAGATATGATATAGAGTATATATGTAGACAATGTCTGTAAAATATGACATTTAACGGCCCGATTGGGATTTGGAAATAGACATCTATTAGACATCTTTTAGACATCACCAAGATACGATAACGATATGTTTAAGATCTAACCTGTCAAATTTGACATTTGCGCGATTCTGGAGATACTGTTGAACTATTTCCACAGGATATGACTTAGAGATCCAATTCACATCTAATAGATATCTTACTCTATCTAACGTAAAAGTGAACTAGTTGATATCTAAACTATAACGTATCTAGAATGGATCTAGTACGTGTCGTCTCTTGTGAATATCTTGAAGTTCGAATACGGCAGTAAGTCATGTTTAAAACCAGAATCAAAGTAATCGCGCCATTAATTTCGCCAAAATTATCGTAAACGGCAAACTTCACTTTCATAAAGCAGAAGCGATGTAGGCTTCATTTATTCTAACAACCTCTAATACGATCGCGTGTCACACGGCCGGTTCGCACTCCAAATTTCCCCAAAAACACTCCACAAAACGTCGTATGTGAGTACTAAAGTCTTACTAAGATACGACCTTTAGAGAAGCGTAAAGCATGAAAATTCCCCAAAATAGTCGACAAAACGTCGTATGTGTTTACAAAAGTCTTACTAAGATACGACCTTTTGATGGTAAGTTTCACCATGAGCTCCATAAAACGTCGTATCTGTTAATATAAGTCATACTAAGATACGACTTTTTGACGGTAAGCTTTACCATGAAAATTTTAGGACGTATGTTTTAGTACTTAAGGTTGAAGTTAGCGTGTTTTAGTTGCGATTTGATCGCTATCTCCTCGCTTCGCTCGTCGGCTTTTTATGTGTTAAGCATTTGGTGTCTACGTGAGTGCTTGATTGTGGTCTGACTAGAAGTAAGTGATGCAATTTTGGTACGTACCATCGCCCACACTGTTAACTGTACATCGGTGGACCTTATGCTTTTTGTAATAAGGTCCGCCGATGTACAGTTAGGAGTGTTGCTGTTTGTACGAAATGCATTTGTTACAATGATAACAATGCTGACTAATCAGAATGTTCAATTGTAAACGTGAACTAGCTTTATGAGCATATACATATACAATTATACATGCCTATTATTCTTTACATTTATAATTTTTGTCCACTTTTTTGTATGTGTGTACCTAATTGTCCACAATTTTGAAAGAAGTGACTTATAATATTTTTCCTCAGTCTCCCGTTAACCCCGAACGCTGTAAAGGGTTCGAAACGTCGGGACTCGGGATGTATTTAAATTCATTTTAGATATCCCGGTACGTTAGATTTAGTTTTTGTAAACTGATACCTAGTTTCGAGTTTAGAGAGTAGGATAAAGTGTATTAATAAAAATAAATAATAAAATTGTGTACCGTACTTGATTATATAAAAAAATCTAGTAAAAAAATTAATAGTAACTGACATAAAAAAAACAACATTGGCAATTATTATAATGCCATCTAATAAAAATTATACTCCGATTGTATTTTTTTGTAATTGTAACCTACAATGACAAAAATGTACCAGAAAAAAAACAAAAGCACATTTTTTTTATCCTCCCGATAATTCGCAACAACCATTAACCCTAAAACGCGTCGACTAAAAAATAAATATTAATGACACACACACACACGAACTAACCCTTTTCTTGCGCCCCCATCAAACATATCGGAGGAGAAATTTTACTAATAAATGAGTGTAATTAATCATACAATGTGGGTAGTCGGTGTCGGTAAAAACAGAGGTTATGTGTGGTTGACGGGATTGGGAGGATTAATCTTGAATGTCCAAATTTATATCGATACCTTAACATTTTCTTAATGTAAACAATAATATTATATAAAATATTTTTTGACATTTTTGGTGAAATATGGAAAAAGTTATTACAAGGGTAGTTTGGGAGAAAGTCAAAACGAATTGAAATATCTGTAGAACGAATTCGTCTACCGCTGTCCCGTACAAATTCGAGTTCATTTTTATGTAACAAAGGATCAAAAAATTGCTTAGTAAAATAATCATAGCCTTAAAACTATTAAATCAATTCTGATTTCTGATACACGAAAATGTGGGCAATCCATGGAATGCTTCGCAAATACAGATTTATATTGCTGTTTTTGTAGTTTTAAGACTTTTAAGCTTAAGTTTATGCATGCTGCTTACTTAAATGTAGGTAGTAATTAACTTGTTATCTCGTATATGTGATGTACATACATGTATTTAGCGTGCAAATATCCATAGTCATCAAAAATCAATGAGCCATTCACGTCTCCGGGCACATTTATCATCTTAAGCACACAATACGCGTGATTAATTAAATATGTAACGCAGAATCAATATTCATTATGTTTACTAAAGAAGGGGTTTGCCCGGCGTGTAAGGAACACGGTGTATAAATTATGGAATAAGAATATACTCGTTTGTGAAATTATAGACCTTTGACCAGGTTTAGGACATTGAAAACATTGGAAATTAGGTAGGTACCAACAACGAAAAAAAAACTTAGGTATGTAAAAATTAAAGACGACGATAGCGAAACTGCTGTAAATCCTTTTTTTTTATCATCATAGTCTAATTGGCTTTTTTTTGCTTTTTGCTTATAAAAAAAAAGAACTTAAAGCCTGTCTCCGATTCATTGAAATCTCATAAGTTTACATTAAGTAATGAAAAACTCGTGTCAAATATAAAACAGACATGATTAAACATTATATCTCCCGAAAATGTACTCCATTTTTGTGACATCGCCACAGACAAAAGCTCTTACATAGACTAAACGTCACTTACCCCTTGCAATATTTTAAACTACCCTCCCCTGTCCTTGGCAATCAATGTCCACCCTATCATGTACTGTTGCGAGCATGTAAAGATTTACTTGTGACTGATGAGGGTTTGGAAAGTAACATTTTATATTGAAATAATTTGATGTTTAAATGCTAGTATAAGATGTCTATAAAGTGCTTTCACGTTTTAAGTGATTGGTGAAGTGTGTAGCTGTTTACGTGTTTAGTTTTTTTAGTAGAAGACAAGGAGTAAACAATTATATTTTGGAAAAACTATTTTATTTTTTATTAAATGGTTAGACTATTCTGTCCCCAGTCCAAAGAAAAGAATAAATAAATTGCAAAATTGGGGGAAGACTTAACATTGTATCATCCAATAACATTACAAAATTGTTGTAACTTTTAAATATAAATATTATTAGTAACCCTCGAAAATAACAAGAAATTCTGACGAACTTAAACATTTTAGCGTCTCCAAACCTATTATTAAAACAACACTGCATATAAACTTATATAAATCCACCTTTCAAACACATCAAAATTGATCCAGCCATGTATACACTATAGATACAATGTACATATGTACCAATAGCTGCAATCGGCAAAATCCAATCAAAACCAAATCAATAGGCATGTACTTATCTAAAAATTGACCCCCCACAACACCCTACCCAACCCTTCACAAGGAATCTATACCCCGATCGAATTTGATTTTTGCCCTCTCAAATTTGGTCCCTTGAGCCCACACCCTTATAGTAATTATCTATATGTACTAAATATACATTAGCTGAATAATGTATAACGCCAGAATGGTACCCTGGTGAAATTTTGAAGTTCAGATGGGACTTAAAAATGGGACATTTGTTATTTATAATTTAGTTACAGATGAAGAAGTAAATTTAAAAGTGAGAAGGAAGGTTGAAATGTCATATGGCAGTTGCTTTCGTCGTGAAAAAAGTTTTTGGGGTGAGTAAGATCCCAGATTTCTTTGGAATGGAACCGGGAAAGCGCTTTTGAGTAGGCGGAATTTTTGACATTTGGGTGTATAAGGTACATAGAAGTAGGGTCATTCCATAATAAACGATACCGAGGCCGCAAAAACGAATATTGGTTTAGGAAGTCAATTCTAACCTGTTTCTATAGCTAACATACCCAACCTTAATGATCAGAAAAGAAAAACAAAAAAAAAACATTTTTTTTATGTTTTCCATCTACTTGAACGCAGCGTTTACAAGATAGTCGTATAGGTACTTTTTTAATCCATATATGGCAACACTAATTAAAAAGAAAGTAACTGTCAAATGTCACAAATTTCCCGCGGTAAATTGAGGTAAGATATTGTAATTATATAATTCGTCTTTAAAAATATTAAAAAGCATGGATTAATCGGTTTTTAGAAGAGTATTCTGAACTGTGGTCTCAAAGTAACGCCCGAAACGAAAAAGAGATAAAAGTACGTGTAAGTTTTCGCTTAATAAACTGTAGCCTAGCATGTTTTGCCAAAGTAAGGTTATGGTGTGGATCTATTCAAAAGTGTGATAATTATTATCATAACATGTACTTTAGTCCTATGTTTTAAAGTTTGAAGTTGTGTAACACCCGAAACGTTTCGGGCGTTACATTGACGTAAGTCGACCTAAAACTGATTTTACATACTAACTTGGGGTTATACCGTCCTTTTCATAATGCATGGGTGTGTGTTATGATGGTGTTTGTATTTTTTAAGGTATATCATCATGCCATCATCAACAAAAGAACGTTTAGCAAAACTGAGAGAAAACAGAAAGAAAGATCCTGTGAAATATACCGAATATTTGGCCAAAGAGAGGGAAAGGGATGCTATTAGACGGAAAAAAAAGAAAGTAGAGCTATGTACAGAAGGTCTTAAATTGGAATATCGTCTAAAAGTGCGTGAAAGAGTACGAGCGCATAGAGCAAAGAAAAAAATGAATGCAGAAGTTGTAAGTTGTGATTCTCCAATAGGGTCGTATAACTGCGTGCAAACCTTTTCAAAAGCAGTCAAAAAGGTAAAGAAATCTCTCCCAGTTTCACCGATAAAAAGGCTGCTGTTATCCAAAAAGTTATAACTGACGTGTTAGGTGGGCCTAGTGAAATAAAAACGTCTGAGTTTTTCAAAAATAAATGCCCAACACTCAGACTGGAGACACAGAGAGCAGTGAAAGATTTTTTTTTAAGGGATGATGTAAGTCGTCAAGCCCCTGGGATGAAAGATTATAAAACAGTAAGAGACCCTGAATCTGGTGTGAAAATAAAAAAGCAGAAACGCACAATGGTTTTCACTATTCGTGAAGCATTCCAATACTTTAAAGAACTACACCCTGAATTAAATATTGGAAAGTCATCGTTTTATAATCTAAGACCAACTGAGGTTCTTCCGATAGCTGACACGCCCCACAATGTCTGCGTTTGCACGCAACACTCAAATTACATAAACTTATTAGAATCTCTGAAAAAATATCTACCTTTGCCAGAAAACCACAAAAAAGTGTTGGAGATGATATCTTGTGACGTTACAAATGAGGATTGTATGTCAGGATCTTGTGACAAATGTCCGAAAAACTTTTGGAGTAGCTTTGATACGACTCATGTAGGTGAGAAACAAGTAACATGGAACCAATGGTCTACTCTCAATAACCGTCCTGAAAAGATCACAAAAACAACTACATGTAAAGAGGCTTTAAAAGAATTAGAAAACATGTCAGACAAATTCAGACTTCACTGTTATATAAAGAAAGTACAGTCTGACCATTTTGAAAACAGGAGGATGTGTCCCTTGAAAAATGAAGCAGTGATCCAAATCGATTTTGCCGAAAATTACGCACTCGTTCATCAAGATGAAATACAAAGTGCACATTGGAGCCATAAACAAGTGACTATTTTTACTTGCTGCATCTGGTTCGATAATGAGACGAAATCAGTTGCCATCATCAGTAATGACACTTCTCATACAAAACAAGCCGTCTGGACCTATTTAAAGAACATTGTTGATTACATCCAAGCTATACGTAGCCATTCAATCACGACATTTATCATCTTCAGTGACAATTGTGCTGCCCAATTCAAAAATAAATATACCTTGTCATCACTCCATGAACTCAAAAAGCGCGGAAACGCCACACAGCTGCAGTGGCACTTTTTCGCTGCATCTCACGGAAAGGGAGCTGTTGACGGCATTGGGGGCACAATAAAGAGATTGGCATGGTTGGGTGTTAAATCAAGACAGGTTATCATGAATTCCGCTGCAGATTTTTATGCCTTCGTCAAAACTCAGACCCAGGCCATACACGTTATGTACATCGAAAAAGAAGATATTGAAACAGATACTCAGTTTTTAAAAGAGCTATGGGATGATGTTCAACCTATACCCGAGCTTCGAAAGCAGCATTATTTTGAAGTGCTGGACTACAGGCGAGTGATCGTAGCCAAAACATCCAAATCCATTTCTGTTCAAGTAGTAGTTGTAAAGCAAGACATATGGGAGGATGAATACCTGGAACCGCTAGCTACACTGAAAAAACACCAAGAAGAAGAACAGGAGGTATCTGATGTCGAAAGTTACTCTGATCCTGACCTGACATCTGCATCCGTGCCTGATTTTCAGGCTGCGGATTGTTCGAAAAGACGGCTTCGGTATAGTGAAGTTTATACAGATTCAGAAGAGGATGAACCTCATCCCGATGGATCCGTGCAGAATATAAAAACTGGGACATTTGTTCTAGTCAAATTTCAACTAAAAGGCAGAAAGAAAACAGAATATCGATATGCAGGCATTTGCCAGAGTTTCATTGGTGATGATGATGGTGAGGTAAAAATAATGTTTTTAAAAGTAGTTGGTGATACCGCAACTACGTTCAGACCTGACGAAGAGGATGTAAGTTATGTGCGTTATGAGGACATAATTTGTGTATTGCCTCGTGCTGCTTCATACATAGAAAATGGTCACACTTACTACGAATTCCCAAGCGAAATTGATGTCTTCGAGAAATAGTTATTTTTACTGTTAAATATGCATATATTTTATAGTAATTCTGCCTTTGCTGCTATTGTTCTAAATAGGATTTGTTAAAAATACAATAATTTCAATAAAATGTCTCATAATTTCGTATAAATCTGTTTTAATTTCGTACTCGTAACACCCGAAACGAATCATTAGTAACACCCGAAACGGATACTTTAATTCATTAAAATTAATTAAAAAGCGATATTAAGTGTTATTTTAGTGTTTTAGTAGACTACAACAAAACTATTATGACTTGTTATGAATAAAACTGGGGGTTACTTAAGAAAATTCGCTGAATTATGCATTTTGAGACTGATGGTCAGAAGGTATAGGCCAATTCGCGTAACGCCCGAAACACTACTTTTTCGTCATTTTCTCGTTATTGCTCTTATATTTTAACTATGGGTGATCAGGAATAGAAAATATTATCAAAGTAGTTGATGAATCAATAGTTGTAACTTCCTAGTTCCTTAATAAAATATCGAATAAAACCTTATTTTATTAGTTCAAGTGTAACACCCGAAACGGTGGAATGACCCAGTATCAAGTAGGTACAAATACTTTTAATTAAAAAAAAAATATTTCTACCTAAAATAATTTTAAATAAGTAACTGGCAATACTTATATTGTTAATTTGGTAGATAATACTCTTCTAATGTAAAATTCTACTTTAAAACACATCAAAACGCAATAACATTCGTAAGTACAAATAAATAACCAATGCTTAAAACCTTTCACCCATTCATAATCTAAAACAAAACACGATCAAAAACAAAAATGGCGGCAATCCGTCCACCCCAGATTAACCCTAACAAGGTGAACAACCCCCGTTTCTTAATATGCAAGTTGGGCCTGACAGCGACTAATGCATGGTCAGTGACGTTTGACAGTCAAATGACAGTTAGTCAAATGAGATTATAGATCAAACTTCCGATCAAAGTTGTTTATGGTTTCATGTTGCGTCACTCGTTTTGGAGCGTACCCTTGAATGCCTAAACTTGATATAAGTTCATTCAACTTGGTTCGATTCAACGATGCTACTGATTATTAGGGTTGCGTTAGGCGGTTTTTTAAATTCTCCTATTTCTAACATAGCCGTAACATAACATGTGACTTGTACAGGACAGGTTTCACGGACTTTACTTGTTGAGCCATTTACGGTCCAAGCTTAATTGGTTGTCAATACTAACAATATGAAAATGTCCATTGTAAAGTAGATAGATAAACTCTAAAGGCCCCTGTACACAATGGGCCAGCGCCGGCCAGTCCAAAGGACGCAGCCATGCGGTAGAATGAGATAGCAATATCACTTGCTCCCTCTAACGCATAAATGCGTCCCCCAGACTGGTCCACGCTGGCCCATTGTGTACAGGGGCCTTAAAAGGCTCAACAATTAAACTCCGTGACTGTACCATAAATATAGGTAACCTAACCTAACTAGGTATCTAGGTTATACGCTTATCACCTATCGAGCGTGACACATTCGGAAACATTAACTAAAAGTATTCATTAGAAAAACCTGGACACTCTCCAAATTCACGTCACTACGAGTTTCATTCTTTTCCACGTCGTTTTCCTTTAATTAAAATTGTCTTTTATCAATAGCACGTGTTTCTTAAAAATGAATAAATGAAATTAGCGTGAATTCATTAAAATATATGATTTTAGCAGTGGCTAATTTAATACGGTAGTAAGGCACGGTCAAGGGTATTGAAACACGTACGATTTTAGCCAAAATATGTTTTTTTACACGAGTTTTATAATGACATACGAATTTTTAGGTTTTTGTAACAAAACACAACAAGATAAGACTCATCGAATCACGTCGAACATATAGAAAGATCCTTGATTGCCTATAACCCATTCAATCGATTTAACTACTTAAAATAATATTACTTTGACTTCAACTGTAAATACCCGAAAAATTTACTAAATAATAATTCCAAAGTAAATCCAAACGTATTTGCTCATAAGATGCCTGTCTCAGTTGACAGCTGACATTGACAGCTACTAATGATCAGCGCCATCTATGCGCGCGCAAATTTGATTACGGCGTGCCAATCACGCTATGTTTAGTCGAAGGACTTCTTAATGAATCACCGGCTCATAGACAAGATCGTTATCTGTGACGAGTGTTATTTTTTATTTCAATGCTGCCGTGGATACAAAGATTTTGAGATGTTATGTTTTATTTTTGTTAAATATAGCTGAAATTTTCCCTTTGTGTGCGTATGCTGCATACCGACAGTGTTACGAATTATAAAAATATTGGTTTTTCATACGATTTAAGCAGCGTATTGCGTCAAAAACATATAATCAATTAACATTACAAATTCAGTTAAAGCCATCGAAATAATTCAATACACCGGTAAAAGAGTCGGGTTCTTTATTCAAATAATTCAAATTCAACAGACACGGGCCCAAGTCCATATCCCTAAAATTAATTAAACCACTAATAAAGGTTCTAATAATCAAAATATCCAAATAAAATCTCCAATTTCCACCCGTCCCGAACATAGAATATCTGCTTACGAACTGTACAAATTAATTCATTTGCTCCACAAAAAATTCTCCGACGAACAATAAGCTGAATTTCGTGAAAGGAACCCATACATTGAATACCATTAATTATACGCCAGCGTAATTATATTTGTGTAAACAAAATTACGTTTTTATAAGAAAGTTGAAGTCATTGAAACTGAAGAAACACTTGGGTTTTATTACTGGTTACGCAAACAATAATAGCGACTGAAAAATTTTAGTTTCAAAATCTCCTTAAGTAGTAGTCGAAGAAAGTTTATACTCGTTTATTCTTAACAGCAAATTTAAGACACTATGTATCTTTAGTTACTAACAATATCCATTTTAGTTTGTCCGTAGTCGTTAGGTATAACTTCAATTAGGTTGACTAGTTGTCATTGTTGACAATCCAGTGATGACGTCACTAGTGTCATAGTGCTGATTCGTGTTTTACAAATCTTACGGTTTCACGTAACTTTTTTCGATAATTATAGTTTTTTTTTATTTGGTTAACAATGTGCGCGGGGGTTCACTTTAAAGATCGGCTACGTCAGCCATATTCGGGCGCACGAGCGCCGAGCTAACTAGGAGTCGAAGTGGTCGCCTTGGTCGAAATCGGCCGGAAGGATCATCATCACCATCATCATCAGCATCATAATTTATGAAGGTTTTAGAAACCTTAGATAAATTTAGCGGACGAGAACTAACAAAAAAAACTAATTGATTCATATGTATATTAATGTCGCAGTGGCCTCTAATATTATTTCTTTAGCCATTTTAGTCACAAAATATACAATCATACATCTATAAGTTTCAAAGACATTTTCAACAACAACACAGAGCGTTCGTACTTCGTGTCAATACGACCAAAACATTTCTTTATCGAATCAAACCATTCACCGCTCCTAAGCTCCGTCTGCACACAAAATTTAGCCAAATCTCATGCATATTTATAAACTAAGTATGTATATTATTTAATATTTGTTTGTCTGTGTGAGTAGGGAGGGTCTTAATAGCAGATATTCAATCAAAATCAACCCCTTTTCCTGTCCGATATCTTTGCTCGATGCATCTCCCCCCGTGTTTTGTTTTATTATACACGCGCTGCTCCGTGGATTCGCTTGCAAATTTGTCGGATTTGTTACATTTTGCTTACAATGTGGCGAAAGTGAGAGTAGTGTGTAAAAGAAAGTTTAACTACACTAAATACAGTTAGAGTTTGATAGCACACGCAGTGCAAGTGTTATTTTAAACGACATACTGCTATCAAATTATGACGTATAAATAACACTTGCACGGCGTATGCTATCAAAATCGCTGTAGACTTTTCTTGGTCTAACTCTAGCTACTACACATAGGAAAAAGATTGCTCATACAAAGCTCAAATTCGACCCATACCGCCGTGACCGGGTACCGGGTGGCCGAGTGATTGAGGCGTCTGCCACGAATGCTGAGGACGCTGGTTCGGTCCCTCGAACGCTGGTTTGGTCGCTCGGACGCTGGTTTGATCGCTCAAACGCTGTTTTGGTCGCTCGAACGCTGGCCTATCCTTGTGGGCACTGGAAGCCTTGGTCACTTTTTCTGTCGTATATGGGGCTGTCCATAAATTACGTCATCGATTTTTGACGATTTTGGACCCCCCCCCCCTATAATCATCCAAAAATCATGCATCAAATGACCCCATTTCCTCCTACTTAATGCTACCGTCATCCGATGTCCAGACCCCCCCCCCTAATTTGAAATGACGTAATTTATGAATAGCCCCTATGACTTATATTTCAGTTTATAAAAAAGCAATATACATATTATTTAAACACATTTTACCAACTCATCAATGTTAAATAGGGCGATGACAGAACTGTAAAACTTTCAAACAATTTTAGCGAACTACTTGACAGACTCTTGCAGCTGTCGGTTAATCAAGAAAATTTGTCAAATATTTCTAAATATTTCAGCTTCACTAAAACTACAAAATATCTTATAACTGATTATAAAGTTATTTGAGTAACGTATAATTTGGTTCGAATATTGAAAAGATACGCCGTTGTGAACGCGGGTTCTTTGCTAACATTTGCATATGAATTACTTTCGCGTTCCAAAGAAACAGTAATTACAGTATTTAAAGGGTTACATTTACTTAGTCAACTTTTTATTAGAACTCCACCAATGTCATAGCTCATGTACAGACATTCAATTTTAGGGGGCAAAATTAAATGACAGGTAGGGAGTTCCTATATCGATAACATCAATTATCGATGCTTTTCCCATGTCCTAGTGATCGCTCCAAGATTAAGTCATGTACACGAGTCCTTTAGGAGCCAACTGAAAATATATTTTTTTCAACTTTTCCGTTGTCGGACGAGGCCAGAGCACTGGTCAAGCTAGTAAATATAGGCCTAAGTAATCGTAAATGAGTGTGATTGCATGTTGATTATATGGAGCGACATAATCGCTAAGCGATAAAGCTCTTTAATAAAGATTAAAAAAAAAAAAGTTTAAGTCATGTACTTACTAAAAGAACTAATTTAGGTAAATCACTTTTTATTTTAAGGCAATAACTGTAGTAATCTTACTTTTCTCCTCCAACGCTCCTTTAATCCTTTACAACATATAATCTTTATTACTATTTCATTATCATGTAAATTTATTAGTAATATTACACTTGAAACCAATTAAATTTACTAAACGTACCGCCACCTTACGTACCGCAAACCGATCCAAAACAAAGGCCAGACGGAAAAAAAATACATATAATGCTTCAGTGCCCGTTACCCGTATCGTACGAATAAATCTTGCGGGCAGTCTGGCTCATATAGTATATGTTGCATATAAAATATTCCCTTTGATTCCGATGATAATTTCAGACTAGGCAACGTTAGCAAAAACGGCGCTACACAAAAATTGCACGCGATCTTTTGTGCAATAGTTTCTGTTTTGTTTTTAGGCATTTTGGCAGATTTGGAGCGGGATTATGAATCCCCTAATGAGATAAACATCGTCTAGGGCACAAAGAATATCCCTTAAAGGGATATCTCCCTTTGGATGAGATCGCTGATGATCCCAAACAGAAAATTCATTGGAAATTATCTGCACTCTGAATTATCTGATTAACTCTTTCTCTCATTCCGCTTCTTTCCTTTCTCATTTGCTTAAAATTTCGTTTGAAATAAGAACACGCGTTGTTCAAATGTTTTTTAGTCTGTGTTTGGAAAGTCAACAGACGTTTTTCAAATTTCGAACGACTGATGCTTTTAAAAAGTACTAGTTCTATAAGTATAAACGCAGAATTTGAAAAAGGAACGTTTTGTTTTGTCGAAATTCATATTAGGAATTCAAATCAATAGACGTCGTTTCAACAATGCGACGCGGAATACCGCAGAGTGGAACTTTTTCCGCCTGAAAGTTGTGTCTTTTCCGCTTTGTACAGCAATCATATATTTGTAAGGATGCTCCGCTGCCGGTGCCGACCGTACTCTGATTTCCGAAGCGCTTTGATACCAACTTTTAAGCAGCATTTTGACGTATATTGCATTTCCGCGTACGTTTAATTTCATATTTGTTTTAGAATAGTTCGCCGTAAATCTCGTAGGGAAATTCAGTTGGGTTTGCGATTAAACGTCACACGATCGCGCCAAAAACACTTAAGTCCTAGTTATTTCTATTGTGTGCACCCCAGCGGTCGCCCCTCAAAAAATAATAAATTATTTTAGTTAGTATGCAAATACGAGTCGATATTTTAAGCAACCCCATTGTTGCATGTTCGATGTCTATGGTTTGGACTTTTTTTTAAATTGGAGCGCGTTCGGATTCGGCTCCGGATTCTTGTTGTTTGAGAACCCTAAAAATTATCGGTTCGCCGACCCTTAAACGGTAATCTAGATCTGTGTGTGTGTGCGGCAATGATATTTAATTCGAAGGGTAGAATATTCACATCGATTTTAATTTTATGCGCGCATCCCGTCTCCGAGTGTTAGCTATCTGTTTTTTATGTAAATACTCGATCTCTTATTCAGACGAGCGGCCATTTTGCCTTTTCCTTTTGCGTTCCGATTTATTGTTTAGACGTTTGAGAATTTTTATGAAGATACGTTCCGTTTCACGCAGTTGTGAAATCACTCGGTGTTTATGTGTTGTGCATTAGTTTTGTGAGACGCCATTTTATGGGTGTTTTAATGGTGTCACTTTAATTTCGTATAAATATTTCTTAATCGATTTTCACTCTCCTCGAGCAAGACATTCTTAAATGCCTTAATATTAAGAATATGACCCTGTTCTAGGAATTTAAGTTATCAAATTTCATCAAATATGATCGAAACATAATTATATTTTTTCCAATAGTTAATAGTCGAATAACTCAAATATATAGGCAGATAACTCTACGGAGAGAATCGTTTTATTCATAAATCTAAATGGATATCTCCACTTTAATATGGATCCCAATACGCGCGTTGTCAAGCTAGCATGAATACGCAAATATGACTATATGAATCCATATAAATATTCACATTAATGCACACCCCAGGCGTTACCGCAAAATTAATATACGGGCTTCGTCAAAAATCATTATATTTTATGGGAGGCCAAAATAAATGACGCTTATACGGTTGTCTGTGAAAGTTTATATTCAAATTTGCCGTCCGTAGGTCCGTCTCCGAGGATCAATTTACATATTTTCACAGGTTTCCACGATCACGCTTGACGCCCGCTTCGATCCAAATCGGCCATAGACAATGTTCTAAATTCAAATTATTTACGGTGCGTTCGAATTCATTTGTTTTGTTTCTGCGGTAAAGTTTGGACGTTCGTATTTCGAATGCCGTGGCGAGGTATCGTTGTATTTTGAAAGGGATGCTCGCAAAGTCGTATCCAAGTTGGTATCTTTAGTTGTAAAACTGACCTTGACTTAAGTAGATAGAGTTTAAATCCGCTTAAACGCGGAGGCGTGATACGGGCCCGCGAGAGTTCATCCACCATTTGACCTAATTAGTATCAAAATTTCCAGCCAGTGTTTTAGCGGCAATAGACAACAACAACTTTATTTTCTTTTAAAACATAATTACGCTCGGGACAATGAAAATTCCAATTATTTCGAACAAAACGCGAAACTAAATAACGAGGGTGCTCACAAAGAGGAACAAATAAATAAACATATTTGTCTTAATATGGCGGCATACAACCCGCAAATTAATTCCAAAGGAAACCGAATGTCAAAAATAACTTGACGACACAAAGAAAACGTATTTGCTTTTAATTTAATTAATGTTTGTTTGGTAGGAAGTTGTTTGTATTGTAACGTATCGGGCGATTTGTGTGCACAGATACGCACACATATGTATCGCTTTTCTTACATTTACTTATTACAAAAGTCAAAAGCATACAATCATACATAACAATATCGCATTTTATTATGAAGATACTTAAAATGTATTTCGATTAAAATATATTAAACTTAAAGTAGGTAATCAAGTACCTATTTGTGCATAAGTCAAGGCACAATGGTATGTCTAAATATTTTAAAATTTGTCAGTCTTGCCCATAGGTATAGGTTTCCAAACTAACTATAGACATAAAAGGTAATTTCCGCACGCTGTCAACCGAGCCCCTCCACACGCAAAACTAATACAAAACTAAACCCAACCAAACTAAAATCAAATCAAAACTTCTCCAAAATCGATTCCCAAACGCTAAGCGCATTAATATTACAAAATTTGATTATCCTATAAAAGATTCGGTCCATAAAACTCATAGTTGTAGTGCCGAATATACGAATTAGATCCCCCTCCCCCCTCCTCCCTACACCCTAGCACCCGTTCGGTTGCCATTCATTTTCATAATAAAATGGCAACAAACGGCTCAGGTAACAAAATATGAAGAGAGAATCGAGATTTATACGAACGCGATCTTATTTTGATAAATGTTACGATATTTCGGTTGGGGAAAAACATCTTCGGTCCTATAGCTGTGGTATAATGCTGGCTGATTACTATTGGTGATTAAAAAAAAAACATTTTGGCATAAAAAATATCGAACTCCATAAAATCCTGTTCGAATTAGATAAAAAGAGCGCGGGTGGCTGAATTTAAATGATGCCACAGATTTAAAAAAAAATTGCGTTCTATTTCGAAATTCGAACTATCAGCCGCCACACCTCGCAGCCGGAGGAAGGGCCCAATCAATCTGTCTGTATGAGATACAGCCTCAAAATCTAACTATTGTTCACGAATAGGGAAATTTCCATTTGGATTTATTCATTTGTCTAGCCCATTGTCGGCATCCCGGCGATTTGAGTTATTGTAATAAACTGCTTATTGTAATATTTTGATCATCGGACGCATTTGAATTCCGAACGCTGAAAGTTGCCAGTGATAAAAATTGGCACTTAAAAAGTTGCAAATTAAATTAAATTAAACGGATTGAAATTAATAATCGACTGGAATATTAATTCGATTATAAATCCGATCATAACGGCGTCCGTAAAATCCGCCATTGTAATAAATTTAACGACGAATACCGATAAGAATCGTTGACGCAATTTTCATAGATACGACTCAATTAACAATTGGTTTCAATCGGGGTGCCGTCTTGGTACAATAAAGTGCCTCCCCGGGGTGGCTGTATTATTTCTGTTTGTAATATTGCGGTGTCAATTACGCATATTGAAGTGAGAGAATATATTACTGGCAGCTTTGTCATGCCGTTTTATACGTCTTATCGATTTTGTCTATGGTGCCTTCGCGCGCTTATAGCTGTCATTTAGGCGCGGCTTCTGCGAAACAATAAGCTGTCTATGGTTTATTAAAAATGTTTGACATGTGTGTCAGAAATATTCGCAAACATGGATACATTTTTCTGAGACTTTTATCATTCAACTATTAAGATGTGAGGTTTTAACATGCCTTTAATTTAAGGATAAAGACAATTAGTCTTCAAAGTATGTATATTTTATAACCTCGTCGACTCATAGTAAAAAAGTTTTTCACCCATGTGAGTAAACATTGTTAGCGTAATATAAACAAATCAAACACTCGATCACATTGAACAAGCTTTTACCCCAAATAAGTAAACAAACAAATCAACAATAACCCAATTGTGGTTACGAAAAAAAAACGTCACCCTAACAGTATTAATATCAATCTATCAATAATCAATAGAGGCGCGAGCAATTGATCAATAACCGATAAAAAATACCCTATTTCCTCCCCTTATCTATGGTTGTTGTGATTCGAATAGAGACGTCTATTGAATTATTTATTTTTAATCGATTGTATCGGTATCGAATCGGATTAATAGGGCATTCGGTTATGGGGTTGACGCGTCATCGATTAGAATGAATGCATTAAATTAATTCTATTGAGGTCTTATAATTTTTACGCACATTTATATTGTGTTTTATTATTGAAATGTATTTATTTATCAAAATCAACAAACATTATCAACCTAATAGGGACGGTAACATTGATATAATACTAAGAATTATGTAGGTACGCAAATCGTCAAGCAAATTAAGAAAAGTAACCTAACATTTGTTTTTAATCCATTAATAAGTAATTGTCCTCAACTTTGCCAAATTCGCACCCCAAAATCCATTATATAAGGAACTCGATTCTTCGATTCGAATTTGGGCCATTATACACTAGTAACTCAACGTCTCAACCTCGTCATAAGACTCCGATCCACATACTTAATTGTCCCCCCCCAAACAATAGGGTGGGGGAGATAGAAATCGTATGTTTTCGGGACAATTCGTTCGTGAAATCGTCTCCGATAAGAATTAACGGCTGTGTACTAATTGAATCTACAATTGATTTCTGTGTGTGTGTTCTAATTCTAATTGATTTGTAGATGTGTGCGTTCGTTAAATAGTGTTTGTTTTGAGATGTGAATATTGACAGACGTTTGTTTGGAAGGGCTTTGATTGCTTCGGTAGGTAGCGAAAATATTATCGATGGTTTTTGATTAAATACAGATTCTTTGAGTATTTTGAGCAACAACATTTTGGTTAAAATAATTTTAGGTTTAGGCACGATTATCACTTTCACATAAATCAGTTTTTCGTCTATATATACATATTTTAATTTATTTTTCATATGCATGGTATGTTTACTTAGCAATGTAAAGATGTTATCATGTGTTTCTTTGTTGTTGACGAAATAGCACCGCCCACAATCTTTCTGCTTTGCCTTAAGGTTGACTGGTATGGTAGAGAATGTCCTATGTTATTAAGTCCGTATTTTGTAATGTAAGGTTTCATTTGGGGAATAAGGGTCATAAGGGTCACAACTTTTCTGTCACCTCACCTCATCGAAAATTCCAAAAACAATACAAAAGGGGGACGCAAATTTCAGAATAATGGTATTTATGTGCTACATTGGTTCCCAGGGAAATCACTAAGTTCACAACGACACGGTTCTAAGTGAGCGCACCCTGGCTCCTTTTACTACCTTCGCGCGCTAAGAAGGGGTGAATATTATTTGGGTTTATTAGTTTGCTGGTGATGTGTAGTTCGAGCATATTTTGGATTTGGAATGAATATTACATTTGGTTTAATCAATCAGCGTACAGATAGACCGAATTATTTATTTCTAAGTATAGATGATGGATAGGAACGCACTAGAAAGCTAGATTAAAATTACTAGCATAAAGGCAAGGACATTTAAAATATTTTCATTTTGGAGAACCGTACATACTTATACGTATAAGTATCTAAATTTGGCTATTAATTGACGAATTTCTGCCTACATTATTCTTTTTTTTTTCAATCAAGGTAATCTTTGGAGACAATGACAAAAGGTATAACAATATTTATATCAATACAGTTTTAATTTAGTCACACAACAAGTACAATATCGAAACATGAAAAAAAAAGTCAAAAATAAACTCTACGTAATACATAGTAAAAATCAATGTAATAGACAAGCATGAAATTGAAGTGTGACTATAAAGCTCTACATACATGTAGAGTTTCCATAGATATTAGACCGAACCGTTTGGTCCTACGCAATCGTCTATAATAGTAGTACTTGGCCCTTCGCACTATGGTTAGCAGTCGTTTGACGACCTAGTAATAGCTGTTTCGACCGTTATATTCTATTGCGCAATTGATTCCACATTTGAAATTAAACGTATGAATTTGGATTTCGAACACAAACATAAGGGGGAAGAGTATTCGTTATACCGAATAACAATTGCAACTTCTATTGCCTTGTGGCATTTTTATTAATTACTAAAATAATAGCATATTTTTGCTGTACGTTTTTTATACAAAATAATCTTAGCCTCTGTACAAATACTAAAATCCCATAAATAGTTACATAGGTACTCAGTGCGTTAATTTACATTGCCTATAAGAATTTCATACATATTTGAACGCAATATCATTCTTCTAAAATCTAAAGCGAAACCCTTTGAAGTCCCTAAATATGAATTCCCAATAGGTACACACAAGGTTACCGTCGCATTAAAAAATCGATATCAAAAGAGCTCACAATTAAGACCGTCACATCCCTCAAATATCAAGACGTCATATAACACTACAAATTTATAATTGAATCCTTAAAGCTATAGAAACAGGGGTGACTTTAGCTTGAGGGAGCGTTTGCCAAAAGCAGATAGTAATACAAAAATGGGGAAGGGAGAGGCAATTTGGGCAATATGCAAAGGGTGGGTGATTAGGCCGTGTGTGGCGATGCGCGTCTTATGCCCGCATTACCCTTTCCTTCCGATAGCTGCCTTTGTGGCACTTATCTGGGTTCTGTGGTGACTGTGACGTCATATTCTTCTGCCTTTGATTCGTGGGCCGTGACGTTTGGTGATTAGAAGTAATATTGGAAATATCAAAGGAGTTTTCTGAAAAAAAAACTGGCATGTTTTAAAAAAGGCAGTTGAAGAGCTGCTTTCGTCAACTGGTACAAGTGAAAATACCAAATAGATATTTTTTTTAAACACACGATTTTGTTCAGATTTCACATAATTCACCATCATCAACGAAGGCTTTATATAGATAAGTAACACTGTATAAAAAAAAACAAGGTACAGAGCTTTTTATCGTCTTGTGTAAGAAATAGCCCCAAGATTTCCTAATACCTCCAAAACCGTACAAAATTACAGCCTAATTGTTTTCCTTCGTATTTTCTCGGAAGCGTTCGTAATTGTCATGCTACTTCAATCAACCTCAGTACTTTTTGTACCGAGACTGACTGAAGTATCAAGACACGTTCGTACGTTTCCGTGAAAAATAATTTAATGGGGTTGGCAACTGTCAAAGGTTTGCCTAGATGGCGCCATCATAGCTTGCCCCTTTTTCTATGAGATTTGGCTTAAAGAGCTGGCATCCAGGGTATTAAAAAAACAAAAATTTGACACAATTCTAGGGATTGACGGGGCAAGCTATGATGGCGCCATCTGCTAAAAACTTCCACCGGCCAACCCCATTAAATATGCACTACATCATGTAGGTGCTAAAGTGAACTCCGCTCAGTCGGATAAACATTCATATCAATACGAGTAAAAACATAAAACCACAGCGAACGTCCTTACCAAAGTATTCACTATGAAATGGGTCCACCATTTTACCCGTTTACGTCCAAATGCCGCGGTAATTCGTCCACATTCTGTGATCATTTCAACGCTATGGCGGCGCAATTATAAATAAAATTGACATTAATTGCGGTTATTTTTAATGTGGGTTAGCTGTTTCTAGGAATGCTGTGGTACAGTCAGCTTTTCATTTCCAAATAGATATTCTATATTAAAATAAATAATCATATAGGTACGTTCTAAATGAGTATTTTATATAATGAAAACTAAATTGAAAAAGAACTTGTTTTCGTATAGGAAGGTGTAACAAAAATAATGCGGATCCGTTTAAAGGCATATCTATTCGGTAAAGATCAGGAAAAAGTATTAAAAAAATTTCGCGTCAAAAAATGTTCTACTTTTTCCTAATCAGACCACGATACCGAATATGCCCATAAACGTATTCACTACTTTTGTTACACCTTGCAAGTAAAGATTTACTTAACATTAAATTTTTCGTCAAAATTAAAATATGAAGAGTCAACTTTTATATGCAAATATGTTATTTTTTGAGAAATTAAGGTCACTTTTTAATATATATACTTTACAGTAGGTATCTCGCTGGCATCTGCACTCACAAAATTGGCAGTCCACATTTTTTCAATAAAAAACCAATTAGTACAAACTTAATCCGTTATTAAGTTTTCTATTACACGTACTTAAAACACGCACTTACTAGAATAATGTTCTGTCAGCTATCATTAGCACCCATACAAGAGCCATACAAAAATACCATACAACCGTGCAATTATCACATCGCAACACAGCGCGGCCACTCGCTCAAAGACGCCGCGTTTTTTCCACTCCCAATTACGCGGTTTAATAACTCCGCTATTATAGTTATATGTGATATCGTAGTTATGATAGGGGAATGTAGTTACCTGTTTAAATTAAAATTCAATTGCGAAATTGAATTTTTGCAACTAATAATTTGAACGTGAAATGAACTATGAATGATGATAGTGTTTCATTGGAGACTATCAAGGAATAATTTGAGATAGGTTGTAAAATGGTTTATTAAAAAACTGGTTAAGTGCGAGATGTAATTACGCCGAATACCTACTACCTTGATTGTACAGGTACAAGATAAATTATAAACGAGAATTACATTAATGTCAATTTCACTTAAGAACTAAGAAATAAACTATCAGTAAACTCTAAAACTATAAATTACAACTAAACCCAAACTAATCTATAAAAACTAATCAAATAACCCACCCCGCATCGCCCCTGGCGCAAAGGTGCCCATCACACTTGCTGCGTTACCGCGTTGAACCGCGATGGACAACCTCTGCGCCAGGAACGATCCGGAGCGGGGGTCGAGACCCCTCTGCTGCAGGCGACGCCCCAGCTCCCCGAGAAAAGTTTTCGCCTCCGCGCACCAACACCCAGAAGTCTCCACAGCCAAGGGGACGAACAAGTAGTTCGTTAGCCCCGAGTACTTGTCCCTTTTTAGGGACGCCGCCTGCTCAGCGGCTGCACCTGCCGACCGCACAGTGCGGCCAAGGTGCGTGGCGGCAAATGTGCTGACGCAGGTGGCGTCCCACAAAAGGCACTTTCCTTTCTCCCACGGCACCAGAGTCAAACCGTCCGGCCTTTTGCCATCTGACCGACTAAGGCCCGGCGGCTCCAGCACACACGGGACGTTGGCTGACACCAGCGCCCTTCGAACAATGTCGTTCAACGCGTGGTGGCGTGGAAACCTCCCCGCGCATCGGCAACAGCTCAAAGCGTGGTGCCCGTTGCTCTCCACCATGGACCCGCAGATGCATAGATGTGGTTGACAAACATCGCAGCCCAGACGAAGAGCAACGGCCACCCGCAACGAGTCATTGTCGAGCAGGGTGCCTAAGTTCGGGGAGGGAAGGGCGTGCAACCAAGCCCCAGATTCTGGCGCCAAAGCCGCGTTCAGTCTGGCTCTATCCGCACCAGAAGCTTTGCCTAAAAGACAGTCAAACAGACGCTTAATCCCGACCTCGTCCCACAAGCGCTGACGGAACGGCTGTTCAGGCACTGACGCACCCGGGTTGAGAGCCTCCCAGGCCGACAACGCATCGGAAGCGAAAGGTATTTCTGCCTTGCCACCATCTAACGATAAAATCTTAGTGACAAGGTCCACGGCCCCCGCCGCCGACGCCAGGAAAGCCGGAAGGCACACATCCCGCACGCGCCGTATGCCAATACCGCCACTCCGTATAGGCAACGAAGCCAAGTCCCACTGGTTTGAATTCAGAGAGACATTCAGCACACCCTCAGCACATTCCTTCACCACCAGGTCGAACGAGTCCATGTGGCCGGGGTGCAGCCAGGCAGGTACAGTACGCAGAAAGTACATCACCTTGGGAACGGCAAAACAGGACCTTAACAAAGTAAGTGCCACATGAGCCGAGAGCTTTTTCAGCCTCTCGCCAGCGGACCTAAGAAGCTGCTCTCTCACCTTGAAGGCTTCAGGTATAGCTGCGGGGAACATCGGGGAACCCAAAAGGTTAAAATTCTGGGTAGATAACTCCTTGAGGCCAGGGAGTAGGGCACAAAACAAAGAGAAGGAAGGTTGTGAGTTGGCACTGCAAGGAAAAAACTCACATTTACTAGAGTTCACTTCGAGCCCCAGCTCCCGAAAAAGTGGAAGGAGCGCAAGCAGGTCCTGTTCGACCTCCTCCGGCCTACCCCCCAGAGTGCCGTCGTCGAGGTACCACACGTTCAAAGGGGATCGAGATCTAGATATGACTTTTTGAATAGCCAGGCTGAAGATAAGGGGTCCAAGCGGGTCCCCCTGCTGAGCACCGACCTGGGATGGAATAAGGGACCCGTTAAAGAAGAGTTTGGAAGGAGACGAATAGGACTGGTACAAGAAAGGGTAAAGAGCTGGGGCTTTCTCCCGAACCTCTGCAAGAAGAGTGTCGCGTTCCAGAGAGTTGAAAGCATTCTTAATGTCAAGCTTAATTATGATGCAATCCGCGTTATTTGGGTCGAGCGCGAAGGCTCGAACGGCGTGAATGGCAGCCTCACAACCCAGTTTGGTACCAAATCCCAGTTGGCACGGTTGCAAATAGGAAGCCATTTCGTCTCTCACAGCATTACAACCAAGCTTGGCAGTCAAACGGCGGAACACGCTGCCGACAGCGATTGGCCTTAAACCGCCATCCTTTTTCGACAGCGCGCATAGGGACGCACCGTATACATATGGACAGACCAAGGGGTTTAATTGACCACTAAGGAGGAAGTTACATAGCCTGGTCAAGCACTCCAGCAACCGAAGCCCATTATCGCCAGCAGAACCAGAAGTAAGCTCCTTTAGATGTGATGGGCGAATACCATCTAAGCCCGCTGCCGAAGCACTGTTAAAGGAGCCTAGAGCCTGTGCAACCTCCTCCGGCCTGACTGTGAGAGGTGGGCAGGAGCTGTCTGGTTCAGGTGGGAACAACAACGGCCGGGATGGGGCAGGGTGCTTTAACTGCAAGTTGGCAAGGGTTTCAGGGCTCGACGGTGCCACATAATCGTCCGACATCAAAACCCTGACTGCACCCCTAAGATCGCCCTCGAAGACTTTCGACTCGATAGTTCTCAGGACCGAGTGCGGCCTCAGAGCCACCGACTCGGCCTCGACGCCCAAAGTATCGATGAGCCCCACCGATGCGATGTTACGCTTCACTTTTGTGGTCAAGTTACCCGGACCGGCTGCTTCTGGCGCTTTCAATGCGGAATAATTATAAACTGAAATAGATGTCTTTTACTAGAGAAAAGGTGACTAAGCCCTTCAGTGGCGGTGGGTAGATACGGACCAGCGTCTTCAGGTTAATATCATTTTCATAATTAATGCCGGTCAAATAACTTTGTCAGTAGAAGAAGGCCCGAAATTCAAATTTTCTATGGGACGATAAGTAACCCTTCGCGCCTACATATTTTATTTTTGGAGCTCTTTTCTACTGACGGAAATGGCTTGACAGACTATAGTATAATTAGCGTGGCTACTTAATAGGTCACTTGGTCCCAAAGAGGTACAAGTAAAACTTAAAGTTTTAGGCGGTTATTTTTGATTCGGTCTATCTTCTTATATTTTCTTTGCCCACGATTATGCAGCCAGTATGAAAGTGCTGTAGCGGGCTTAGTGGTAATGGTTATGGGTTCAATTCCTAGATAATTTCTAAATAGAGTTGATAGAATAATACAATCAGAATGGGAATGTTAGTTTATTATTAGGTATACGTAATTATGTTTAAGTAAGACATAAAAACACCTAGTGGTGAGATAGAGATATGTATTTTCCATCGTTTCTTCACGGAAACGTAGGAACGTGTCTTGCTATTTCAGTCAGTCTCGGTACAAAAAGTACTGAAGTTGACTGAAATAGCATCTTTCCGAGAAAATACGATGGAAAACAATTATGCACTACATCCGTAAAAATGTGGCAGATTGCAATCAACATACCAGATGGCCCAAAAATAAGTAAGTAGAAAAAAAATTAGGACTATTTTCCTTACTGACACATATTTTATAAAATGTCATTACACTACGAATAAGTGCGATCGAAACAGGTACTTGTGTGTGTGTGTGTGTGTGTGTGTGTGTGCGTGTGGGGTACGTGCGTGCGTGAGATATGCACCAATCACCAAGACGATTATCAAGGAAAATCCTTACTGACACATATTTTATAAAATGTCATTACACTACGAATAAGCTTATTCGTAGTGTAGTACGATCGAAACAGGTACTTGTGTGTGTGTGTGTGTGTGTGTGTGTATGCGTGTGGGGTACGTGCGTGCGTGAGATATGCACCAATCACCAAGACAATTATCAAGGTCGTATCAAAACCAGATCAAAACAATAACAAATTGTTGAATTAGAATCTATATCCAGATATGTGTACATCTTAAAAGGCCCCGTATGCCCGTATCCCCCTGTTTGCTCCTTAATGTTTTATTGCTGTGTGCTTAGTCTAATTACAAAACTCAGCTAATAACTAATATCGAATTGTCTTTGTTCGCCCCTTCGTTAAGCTGCGCCCCTTTCCACATACGTGTTATTATCGATTATGTTTTTAAGATTTGACATTTTTGTACTCTTTTTAAAATAGTTGAGTTTTTAAATGTCAAGGATTTAACACAAAAAAAAGTACAATAAAAATGTACTACAAAGTAACACTGCAATCAAAATTAAACAAAATATTCTATTGAATACGTACACTATAATTGAATGTAGTTAAAGTAAGACCACGAAAGTCTGCAGCGATTTTGATAGCCCACGCAGTGCAAGTGTTATTTATACGTCATAATTTTATAGAAGTTTGACGTTTAAAATAACACTTACACTGCGTGCGCTATCAAAAACTCTGCAGACTTTTCTTGGTCTAACTATAGAACCTTGTCACCGAAAAAAATAACCGAAACAGGATTTTACAACCCTACCAAACTTATAAAATTCCGCTGAATTCCAGAAAATATCGCAACAAAATCCCTCTAATTAATAACCCGCAAAACAAAACAACCAATCCGAATTCCGAAACTTAAAAAGCAGTAGTGCCAACCGAGCGAAACGTCATAATTCCATCAATTTCCGGGCTGGCAACACCGGGGAGTAATAGGGAAGTCATCGAGTACGCGCCAGTTGTCAAGCCGAGCAAAGGTTTGGCTGTTTGCTTTGATTCCATTGCCTCGATGACAAAAAGTTAATACCAGAGTTTCGATGTTCCGAATGAGCGTATCTTTGGTGCGCGGAAATTGCATATCTCGATGACTGTCAGAAATGTGCGTTTATTTTGAAGTGTATTCAGAATTTGTCGTAAATATTTCAAATTTTGTATCAGCTATAAAATTCGTATCTAACGTAATGAAATATTTGAGTCAAAAGCATTTTTAGTGTGAGTTATGGTTATGCGACTTTCCTGTGGGCATCTTAAAATAAACAAACTATAAAGCCTAATTTTCGTATTTAATCCTAAGAAGCATGTAAAACCTTCTAAATCTTAAAATCTGTATGATGAAAATCTTAAAAAAAACGTATCCAAATCTTAACTTTTACGAGTATAAAGTGTTCAAAAAGTAGTTGCCGGTTTTTGAGATAGCACTTTTTTCAATTTGTACATAAAATGTGAGACGTGAAGCATACATTCGCCCACATTCAACTAGGCAAACTCTAATTCTCTAATTATCATAGACAACGAAACCAGTGACGTCACGCCACGCAACCATAACCTCACCGAAACTCGCGCCGTCCATATCGCACACTTAAATTACAACTAGAAAGTTGGACACATAAATTAAGCAGAAATGTGATGGAGACCAGATAGCGAGTCGAAGCGGAATTAAAATAATTATCTTGATTGCAGTTTTGGGAAGCGCGGCTAGCTGCAATGCAATGCAATTGGAATAGGAAAAACGTGGAGGTTTTAGTAGATAGTGGCGCGAGTATACATGATAAGTTGGGAAGGTAACTGGTAAATGTATTCAGTTAAAGTGTTCGCGTTCTATTAAATCGTGATTGAAGAGTCCATGTAAGTGCAGCTTACCTTGTAAAGTCAACATATCTTGGAAAACAAATGTGGCAATAGTTATTTGTGCAACAAGGGAGAAAAGTTCAATATTTCTTCGAGTATTTATTTCGAACCATGCAAGCGATAAATTCTGCATGTAATAAATACACGAGCATACCGTTTATTGACATCCTAATTATGTACAGGCTACTTAGGGACTTCTTTATAAATAACATGTAAGTAGCTGAAAATGGAAACGAGTGAATTGTTACGTTTTGTCCAATTAATATAATATATCTTTCTGTCACTACGTTTCTGAATAAAGTACTCGCCGCAATTATTTCGTGGCTTGTTTAAATAAAAACCTTGTTCGGCCTTTTAATTGCACCGAAACAATAATTTATAGTTGCTTGCACTTTTTTCCACCACCGTAGCTTCGGCCGTTATTCAAAATTATCTACCACGATATCGGGCAACACCCCCCGACCAAACTTGATGATATATGTGCCCTAACAACGTAAGAAACGAAATTCGCGCCATTTTTTCCTTAATCCCAAGTGACGTGTACAATTTAATCACAGACTACGAAAATTTTGCAGCATTTTTATGGCTGGCAACACCTTAATGAACATTTCGTACTGGCCAGTAACACATTAACTTTGTTATACCGAATTAAAGCTCTCTTAATACTCATTAAACGCCGCTTTTCTTTTTCTCGGAATTCTTTATTCGAATCTTTCACTAGTTTAACTTAAAATCAGGAACAATATCGACCCTTCAGTGATGTGAAGTTATAACCACAACAAGCAAAACTTAGTTTTCCATTCAGTTTTATAACTGCAAACGATAGACAGGCTATAAATGAGGTTTCAAACTTATAATTGCTTCATTTCGAAGTCGGGAACGACTATTGCATACGGATTGTCTATGCCATAATTTATTTTCAGGTACAATATTTTTATTGAGTATTTAAAACTGAATTTTCCTTTTCTATCAACAAGACTTGCCCATCATTTATAATTTAAAAATTATGAAATTCAATACCTATCTAGATAAAGCCAATATGGCAAGAACACCATGAGCAAGCAACACGTATCTACGTCTATAATCTATGGCCACGATTGCCAACTTAACGGTGAAACTTCAATCGAAAAAAGAACAACTCACTAATCGAACGCTCACGGCACATTGTAATTCGTTTTTCAAACACGAAATCCAGTCGAGACTGACGTAGACAAATCAAAAGTGCATAGACAACTTGCCGCCAGTTTTTGCCGCGCCTCAACGTCAACGGGGCCATATTTGCGGATGTCAAATTCCACAAACAAATTAGCATTCGATTTTCAACTCTGTTCCCAACCATAGACTATTTATATTTGAGAATTTAATTTTTGCAATGCATTCCGACTGACACCTGATTGATGGTCATGACGTTTTTTGTCAATCAAACTCGTGTTTTGTAAAAGCATTTCACTCAATTGTTGTGAATATTTATGAAATTCAATGCGTGACGGATGTCGTGGCGATTCGTTAAAGCGGATATTTCCGCATTTTAATTCCTGTAAAGCCAAAGCTTATTCCAAAAGCGGATAGTAGCGAATCTCTTTGCTGTCCGACTGTTCAATCATTCACGTCATTTATCATTTTTCCCCGAAATGAAACTGGCCTCGTCAAACTAAGCAGTCACTGCGATAGATACGTAAAAA
Organism: Cydia splendana; assembly: GCF_910591565.1. NCBI lineage: Eukaryota > Metazoa > Arthropoda > Insecta > Lepidoptera > Tortricidae > Cydia > Cydia splendana. The sequence continues at coordinate 15,889,734 of NC_085978.1, forward strand.
AAAAGTTGAGCCGAAGTTCCGGGCGGAGTGGCGTCTTTTTGTGCGCTGTACCGGATTCCTGTTTGAATTTTCGCGTTCTGAATTCGAACGTAGCGGTTTGAATTTCGCCGGTTAATATCGGTTCGACCCCATGTTTGGTCGGTTTGACAGATCGCCGACATGAAATCTACTTTTCTGGCGGCAAAATGGCGTATTATGCTTTTTTCATCCGTTCTCTCGTCTTTCATCACTTCTTTTGTGCGCCCGAATTTGTAACGACGATGCATTGTCAAAGAGAATTGGTTCGTTTTTATTACTTTATTAGGTGAGTTGTCTATTGGCAATTTGGGATCGGTCTGTGTTTCCGTTTGTCATTTGCGTTTCTTTGCGTGAATCAGTCGATCGATCTACAAAGTAAACTGGTTTGTTGACAATTCTTAACTCGTTTACGATAAGATAAATTGAAAGGTACTTTTCGACAGGCTTTGTGTAAAGAATGTAAGTACTTTTTTCTTGCGATATTGCGGCGAATATTTTAATGAACGTACTTATGTGGCGTGGCAAAGCGATGTCATTTAAATGAAAACAATTTAAAACACATTGCTTTAACCGCTCTAAAGACTTCTCGAGTAGGTAATAAGAATGTTTCTATCCATATTTTGCTGTACGTACCACATATTCATCAATTCTCATCTACTCAAGGGTAACTTAACTGGAAGAGACCCCTTAAAAGGATAAGTACGCCGTGGTACTGCCTATTCTGTGCCTTATTTGTGTTGAGTGCGATAAAGAGTTAACCCGTCGAACGTCCTCCATACAACAAATTGATGCAACGCAATTTGACCCATATTGATCTGTAGTAACACACGTCGTGTGTGTACTGAGTCGCTACGACCGAAATTGAGTTAACACACGTGTGATACTAGGGCGCTCCACGGGTTAATACATACATACATATTTTGCGCAATTTATACAGATGTAACCACAAATGTCTATTTCTACGTATCCGAAGTCCCATAATCGCCCCCCCCCCCCCCCCTACTCCGGAGACAGGGGGGGATTTACTGCACTCGCAAACTATTTGCATGCACAAAGAATGCACTATTACGGATAATATATCGCGGTGGCTTATCTTCTTGTAGTTTCTGTAAAAATGGCGGCGTTTTCAAATGATAGCGCTTTGACATTCATGTGGGGTTTCAGGAGTGCCTTAGTTTAGTCCTAACAACAGTATAGGGTCATTGCGCTAGTTTTCGTCCACTTGACGAAATTGGAATATAAACCTTCATTGCTGCACAAATTTGGACTTATTGCAATCCTTAATATCTAAACAATGTATCTACATAAAAATTATATTTCGCAAGTAGCAAATTAAAAAATCATTTTTCGGCCGAAAATTCGGTTTCGGTTAAAAAACTGCCGATGATTTTGACGCCCGATTACAAGGTTTTAGCTAACAAATATTTCACTTGGGTTCCTAGAGTTAGACCAAGAAAAGTCTGCAGCGATATTCATAGCCAACGCAATTTATACGTCATAATTTTATAGAAGTTTGACGTTTAAAATAACACTTGCACTGCGTGGGTTATCAAAATCGCTGCAGACTTTTCTTGTTCTAACTCTATTACATTAACACATTCACTGCTGAGCTACGGTCGTAGCCCATAACATGGGTTTCCCGGTATGTATCGTGATTAGCGCTGAATGGGTTAATAAGGTATACTTATGCCTAGCGCTTTACAAAAGTTTACATACCTTTTACATTACATTTTACAGTTAATCAACAGTCCTAACTACGGTTTAACCGTTGTAAAAGATGTTTACAAAATTAGTAAAAGTGTAAGGGTTTAGGGCAGCGGTCGGCAACCTTTCAGCCAAGGGCCACATAGTAGTTAAAAAAGTTGACGCGGGCCGGTCTTTTCTTAATAATTGTGACTTTATCAGACATTGTTGTTTGACAATATTACATACAAAATAGCCAGGGTTGCTCGCGGGCCGCAAGTGAGAGGTTCGTGGGCCGCATGCGACCCGCGGGCCGCTTGTTGCCGACCGCTGGTTTAGGGCGGTCACGCGGTAGGGCTTCAAGAGGCGGTAGGGCTTCAAGAGGCGGTAGGGCAGGTATTAGCCCAAACGGAAAGTTACCGCCTTGTTTTTATTGTACTGCTTGGCACAAGCGGTAGCGGGAGCGGACGCGGAAAACAAAGGGAAAACTCATTTTAGTGTTAATGTTAACCGTTTCGTATGTTAACATTCTTAACACATTCAATGCCAACGTTTTCGTAGCGCTACGCTCGTAGCCGATCCCAGCGTTTTCCCGCTTTTTAGAGGAAAACGACTACGAAAAGAACCCGCTGAGCCCGGCACTCAATGTGTTAATGAAGGCTTGTGTTGTGGTTACTAGACGACGATATATACATATATAATGGCTCCTCTACACGATGGGCCAACGCCGGCCACTCCAAGGGACGCATTTATGCGTTAGAGGGAGCAAGTGATATTGCTATCTCATTCTACCGCATGGCTGCGTCCCTTGGAGTGGCCGGCGTTAGCCCATCGTGTAGAGGAGCCATAATATAAATATATAATTATAAATACATCCATAACTCTCTGATAAATATACAAATAAATGCACTTACCAGGATTCGAACCCGGGACCTCCTGGTTCGTAGGAAGGGTCACTACTGAAGTCCTTACAACCTGACCCTTCATTAAACGTGTTCGTTTACTCAAACCGCATATCCTTCAAGAAATATTTACACAAAGCCCAGTGTGACCCCCCCAGGCTAATTACCTACAATGGTAACAGCGATTACCGCGTTTTATCGAGCCACCGCATTTTTAGTGTAATGACTACCCTCATCCCTTCGGTTAATGAGGCTGACAACCAGACAGTTCTTAAATTTAGCCCTTTGACCATGTTTTGACTGCAGTTTGTTCCCTCATAGTCATTTGGTACGAAATTTGTACCTACGTGCGATTAAATGGGCAAACCTAATAAGCCTTTAAGGGTTACATTGTGTTTAAAAATGTGTTACTACGAATGTAATTATAGACAAATGTAGGGTTTCTATGCATACAAACGTTTGTGTAAATCTGAATATTGTTTTGCTGGCTATACATTTTGATATCCACGCACTGAAAGAAATATTTTGTTACTACTTAAATATACACAAAATGGAAAAATATTATCCACTCTTTTTCGAGGTAACATCGATAATATCGATATATCTACACTGTATCGATATCTTTCGTAGAGCCCTACGCCGCGTAGCAGCTGCTACGAAACTGCCAAAAATAATACATTATGGCTTTTTTAGGCCAATTCGTATAACTCTCTATCTTAGTGTTATTGATATCTGTGTATGTACTGATTATGAATATTTTTGATACAAAATTTGGTATTTATATTTAGTAAGATAGTCGAAGGTAAATAAAATTATCATGGTATTCATTTAGTGCCGCTTCTATAGGTACTCCTTATCTAGTATTTAGGTATCAGACTGGCAAACATGATAACACAAGTACCTAAGATAAAATATAAAAGATTTATCATTATCACCGATCGTCAAACATACTGATATCGATGACGAAAAACCGTTGGAATTTGGACTCTACGCCTAGGATGATAAAGTCCATATTGATAAGAGTATATTTACTGATTAGGTACGTCCTTGCTGGTCCTGCCGTCCAATCAGTTGTCACTTGTCAGTTATAAATATAACAAGATGGCGCAGTTATTATGATTATAAATTATAAAATTAAAGCCATTCAGATAACATTTGAATATTAAATAAAAAACTCTAGAAACTCAATTTTCGGGTAATCCCCGATAGAAAATAGAACTACTTACTTTTAAAACTTTGAAATCTTGAATTCAACTATGTCAATTTATTCTGGAAATGATGGCACTGAATCTTTGGCAAAATATAGTATAGTGTCTAACCACAGAATAGATAATAGTACTAGGTACAGAAGACTCACTCTCTAACAAAACGCGTCTGTTACGATCAGGACAGGTATGGCCGCTAGGTGGCGACCTACTGACGGCTTATGGCTAGCCGCCAAAATTGGTGTGGGACGGATGTACCTGTAGCAAAGCGGCGAAATCGCGGAGTGAGCCACGCCTAGTCTAACTGTAAAGCGCCTGGCAGCTGTTCATTATTGGAGGCCACGATGATGCTAGCAAGAATTCGAGCAATGAGGCGATCATTAAAGAAGGTCTGTGCCCAAAAATGGTTGTTTTTCAACTGATATGATGATGACAATAGGATTTTCAACTGACTTAATAGCTTACAGATGTAGTGGATAATTGTTTTCCATCGTATTTTCTCGGAAACGTTCGTATTTGTCATGCTACTTCAGTCAACGTCAGTACTTTTTGTACCGAGACTGACTGAAATAGCAAGACACGTTCGTACGTTTCCATGAGAATACGATGCACAATACTTATGCACTACATTCTGTACACACATTGATGCGAATACAGACAAGACGTAAATACAGTCAGGAGCAGAAGCTGCTAAGCGATCTTGACGTGACTTTATTTTTAAGAGAATAAGAGCGTGTCAAGGTAATTTTGAACACCTCGCCCGCTTAGCAACCTCTGCTGCTGACTGTACATACATCAAACGATTTCCGTACTATACCGTGTCCGGCCATTGCTAGTGATCATACAATATGCACATAGTATTGTCGGAAAGCAATAATAAGCGTTAAATCACAATCCTGGCCGCGCGGTGCGATTTCCGACACATCTATCTTGGCGATACCGATCTTCATGGTCCACCGCCGACTGCCGACAATTGATATCTTCCGAAGGTCAACAAATAACACGTTACTAGACCTTCAACTATTTTCAACCAAAACCCAACTTTAAAACAATAGATTAAAGTATGTAATCGCAAAATGTGGGAAACAATGATGTTCTTGCGCGCTAATTTGATCAGGATATGTTTTATTGTTCAGATAATAAGTGCCGTAATTGAGTGACGTTAACATTGTCAGTTGCATTTGTGATTTGTAGTGAATAGGCAAAAATCGCTGATGCGTTACTTAAGATTCGCGTAGATTCTTCGGATTTGAATTTAGAATCTGTGGAACGACACAGATAAGTGTAAACATTTTGACTGCATTAACTATAATTAAATGTAATGAAACACTGATAAAAAACTTTGATTAGCTGATAACGTTATGACAAAACGTAATTTCGGCGTATTACTCGAATGACACATTTCCTTCAGTCATGTCAAACGAAATCCCCAGTATTAGCGAGTAAATATTTGCCGATCAGCTGTTCCGAGGCCGCCATATTAACGAAATAATACCAACTCAACTGTGCGGGTGAGAGAATACCGAAGTTTCATTATCTCATGTAAATTTTGAGGAAACGATCGACAGTGGCGCGGTTTTCAACTGCAAAATTAGATTGGTATTTTATGAACAACTAATTTTTGTGACGCTATTATAGAATTATTAAGATTTGGAGTTTCCGTAAGGCTAATAAAATCTAGGCCACTTTTATCGCTGGTAATCTTTAAGTATTATATTTTATTATTTGCATTATTATACGTTATTACTATAGGTACTCTGGCAAACCCACTTTCTCGAGACTTTCTCAGTAGAAAAAGACCCGAAATTTAAATCAATCCTTCGCGCCTACCTACATTTTTTTTAAATTTGCTGCCTTTTTCTACTGACAAAGTTTGTGTGTTTGTGTGTGTGACAAAGTGCCCGAGTATAATTTAGTTGTGGTGATATAGCCGGTCAAACAAGTTTGTCAGTAGAAAAAGGCGCGAAATTTAAATTTTCTATGAGACGATTACCCTTATTAGTCCCTACATTTTTAAAAATTTCCTCTTTTTTCTACTGACAGAAATGGCTTGACAGACTATATTTAAAACTGTTATTACTAACCTAAAAATATATTTATTACGATCTTGCCATTCTTAGAATCGTATCATTCAATGTAAAACTTCGTCCAGTTTTAACCTGAAGTTTAAGGTACTTTTATCGTGGATGCCTTAGTAATATGCTACTAACTTTAAGGTCCAGATATTTTTTAATTTGTTTTTCTAGGAATTCCAGAAGCACCAATAGTTTTTTTTATTAACAAAACAGTCGCGACAGGAACTCACCTGTTTAACGCATAAGGGCGCGATTCGGGAAATGAATTAGAGATTCACTATAGATATGAAATAGTAAAGATATTATCTTTATCTAGTGAATCTCTAATTAATTTCCCGAATCGCGCCGTAAGTGTTACATTTATAAATTTTCATTAATTACACTGCATTTCTCATTAATTATAGCTATTTCTCAATTTCAAACCTCAAAACTTTTATAAAAATGTACAGTAGTAGTATGTAGTATGTAATTTATAGAGGTTCAACTATGTATATTTTTCAAAAAACCGCCCGTTTAACAAATTGATAACAGCGCCATCTCTCTTCCAGATCGCGCAACTGGTAGAAGACGTGCGGCGGCTGCAGGCGTCGCTGGCCGCGCTGCAGGAGGCGCACGCGCAGCAGCTGCAGCGGCTGGAGGAAAGGCTGGACGAAAAGAAAGCGCACATAGCGAGGCTTGAAGCCAGGCTCGACACGCAGAGGGACTACGAGGATGTGAAGCGGGAGGTTAGGTGAGTGTCGAGTAACATAGAAATACATAGATATGAGATGAGATACCTGTAGAATGATGCTTGAGACGCTGGAATACCTGGGAATTTAAGGGAATTACTTCACTCTAAGAACAAATTAAACTATTCTCTATGAAAATATTTTAATTTGTGTTTTTTTAAGTAGACACACTACTACTATTTAAACTATAAACCGAAATAATTAGTTCAATCCGGCTCGAAGGACCACTTTCTTACTAATATAAAACACGGTGAAACTTTATAGCTATTTGCTTATTGGGACTAAATGATATACCCCAACTGATATAGACTGACTTCTTAGCACCTATATTTATTTGACACTGTGTAGCCTAAATAATTTGGCAAAAAACAGAGATTTGATTAGATTTGGTTAGTCAACTTGATTTTGTAACTGTATTTAATCAATGTTTTTTTACACAAAATTTAAAATATATGTACCTGCAATAATATGTTACACAACGAAGGCCGCAAAAATATCTGACACGATCTTATTTGTAGAGCCATAAGAGCGTGTCATATATTTTTGCGGCCTTCGAACAACTAACATATTGTTGCAAGTGACTGTACAATAATCAGCTCTCTTTGCCTAATACTCTACTTGATGTTTAGTACGTTTATGTAGGTACGTAAATAAGTGCCTACTCCGCTAACGAACAAGTATATCATTAATGCTCATCGCAGCACATACCTACTCTTTATTTACTCGCTGAGCACAGACGCTGTGTGCTCTGTGATTCAGAGATAAACGCTGAGATTTGTCACAATAATGTCGATATCAAGCACGTATTATGTACAGTTGTACATGCATTTTCGATTAAAAGTGTTTTACTTTTTACTTTTTTTGTCCATCCATCCATGAACTTTTGGGTTATTTCTACTCAGAATTACGAGGACTATCTATTTAAAAAGAAGAAAAATGTGTCCCAAAAAAATTACAGATTTGTAACGCATTTCCACATACATTTTGTATGGACCGTTACAAAACTAACAACCAAAATTTGTATGAAAAACTGGGGACACTTTTTTTCCTTGTCTCATTCAATAGTACTCGTGATTCTGAGTGTAAATAACCCAAAAGATTATCGTTTTTCGAAAAAAAGGAAATGGTACCGGTAAACAAATCCAAACATATTCCAAGTAATCCAGCTTATCTTCTATATTGAGTCTTCAAATGAATCAAGTCACATTTCCCGAAAGTCCAATCTAATTTATTTGATACGCATAATGGTCCCTAAGAGAGGCCTTTGACCACCAGTAAACATCCTTCAACTAATACGAGTATAAGATCTCATTTAATTTCAAGATTTTCCTTACGAAGCCCGTGAAGTCGCGAAAACCCGCCACCCACACTATTCTCTTCACACAACTTTACCTCTAATATTTGTAAAACATTGTAACAATACTGAATTCTTTACAATTTTTTTCGTAACTTTCTTCATGTTTCCCCGGCTTCCTATTGTCGCAACTGCCAGATAAGAGGGTCGTTGGCCTCATGTTTGCCTGATACCAGTGTTTGCTTGCGCAGCCTTCAGTTGGGTCGACGGCCAGGCCTTGGTCTTACAGTGCAACGCAAATACTGCAATGAAAATACTGTGTATTTTCATCGCGATCCCTACTAATAAATGCCAAAGTAACTCTGTCTGTATGTTTGTTACACCTAGACCACTGAACCAATTGAGCAGAAATTTTGTATGGAGATAGTTTGAGGCCCATCAAGGAAGGCCATAGGATAGTTTTTATCGATCATCAGTATAGTCATAAGTAACAATTGTTGGTTATAGTGTGGTAATGCCAAATGGTAACGCTTTTAATTTGTAATGCGAAATGCTTGCATTAATTACTTTTGTGTATTAACACCAGTAGACACATTGGGACCAATTAATTAACAACAACAATTAAATAACAGTCCTTAATTATTAAAATGTATGTAACAGTATACACTGCGTCTTCACTCTAATAATATCACTAGGCAATAGTTTAAAAAATAAATTAGGCACACACATATGAAACTAAGCACTTTTTGACAGCCATGACAAAAAATTGTTACAATTTCTGCTTTCAAATTATTTCAAATCATTATAAGAAAACTTACAAAAACCAATTTTCATATTCTACTTGATATATGTAATAATTTTCCATTTTACGTGTTATATTTCGTCCACCCACGATGACATAGTCAGTTATGGTTATGATTTCGGTGAAATATTAAAGCTATTGGTAGTTTATACATAATTTAGATAAACCGTTGATAGATGCTCCCACGCAAAGTGGGGCGGAAGTGATTAGTCTCCGAGATTAATGCTTACGAAATAACCAGATAACTTGCAGTGGAGATGCACTTGTAGTCGACACTGGCTAATTTAAGAAAGATTTGAACTGGAATAACACCTTAAACTGCAATTAAATGACGGAATTGAAAAATAAACTTTATTGTTGATTTGCCAAATTAAGACATAAGAACCTTTTCTTTGCAGTACCAAATTATTTGGCTAAAAGGACTCGCATCCAGGCCATAGATAATAAAAAACAAAGTAGGTATTGCAAGCGGGTAAAATAAGTACGAGGTTTGCTGAAAATTCTGTATAAGTATCTAAGAAAACATATTATGTATTCACATTATCAGTTAAGTTATAATTAAATTATCAATCGTCATCAAAAAGTAAATACCAATTATTTGTTCCGACGCAAACACAAGAAAACTCACACCTAATCAAAGCGGAAGTAACAGAAATAATTTAAACCAAAATTAACCGATAATCCTATTTATATTTCCCACTGTAGCAGGAAATAAAAAAAAACATCACGTTCCCAGGAGCCCCAATATCATGTTCAAATATGGAACGCTAAATTCCATATCTCGAACCGTTTAGCGATCTCATGCGAGGAACCTGTGGAAACCTGTGGGATTGTGACAGTTCGAAAAAAAAATATGGCCGCCTATGACGGTATTGGTCGCTCTGTGTATTTTCGGTTAGTTGGACAATATTGGTTGACTGAGACCGACTGTACTGTCAATATTTTATTTATGGAAATCGATGCTACCTATTCATTTCATGAGCATGATATTTTTTACTAATTTATGGCATCGCTTTTTGATCTATAGTCTGTCAAACAACTTTGTCGGTTGTAAAAGACGCATAATTCAAATTTTCTAGATGATAACCTTTCGCGCCTACTTTTTGAAATTTCCCGGTTTTTCTACTGACTGGAATTGCTTGACAGACTATATTTAATGCTTATTTGCTTACCAAATCTTAGCTCTATTTTAATACTGAAAGATCTGATAGCAGCTAAAAATATTCAATTTTAATACTTTAATATGTTACATATAGTTTATACGAACAGATCAGTTAAGGCTTCTACACACCTTGCAACAAATTGCATACGCAAGCAGGACCAACGAATTCAATCGATCGATCAAATATCGCAAATTGCATGCGATTATCTTTGCCTTTGGGGAGGCCATTATATGTAGAACTCCAAAAAGACTATCATTAATACCTCTTAAAAGCGAATTACGTACTTCATATTCACTAAAGTAGGTACGTACTAGCATTGTAGTTTAAGAAAACAAGGATGTTCCTTTCAGCCATATTATCTCAAGAAACTTAACACGAAGTTTCTAGAACATCTCAATAACATGCCGTGACTGGATGTTTATTTTCCGACACTTCGTTTTTCAACCATACCAGTAACTGCCAAAGAGTTCACTTGTTTTGGAACACCATTAAGTGTTTATGCGTTTAGTTTAGTTCTTAGAAATTGTGGTGTAAGAAGGGAATAAGTGTGGTAATATTAGAGCAATTACACTTTCTCGCCTATTAGAACTCGATTAGATGGTTTTACGTGACGAGTTTTATAAAAGTGGGTAAAAAATGATGTAAAATGTAAAATAAAAATCAATGTGAATTTGTATCTGATGGCTTCTAAGGAATAAAATAAATATTCTAAATTTCTACAAGACAATTGAAGTAACGAAGACTATTTAAAGGTTATTCCGTATATTTATTCAATATGTTTTACTTTAACCTTAGAGCATTCCTTATTATTTATATTGGGATTTTTATATTATTATTTTTTTATCGTGAGCGAAGTATTTATTACTTGAGTAATTTTTATTTTTTTCATGTGTGTAACCGCCCTTATATCCATAGACAAGCTAAAGAAAGCCTAGTGCACAACATCAATTTGACGCAACACCTTTCCTGATAAGATGGCGCCTTCTTATCGGCCACAGGACCAAGGGCCGGATTATCTACATCGCTTTTAATTACTACATAAATAACTGCTTTCTTGACAGTGATTTGTCTAGTGACTAAACATACAAACGTACACTTTGAAGGCTTGTGTACATTAAAAAGTTACATGCAATGCAATAAGGTTTTATTAACCTCATGTCTGTGTATCATGAGAATCCTGGCCAAGTTTGTTGGCATCATTTTGTATTTTTTTAGATAATTATTACTTCTGCTGCATACAGCAGCGGGTTAGATAGAACCCACGATTTTTGACCACCACAAGAAACTATGAAAGGTTAAGTCTTTAATAGTTTTTATAGAGATGGCTAAGTTTTTTTTTTTTACTTACGAGTACAACTCATTATTTTGGCAAAATAACATGAATCCGTGCCAAACAAACATTTCAATATGTCATAATCCCGATGCTAAACCTAAATAATTTCTTCACGATATTAAAAAGTGTTTATTTATTACCCAAAAAAAGCTATCGATATCGTTTAACAGCAACTTTAATGTCACACGCCTTTGATCCCTTTGAAGTTCAAAGCCGCCATATTGGAAAAACAACATGTTAGTCTATGCCCAACATTGTTTGGACAGTTATAAACATCTGAGGCGGCATCTTTGACTCGGGACGTATTGGCATTAAAAAAAGCTGTAGAAACCGAGTTATTGTCATTTAACGGTCATTCTAGTTGTTAAACTCTGCGCCTATAAGATTTTTGAGAACTAAGTTATCTTAAAATTTGCTTTAAATTTAAAAACACTGAAGATTTGTAGAAAGAAGACAACGTAAGAAATATGTGACAGATGGTTGTCTATCAAATAGTATGCAAAATTTTCGAAATTCGAACTCAAACCATCTCAAATTCGACCAATTAGAAACGGAATCATCAAAAACGTTCCAAATCCGAAATTCAAAATGTAATCAGAATGCAAACAAGCCAATCCGGGCGGAGATTTGGCTCAGAAATCAATCTATCCGACCCCTATTAAGCTTTAATCTACGGAGGCTGGCTATAACTTAATCCCGACTTGAGAAGCGGAATAAATAAGCAATAAACCTCTACAGGTGCCTTATATTGCTTAGTGTGTAAATGTGCGTTTAGTTTAGAAAGGTAGCGTGCGGCAAGATTTCACGTTTGCGACATTTAAGTAATACTAATGACAATGAAAGCGATACAGAGATATAGGTGCCTCTTTGTCGGAATGTCATTTTAAAATGAGAACGTAATTCCGATTGTATGACGGCGGCAAGGCTCGTGTGAATTTTAAAGCCATTTCAAACTATTGGCGATGACAGCTGTTGCAAATTTTCGAAGTTTGACAATCGATTTTATAACCATGTTTGATTTTTTCGTGATAAGAAAATAAATAGAAGAAAATACCAACTCTCCTGTGATCCCTTGTGTCCTTTTTTGTAAATTATGATGCGAAACAAGTAAGAGAAAGTTTAGTTATAGTCTATCTATTAACCATTTCCATAACCAGTCGTTAGAAAAGGTGGCAAATTCAAAATGTGTGAAGGTTCCTTACGTGCCATTTTTTTTTAATTTCATAGACATTTTGTAGTATCGTGTAAGCACGTGTCACATGCGTCAAAACGTCGCACGTCTAAGATGATCCCTCTGGTCCGATCATGGGAACGCACAAATGTTCGCGTGCTCGCGGCAATAATTGAAATAGCTATTTTCTATTGTTATTTTTCTATCGTTCCGTGAGGAACTTATACTTTTTCTATTAGCGCAATACCATACTAATAGTACAAATGACAAAGCCCTTATTGAAATAAGACAAGGTTGGTTTTGGTTTGGCTGAGGGTCCCTTTAATATGGTTTTCTACAGATCGAGTATTATTGTGACAGTGACAGATATATAGTAAATTGGGGAGCGATTTTGACATAATTATGGCTTATTTTTAAGGAGAAAATTCTACTTATTATCTTATTACTTAAGGTAATAAAAGCTTAAAAAACTATTTATTTTATTATCATTATCAAACAAAAAAAAATCTAGTCTATGGCAATTAAAATTCCTTGTTCCTCTCAAAAAACCATAGACGCTATAAAGCCAAAGATTATGCTTTGTTGACACTCTAAGATTAAAAAGGCAAATAGAAATTATCTCGTGTTTAATTAAATGCATGTGATTTACATATTTCGGGGAACAAACAGTGTAATAGTAAGTATATGTATGTTTGCCTTCTATATATCAATAGAGCCTATCGTGGGCACCTGTCCCCATTTGCTTAGGCCTGTTTACATAACATTTAACGAAAGTTTAGCCCGGCCCTGTCACACAGAAATTATCAACTAATTTACCTTAGTTTTTTCATCGTCGTAAAGAATTCTCGTAAGCTCTTTACTGTGTTGACACTGGCAGTTTGTATAAGGGATTCATGAAAAAATTAAAAAGCTATGCATGTGTCAATATTGTCTATGGTAAGTTTGAGAGCCAATGGTGCGTTAGTATTTTGAATGTGTTCCATTTTCGAACGGGCCGAACGTGGCTGACCAACCAATCAATCGGATCGCGATTGGTCAGCGTATCGAACGGGGCGGGGCGTCGTTATCGGCGGCCGATGATTTGGTTGATAGCGTTCGATTGTGACGTCATCCCGTGGAACGCCTACGTGGTCATTGTTGCCTGGTATCTGGCCGTCGATCCTTTTCAAAATAAATTGACTCATTTTAACTGTATGCTAATTTTAATCATGTCCCGGCATTGACATGTCGTAAGATATGACATTTACGTAAAGTTAGACCAAGATAAGTCAGCAACGATTTAGTTAGCACACGCAGTGCATGAGTTATTTAAACGTCATAATTTCATAGAAGTTTGACGTTCAAAAATAACACTTGCACTGCGTGTGCTATCAAAAACGTTGCAGACTTATCTTGGTGTAACTCTATCTCTCTTAAACTTTAATCTAGTTGCGGTGTCAAAGTGAAACAAACCGTCTAACTCTCAAATTAATAATCAAATTTTAATAATAAGATACAAAATCCATTTAATTAATTCCAGTTTGTCTATTACCGCGCTTAAAGTAATTAAAGAATCGGTGCTGGTTTCCTCAGAAGGTCCCAACTACCTCATTTGAGGTAACGAGTTACTTCGTTTTGCGGGGACTTTGGATTTGGTCTGAGGGGGCGCTCAAAGACATATTTCTTCGTTAGGGCTCCGATATCGATTGCAACCCTTTGATGAATAAGGAGAATATTTGGCATGCCATTTGTTCAGGGATTTTGATGTTTTCTATGGGGGAAGTTCTGAGGAAAGAGATTTGCTAATATGATAGGATTGACAAAAGGGGTTTGTAGAAATATATGAAAATTAATGACTAATATTGTCATAGTAAGTTCAATAAAACAATAGTTAAGGTGGTTTATATCATGAGCATAGTAGATTTACCAGTACGAATCAAACCCTATCCAAAAACTATCATGTTTTCAACTTTGTTCCACTTGTAATAATTATGTGCCTTTACTAGCTAAACTTTCTGTAAATAGGTACACTTTACGAATAAAAATCTCTACCAAGTATGGCTAGGTCTCATACAATTTTTTTTTTAATTATTGTATTCCTTATTGTCTGCGTGGAATGATAATGATGATGATTAATAAAAAAAACTATCCCATGTCCTTCCCAGGGCCTCAAATTTCATCTAAATCGGTTCAGCAGTTTAAGCGTGAAGAGGTAACAGACAATGAGGCAGGCAGAGTTCACATTTATAATATTAGTAAGGATATAGTTGTTCGAATTGGATCTCATATATTTAAAAAAAAAACGAACTGACTCTTGTAACTTTCCCAAACTGGGTTATTCCGTCAGTATAAAAACTGTGTCTATGTGTTTAGTAAAATATTCATCGTCGTGCAAGTATTATATTTAAGGCTCTTGCAAGACAAAGATGCTTTTAAGCTCCCGCGAACAGCGAGAGCCTTGCAGTGGAACTTCCGAAAGTTTTCTGATAAACTATACAGAATATCTAAAAAGTAATGTTTTCACTGCTTCGAAAATATTTACCCCTTTTTTCATAAAACTTTGCAAACATTTGTTTGTTATATTTTGTTATAAATATCCAAAACAAGGGCCTATTTTTATATGAAGACAATTTGTATGAAACCTGTTTAACCTGTGAAATTCCATCCATAGGAGGCCCAGCCTGGCTTCAGAGCCTGACCCGCGCCCATTTGCCCAATTCCGGGACTCGATCCCGCGACCCGCCCACCCCTATAGACACCATCTGAGCAAGTGAGTCTTAGTTTACTATAGCCTAATAGGTTGACAGACAGACAGACCAGAGAATAGAAACGGTAGAGTTCTAGAGTCGGACCAATATAATTACCTACATGGTATTTGCATTTACAAAGTGTGGAAATGTCATCGTTAATGTCAAATTTCTACGAACATTTGATATTTATAATGACCTGCATATGGGTGTAGAAAACCCCATAAGTAGAATTAGAGAAAGACGGACATGTAAAATTTTACTGTCTAAATATTACTTAAAATAATAAAAAACAGCCAATCATTTGCACAAACTTAAAAATTAACCTAAAAACATTCAATTTTATATCGATCTTAATATTGAGGTAAGTATATAAATAAATATTTAGTGCTCAAAAGTTTGAGGTCGACTCCACAGCACTGTTGTCCTTAAACTCAGTATCGCGTCACCCACTCCAGTGTGTCATCGAGGGCCCGTCGTTAAACGGAACAAACTTCGTCATTACCTATTGACTACGTCATAAATTTAGTCACTAAAACGACGAAGGCTGGAGATGATTAGCGAAAGTTTATAGAAATTTGTGTAAAATTGAAAATTGTACAAGTAAAAGTTATTTTATGGTGTAAACACGGCCTTAGGTACTTATGTGTTTTGTTTATATTTGCTAATGAACACTTTATCGTACGTAGTACGTAGTGAATTTAATATTTTTGACACGGTAGTAATACCTAATGTAATCACTACACTTTATAAAACAAAGTCCCCCGCCTTTCTGTCTGTATGTATGTTTCTTCTCGATAAATTCAAAGACTACTGAACGGATTTTCATGCGGTTTTCACCTATTAATAGAGTGGTTCTTGAGGAAGGTTTAGGTGTATAATTTGTTAACCCGTACGAAGCCGGGGCGGGTCGCCAGTAGCAAATATAACCAATAACTCAACCTACATAGTTCTGATCACAAAACACCTTTAAACCCGACCAACGCCGAATAAAAAGATTTGATTTTTATTACACATTTAAAATATTTATTACTCGAATGAATGAATGAACTTTACACCAACTTAATACAGTCAAATATATTTTATTAATAATAAATAGTTTAAGTATATCTAAATATTCCGCCTTAATAACACCTTGCTCATAATTTAAGATAATATAGTAGGTACTAGGCGCTCATAAGTCGGAAGGTGCAATCCCGAACTAATCGTGCCCCCAATCGACCTGACGCCAAATCACAAACACCTCTAAACTCGACCAACATAACTTAACCTGCAATTCTATAACAGCTATACCGAATCGGAGGCCAAAGAAAGTGTACTGTTGCGAATATTCCCCGCTTCACACCTCCACAATGTACCTTAATTACAATTTAATATATCACCAATTAGATCCCGATCGGTGCACACGACCGAATAGAGAAGACACAACCCCCCTTGTAACGACTGAAGCTGTATAACTTCCTAGTTTTAGCGCGTTGTATCAATATGGTTCATTATGACGTGAATTGTGGAGGTCTCCCGACGACAGTTAGCAGGTGAACGGACTAAACGTCTCATTTCTATACATTTTGTATGAAAGTGCTTTGATTTCAGCGCTTTGAACTTTGTCTTTAGTTGTGAGGTTAATAGTTGATCGCTTCGGAGTTTGAGTAAGATTTTGTAAATAAGTTGAAGTTACGTTTCGTGAAAGTTTTTAGCAATTCTTTAGAAGAAAGCTTAAGCTAGACAAAATTGCGTACAATATGCATCAGTTAGGTGCTTTAACCTTTTTGTCACCAGTACATGTCGTGCGTGCGCGTGTGGGCGCCACAACTTGGTATCTTATACCTACGGGTTATTTCCGTGTAATTTTTGACATGGCGCTGATGACACTTATTACTTCATTGACATGACGGCGAAAAGGTTAAACAACTTTCATACACGTCAAATTTCATTCTTAATAAGGCTTGAAAATTCACAATCAATATTCCACAATATAATATGAAGTAGGAGTAGGAGCTGCGATAAAATGTGATTATCGCCATCTTGGAGGGTTCAATCTCAATAAATTCATGAAAGGCATTGCCAATAAGGGCACATCCTATTAATTACAATACTTAATTAATTCACCTAAAATGGTTTTAATCAATTCGTGTGCTCGATTTATTAAGGTGATGCTGACCCTATCTTAATTATGCCATCGGCTCTAAAGGTATTTTAGGATAATTCACCCTTTATTGGTTACTTTGATATTTTGAACGTAAATTCGTCGTGAAGGTATTTTGTAATTTTTAATTATTTGAGATAGAATGGGTTTATGGGATATTAAGATGAAATAGTCGCTGCTCTAAAAGGCTTTAATATGCTTGATAGGCTCTTAAAATCACATTCGGCGGGAATTAAAGAATTTCAGAAATTCTTCAAAAAAATGGTTTTCAACTCTGATAAAGACAATGACAGTACTACTAATGAACTGTGTTGTGTAGTTCTAAAAACTGGACGCATTTAGAGCGCAAATTCAAGGAAGAGTTTTTTTTTATAATTATGTTGATGTTTGATAACAGAGTATGTTACGTTTTTTTCTTTGTTACAGCATGCTCCGGTCCATGGACCTCCGAGACTCCGCCGAACGAGCTGAACGCAAGCCGGAGCCCCTCAGGTCGCCCGCCGCGCCTGCGCGGGACGACGAGGAGCGCGAGCGCAGCAGCGAACGACGCGAGACAGGTGAGACTCCTATACTACTCTTATACGACCAGTCCCTGAGCAAAATGGTTTAGTTGAGAGATTTAATAGAACTCGGGTGGAAGTCGTATAAAGGTAGTTTACAAGCAAACGTGTCCGTAGCTAGTGAGTGTTCGCTTGCTGGGAACGTAGTTCCGTCTCGCAGAGGCAGGACCACGTGGGCCTAGGATCCGCGACTCCCCCCCTTTCCCTCCCTGACTGAGCTCTGTGACAGGTGGCGAGGAGTGGAGCACGCCGCCGCTCAACAACAACACGACGCACCACAACAACAACCCGCCGCTGCCGCTGCCGCCGCCGAGCCCGTTCCGCTTCGAAGAGCACCGCCCTTACAGATTCGCTGACGACATGGGACCTTTACCTCCAGGCGCGCTCGTTGGACGTCTCGGAGATTCTCTTATACCTAAAGGCGATCCTATGGAAGCGAGACTACAAGAGATGCTAAGATATAACATGGACAAATACGCAAACACAAATCTAGACACGCTCCACATCTCACGAAGAGTGCGGGAATTACTCTCCGTGCACAATATCGGACAGAGACTGTTTGCTAAATATGTGCTGGGGCTCTCACAAGGGACGGTGTCGGAGCTGCTCTCGAAGCCCAAGCCGTGGGACAAGCTGACGGAGAAGGGGCGCGACTCGTACCGGAAGATGCACGCGTGGGCCTGTGATGAGGCGGCCGTGATGCTGCTCAAGTCCCTCATTCCAAAGAAAGGTACTTGATGTTTATATTGTTGACAAGTTTAATAATTACTAGCTTTAAAAAAGCGGTATGTAGATATAAAGTATCAAATCATTTGAGCACTATTAAATATGTTATACTGCTGTAAACAAGTTCACTGCTTAAAGACTCGTTAAAAATATTAGTAATTATTAAACTTGTTTGTTGTTTGGCTTACTTTAAAAACCAATTCGAATTACAAACGCTGACCATGCGAATTCCAAATTTAAATTCCGAACGTATGGCCAGTGTTTATAAGGCTAGATAGATATGAGCTTTCCATGTAGCCAGTGTTATAATAAGACTAGGTATACATCAGCGTGGCCTCGAAAACTTGCGTGATAAATGCAGTCTAGTTGTCAACTCTTGCATGTTTCGGGACCCATCATTCCGCCCCCTTAGCGCAATCTTCCGAACGGTTTGGCACGATATCAGGCTTGTCGAGCCACCTGACAATAGGGATCATCAATCACAGCGTTTAAACTCTCTACACAAAAACAAAAGCTTTAGCGACCTATAGATTTATTTATATGCACTTACAGTCATTTTTCGGAATGATTGGTCAACCGCACTTTTAGGTTAACTTTTTATTTTTTTGTTTTTGTTTTCCTAACCCTGTCCTTGGTCCCCTCCCGTCGCGTGACACTATAGCGGAAAGATCTGAACTGCCCCCACCCTAACGGGGTGAGGGGGTGGACTAAATAGATATGGTCAAGCGAGCACGCCGCGCCGGGAACTGCATCCTCCCGGGGTGTCGCTGACTTCGATTTATTGTTTTAATACGTGTTTCTTTTGTTAATGATGTCCGCCATTTTGTTTTTTGTTTTAATTGTCACATTATCGATTGACTCGGAAAGTAAGCGGACACGTCTCTAGCTTCGGTCTTACCCGTTTCTTGTAAAAAGGTTTGCTTTTATTTCATCCCTTTAAAATTTATTTCACGACGGCCTGACGTTGCATTTTTGCTTAGCTCAGCTTTAAACTAAAGGAGATATTTAACAAAGTAGAAAACACTTTGAATTTCGATATTCGAACTTCCGACGATAACTTTTTAAACAACATAAACAAACTACACTTTCATAACATTAGTGATGCGACACAAACACAGTTTACGATTCGTGAAAAAATCGGTACCGTCGAACACTCGGTGCATGACAAGTAGCATAAGACGGTACGTACAAACGCGTAATTTGCAAATCCACGGCATAAACGTCGTGTGAACGTCGCGTTTCGCAACATTACGTACAGTCCTGTCCACAGTCCACACGTGGGAACGAGGAAACGGCAAATGACATGGTATTGAGCAATCACGGTACAGGCCGCCCTATTGTATGGAGTGAATAGGAAACTTTAATTTGAGGATTTGCGAAAATAGGGCATACCTAGTTGGCAAGACTTAAGTAGACATATAATGGAGTTAAGGATACGTGCTTTTATGTCAAGTGATCACTGAATTACTAGGTACTTGATACAAGTTAGGTTCCTGTTTGAATCCCCTTCAATTTTCAAAGAATTCTAAGATATTTGTTTAGTCTTACCATAAATTAACCTCTTTAAAAAACTTTTTTTCACTATGAGTGAAAGTTAGATGATCATAAAAAAGCGTTTAATAACTAAGTAGGTAATAGTTAAATGCAATTTTTTCATTCTGAAAATGCATCTTAATCCAGTTTAGTAATATAATCCAGGACTACAAATTCACTGAAATGTCTACGACATTGCACCTTTTACTTCACTATGTAAGTCAGAGAATATCCAATAAACACTTCTCATAGCTCGCCGTCTATAAATCATTGCATAAAATACTAGCGTATCTGTGGCATTGTTCCCACGCCGCTGATGTGTATGTGTGTCTGTAACCAGCTCATTAATGGCCGACAACGGACACTAAACGACTATTCGATGATATTACACTAACGGAACAAGGCCCGCCCAAGTACGCCGTGGAATTGTACAAATTACCGCTTTCCTCCGAGGAAAAATAAGCATTGAAATAACCAGTACTTTTCTGAAACTGAAAAGTGAAATGTCGCTGCGAAATGCCGAAGCTCAAGTAGGAGAAATGCAGCAAGCGTAATTGTATTGCTGAATAGAAATGAAAAATGAAAGCATAATCCGGAAAAATGCAAATCAAAAACCGATAACGCCATTTAAATTCCTAAACCTCAATAAAAACCGTACAATTACGCGGCAAATAAGAAGACCGTAACCCTTCGGAATTATCTGAAATTCAATCTATTTGAGTCCATCCCTATCGATGCGGACAAAGGCTAATGCACACGGCGCTATTGTCTCCGCAGATTTATACCTCGTCCTTTGTCATTAATGTGTACACTGCTTTACAACGCGTTCTTTTTGATTCTTTCGGATCCCGTCTCTGTTTGCTCGCTCTGCGCGACTTTGTCTTTTCTAAATTTGAAAAATGAATTGAAAGCCGTGGACAGCGCGCTTTTGGTCACTTTTTCACGAGTCAACTCCTTTATTTAGGCATTTTTAAAGACCAAAAACCGGAACTTAACGTATTACGTTTCAAGTTTTATTATAATAGTCCACTTAAACGGAATAGCCTGTAAAGTGCTACTGGAAAAATTATATTACAATCTACCCTCATCAATTTTACACTCGCAACGGTGAATAAATAAAAACATACCATAATAGAACCCCACGTGTGCCATAGACAATAAAACCAATTACAATGTTACCTTGCCTCACAATTTGTTATCGCACCAAGACGTTAAATCGTAAAAAAACGCCATATTAATTACCAGGGAAGGCGGGATTTGCCATGCGCTATCAACCTTTATTAACGTTTTTATTAAACTGCAGACATGAACCTTGCAACACTTATCTTTAACTAGCAATACTGGCTTGTTTGAAAAAAAAACCGTGAAAGTAGCTGTCAATTTCGAAAATAGAATTTCATCGTCCGTCACTAGTGATGCGGTTTCCGACCGATTTATCTAGTGTCGTGACTGAGAACCATATCCGGATGAGGACTGACGAATAAATCGGTAACCTATCAACGTATATCAGTGGCGATTCGGTCCCGAGAATATAAAAATCCACTTTTTTTCACGGCCATTAAGCTTCGGTGTAGGTTAACCACATATTATTTATTCGAGTAATCTATCGGTCCAATTAAGTGTAGTTATGGCGGCGCTAATAATTGTTCTTATTACTGGTAACACGCTTCAGTGATGAGATCCGGCCAACTTTATTTTGCACTCACCAAATAATATTCCATTATAAATTACTCCTTATGATAAGCTGCAAAAAATATACAATAACATGTACTATTTATTTTAGTAGATCAATAATAAACAGTTTATTTTAATTACCTACTGCCTAACGGATCTAAACTAATAAAACGTAACTGGCAAATATCATTTGAAAAACGAACACGAATAGTGTTGGAGCACGTTCAAATTTGGAACGTTTGCTCAAAGTTGGGCATGTTCAGAAACGCGTGAAAATCTATTTTCAATGGCCACTATCGGACGGTGCAGGCTAAGGCTTTACGCTCGAAGTTGTGTCCTCGATGCTCTTAAACCGTCGCTTAGTTTAACGCTAAGCAAATTTTAATATTCAATTGAGCTTTCGAGCGGTTAAACGTTTCAACGAATCGGAGCTTGATTGCATGGAAATTATATTCAAGGACCGTTCTTGCACACGACTTTTACTATTAATCACTCTTTTCTATCAAGAAAAAAACCCTTACTATGAGAAAAAAAAGCAAGAAACTGAGCTGTAATTAATAAGGGTTAATAAAGCGATCTTGTACATACATGCTATAGGTTTAATTTCATCAATGGAAAGGCACGTTCAAAACTCGCTGTCGGAACGTTTTAAACTGTTAAGTTGGTAACTCTGCAAGTGTGTTAGCTCACACGGAGTGGACGCAAATGGCTTCTAAACTCGAAGCAAATTTGAATTGATATAGATTCTACGGTCGTTGTTGGCCAGCGACAAAACTTTGCCAGTATAAAACAACGTGTAAAACAATGATTAAGGTTATTTAAAATTGTTAGCATGTTAAAATGAAACTCAATGGTTAAGCAGTAAATTAACCCAATGTATACCCAGAGTTGCCAGCAGGGGCGTGTCAACACCTCCCGCAGTCAACGGGGTCAATTCCTCATAAATCATAAAGTTTAAAACAAACACGAAAATCCAGCGAACGCTGATAATCACATAATAATTACCCGATCGAATGTGCCGGCCATTACGGGCCCTGGCGAAAGTTCCCAACTTCTAACGTGCTACCGAATCGGTAATTTTGGGGAAACCGATAACTTTTTAGGCCGTCGCGTCACTAGCTGTTACCAATATATTACAATAAGCAATTTATTTTAAACTGTTCGTTTTTCGAATTCATTTCCATATGTATAAATATAGACGGTCAAGCAAATCTTGTCAGTAGAAAAAAGCGCGAAATTCAAATTTTCTATGCGGCGATATCCTTTCGCACCTACATTTTTCAAATTTGCCGCCTTTTTCTACTGACAAGATCTGCTTGACCCAGTATAAGAACGCTTGCTTTGAATGCGATACGCCTCTGCGCGCCATCTACCGGCGAGTGGCAGAATTAAACTAGTGCAATTTAAGCATATTCTAGACTAAACGAAACAGGAAGTGCGACTTTCAGGCGGCCATAATTGAATGCATCAAACACATACATTTATGAAATTACAATGACTGAGACTCGGACTTAATTTACGACGCAATTATTAGTATTATTACAAGGCGCATTCCGGTAAAAATCACCGGAGCCACTTAGAAAGCGGCTGAAAAACTAAATAGCCGTTTAAGAGTGTTTACTCCGAAGTCGAAAAAAGGGGGGAATATTTCGGTATGCGCGCAACAATGTGCGCGTAACGCCATCTGTCGACAAGCGGCCGCGCTAGGCAGGGGTCAAGGAATTATGCCCCGCGGAATGTCGCCGCCGGCGGGGCCTTTGAAGGGTTCCGACGAAGCAATCAGGCCTCTTTAAGGGCATATTTATGATTATAATACCGTGTCTCATTATATACTTTATGATTTTATACCGAACAGTAATTGTAATTGCTTACGAGTGCGAGCGAGAGCCCTAATCCGCGTAAATTCGAAGATAATTACGACATTACGTCTTAATTCAGGTAGTTTTATTTGTATTTAAATTAACTTTGGTTCTACAAAACTGCCCTTCAGCTACTAACGAAGAATAATCTCTTGCTTTGATTGTTAATTATTGTTAATTCATGACTAAACGATTAATAATATTAATGTTAAATTTTGTTTAAAGCTTTTTATTTAAATACCCTACATTTTGGGGAAATTGGTGTAGCATATTTTTTTTATTAATTTTAGGGCACTTACCTGAATATCATCATCTCTTGCTTTCCTACGAAACAATAGGTATTGCAAAAACTCATTTAGCTGACTGACTTTATACATGTTTTCAAGTATTTCAGGCACTGTAGCCTGTTGACCCAGCAATATACAGTGTAAAGTGACTTATCAATGTCACATTTTGTAATCCGGCCTATTAGTCACTGTAACAATAAAATAGTCCATGCTTCCTGTGACTAAACTATTAAAGTGTTACCAGAATAGCGATCAATTAAACTATCACGCCATCTACATTTCAGCGCTGGCAACATGCAGTTTACGCTCAAACAAATGTCACCGGTTTACAGTTGTTTCGCCATTCGGACAGGAATAGACAATCGTTTTGTTCCTAAAGGTGCATTAATTGTTGAGGAAAATCCAGAGATAATATTATTATGTTTTGTTCCGATTTGTATTTACAATTAAAGCTTCTACAGACGTTGCAACAAATGTCATGCGATTTAACGAATTCAGTCGATCAATCAGATGCCGCAATGTATTGCAAATCGTATGCGCTTATCGGTGACGTTTGGAGAAGCCATTACAAATTTGGCTCTATTTTAAATATTTAGTTTCAAGTTTTTAATAACTTGTAGTATCCGAACGGTCAAAAACACATATTTGTAAAAACATATAACATGCTAACATGTTGTAAACGAAAGCGAAATGAATTTATCGCTCAGCTAAATTGCAATAATTTAGCGCATCTTATTTTAGTTTGTTTGTAATTTCAGTTGCTGTTAAACTAATTGTGTTGAGGCCGACGCCAGACTTTATTTATTAATCGTAAAATTGTTTTTAATATAAACTTTGCCAGAATATAAACTATGGAAATATAAATAAAATCGATTGACATCATCGATTCATCCGACCGGTAGCATACCAGTTTAAAATTAACACATAAGAAAAATCTATACCTAAGCGGCACACCAAGAAAAAGTAGCTAATAGGTACCAACAATATAGCTATTTCAAAAAAGGTAATCCATAAATGTATATCCTACTTTTATTTCCTCTTTTATCGAGTTCACACGTCGATTGACACGGCGTTTTTACAAACAAAGTCGAACAGCAGTGTATTTATACGATTTATTTAATTTTATTGACACAACTCCCGCACGCGATGGTGAACGTTAAGGGACGTGAAACGGAACGCAACTTTTCACACAAATATAGGCAGGAAACAATCACTGTCAATCATTAAAAATTATGTCTCATTTTTAATTCCAAGAAGTATTGCTTCAAATTCGAAATTCTAATACTTATTTCTTAAGTCTCATTCATAAGTCTGACTCTTCTATGTTGTCGTATTCTCATTTTTTCAAGTGGCATTAAACAATATCGAAAAGTGTCCCGATAAATTGCCGCAAAGCCGCTAAAAAGCGATAAAAAGGGCATTCTCATTATGTTATTCTCGTTATTAGCGGCCGGCAATTATTCGAATAAAGCCGAGTCGTCGTAAAAGCGTCGACGCATCCGTCACCCGCCCACGCGCGATCGCTTTCGACTCGATTTCGCGATTATCGAAAAACAACATAAAATTAGCCATATAGCACCTTTAACGAATTTTTATAAATTGAACTTTAAAGTTTGAGAGAAAAGACCGTTGACACGCGCACAACGACATTGCGACGACCGGATTACTTTTTACGAATTTTCAAATTTGAATTCTGCCATGATTAAGCGTGCTCATAAATAGAAGCTAATAAATGACTTCAACATTTTTGAGACGTTTTATTCACTCTAATAATGACTTTCTCAGTAATCTATCTATCCAATCTAATATAAATTAGTTGATGTACGGTCCAATTCTGCCGTGTATCGATTTGTGACAAAGAAAAACGGAACGCAACATTCGCGCGCGAATCGCCATCTTGTTTACATCTAAACAGCAAAGTTTAATATGAATTTAAGTGCATCGTGACATATTATTCCTTCAAATTAATTACTCGGGTTTCCTTTGCGTATAACTCAGGCATCTGTCCGGCAAGACGGCATGTTTAACATGTCACTACGTCGCGATTTGTGGACGCCATTTTATATCTCCTTGCATAATTAGTAAAGATTAATGTGGGCTGTGGCGAGGCGTTGTTCCACAGTGAATTAGGGTTTATCCGTCCGTTGATGAACTAGAACTGTTTCTCTATTAATAGAGTTAATTGTCATGTTTATTCAGAGCACTTAGGAGTATTATGGGCAGCGAATAACTGCTAGTTAAGTTTAGTGTATACTTAAGTGGTTAGGCTATATCTTTAAATCTTATCTTATAATTATACCGCTGCTCGGTATTAACTACAAGTATTAAAGCATTTTATTGATTTATTGACTTTTCAAATTGCAGTTGAGTTACCATAAACAAAGTTTTTTTTTTTCACGCCAACAATTTTAAACAATAAAGTAGCGTTCACACGCTCGCGTGCCGCGCCGCTATCCATCGCGCAATCAATAAACGCCTATCGATGGTTTAATAACTGCCGAGACTGAAAAATTGCAGTAGCTAGTGATTAATTTAGGAAAACCCACTATATTGCAAATACTGGAGCAGTAATCGTAGAATTAATTAGCATACTTTAGTTGTGTACAAAAACTAAAATCTGTTGATTATTTCATCGATCATAGAAATCAGTGACCGAAAAAAAAACAAAAAAAGATAGGTTAAGGTTAGTCACAGGGAAACGGCGCCTAATCGAATAACCATTTCGCCACACACAAATCTATGGAATATCAATGGAAAAAGCCTGAAAACTAACAAAATCATCAATATCTGAGCTCTTTTTCCCTTTTCGTCTCCTGCACCGTACATGCATCAACGAATTACCGAAGCTGAGGCGTCTAACTGCGTTAGTACCTGAATTCGGTTATTTCGTTAAAAAACTTTGGTATCGTTAAAAGTTCCGGATCGGCCCCCAGGGCCCCAGTCGGGCATTGACTGAAGCGATTGTAACGGAAATTTCACATTTTCTGAAACTTTAAACATGTGTTAAGCTTTAACACTTTATTTTGGATCAAAATCGGTAAAATATGGAAAGTCTGCCTTAAAGTGGTCTCAGATGATTTGGAAGACATTTTAAATCGATATAATTATCATGGTAAACTTGAGATTTACACATTCACCCAGAAGCAAATGAAAAATCTTTTTTTTAATGGCACACATTGCGACTTTCACTATAAGTCAGATCTTGACAGCAAAGAATAAATGGGCAGTGCATTTTTAATGGCAAATTATTGTTCGAATAGTTGTACCTTCTAGTAACATTTAACTTAAAAATGGAAACATAATGCAGACGTGCCCGCCCGTCGCACTTGCAGTTTTAAATTGATTATCGGATCCAGTTAGGAACTACGGCGCACGGGGATTTTTGCGCTAAACGCGTTACCGGTAGTTGTAGCTGGCTGGTTTTATTTAAATTACGAATGATATTGTCTCTGGTGACTTATTTTTTCCATTCGGTGTTGTCAGCCAGTTTTGGAACGTTTCTTTTTACGTTTTTGGCAGTTAACCGAAATTGTATTCAGGTTCTCTATGAGGACTGTTTAATTTTATAGATCCCGTTATGCAGGGTAATAGTACAATGGTTTCTAAAAACAAGCATCATATCTGTAATCTGTGCAAATTCCAGAAATATTACAACGAAAATATAATCTAAACTTGATTTATTATTGTACTTGTTCTGTTAGTATTTGTGCTGTTATAAAAAATTTAATGCGACTGGCCCCCAGCGGCCCGAGTGTCCTCTACTTTTATTACACCTATAATATGAGAGAAAGCACCATCAAATTGTATTTAGAGTTTGTGTTGCAACATTCTGTAACGACGGATTCAAGTCAAGAACTCATCGCGATTCGAAAGTACTAACGTTAAACGGAACGCATCGAAGCTCAACCGAGTTCTTAAAAAGGCGCGAAAATAAAAATAAATTGGCGCACCAACTGACAGTTTGTTCTTTTTTCGATGCTCATACCGCCATAACTGTCAACTGCCGAACACCGGTTACTTGTACATCACTCAGCCTCTTGGAATCAATTGTGGTCGCTGCCCCCGGCCGCACGCGATACCGATCAACCGACCCTACGCACGCAACGTCGATACGCCGACGAGTCCGACAAAGGAAACATGCCAACCGAAACGGGAAACCGAATCTCCGTGTCTAAGCCTTACTATACACTTCCTGTAATTTCTGTGTTAGAGCGACGATTACTGATCGTCGCACGCAGATTCTCCTTTGTTTTCTTTTGGAAATATACGACGTTTGGCTACGGGTCAAATATGCTTGTAGATTTCACGTGACAGTGGAAATTAATAGGGTCACGGTACTCAGGACCGAGATGGACATGACATCAGACAACAGTCCGAGGTCCCAAATAATGAGACAAGCATTGACCTAGATAGCTTTAATGCACTATCTCGAACAATGTATTTAGTGCAGAAAATTAAAATAGAACGTTTGAGAAATTGCGATTATACGTGTCCCATTTGTACATTTCAGCGGTAACATTTAGCACCTAATTTTAGCGTCGGGGCTCATTTATGCAACTATTTCTTTTGCATTGAATTAACAATTCAAATGCGGCATTTTTTCCGCACCGGGCAACACTTTCGAGCGGCCGTGACGTCCGCGCGGACGCCGCGATGCAAATGAGATCGATCGCACGTGGCTACACCTCTCACCCCTTTCTTACAACTACCCCCACAATCTCGAACCTTTCCCGTTCGATTCCGCTAAAACTAAATTACTAACGAATACGAAACACTTTTTCACTGTGTCATGGTGACACGATAATTTAGGGCACCGCCTCCCCTTTAGTTTCCAAAGTCTCTGAATATTCATACGGCAATAGCAATCAATAACAGTTACAAAGAAATAGTTTTCGCGTGCGTGCACGCGATACTGTGTCGCATAAACAAATATATCACCTTTTTATATTATACCAGAATTATGGAATTGCTCGAATTTACACTTCGCCTTTGTCCCCCGCGGTCAGCGGCCATCAAACACTATCCGATAAATAAGGTTTCCGTGACCGGACGGCATTAATTGAGACCTCCTTTTTTAATTTTAAATATCCATCAAAAATGCACATCATAACGACTGGTAATAAAAGAGATCATAATCGGCCCATGCTTTATAGTCTCGAGCCGAGATAAGGGCTCGCTCGATAACTACCTAAATGATTGTAATTGAAGCGGCAGCCATCTTGAATAGCTTGTGCACAAGATGGCGCGATGCAGTTGACAGCCGCAGAGTTCAAGACACGTATCGGTAATTGTGTCCGTGCCGTATGCGGAATAATAAAATAATACGAGAAGATCAAAGGCGAAATATACGTGGTTTGAAATTTATTGGCCTCGCAGTCTTGTCGAAGAGTGATTCCCAAACAAACAAATTGGCGGCACGACTGAGCGCGACACGACGCACATCCTAATTCGGTCGTAATCGTAATTGACATGCCGGAAAATTTTAAACGCGAAATCTAATGTTTTAAACATAGTTTCAATGTCGCGTAATACAACGACCGCAATGGTAATCTGTTGTATTTAAAAATAGATTTTATCGTGACTATTGTTATGTATTTATATTTGGCGGGAATCGACCATAAATTAGGCTCTTATTTTTTTTTCGTGTAAAACCTGGTTTAGAGAGTCTCACATTAGGCGAACATTAAAAAGTAAATGCTGCAATTATAACTCCGTATCACGTATTTGGAGTTATTGTACATTTACGAGTTGAAACTTGAGACATTACGGCCATGTCAGATTATAATCTAAAAACCGTGGCAGCCATATTTATGAATTTATTTAGATCACGTTCGCTTAGTCATAAGTCGTTAGGAGACTGTGAATGGTAAAAAACTCTATAGAAGGACATAGTCATTTCGTGGTCTTGTTACGTGTATGTGGGACGTGAGAAAAAAAACGCAATTTCAATTGCGATTGATGAAATATATACTTAACAACTAAATAATTGCTTTGTTGCCTGGTAAATCACAGCTTTATTCTGTCGTGAAACTTTGAAAATAACAATGAAACTGCAGTGTGCGCTGATTGAAACAGGATCCAAAATAAACATGCGTTCGGGAAACGATTTTCAGCATATTGTCGGTTTGGGAATAAAAGTTAAGGACGCAATTAATTCTTTGTGATCTTGGGAATTAATACGCGAGTCCTCGAGCCATTCTTGGAGCCATTAAATACCGCAAAGCAAATACGACATTGTTTCCCGAAACTCGGACGGAAGTTATATTTACCTAACGTTTTTAACACGCCCATATGACTGTAACGAAGTATACATTTCAAAATGGTGTTTCATAACGATCAACAGCAAAATCGGCCACTTTTCTCCGCTCGTTGGCTGCGCAAACGACGCTCGTTGGTCACTCGCATAAGTCCGTTCAAACATAAAAGCAAATTATCCGAAAGCATTCGCGAACGTTCACCCTCCTTCAAAACTAATTAGACGCTTTAATTAAACTAATGCTAAGTATAAATCAGCATCTAAATAGTATAATTTCATTGTGCGTCCAGAGACAATATGTTGACAGGATGAACGGCCACAATATGGCGGTTTTCGCGCGTATTTCTCCTTGTTTATGGTTGCGCGCGCGACGGTTTTGGATTACGGGCTTAGGCGATGAGTGCTCGTTCCCATTCAGTGATTATCTTTAAAGCGCTATTCATTTAGCTGCATTTTAATGACTCGCCTAATTTCAATTGTACCAAATATAACTTTAGAATTTATGAGTTGGCAAGCGACTGTGAATCGTCGTGGAGCTTGTAACACTTTAGTAGCAATTAAAACGAGATCATAGTTTGAGTACATATACCTATATCTCGTATGAGTATGTAAATTGGTTGTGATCGAACGAATATGCCGATCGGCGATCACGCAATCAATCTTGATCACGCGATGTATACTTACCGCCTGTATAGTACTCTGTCGTACTGAACGTCGAATGTTGAATAGAACTTTTGCTAGAAGCGGAGTTTCACACTATAGAATGACAAGGTTCTAAATATGCTAAACATGTACTCTGTACACACTACCCTAATTAAACGTTCAACATTGTAATAGAAGTTACCGATGTGATTCATATATACTCATACTCAAGGTCTAGGTCACTAGTCTTAATTATAACTACAATTTCACTGCCACAGAAAATAGTATTTTAGATGCAGTTTTAGAACAAAAGGTCAAAAACATCATGCATGCAATTTAGTCAAACAGCCACGTTATGAAATGCCAGCTCGTATGTAAACTGCCAAACATTTTTAATTGTGAGGTTTGTTCAGTTCTGTAACTTATTTCAATGCTCGTGTCATAATCCTTGCTAAGCTAAGGTATACCTACCATAAATTGCTGTATTGATTGTGATACTTGCGCCTAAATGGCCCGGTTCTTAAGCTAGCCACTTTCAAAATTTCATACATTTATATAACAGTGAATGGGTTAAAATTTTGCTTCCGTGATCGCTAGTACCATAGACAAAAATGCAAGAACATTATTAGAAATTAAAGAACTGAATAAAAAAATTAAAATTACGATGGGCTATCTTAGCCACAAGTACTTGTGCCTTCGATCAGACACGCTGATAATTTTTTTTACAAGTTGAAGACAGTACAAAATACACACTTGGTTGTCGGTGGTTTGAACTGTAAGCTTACGTGCTCGAATATTGAAACTTAATCTTAACCCTTTTTTCCAGTGGGCTCAAAGGACGGCACCATGGGCCCCGGTTTCGGGCGAGGCGAGGGCGAGGGGGACGAGCGGCTGGCCCACATCCTCACGGAGGCCTCGCACCTCATGAAGCCAGGCCAGCCGAACGACGACTCGCGGAGCAACGACGACTCCAACTCCCCGAGGACGCAGTGCTTATCGCCGTTCTCTAATAAGGTAGGTACAGTATCCTGGCAAACGTAGGGTAAATTGACTCACGTAATCAAAATAAAAGAGGGTTATTACTTCAGGAACCCTACAGGGGTTTTTTTTATATTAGCCTATTTTAGTGTCTCACTGCTTACCAAAGGCTTCCCTTTTTTCTCTTTCAGTTTTATGTTTTATGTCGCAGGTTACCTGTTGGCACAACATTCCCCCTATAGAATTTGTCCAAGTCGTTTTGCCACCATTGTATCTACGTAACATACCTAGATTTCTGTGTATAATTTTCTTTTAGTGACTTTTTCTTCTAATAAATGGATTGCCTTAACATTGAAAATAATTATAGAATCAATTTCAAGCCCTGTCTAAATTGTTCATTTCAAATACAGTTGTATTTAATACTCGTAATACTTTCAGAACGCAGAACTTCTCGTCATTAAATACTATACGAAATACAAATACAAAATACGCTCTATTCTCGTGTTAAAAAATCAATCATTTATGTTCCAGGACTCGAGTCAAAACAGAAGACTGAAAAAATACGAAAACGATGACATCCCCCAGGAGAAAGTGGTGCGCATCTATCAGGAGGAGCTCGCCAAGATCATGACGAGGAGGGTGGACGACATGCGCCACAACCGGGACGGCTTCCCTGGGTACGTATCTATGGCTTCCAGAACATTCTACTCCTTCCAGAAAACGACGATATCCCCCAGGAGAAGGTGGTGCGCATCTACCAGGAGGACCTCGCCAAGATCATGACCAGGAGGGTGGACGACATGCGCCACAACCGGGACGGCTTCCCTGGGTACGTATATATGGCTTCCAGAACATTCTACTCCTTCCAGAAAACGACGACATCCCCCAGGAGAAGGTGGTACGCATCTACCAGGAGGAGCTCGCCAAGATCATGACCAGGAGGGTGGACGATATGCGCCACAACCGGGACGGCTTCCCTGGGTACGTATCTATGGCTTCCAGAACATTCTACTAAATAATAATGTGGTAATACTCGATTCATTGCATCGAAAGTTTTTTGATATGCTGTAACGTGAAAAAATCCTAATCTAAATTGAAGTTCCTGCATTCAGAACCCATTATTGCACTAAGCTGTAACATGAAAAATCGTATTTTTTTTTGTAAAGCAAATATAACAAATAGATAATAAAGTCCTGATACAAATTTTACCTGGTCCAGTTTTCATACCATTTGGTATGAAGAATGTAGGCGAAAAACTTCGTAATGGTATAATGAAGAGCAGCAAGTCTAGAACTAACATCCAGAATGTTTCCTCCATTTTTCAGCGGCGGCATGCCACCACACATGGAGCGACCTCCTGAAGACCTCCGCATGGCCCTGGAAGCGTACCACCGAGAACTGGCCAAGATCCAGCCCGGCGGCAACATTCCCAACCTCCACAACATCCCCGGAATGCCTCCCTTCCCCAACTTGCTCGCTCTGCAACAGCAAGCCATGCAAGCGCAGAACCAACACATCAACGGTTCCGGGGCAATACAGGATCTATCTCTCCCTAAAGATAAGAACGCTAAGATAAACGGAATTACGGATAATGATAAGGATAAGCCAATGGATGCTGAAGAGGCTATAAGGCACGCGGGTAGCGCGTTTTCGCTCGTCAGGCCGAAGCTGGAACCAGGGCAGCAGTCCACTGGATCGTCAGCTTCTAGCCCGCTCGGGAACGCCATCTTACCGCCAGCCATTACCCCTAACGAGGACTACAGCAGTTCGGCCGCGGCCAGCCCGCTGCAGCGCATGGCGTCCATCACTAATAGTCTGATCTCTCAACCGACCAACCCCACGCACCACGCGCCGCCGCAGCGTCACATGAAGGCCGTCCTCCCGCCCATAACGCAGCAACAATTCGATCTCTTCAACAACCTGAATACTGAGGACATTGTCAGAAGAGTTAAAGAGGCCCTAAGTCAGTACTCCATCAGTCAACGACTGTTTGGAGAATCCGTACTAGGGTTGTCACAGGGGTCCGTTAGTGATTTGCTGGCGAGGCCGAAGCCCTGGCATATGCTGACACAGAAAGGCCGGGAGCCCTTCATTAGGATGAAAATGTTCTTGGAAGATGATAACGCGGTTCACAAGCTAGTGGCCTCGCAGTACAAGATTGCGCCGGAGAAGCTGATGAGGACAGGAAACTATAGCGGAGCACCTCGTAAGTATTTCAACATTAGTTTATGTCTTTAAACAAAAAATATATATAAACGCAAATATTAGGTATTTAGGTAATATGTAGAACTCCATATGAATTCGATGGTAGAATAGTAATATTTTTTTGTAAATAATTAAAAGTTATTTCTCATCCGACTTACAAGTTAGTTTTGCGTTAAAATCTTTTTTGGCTATTTGTTTACCTCTTTTCAACACTGAAATTTACAGTTAAAAAAGAAACGATGGCTATTGAAACCTTGATATTGTATTTACCAAAGTTTCCCTTCTATTCCAGCATGTCCGCCAAACATGAGCAAGCCGATGCCCCCGACACAAAAGATGATCTCGGACGCGACGTCGCTCCTCAGCAAGATGCAGCAGGAGCAGCTCCTCGGCGGCGCGCACCTCGCCCACCTCGCGCCGCCCGCCGGCCTGCTGCTCACCCCCCCCGGCTTCCCCCCGCACCACGCCGTCACCCTCCCCCCGCTCGAGCCCAAGGACCGCAAGCCTCCCCCGCACGCGCCGCCGACCATGAGGCCGCTGCACCAACACATTTCCCCGAGCGTCTACGAGATGGCCGCTCTCACGCAGGATCTCGATACGCAAACCATTACTACCAAAATAAAAGAGGCATTACTAGCTAATAACATCGGCCAGAAGATTTTCGGGGAAGCGGTCCTCGGCCTCTCGCAAGGCTCGGTCAGTGAGCTCCTCTCGAAGCCGAAACCGTGGCATATGCTCAGCATTAAAGGCCGAGAACCCTTCATTAGGATGCAGCTCTGGTTGAGCGATGCGCACAACATTGATCGCCTGCAGGCGCTTAAGAACGAGCGACGGGAAGCGAATAAGCGACGACGATCGAGCGGCCCCGGGCAAGATAACTCCTCCGACACCTCCTCGAACGATACATCCGAGTTTTATCATTCGAGCTCGCCGGGGCCCGCTACCGGTGCGCCTTCCGCTAAAAAGCAACGAGTCCTTTTCTCCGAGGAACAGAAGGAGGCCCTCCGGCTCGCCTTCGCCCTAGACCCCTACCCCAACATGCCGACCATCGAATTCCTGGCAGCAGAGCTCGGGCTTTCCACGCGAACCATCACCAACTGGTTCCACAACCACAGGATGAGGTTAAAACAGCAGGCCCCGCACGGCCTCCCCGCCGAGCCCCCCGCCCGCGAGGCCTCCGCTCCCTTCGACCCGGTGCAGTTCCGGCTCCTCCTCAACCAGAGACTTCTAGAGCTGCAGAAGGAGCGCATGGGTCTAGCGGGGGTTCCTCTCCCGTATCCTCCGTACTTCGCCGCCAACTCCAATCTGGCCGCTCTAATCGGGCGCGGATTGCTCCCGCCCGAGGAGGCTAAGGACCAAGCGTCAGGGCTAGATTTGTCGATGCCGTTAAAGCGAGAGCCTGATGCGGACGATTTTGAAGATGACGACGTAGAAAGTAATCTCGGGTCGGAAGACTCGATGGACGACGGGGAAAACGGGTCGAAAACGGAGCCGAAAGCGGCGTCGACGCCGGCGCGGTCGAGCCGGCGCAAGCCCGCCGCGCCGCAGTGGGTCAACCCCGACTGGCAGGACGAGAAGCCGCGCAACCCCGACGAGGTCATCATCAACGGGGTGTGCGTGATGCGGAGTGACGACTTCAGACGCGAGGCGGAGGAGACGGTGCGTGTTGAACCGTCGCCCGTGCCTAGAGACGGCTCGCCGGCTGCCCGCGAGACGCCACGTACGCCGCACACGCCGCACACGCCCCACACGCCGCACACGCCACATACGCCGCACACGCCGCCTGAAGTCCTTCCGGAGGACAAGATAAAGGCGGAGGCCGACGACGACCGGTGGGAGTACTAGACTGTGTGATGTGATAGAACTGTTCGAGTGTTAGCGGTGGTCCGACGTAGTGTAGCGACTGTACTGAGTTAGATCATATCAAGGACGGTTATTTATTAATTAGTTAAGGGCTCCATCCAATGGAGAGGCGGGCGTAGGCGCGACTGCAAATATTATTGTGTAGTTAAATGTACTGTTTTGTTATAATTACGTTGTAAGGCCAAAGACTTTGTACATAGACCCTATTAGCCGTCTCGTGATATGCCTGGCATGCGTCCCGCCGCGGGCGACTAAACTTACGATACAAATTATGCATTTTGCTTTAATTTTTAATTTATAGACAAAGTACCCTGACTCGGTACAAATATCTGAGTATTTTTACTTCGTTTTTAATATTTGAAATCGATTATTGTAAATAAATATACCAAATATGTATCGGATAGGTGCGCGTGTACATATAGAGTAGGAGGTTTTGTAAGATACCGTCTAGGGCGCGAGGTTCATTATTGTTAAAGAAAATTGAAGTGCAATCAGAAGTAAATATAAGCTATGGTCGAAACTGAATCCCAGTTGAAAGTATTATTACGTTTATATGAACCGGTGAGGTTATAAATATTATAATTCGGTTACATAAGTTTACTTTAAATTATGAATGTTTTATTTTTTACTGTATGTTTTCTATACATTATTTTATACGAGGCGCGACGCTCAAGTTTGTGATTTGCGATAGTTAGCTGTCATTTTACTTTTTAATTTCCATAGACAATATAGTTCTCAGTGTAGAGCGGACTTGACGACTTTAGAGAACGTACAAATTATAAAACGAATACGATTAAGCAAATAATGTATTGCTTGCGGTTATAGTTTTATTTTATTTTAGCAATAAATTTGCTTTTAATCTTATTTCACTTTTTTTGTTTTATTTTTCTTTATTTTCCCATTCCTATGATTTCCTTAGTGTATAGTATGTAGTATTAAATGATAAATGTATATTTAAAGGAACCATACTCCTTGCATCACAGTGTAAATAAGTAATTTGAGTTCTTATTGTAAATACGGAAATGCCACGTCTAGTTAGTAAAAGTAACGTTAAGTAGGCAAATAGTCGCCCAGGCGTTTGTAGCTGACTGTACGTGAACAGGATCGTACATGATAATCAAAATTAAACTTTCTATACCAAGTATCCGAAAAATGTATTAAAATTATATCGGATATAGTTCTAGGCCCCAGGTTTACAAAATTCAAAAATATAACGGTTTGAAAATTAAAAGAATCTGGATTACGGCAAGTCTTAACGTTCAGTTTTAGTATTACCAAATTTCATACATATCGATGTTATATATAAACCAATAAGTTAGGTAATAAGTAATAGCATGTAATAGTCAATATTAAAACTTACAGCTGTCTAACAGTAACAAGAAAATCATTTTAATCTTGACACTGAAAAATAAATACAGATTTTCGTAAAGTTGAATTTTTCAGAACATTTTATACCTACATAATGCAAACGCAGGTGTAGATATTACTTTAAATACGTTTTATAATAATTTTATAGCTTTTGCTTTGAATATAATGACTATATATTGTTACTTATTAATTACTCTAAATATTTTTGAGCCATCTGATTTTTCCACGAAAGTACCAAGCAAATAATAGAGTAGCTTCAAAATTTTAAATACAACTGCGAAAAAACATTCTAATTTATTCTAACGTATGTCAAACTATACATAGACATTTTTTATTAGTGATAAAAATTTAATATTATTTCAGTTGGCTTTTCATTCGGTATTAATAATTAGTTTCAAGTGGCATAAATTACCATTAAAACAATTTTAAATTAAAATAGAACTAGTTTTGGCGCATATTGTTTTGAGTTTACAAATTTCCCGCCAATTCTACTTTCGTGGTGCCGCCATCTTATATTCTATTGTCTATTGTTGCGTTAATGTTTGCAATAGCGAATAACACTGTACATAAGTAACGTAGCGGATAGATTATTATACGTTATCTCAATTATAATAATGAATAGTTATTAAATAGCAGTAATTATTATTGTTCATATCATATTAATAATAATGATGCTGAAACCATTGTCTTCTTTCCGAACAATTTCTAAAGTTATTAAATTTAAAAATAAAGAAATTGCTAATCAGTCGATGTTTTATTTGAGTAGGTAACTAAAACTATACGGTTCTGCTTCACTTCCCTTCGATAAGATATTTGTTTAATGATGTATTTCCACATTATTCGTATTGAAAAGAATAAAGGCCAGATCACACCGGCTGCGTGTCCGTGGCACGTGCACGTGCGTTAAAATGTTGGAGCTGTGCACGCACACGTCACGCAAGCGGTGTGCCGTCTCTCATAAGGATCTATATATCACAACACGCACCTGCACGTTTACGCACATGCCTCCGCAGGGGTCTTAATCATTAGTTGCCAACATTTTTTGCACCGAGACCCCCTTATGAAAGTTTTTGGTGTAATCAAAAGTAAATGCTTAAAAAAAGAACAACGGGTTGCACTCCGGGAGTGCCGACAGAAGTGAAAACTCAATGACTAGTCCAAAATGTCTGCAGCACTATGTATAATTGACCCATCCTCCTTTCTATTGAAAAACTTTAGTTCCGAAATTGCTGGTCAGTGATCTTGTTTAAAATTCTAAATTCTTTACAATTAAGTACAATATATATACAGTGGTACTACTAAACTAAATTAATAACTAGCTTAAATCTAAAATAGGCCCTTGAGGCATTGTACCAAGGATGCTGGCGGCATTTCCTCGCTGTATCGCAATGCTGATACGTTGTACGAGGTAGCCGCCAGCTCTTCGGTCACCAGTTCCGTCAACCAGACGCTTCGCGATTTCTGCGAACAACTTATGCGCGCTGGGACCCCATGGACCTAGAGTTTCAACTCCAAATGGTACAAAATGGTACTCTCTACCGAGGCTCTTATATTTGTTACGTTTTAGAATTTCGGCGCTTTCCGCCGCTCCGCCCGCTTTTACAGTAGTCCGTTGGAGCTGGGACGGTGCCAGTGTGTCTACGCAGGTAGCATCCCACACTAACATCCGTCCCAAGCTCCAAGGAACTAAGGACACTCCATCAGGCCTCTTGCCATCATCTCTGATAATGCCAGTCGGCTCCAGAAGAGCAGGCACATTGATGGTGGCAAGAGACCGACGGACTATGTCATTGAGCGACGCATGTCTCGAAAAACGGCCTGCACTTTTTTGACAAGATAATCCGTGGTGTCCCAGTCGGTCCACGTCCGTGCCACAAGAGCATATGTGTGGCGTACACACCGAAACCCCGAGTCGCAAACCAGTCGCCAGCCTTAAGGGAGGCCGGATCCAAGAAAGTACCAGTATTGGGCGAAGGATGGGCATGTAGCCAGTAACCGGCTTCCCGGGCTCCGACCGCCAAAAGCCTCGCGCGGTCTGGACCTGTACAGTTGTTTAGGAGAGTATTGTAAGTTAAATCACAGTAAACATTATCCCAACTCCTTTGTGAATTTGGGTTGTCTGGAAATTATTTGCCTGGGCAAGCAATTTTAAAAGCATTTTTGGCGTCCTCAAAGCCCGCGATCTCACAGTTTGTGGGCAAAGCCCTTAAGATATTTCCTATGAGACCAGACGTGCTATGAGTGGACGCCAAAAAGGCTGGGGAAGCCACACTGGAAATTTTGCGAATTCCTAAACCTCCAAACCGAATAGGGAGGGACGCTTGAGACCAGGAAGGCTCGATTAGCTGAATGTTTAGAATCATCTCTAAACTAATTTTGATCAAATCATCTATGGGCGACAAATTTTGATGTTTCCAGAAAGGACAACAACGGAGCACATACGTAAATTTAGGGACAAAAAGGCAGAATTTAAGAATCACAAGAGCATAATGAGGGCTAATTTCGAGTAAGCGATCCGTGTGACTTTTGAATTTAGTTATGGATTTTGTATTAAAGGAAAAAATGGAAAAATTTACGCTTCCGGCAGGACTTGAACCCGCATCCTCCACAATCCGTGTGTTGCTCTTAACCAATTGAGCTACGGAAGCCTACCAGGACATCGCAAATCTTTCCATTCCATTCTTTATGTAAACACGCCTTTGGGGTGGCGTATAGCGACATCTACCGAAAGACAATTACATCTTTTAACGGCACCGGAGTCTCAAGTTGCATTGAGAATTCACCAGTAACAATGTGCTAACCCATACTAAATCAATTTTTTTTATCAAGCAGATACGTCTGCGAGCGATATTCCAAATTTTGTATTAAAGGAAAAAATGGAAAAATTTACGCTTCCGGCAGGACTTGAACCCGCATCCTCCACAATCCGTGTGTTGCTCTTAACCAATTGAGCTACGGAAGCCTACCAGGACATCGCAAATCTTTCCATTCCATTCTTTATGTAAACACGCCTTTGGGGTGGCGTATAGCGACATCTACCGAAAGACAATTACATCTTTTAACGGCACCGGAGTCTCAAGTTGCATTGAGAATTCACCAGTAACAATGTGCTAACCCATACTAAATCAATTTTTTTTATCAAGCAGATACGTCTGCGAGCGATATTCCAAATTTTGTATTAAAGGAAAAAATGGAAAAATTTACGCTTCCGGCAGGACTTGAACCCGCATCCTCCACAATCCGTGTGTTGCTCTTAACCAATTGAGCTACGGAAGCCTACCAGGACATCGCAAATCTTTCCATTCCATTCTTTATGTAAACACGCCTTTGGGGTGGCGTATAGCGACATCTACCGAAAGACAATTACATCTTTTAACGGCACCGGAGTCTCAAGTTGCATTGAGAATTCACCAGTAACAATGTGCTAACCCATACTAAATCAATTTTTTTTATCAAGCAGATACGTCTGCGAGCGATATTCCAAATTTTGTATTAAAGGAAAAAATGGAATATCGCTCGCAGACGTATCTGCTTGATAAAAAAAAAATTGATTTAGTTATGGAGTTAGAAATATAATCGGGAAAAGATTCTTCGAATATAGGAGAACCCAGGAGGCAAAGAGAATACTTGTCTACTGATTTGATATTGGGAGTCAGATCGTCAAATTTGGGTTGTAAGTCGGTCAAAGTACAAGAAGATTTTTGAATAAATAGTTCGCATTTACTGAAATTCAGTTCTAAACCAATATTTTCGAAACTACTCGTAATAAAAGACAAATCAGAGAGTACAGTATTCACGTCGCCTCCTAGGGTTCCGTCATCTAAGTACCACACATTGAATTTTGATTTTAAATTTTTGATAATTGGATTTATAGCCAAACTAAAATTGCTGGCCCGAGAGGGTCACCCTGCTGACAGCCAACCTCAGAAGATAATTCTGTTAATTAAGTTAATTGTTTAAAACTCCAACATGACAATCGTTGATAGAAAACGCCAATTCTCATGTTGGCTGAGCCCCGATATATTTCTAAGGGCGTCCGCTAGCTGGCGTACGTATGTGCCATTGTATATATAGCACAGAATAAATAATACTACTAGGTACAGAAGATTCACTCTCTAACAAAACGCGTCTGTTACGATTAAGACAGATATGATGGCGCAAGTGCCACGCGCGGCCTATGGCTAGCCACCAAAATTGGTGTGGGACGGATGTACTTGTTGCGACGCGACGAAAACCCGGAGTGAGTCACGCCTGATTGTAGGTAAAATCCGTTACGCGCGTCCGCGCCAGTTAGCGTTGCTCATACTCGTTCCATCTCTCTCTCGGTCAACCGCCAGCTGGCGGACGCCCTAATGACATCTGAATCTGGGACTACAGGAAGGGAGGTACCATATTCCGGAGGGCCACGCTCAGAGCTTTCACGCATTTGTTTGAACCAATGTAGGACGATCGGCGTCAACGTGTGAACGCTCACAGGGCCTACCGCGAACCACGTTCGACGAGTTGCCTCTCTGTTTCACTTGTAAATTCGTACGTAAGTGTGACAGGGAGGCAACACGTCAAACGTGCTTCGCGGTAGGCCCTCAGAGCATGCGTGTCCAGGCCGAGGCGTTGAGATAACCTACAACGTGATGCTGATGAAGCATGCTATTTTATGTGTAGTTATATTTTGTAATTGGGCAATAATTTCCTATCAATTACCGAACACGCAGCGCAGATGTGCGGCCGAGGTTTAGGTGCCTAAGTGTAAACGTTTGGTTTGAGGTGTCTTGCGCATAGTCATTAGGGCCAGTTGCACCAACCACATTTGACAGACTGATCAACGTCAGCCGGCGCGCCCCGGCGCTTTACTATGAAACTTTCCATACATAAAAATTTAGCGAACTCTTTAACGATACGAACAAGTTAGTGCAACCGACCCTAAATGTAACATACGAATTCAGACAGCACCAGTTTTGCTGCTGCAATATTGCTGTCGACTGCATGGCTAAAATCCAAGCATCAACATTGATTCCGCCATGTCCTGTAGCAATGCAGTCGGCAGCAATGCTATATAGGCCCCGTGCATGAACTATAGGGGGCAGCATAGGAGCCGTCAGATTTTTGCCGCGAGGCGTAAATGTGTCGTTTATGCTTCCGATGTAGCCCACAAGATGGCAGAACCTACTATGCACAAGGAAACGTACCGACGAGAACGGTATACGGTAGCACTGTCTTTGGCAATGTACATGTGCATGTTTCTGATTCAGGCCATAAGATGCCAGACCATCCAACGCGCACGGTCCCTATGAAGCATCACAATACAATTCTGCAGTTAGTAACGCTGGTGCAGAATAAATAATAGTACTAATAGGTACAGAAGACTCACTCTCTAACAAAACGCGTCTGTTACGATCAGGACAGATATGGCCGCTAGATGGCGTCAGCGCCACGCGCGGCTTATGGCTAGCCACCAAAATTGGTGTGGAACGGATGTACTTTTAGCTACCTGTAGCAAAGCGACGAAATCGCGGATGAGCCACGCCTGACGCTGGTGCAGTCTAAATCCTAATGGTATATTAGTGGCTATTGAATTAACGTTCCTACGTGTTATTCTATGATTATTCATAAACAATTATATAATTTATTTACCGCAATTGGAAACTGGTTAGTAAAGCAATAAATAACGGATATCATACACCCTGTAGAGAATTAATTACCCGTCTTAAAACGGCTCTACTTTGCATATTAATCAGTCGAGTTTCTAGTTTTGAGAACGCTACACTACACTTTAATTTAGTTATTTAAATACTTGCCATGTGTTCAAACGCCATACTTGCAAAAAAAAAACGATAATAATAATTTCAGTTGGCTACGCTTAAAACAATTCAATAAAAATAATATTTCTGTGATGTGCGTATCAGAGACTATGTAAATCCTAATTCTAAACACCTATGATTTAATAAAATAGGTACGAATATTTTTAGTGACCCTAACTGATGATTTACAGATACTTTACTAGTAATTTCGTGAAATCTACATAATAGTAAATATATAAGTACCACAATAGTGCCAAAACATCTGCCAGTTACCCTTAGGTCACCTAATCAAACGTGTTACCTAAGAATATGTGCCTAATACATGAACACATGTGTGCCTAAGAAATAAGTAGGTCCTACTATTGTAGTATGGTCTATTGACCATAGTCATAGACTAGACTTGTCTGAATAATTTGCAGTTGGACACTGACTCGCAAAAAAGTAAAAAAATAAGCACATAATCAAACATGTGTTACATGTAAAGTGTATTCATCCTTACGTGTCTTATCGTGTAAAATTGTAAACAAACGTGACGTCAAAGAATCATTCCAACAATACGATTCAAAGACAATCTAGACATCGTAATGTCATATGTTTTTGAGATGTTTTTGAGGTGATCCGTTCGTTACAGCGATGAATGATGAAAATCTTATTAGAAATGATATTTTTCAGTGGTTATTTGGTTGATTTCAATACTTTGTGAGTATCTTTAAGTATACAACAACGTCAACAACATGTTAAGTGATGATAATTGTGTAATTCCACAGAAAAGTGTGACAATGTCTTCGAGAAATGTATGTTTACGTGATAGTCTCCTAAGCCGTAGAAATGAAAAATGCAAAATTTGCCACAGAAATTTGATACAATGTAGGAAATAGAGTTGATTTTACGTTGTTCAAAAACTGAAGGAAACAAAGCAACAGCAACTCTGTTCCAATTCTAATATGATTTAAATTTCATTGAACTGAATCATTACTATAGGTAGGATCTTGGGCCTTAGGAGGATAAGACAAGTAAGGATGAATACACTTTACATGTGTGCCTAAGAAATAAGTAGCTATACTACCTATAAACCATAAATAATAAACAAAGCAACCTTGACTGTGATAAAAGCTGAATAATTTGCTTGACTAGCACCTGTTGCTCACTCTATTCATTGCCCAGCAGTGGGACGCTGACTCGCATAAACAAATAATTATACGACTAAAGAATAAATTTTATTATCAATAAAACGCATAACTCAATATGTCAGGGGTCTCCGCACAAGGCTACGCCTGTAAGGGTAAGTTATAAGTAGTTAAAATTATTGAACTAGTTACGCAACAAACTGAAAATAAAGTACAAGTAAGAGAAAAAAATATATAAAAAATTATTAAAAATAAAATATAAACCAGACATGCGTCTAACAGCATGTTTGTTGTTGTGTTTGGTGGTAGTGAAGTGTGATGACGGTCAAACGGTCTCGAGCCCGTTGGCAGGATTTTTGCAGACGGTTGTCGACGCCTTTCCGG
This sequence comes from Cydia splendana, assembly GCF_910591565.1. Classification (NCBI taxonomy): domain Eukaryota; kingdom Metazoa; phylum Arthropoda; class Insecta; order Lepidoptera; family Tortricidae; genus Cydia; species Cydia splendana. The sequence goes on from NC_085978.1 coordinate 15,934,240, forward strand.
TCCTCTGCGATGTCTTCTTCAGTGTTTTTGGAGAAGTGGTAAGTTATTAAAAATCAAGTTGAAGAAATAAGTTTCGCTGTTAATACAAATAACTATATCCTACTGAAGAAAAGTACTATTATTGGACCTTTAATAGGTATTAACAATATAGGAATAATTGAATAAATATAACTGTGTAGTTATTTACGTAAAAGATAGACTTTTTGAATTCATTTCAGTCGGCGAGCGAACCCAACTTGGAATCGACCTATAAGTTTTTGAATTAGAGAAGCAATGGAAAAGTTCACTGTCTCGGGTGAGACTCGAACTCGCGACTAAAGAAGTATAAGAAGTGTTACATTATTTAAGAACACTTACATTATATAGCGGGTTGATACCTAGAAGTCGCAAGTTCAAGTCTTGTCCAAAACAGTCTTTTTTCTCTTTATAGATATGACGTTTTATAAATAATTTATTTAACAACCAAAGCTCGGCTACAAACTTCAACGAATAGTTCGGTTTCAGAACGAGATCGCATTCCAAACAGCGCTATCGGCGGCGCTCAGACTGGTGGACTTGGCCTTCCCGGCGAAGCCTCCGCCCCGCGTCCCTGAACCCTGGTGGGGAGACCAAGCTAAACATGATACCAGCATTAGAAGATTCACCGTGCACTTTTCTGACGAGGTGAGATATGACATGACCGAAGGCAAAAAAAAACCAAAAAAAAAGGTATCATACGCCCCATAGCAAACATGGAACGTTGTCATTATGAAATATGAACGCGGAACTTACTTCAACGGTACTTTCCTCGTGTCTGTAGATCGGGACCAATCAAGATAATGGACGGAACTAAATTTAAACTGAAACTAGGACTTTAAACCTTCAACGGATATTTAGATTGTTTTATTTGGTTAAGTATTATATTGCAGATGATAGCAGACCTACGGTACCGCATCCACAACCGGCGGAACCTGACGCAGCCTCTCCACAACGCCGGCAACACCTATGGCACCCACGCTGGGTACCTCGCGCACTTCCTCGACTACTGGACTGACGGGTACGACTTCGGGGCGAGGGAGGAGTGGCTGAACAGCTTCCCGCAGAGCATTACGAATATTCAGGGTAATGTCATCTTGTTAATCTCCTCACCCATCCTCTCTACGGCTCCCACGCTGGGTACCTCGCGCACTTCCTCGACTACTGGGCTGACGGGTACGACGTTGGGGCGAGGGAGGCCTGGGTGAACAGCTTCCCGCAGAGCATTACAAATATTCAGGGTAATGGCATCTTGTTAATCTCCTCACCCATCCTCTCTACGGCTCCCACGCTGGGTACCTCGCGCACTTCCTCGACTACTGGGCTGACGGGTACGACTTTGGGGCGAGGGAGGAGTGGCTGAACAGCTTCCCGCAGAGCATAACGAATATTCAGGGTAATGTCATCTTGTTAATCTCCTCACCCATGCTCGCTACGGCTCCCACGCTGGGTACCTCGCGCACTTCCTCGACTACTGGGCTGACGGGTACGACTTCGGGGCGAGGGAGGAGTGGCTCAACAGCTTCCCGCAGAGCATTACGAATATTCAGGGTAATGTCATCTTGTTGATCTCCTCACCCATCCTCTCTACGGCACCCACGCTGGGTACCTCGCGCACTTCCTCGACTACTGGGCTGACGGGTACGACTTCGGGGCGAGGGAGGACTGGCTGAACAGCTTCCCGCAGAGCATTACAAATATTCAGGGTAATGTCATTTTCTCTCTCTCTGCTCAGTTCAAGTTCATAACAGAATAATTTTTAAGAAAAAAAAACCGACTTCCATGGGGGCCGGTGAAAGATTATTGTAGATTGTGCACTATGTAGAAAAGGAGGTAAAACCACCCACTTGTCTACTAGCATTTCGCTTCCGTAAGGGTCGTAGTTCTAGCCTAACCTAACCCACTTCTCTGATAGCAGTTCGGTTCTGTGAGGATCGCAGTTCGAACCTAATCAAACCCACTTTTCAAGTAGCATTTCGTTTCTGTAAGGCTCGCAGTTCTAACCTAACCTAACCCTTGTTCGGTTCTGTGAGGATCGCAGTTCAAACCTAACCTAACCCACTTAACGGCGCATGCGGTGCGGTGTACGGGGGTTTGAGCGGGAGGGGCTAGGAAGATTGGCATCATTATACTTTATACCTACATTTTATGGCAGATAATCATAGTGGTTTATTTAGTTAAGGTATCATAGTGGTTTTCCGGGTCAAGGTCCGGGTCCGAGTCTGGGTCCGAGTCCGGGTCCAGTCCAGGTCCGAGTCCGGGTCCGAATCCGGGTCCGAGTCCGGGTCAAGGTCCGGGTCCGAGTCTGGGTCCGAGTCCGGGTCAAGGTCCGAAGTCCGGGTCCGAGTCCGGGTCAAGGTCCGGGTCCGAGTCCGGGTCAATGTCCGGGTCCGAGTCCGGGTCCGAGTCCGGGTCCGAGTCCGGGTCCGAGTCCGGGTCAGAGTCCGGGTCAGAGTCCGGGTCCGAGTCCGGGTCTGAGTCCGGGTCAAGGTCCGAGTCCGGGTCCGAGTCCGGGTCAAGGTCCGGGTCCGAGTCCGGGTCAAGGTCCGGGTCCGAGTCCGGGTCAAGGTCCGAGTCCGGGTCCGAGTCCGACTCAAGGTCCGGGTCCGAGTCTGGGTCAAGGTCCGGGTCCGAGTCTGGGTCCGAGTCCGGGTCCGAGTCCGAGTCAAGGTCCGGGTCCGAGTCCGGGTCCGGTCCGGGTCAAGGTCCGGGTGCGAGTCCGGGTTCTGTTCTGGTCATCATCAGCAGTTCCACTTGCTCAAATGCCACTTTTTTAAATGTAAATGCTTGATTTTATGATGAAAATACAAAAAAATCTATACGTATGCCTTTAATATTTGAGGAGTTCCCTCGATTCCTTATGGATCCCATCATCAGAACTCGAGCTTGACAAAAATGTGGCTTAAAACCTAATTTGCTTAACAAACATAACTAAGAGGACAAATCGCCAAACGTGAACTATGCGTCGTTGAAGAGTTCCGTTCTGATCATCATCAGCAGTTCCACTTCATCAAATGCGACAGTTTTTAATGAAAATGATTGATTTTCTGATGTAAATACAAAAATCTCTATACGCATGCCTTTAAGATTTGAGGAGTTCCCTCGATTCCTCATGGATCCCTTCATCAGAACTCGAGCTTGACAAAAATGTGGCTTAAAAACTTAATTTGCTTAACAAACATAACTAAGAGGACAAATCGCCAAACGTGAACTATGCGTCGTTGAAGAGTTCCGTTCTGATCATCATCAGCAGTTCCACTTCATCAAATGTCACTTTTCTGAATGTATATTCTTGATTTGTTGATAAAAACCCAAAAATCACTATATGTATGCCTTTAAAATGTTAAGAGTTCCCTCGATTCCTCATAGATCCCATCATCAGAACTGGGTTTTGACAAAAACGGGACCAATCTGTATGCATATACATACAATCAATAAAAGAATTTTCAAAATCGGTCCAGTAATGACGGAGATATGGAGTAACAAACATAAATAAAAAAATTAAAAAAAAACATACAACCGAATTGATAACCTCCTTCTTTGAGATTTGGAAGTCGGTTAATTATAGTACTTAGGGTCATACTACCACTAACGCGTAGCCATTTGGTAAGTGTCAGAGTGGAGAACTACCCCGAACTGTCAAATTTATAGTAAAACTTCTGGACTTAATATGTACCTAACTACCTACCTACTTAATTACTTATGTCCTTAGTTACTCCGGTCAATTTAAACCCAATACTCCTCAAATATTTATTTGTATTTGCTCTCTAGATTTGATTTGATTAGAACATACATATGATATGGATGATCCTCTTATTACATTAAGCTTGAATTGCTTTTTAATTTTCTCCATGACAATGGCAATGACACCTTTAAAGATTAAAGGTATAATTAAAAAAAACTCTTGAACTACCAACTTCAGGACTAGACATCCACTTCATCCACGCGAAAGCTCCCAACCCTCACCGGAAGAAGGTACTGCCACTGCTGATGCTGCACGGCTTTCCAGTCACCGCCTTCGAGTTTGTCTACGTCATCCAAGACCTGATGGAAGAGAGAGACGACTGTGACTTTGTGTTTGAGATGATCGTTCCACACTTGCCGGGATATGGGTATTCAGAGGTTAGTAAGATTTATTTTTCTTCCAGACTTTTATTTCTTGCAGAAATATAAACTTTCATGCTCTTTCGATCATAATTGCGACTACTCTAAGTAGTTTTCGAAATAAACAACAATTCAATTTTAAGACACATCAAGTTACCATTTCCCAGACTACTTTTAGAAATCAGCTAGATTAGGCAATATTGCCTTTCTAACTTAAGCTGATGATGTATATGAAATAAAACTATTTAAACGGACGATGTCTACTACAGTTGGCTCTACATCCATAATTTTGCCGACACGAGAGTTCCAATAAGTTTACTTAAATTAAAGCATATTAACACTTTGGAAGCACTTTCACGCTGTCCTTAGTCAATTGGCAGACTAAACTATATATTATAGTTAACTTTAAATACCCAGGCGACATACAAGATCGGTATGGCTCCGTACCAAATGGGCATCATAATGAAGAATCTGATGCTGCGCTTGGGCAAGCCGCAGTTCTACATCCACGCCGGGGACGTGGGCCAGGCCGTTGGAGACGCGGTCGCTGTTCTCTTCCCCGAAAGAGTGCTGGGGCTGCATACTAACTTCCCGTTCAGGTATGGATAAATACCTGTGAACTCATTCATGATTGGCTAGGTAAATAGACCAGTCAGAAAAGTGGAAGGCTAAAGATCGCAGGGCCTCCCACCAACTAGATGGTCCGACCAAGTTAAGAAGGCCACCTCAGGCAAACTCCACCAAGCGGTGAGGACTATGGGAGATCGAGAATGACGGAGACAAATCATAGGAGCTGCAAAACCAAGTGATCACGATCCTCAGTAATGAGGGACCGACAAAGAAGACCAGTCTACGAAAATCTATCAGGAGAACTGTGGTGTATGCATAATTATTACACCGCTTTTTGACTACTGATTCTTGTAGTACTGAAAAGTGGTGCTGTCTCCCCCAATGCCCCTTGAATTTCCCCCTTATAATTCTTATACATTCGCCGCATTTTTTTTTAATCGGACTTAAGAGATTCAAGTCTTAGCGTAATTGCACTGCCACGACCTTGGATTTACCGGCCTTTAACCGACTTTAATTTCGTAGAAGATTTTTCTGTTGTATATAAGGAGATAAATAAAATTGATGATGAATATTTATAACTTTTAGCTATTGAATCAGGAGTTAAATGGCGGAAGTCCATCCTAACTAGTCTGCCTCTTAGAGGCAAAAGTCGAGTCGAATAAGTATTGGTTTATTACATTTATTGCTTATGTATTCATCATATACCTTTATGTGGTAGGAACTATAATTGCATTCAGAAGGTTCGCAAATAAGTGTAAAGAGTTGACACTAATTATTGCGACAGCGCGGAGTAGCTGTTTTGCCTGATTTGATTTACCTGAATATCAGAGCAGCAGTAAGTACTATTTCAAATCAAATTGTCATCCTCAAATTCCAGTCTCCGCTCTCGGACAATAGCCAAACTGGTGCTGGGACAGCTGTACCCGCCGGCCGTGGTGGAGGCCCAATACGAAGACCGGCTATATCCACTGACAGCTCGCCTGGAGTTCTATCTAGAGAATTTCGGGTACTTCCATATGCAGGCTTCGAAGCCGGATAACGTTGGTGAGTATGTTTTAAATGTACTGGTGGAATGTCCTCTGTTGGAAATATGGTTCCCTTATTTTCTTAGTAAACGTACCGATATATCTGTATCTTGTATTTAATTTATTGACAGCCCCAACGAGTCAATAAGCAGCTAATGTAGCCGCACCATTTTTTTCTGTTGACGGACACCTTTTACCTATATTATGATCACACCTTCTGACCCTCGAATCTCCAAGTGCCTAACATGTCCTAAGATTTCTAAAACAACGAATTTATAATTTGTGATTACCCCTTCTGGTAAAAACTACATTCTTGTTTCTACACACCATTTTAAACAAACGTCACTTTCCAGGTCACGGTCTGGACGACTCCCCAGTCGCCCATGCCTCCTGGCTCATCCAGAACCTGATCATGGCAACAGACGTGGCCGGCGAGAGACTCATCGACGGTAACCTGTCGGCAAACTATAACATGGACGACTTCTACGACTCCTTCACCGTGCACTGGGCGTGTCGAAGCATGACGACCGCGGCGAGGTCGTACGCGGTGGCGTTGGCGGTGCATCAGGACCCGTTGTCCATGAGTATCTTCATGTAAGTGATGTTAAAGGGACTGACAGTTCTACGACTCTTTCACCGTGCACTGGGCGTGTCGGAGCAAGACGACCGCGGCGAGGTCGTATGCGAAGGCCTTTGCGGTGCATGAAGACCCTTTGTCTATTAGTATTGATAGGTGAAACCGCATAAAAATCCGTTCAGTAGTTTCTGAGTTTATCGCGAACAAACATACAAACACACAAACAGACGCGGCGGGGGACTTTGCTTTATAAGGTGTAGTGATATTGCCTACAATGTTACGCCATACGCTTAAATAACTATTTCAACAGGACCCCAACACCTGTCCCATTCGCCGCCATCAAATTCCGCCACGAGTTGGTCTACCAGCCGGACGACTTCCTCCGGGACAAGTACCCCAACCTGGTCCAGTCCAACACCCTGGACTTCGGCGGACACTTCGCCGGCTACCAGGAGCCCGCGGTCCTGGCTGACAGCATACGGACTTCCGTAGCCAAAATGGAACAGTTCCATAGAAACTAGGGGACCGGTGTGGCTCGAGTGCTCAGGCGATTGGACAGGATCTTAGGCAATTCAGGCAAAATAATTGTCCATAAATAATTACCTACTTATATATTATTCTCCTTTGTTTTTTGTAGTTGAATTTGCTCTGTACATTTGTTACGGTTAAGTATTTTTTTAATCCTATTAAATAAATAAATAAAATATAGTATAAGTTAGTACTAGCAGTCGCCTTGTGTCACCGCCTCAATTTCGGGCAGGCTGAAACCCAGCGCTGAAGCCACGCAGTAAAGGCGGGGCTTCCAGCACATTAGCTGAGACTCTCCTATTGTCACGTAACTCACATAGATGTAATTTGAGCTCATTTATACATATAATATTGTCTAGGTTAAGTATAGCTAGAGTGTAAAAATAATTGTAATTTATAACCTTTGTTGTGGCAATAAATTATTTATCTATCTATCTATCTCAAAATATCAGGATTCGAATCGATGAAGTCCCTAGACAAAATCCTCAAGATTGCTAATTAAATTTATGGCAACCGTTTTGTGATCTAAAAAAGCGGTACGATTTTTTTTAAACTCCGCTCTCTGAACCTATGGCGCCTAGCGTACCTTAAACGTTATTCTAGATCTATGTGTTACTGACGTTACTGTGTAGAACTGTGTGAACATAGGATAGTTTTTATCAATCATCATCATCATCCGACGCAGACGGAGTCGCGGGCAGAAACTAGTTGGTAAATAAATAATATAATGAACGTATTTATTACAAAAAAACATCACTTACGCCACCACATGCATAAGTAGGTAGGTACATTATTATATTATAAAGTACCTAAGAATAAGAAGAAGGCAAACTCTTTAAAATGCAACTCTATCATATGAATAAATACTTCTACAATCATGAAATATGAGTCATGTTTCTGAATAGAAACATTATTTCAATAACTTACACCTATAGGCTAAGTATTTTACTTAGGTAATCCCAAGAAATGGCGTATGCGCCCCACTTACTAATAAGCATAGTCATAGTATTTTATTCATAAACAATACAGGATTGTGTTTGAAAATACATTTTACACATACACTTATAACTAAACAAAAACAAGTAAATCAACACTTGAGACTAAACAATATCGAACACTTCATCTATAGTATAAAAACACCCTCTCAATAAAAACAGTTTTAATTTGTGTTTAAAGATATTACTTTCTGATATTGTTTTAAGTTCTACAGGAAGTTTGTTAAACAATTTCACGGCCTGGTGTCTTACACAGTGTTCCTCTATTTTTGATGATGGACGGAAATTAACTTTTATATTTTTGGTGCGCGACACTTTACGCAACTCCTGTTCCTCATCAGTTTCAAATTTTGAGCTATGTTTAACGAGATCCGTGAGTAATAAGAGCACATACAGACTAGGCACCGTAAGGATGCCAAGTTTTTCAAAATACTGCCTGCAAGACGTCCTTTGTGGGATGCGAATCATGATTCTAATCCCTCTTTTTTGAGCGATTAGAGCTCTATTGATGTTGTATTGGAAGCTGTTTCCCCATAACATAATACTGTACCTCAACTTGGACTCAATCAGAGCATGATAAACTATTTTAAGATGTTCTATATTAATTTCATCTCTGAGCGTTCTCAGGGCATAGCATGCTGAACTAACTGCGTTCTCAATACCATCCAGCTCTTGTGTCCAGTTTAATTTAGAATCGAGACGTATACCCAGAAATTTTACAGCATCAACTACTGCTACAGATGTTCCATTCATAACGATTAGAAGCTCGTCATTTTTCTTAGAGTTTTGTTTGAACAGAATTATTTGAGTTTTATCGGTATTTAGGCATAAATTATTAAAAGTAAACCATTCATAAAAGGAAGATATTGCAAGATTGATTAGTTCATTGAGCTCTACTAAGTTTTTAGCGTGTACAACAGCATTAGTATCATCAGCATACATTATTAAATTACAGTTTGGTACTACATTAGATATAAATTTAACAAGATCATTTGTAAATATAATAAAAAGTACAGGGCCTAAAATGGACCCCTGCGGGACTCCTCGTTTTACTTCCACTGGTGCAGACTTAATGGATCTTACGCAACCATGACTTGTATCTTTTATTTCTACGTATTGGTTACGGTTTTCGAGATAGTTACGTAAGAGACCGTAAGTTTTGCCCCTTACACCATAAAACTCCAGTTTCTTCATAAGCAATTCATGGTCCACTGTGTCAAAGGCAGAACTGAGGTCTAGAAATAAGCCTACTACTCTATTTTTACTATGGATCTTTGAGATGACATCATCAATCAAAAGATTTATTGCATCTATAGTGCCTACATTCTTTTGGAAGCCAAATTGTCTTGGGTTAATTATATGATTGTTTTGAAGGTGTTGCAAAAGACGGGTTTTAATAAGCTTTTCGAAAATCTTTGACAGTACTGGAAGAAGTGATATGGGTCTATAATTATTCGGGTCTGTTTTTTGGCCTTTTTTGTACACAGGCACAACTTTGGCTACCTTTAACTGATCAGGGAAGATTGATTCATCATAACATTGGTTAAAGAATTGTGCAAGAGGTTCTGAGAGAATATCTATAGATTGTTTAAATACAAAAATTGGTATTTCGTCAAACCCGTAAGATTTCTTATTTTCCATGGCTTGCACGGTCTTTGTAACTTCAGAAGATGTTATCGGCCACCAAATTATATCATTATAGCACATTTCATCGTGATGTTTTAAGCAGTGGATTGCAGAGGACAAATTACCTGTACTCGTCATTTTACTGTAATCAAAACGATTAGATAATAATTCGGCAACGTCTTGTGGTTTGTATATAGTATCGCTATTGACTTTCATTACTAGTTTATTCTGTTTAAGGCCAGTTGATTTATTTCTATGTCTATTAATAACGCTCCAAATACCTTTAATTGATCCTCCGGTTTTATAAATTTCCCTTTGTACGGCTATTTTTTTTGCATGTCTAATAACTTTTCTGAATAAATTTATGTATTTATCACGGTAAATTAAAATAGAAGGGTCACAGATTGATTTATTGATATTTGTTATTATTCTCTTCATTTTACTAGATACCTTTACACCTTTTGTGATCCATTTTAATTTCACTTGATCTTTACATCTAAATCTCTTCTTCTTTTTAATAAAATTTAGATGGAATTCTTCAGATATTTTACTAAGAAACCCGTTAACATCCAAATTTGCCCAACATACGTCAGCTAACCTCTTTCTAAATGACTCTACAGATTTTTCATTTAGATATCTTTTCTCTATAACAATCATATTGTCATTGCTGGCTTCGTTTGTATCTAAGGTCAGACTACAGAATATTGCAGCGTGTCCGTCTGCTAACCCATTATGATCAACATCCGTTGTTATATCTTGGTTAAAGGGTAAATTGGTTAAAAAGTTATCAACACATGACTGTGAATGGTTACGTTTGAAGGTTATGTCGTTAATAAGGTGCTTAAAATTGTAACATTTTAGAAGATTAAGGAAGTCAGATCGTTGCTTTGTATCTATTAACAAATTCACATTAAAATCGCCACAAATAACTGCTTTTTTATCGAAAAGATAATCTAACAAGGTTTCTAATTGCTTCATAAATACTTCAAAATTACTGTCTTTAGGACATCTATAGCAGCAAACAATGTATACATTCGTTTTGATATCTCTAATTCCACAAATTTCAAAGCCGTCTGATACATATAGTTTGTTACATATTACCATTTCTTGTGACTCTCTATTTGAAGATGCCATAATCAGTGTACCACCCCTCTTTTTAGATGGTCTTGTGTTGAAAGATGCTAACGTATAATTAGGTAGGCTAAAAGAAGAAACAGCATTTTTATTGAGAAAGTGCTTACTAATACATACATAGTCCATTTGTTTATCCTGTTCATCCAGGTAAATTTCTAGCTCATTTGTTTTATTTGAAATACCGCATACATTTTGATGGAATATATTTAACTTATCTGTATTTTGAGCTATGTTGTTAGTTACGAAAAAAAATATCAGAACTGTTACTAAGGTTTAGTCGGTTGTTTGCCACCCAACGTATGTTATTACTCAAATTTTGTACAACATTCCTCATACCAGAGTTGTTTAACCTTCCATTGTTTGAAGAAAACATGTCCAAAGATACATTACGGTTACAATCATAGATATAAAAGCATTCATTATGATTCGGTAAATCTTTAAACATCAAGTGATTAAAATATTCAACTCTACTATTATATATAGGTTTGCCACATATGTATGTTGGGCACGCTACGACCAGATTTGTAAATGTGATACTTTTCGCAGCTTCTCTTATGAAGTGTACTAGTGCACCAATATCTTGAGAATTATGAAAATCTTCCTCTCCGATTAGAACAATACAGTAGTCATTCATCGACATGCTACGTAGTTGACTCTGTATATTCTTGAACAGCTCTCTTACACCTCCACCTGGAGTGATATGATGGCATGCAGCAAGACCTTTGAGGTTGTCATCGTTTCTTATTATATTTATTATTTTGTTCTTATTATTATTGCTTAAGATAAGCAATTTGTTTGGGTTGGATGAATCATTCTCCTTAGTCTTCGAGATTACGTCAGCCTGATTCTTTTCAACTGGCTGTATTGTAACTGTCATCATTGTTTTATGTTCAGGTGCTAACTTTTCAGGCAGTAGTGCAGTTTTTTCAGAGGAACACTCTGGGATAGCTTCGGTCACTAGCTTGGTTTTTAATTTATTTTTCTTGATAGGTACTGAAATGACGGGATATTGGTGTAGGTGTATTTTTTTGCAAAATATTCTCGCAAGCTTCATATTTCTTGCGTATCTCAGATATGTCATTTTTTAAATCGATGTTTTCAGTAATTAAGTTCTCTATTTTGCAGTTTGCTCTCAAAAGTTGGTCTTGCAAGTTATTTAGTTGCTTCTTAAGTTCTTCTATTTTCTGCATCTGCGTATCTGAGTTCTGTGATTGATTGCCATTTTTGTATGTAACGTCTGAGTGGTTAGTTAATTTCAATGTATGTTCGAAATCGAATGCCTTTTCTTCTGCCTCGTTCTTGTGAATGACGGTAATATCAAGACAGCTACTCCTATTTAAACAGCTTTTTGGTCGCAAAAATGAGGTATCCAAACTGTTTTCGTTAGTTAAATATTCAAATGAGTTTTGAACAGGGATATTATATTTCCTTTCCGTTTTATTTTCTGAGTGTGGAATTGATGACTTTCGTACCCGTTCGACCTCTGTCAGCGCAGACGCAGGTACTATTGTAGTCGTGGATGTATGAGATGATAGAGATGAGTTACGGTACCCAATCTCCTTTCGAATTTTCGGCGTGCTACCCCTTTTCACCGGTATCTTACATTGCCTACATTTAGAACACATCCATGACGCCTTGCGGTCTCGGTCCATTAAGTTATACAATTTTTCCATGTTTGAACATAAAAGATCAAAAGCACGCTCACACCGGGAACACGTGAGGTAATGTTTTCCTTGGATATAATTTTCACATTTTGCGCAGATAGGTTTTGTACTTGACGCCATTTTCCCGGTTGCGTAAAGTTTTAAGCGGCCAAGTTTTAAGTTCAATTTTTTCAAATGTTTTGCTCAGGTAAATTACTTTATTAATGATGTCTAATTGTCAAAAACACTGAAATTATAATTACACTGCACTTATAAACAATCCTGACCACCTATATGGTGTTTATATACAATATTTACAAAGTTTTGGCTAAAGGTCATTGACCGTAGTTGGTAGCAAATGTTTTGCTTAGGTAATTCACTTTATTAATGATGTCTAATTGTCAAAAACACTGAAATTATTATTACACTGCACTTATAAACAATCCTGACCACCTATATGGTGTTTATGTACAATATTTACAAAGTTTTGGCTAAAGGTCATTGACCGTAGTTGGTAGCGTCCTTTCGGCGGCAGTTATGTAATTTGAATTTTTTCGATATTTACACTAATTGTGGGCATAAATCTTTGTTTATATACGTATGCAAACACTGTTTTTAATCGCTGTAATGAGATAGGTGGAATAATATTATAGTTTTTACATAAAAAAGTCACCATTTTAAAGCTTTAGCAAGGATACACTATTTGAACTCATAGCGTCGTTGTATCACTATTGTTTTTTGAGATAACATTTGCTGTTATCAATTACACTTTAGTCTATCATTTACAACACTTTTTTGACACTTTTACCATTTTTACGAATTAAATAAAGCGCGGTTGTTAACGCGCGGCGACAGCTCTCTCGATTTTAAAGTTTACAAGCCTCAATTAGTTAATTAATGTTTTATAATTTTTCTAACATACTTAATACTTAGGTAAGTCACCATGGCAGATTAAGAGACAAGCAATATTAAGCTAATTGAGGTTTGCAGCGCGTTTATTAATATCGCAGTAACTGACATCTCAGGCCCTCCGCTCCGCCATTAAATTTAATTTATATATTTTTTAATTTATATATTTACCTACCTGAGGGCCCAACCAAAGAAAACTCGAAACGCTACCATACATTATTTACGTTTAACCGTTTAACGTAGTGTTCGTTACATTTTCTGCAAACGATTGTCATCATGGATAACGAAATTTTGTTGGCCCTCTATCCTTGTAACCCAGAGAGGAAACTAGACTATAATATTTTGTCATCAAAATGTAAGTTCGAATTAGCCCTTTTCCTCACAAAGTTTTCCTTCTAATTAACCTAACCTAACAAATTAATTTACAATATAATTCCTAGTACCTCAAATGCGTTTGAGAATGAAGACCCCATTACGAAGTCGCAAACAACTGCCGATTAGCAATGCACCGATACCGTTTACATACCGAACAAAACGTCTGGAATACATTAATCGACTCGATAAAAACAATCAATCAGGTTTGCAGTTTCAATGTGTTAGCTTGGTGTTAGTCCACTCTAGTCAACATGTTTTGATATTTACTTTGTGCATAATAATTATAGTTTATGTGACTGCTACATAATGAAGGGCATTAAAATAGGAGTGTAGGTTTACATCACACCTACCTACAGTTACGTACACTAAGACAAGTCTGAAACGATTTTGATAGCACACGCAGTGCAAGTGTTATTTTAAACGTCAAACTTCTATGAAAATATGACGTATTAAATAACACCTACACTGCGTATGCTATCAAAATCGTTGTAGACTTTTCTTGGTCTAACTCTACACCTGCTTTATCTATACACATATTATAACCTCTCTATAATTTATTCAGGAAGCGCATGTTACGACCGCCATAGCGACATTTGATCACACTGTTTTCAATTGACATTTAATTTGGAATAAAACGTCATCACGTATTAATAGTCGAATGAACTCAAATCTTTATGCTGGACGTAATTTGCTGTTTTGAACGCATCATAGAGGGTTTATGATATGCGTGTAGATAATAGTATTTTATGCGATTGCTACACAACGAATAAGACTGGGCTTATGAAACGAACGAAGTGAGTTTCATAATAGGATCATACTAGTGTTTTAATGCCTAATTATGTACTGTTGCATACACTGTTTTACTGTGCTTTTATTCTGTGGTAATAGTCCAATGATGCGTGTAGCATCCTTGCTGTTCTGTCTTGTGTTCGTGGCATGTGAGTGTAAAGTCAAAAGAAATGACGATTTACCAGACAGAAGCCCAGTGGAAGGTCTCGTGGAAACGATCAACAAAGTGTTTCCAGTGCTTGCTGATATCTTCAAAAGCGCTTTTGGAACAATAGTAAGTACTTACCTAATTCTTTAAAAAACGAAACTGTAGGTCTTAAGAGCCAACAGGAGTGGTCATTCCTCCATACAAACGTAGTCCTCGTTTTCCTCCGTGGTTTTTGAAGCTAGAGCAATGATTTTTTCAACACATATTAATATTGTCAATATCTGTGTCGGACCGTTTTGCTTTTTTTGATATTTTTGTTTTTTAAGGCGCTAGAGCCCTTCAAAAACGGCCAAAATGGCCTAATAGACTATGCCGCAATGAGAGGCGTGGTATTCAAAACTGATATCAATTAGCCAAAAAAGCAAAACGGTCCGACACAGATAATTTCATAATCATTTAGATTTCCAAATTTGGTTACGATTGGTTAAGTTTTGGGGGAGGAAAAAGAGGACTACGAAACCTCGATTTTTGTCATTTTTACGCAGGATTTTTCGCCTCAGCTGCAGTTGTCCCTATCGCACTAATTTTAGGGGCGGAGTCAAGTTTCTAAATACGTACACAGCCAGAAAAGTGATGGGCAATAGTCGACATTTAATGTCGATAATCTAGTGATGTAAGAAGTTATCGATAAACCGTCTTGTGTGAAAATATCTAGATCCTAAGATACAAGGGGTTTTGGGTTGAGAGTAGGGAACACATTTTTGTAGTTATGATATACAATCTATTATGAACTTTTTGATTCTAATATTTCAAATTAGAAATCAAAATCAAAAATATTTTATTGCATGGTTAAAATGGGTTAACAAAATTTTTAGGTACCTACAGGCACGCTTCGTAATTGTCGAGCAATTTAGGGTCCTAGCTGAATTGGTTGTTCCATACTTACTCGTGCTCTATGGAATGTCCAATTTAGCTAGAACCCTAAATGGCTCAACAGTCACGGAGCGTGACAGTACAAATGATTCATGTTCTGTATATCCTGCCCTACAATGGCGTTAATATTTGGTTGTCATGTCTATACTTCGTTTTTAAGCATTATTGAAAAAAAAAATAGTAAATACTAATATTAACCACTAAGTACATAACTATTACAAAAAAAGCTAATAAATAATTATACGATTGCATGCTTAAAAAAGACACGTCACCTTCACTCTAATGCTAAACAAACGAAGAATAAGAACTAACAGCGATAAGACCGCCTGTTGCTACCTTTATCTACATTGTAAATCGGTTTTAGGGTTCCGTACCCAAAGGGTAAAACACGGGACCCTATTACTAAGATTCCGCTGTCCGTCCGTCCGTCTGTATCTCTGTATCTCACGAACCGTGATAGCTAGACAGTTGAAATTTTCACAGATGATTTATTTCTGTTGCCGCTATAACAACAAATACTAAAAACAGGATAAAATAAAAATTTTAGTGGGACCTCCCATACAACAAACGTGATTTTTGACCGAAGTTAAGCAACGTCGGGCGGGGTCAGTACTTGGATGGGTGACCGTTTTTATAAATAATGGTACGGAACCCTTCGTGTGCGAGTCCGACTAGCACTTCGCCGGTTTTTTTTTAATTTGTTTTTATGTTTGTGGTGTAATAAAGAATATTTTAGAGTCAGACCAAGAAAAGTCTACAGCAATTTTGATAGCACACGCAGTGCAAGTGTTATTTATATGTCATAATTTCATAGAAGCGACGTTTGAAATAATACTTGCACTGCGTGTTCTATCAAAATCGCTATAGATTTTTCTTGGCCTAACTCTACTTTAAATTACAAAGTAAGGCCTAAATTATAAAATAAGGCCCATCAATGTTTTTTTTTTGTGTTTATTAAACTTGATATTTTGTCTATAGTATTAGCGGACATGGCCTCAAAATTTAAACCCGCTTAAGAATCGGGCCTTATTTCGTGCATTATATACAATACTACCCATTTTTGTGTAGTCATTATTTATACTATAGAAGCATTGTTTGAGTAGCCAATTATTTAAACAGTATTTTTTTAAAGGGCAACGGTGGCAATATTTTAAGGTCTGGATAATAAGATACAGATCTTAATAAGGATATCAATGTAAGTGAATGTTACCATGACTACCAAACAAACAAATGTGATAGAATTTGCCAGCTGGCATTGTAACATTCAGACAGTTACCTATGTACCTAATCTGAAATATGAATAAATTAGTAATATTTTAAACAGGAAAGTAAACCGAATTTTGGCCTTTTGCTGGACACAATCACAATAGTAATTTGTTTTACAAGAGGGCAAAGTTTATCGCCACCGGTTGATGCATTTGCAGCACCAATGGTAGAAAATGCAAGCTCATCATCAACTGCATAATCGACGTTTGATATGACTATTGAATCCGAGCTTTTTGATCATGAATCATGATAAAACAAAATTTTAGAAGGTCGCAGAATAGTGGATTTAAAATATTTATTTTCTGTGATCTCAAATATCAGGCACGATCATACAAATTGTACATTTGCTGATCTTGCCTTTGTCATTGAAAGACGTAAGGGTTTACACAGAGAATATATATTTAAGTGTAATATGTGCAAAAAAAAGGAAACGATACACTCTGAAGACCCAAAAAGAAAATGTTAGTAAATACTGCTCCTCCCCATGGTTACTTGGTTCCTTATTCAACCTACCTGAAATTAAACGAGTAGGTTAGTAAATTATATCATTTTACATTATAAAGTTAAATGTTTAGGTATCTCAATCACTTACTCACTGGTGGACATGGACGCAAAATTTTTGCCCATCTACTTATACTATCTTATAAAAAATGAAATTTTGAAAGTTAGCACGCTTAAAGTTCGTTTTTTTTGCATTAAGGTAACAGATTTTGACATGTCTTATTAAAAATTACCATTGAAAAATAAGTCATAGCAAATATGTTAGAATTATAAATCATATTAATGAGCAAGAGCACCCTAAACCGGCGAGCGTGTATGAGGAATGTTATGAATGTGAAGGAAGCGAAAGTGGTATGTCAGGATCGTAGCAAGTGGAAATCCGTGGTCTCTGCCTACCCCTCCGGGAAATAGGCGTGATTGTATGTATGTATGTATGTATGTATTAATCATATACTTTTTTATATTCTTTTGCTTTCATAAGTAATATAAACTAATTTTTGAAAGCGTTTTTCAATAATTATTAATAAAAAGACACGTCATGATTGTTTACCTTCTTTCTAATGCTAAAAAATAACGAACTATAATAACCGGGCCTTATTTGGTACAGAACCTTGATTTGATAGGTACATCGGATATTCTGGGCCCCTGAGTTTGTTACGTAAAGGACAAAATGGTGACATGTGGTTAGAGCTGATACTGTTAAACTAGTGGTTCTGTGCGCTAAGTATAAAAAATAAGCTTCAGCGAACTCATTAAGCCTAGGACCTCTACACCAATCTGACACCTGATGCGATCGATTGGCTGCGTAGCCTGGATGTCGACTTATAATTAGTTATACTAGTAGCATGATTATATTGCCTACAATATTAATACGCCATACGCTTAAAAAAAAAAAAAAAAAAAAAATTAAGCCTAGAAAAAACCCTACACCCTACTGCCACTTAAGTCAGTCTTGAGTCTTTGAATCAATTTCCGTAGTAGTACTACTACTACTAAGGTACTAGGAGGTAATAAGGCCTATAGTAGGTATAATAAGGCCTACCTGAAAAATAATGTTCTTACAACAGTGTAACCGTGTTAGTTATTTGAGTAACATATATGTAAAGTGATACAATTAAAAGCTAACAGCAAACCAGTACATAAATTATATCTTATGTACTTCTTATGAATTACACTCTTATAAAGGTTTCGGCTAATTACGCTTAATTACTTGAATAAAGGTAGATGAATTGCGTGCGGTCCAATAGGTAACCACAACTCACGGAGTCCAAAACAATAAGCTGATCAGCAAAGTCAAGTAAACAAAGGCAAGTCACAGTAGTAGAAAGATTATCGAGTTCCGTAAACGTAAGCCGGGTCAAAAAATTCAATCGCAACACAGTAAGTAATAAGTGAACGCCTCGTGGCAGTAACGCACGAAAAATAACATTGCAAATTGTCGGCAATGAGGCGCGCGCGGGTGCAAGCGTACGCATCTGTGTGCGTGCATTACACACACAAATACAGTCTCTCACGCCCCGTCAGAGCGACGGGTATATTCAGCTTGAAATCTCAAAATTGACTTTTAGCTCAGCTCCCGTTTCGTCTTAATAACAATGTAAAAAACTGGCCAATTGCGTGTCGGACGACTTTGTGTATTGATTGAGATATTGGTGGATCCTGTGGAAGATAGTTTTGGCTCATCCTCTAATAGATACTGACTGTACTCATACACATAGCCAGCAGCAGAAGTAGCTAAGCAAGAAGTAGGTAGCTAAGAGTATATAGATCTTATGAAAACCACCAAACTTATGGTCCAAAATTTCCCAACTGTGGTCTGAAAGTACCTCAAACCTTAGTCAAATATCTTAGTTTAGGTGAGACAATTATTTGAATAAACCAATTATAAGGCAAAATATTTCATATATGGGAAAACAAACCGAAAAAAACATTGGTATGGATAGATATTTAATTACGTATGGACTATTGTAGGGTCATTTTATGCCACATCAAGAGATGAAATGAAACCACCTCAAAATTTGATCACAGAATCGAGTTGCTTTCCACGCAGCTCTAAAGGGAGCAGTCCACTTGGTGGACCTGGCTTTCCCCGCACATCCCCCACCCCGCGTGCCTGAGCGCTGGTGGGGGGAGAACCAGCACAGAGACACCAGTATTAGGAGGTTTACAGTGCGTTTCTCCGATGAGGTAAGTCTTTCTATTAAAATTAAAAAATCATTCATGGGTAATTGTGTAAGATTTTATAATAAACTTCCAAACCATATTACTGAATTATCTATTAATAAATTTAAGAATTATGTAAAGCGTAAACTTATTTCTAAAGCTTATTATACCACACAAGACTACATGAATGATATTACAACGTGGGATTAATTGTTATTCGAAATGATTATTTATTTATTAGGTACATTTGATTATTGATGAGGAAATGGATATTCCGATGTAATACTATCTACTTCTTTTGCTACTTATGCTTTTTTTTTGACATTTAGATTTTATTCTAGAAATTCTAGACTAGTATTTTTTTATACAATCTTTTTAATGTTTGACGATCCTTTTGTGAAATTCTTAGTGTTAAATTTGATATGTATAATAATCCAATTTTATTATGGAATAATATTAACATCAATAAATTGCTCTGATAATTAGATTAAGATTAATTACGATTCATAAGAGCTTGTTGCTAGGCCTACATGAATAAAGTATATTTTTGATTTTGATTTTGATTGATTTTGATTAGTCACAAGAATATAGGTTTTCTGGACGTTGGGATTCCTCCATCGATTGACACAAAGAAGCCCCCTTAATAGGTCGTTTTTCCTGCATTCCTGCGCAGCGCTTTCATGACCTGACTATCTGTTTCTTGTAAGATTGTTTACTATCTATTATGTATTATCATATGCTTTGTATGAGAATTTTATCATATGTATTCAACATTAAAAAGAGGTACGTCCCTGCTGGACATCAGATTCCTCATGGTCTTTCGACCATGTTGACGTTAAGGGCTGATTCTGGAGGCGAGGCCGTGGGCTTTTGATCCGTGTATTACACCTGATATATCTCTACCTGCTGTTAGAAAAAGCCTTCTATTTCGTATTTCTATATTTTTATTACCTGACCAGTAATTAGGGACATTTTCAGAAAGCTCAATTATAGTAAAATGTTGCAGATGATATCCGACCTACGCTACCGCATACACTACCGTCGAAACTTTACGCGTGCGCTCCACGGTGTCGCCAACACCTACGGTACCCACGCCGCCTACCTCGCCCACTTCCTCGACCACTGGGCTTACAAATACGACTTTGCAGCGAGAGAAGATTGGCTGAATAGTTTTCCGCAATATGTCACGAACATTCAGGGTAAGTTTACCGGGTCTCGATTGTTTTAAGTCATATTGTATTGTTTGTTCTAATTTTCGTTAGTAATAATTTGTTTGGTTCAGAAACGCGTAACTTTTCAGGATTGCCATAAAACAAACAACCTAACGTATCTACCTATAGGATAACCTTACGAAAATCCTGAAAAGTTAACGGTTTATGTTTTAGGACTAATGATAATATGACAAACAATAGGTACGAGTACATTATGACTTATGATTTAAAACTTTATGTCAATCAAAAGGGACCCCAAGTCTACCGCATACAACATCGTCAGAACCATGTCAGAGCCTTTATGATACTTTTCTCTGGACGGCAAACACCTCTAGCTATACAAAATTTACGCGGAACTGGCATGATTTAATATGGAATGCAAAACGAGTCCACTATCAACTAATTTTGAATTTATAAAGACACTTCAATCTTCAGGCCTAGACATCCACTTCATCCACATAAGACCTCCCAACCCTCGCAAGAAGGTGCTCCCAATCCTGCTGCTGCACGGCTTTCCGGTCACCGCCTTTGAGTACGTCCACGTTATTCAGAACCTGATGGAGGAGAAAGATGACTGCGACTTCGTGTTCGAGATCGTCGTGCCGGACTTACCGGGATATGGGTATTCAGAGGTTAGTA
Source organism: Cydia splendana (assembly GCF_910591565.1). Taxonomy (NCBI): domain Eukaryota; kingdom Metazoa; phylum Arthropoda; class Insecta; order Lepidoptera; family Tortricidae; genus Cydia; species Cydia splendana. The sequence continues at coordinate 15,955,391 of NC_085978.1, forward strand.
GCATGTCCGTGGAAAGACGTGGCAGGATAACTCAGACTGAGGAGGATCGTTAGGCTTTATATTTTTGTGAAAGCGGCCTAGAGTCAGACCGAGATACGTCTGCAACGATTTTGATAGGACACGCAGTGCAAGTGTTATTTTAAACGTCAAACTTCTATGAAATATTATGACGTAGGTATAAATAACACTTGCACTGCGTATGCTATCAAAATTGTTGCAGACTTTTCTTGGTATACTCTAAATAGATTCCAATTTCCGTAGTCTGTGGTTTTATATAAGTTTACGTTATCGACTTTATCGTTTAACATGTTTGTCGTAAACATGAACGCCATCTAATCTAATTGGGTGCCTCAGCAATCATCGACTGCCCGGAGCAGATAAAACTTACGATGTCATTACTCATTGTACTCCACTATTAAACTTCACAAACTGTTACAGGCAACATACAAGCCAGGCATGGCGCTGTACCAAATGGGCATCATCATGAAGAACCTGATGCTGCGCCTGGGCAAGCCGCAGTTCTACATCCACGCCGGGGACGTGGGACACGTGGTGGGGGATGCTATTGCTACACTCTTCCCTGAGAGAGTTCTGGGATTCCATACTAATTTGCCTATCAGGTGTTGTTAATTTTGCCTATCACTCGTTTTTTTTTTGTACCAACAAATGCTTTTTTTCTGTACCAACAAATGCTTTTTTTCTTTTATAGCAGGTCAGAACAACAAGCTTATAGCCCTGGTGGTGTTCATTTATCGTATAGTCTATGGACGCTTTTGACAAGCAAAGATTAATTTAATAACATTTAATTCATCAATCTCTTTTCCTGAAGGGATATCGAATCACTTGTTTAAGTTCAAAAGTTCTTGCACGTTATCGATGCTTTAAGAACTTGTAACTTCTTGAATTTATTTAAATTGGTAGTTTCCACAGATCCACAGAAAATTACGCTACGCTTGTAAAATGACTATTGTAAAAGAATATATATTTGAATAGAAATCCAAATGACATTATTCCAGTAACCGTCCTCAATCGCTGACCAAATGGGTGCTAGGTCAGCTGTACCCGCCAGCAGTCGTCGACGGGCGATACGAAGACCGGATGTACCCTCTCTCAACTCGTCTGCAGGAATATCTGGAGCACTTCGGCTACTTCCACATGCAGGCTACTAAGCCGGATAACGTGGGTGAGTATAATCCTAAAGACTAGTAATTCCTTTGACCACCAAAGACGTCAACTGACGACCTGACGTGCGCGGCTACAACCCAATATTCGTGGATTTCGAGTATTTTGGCAAGGTTCACAGTGACGCGCCGCACATGACAGGCGTGACGTTCAAAGGGTTAAATTTACTTCAATTGCTTTGACGTAGAACCTCCGCCATGATTGTCGGTAGACGACGTCTTTTATCGTTTCGGCTACGCTGGACGTCATGCTAGGAGTATGTGCACAGACTTGGCAAGCAACAGGGATTGGAAGCACCACCACGAACTTATCACGAATATAGTGGCACTTTCATACTTTGTCGCTGCACAGTGGTGCAGAAGTTAGCTTCGGCTACGAACTGTATCTTACGGACCGATACGACCTTCAAGGAAAGAGCGTACTCCCATCTTAGGCCGGCAACCCTTCTGGTGTTGCACGTGTCCAATTGTCCATGGACGACGGCAATCGCTTACCATCAGGCGATCCGCCTGCTCGTTTGCCTCCTTTATATAAAAGAAACTTTGTTCCCAGGCCACGGCCTCGACGAATCCCCAGTAGCTTTAACTTCCTGGCTCCTCGAGAACATCATGATGGGCACCGACCGCACCGGCCAGTTCGTCATCGACGGCAACCTATCGCAGCACTACGACATGAACGATTGGCTCGACACCTTTACCATCTACTGGGCGAGCCAGAGTACGACGACTGCTGTGCGGTCGTATGCCGAGTTCCTGGCGTTGAGGAGGGATCCGTTGTCGTTTGGCATCTTGATGTAAGTAATCATACAGTTAAGCATTGTCCTAAATTAAAAAGAAAGGTCAAGAGCTGGCACTGAAGATCAAAAAAAATTACATTCAGTTTTGTAAATTTGGCTTGTACAAAGATTGCAAACCAAATAATCTGTAAATTAAAAGATATAGGTAGGGGGGTACGCGAGTGTAAAGTCTGACACACTAAAGAGAACCCAATTTTGTATTTCTGTAGTTGTAGGAAGTCTTAAGACCACTATTGCTTGAATTTGGAACTCCTGACTAGTTTACCCTATCTTGATGGTCAGGGGTTTCCTAGTAAGTCCTTGATTTTCCCCGTAGACATTTACCTCAATAAAAATGAATAATGAGTGAATGACAGGAATTGGTGGGAGACGGGTCAAGACCGGGATACGTGGAAAGGGACGAGATAAGCGTTTGCCCAGCAGTGGGACACTCTAGGCTCATATAAATAAATAAATGAGTGTTATTATTATTGGACAGGACTCCGACGCCCGTCTTGTTCGCCGCCATCAACTTTCGCTACGAGATTGTGTACATGCCAGACGACTTCCTCCGAGACAAGTACCCCAACCTGGTGCAGACGACCACGCTGGACTTTGGAGGACATTTCGCTGGGTTCCAGGTGCCGGCGGTGCTGGCTGACAGTATATGGACTTCTGTGGCCAAGATGGAAATGGTCCGCAGAAACCAAGGCGCAATACCATAATCCCACAAGTCATATAGAAGTACCTAGTCTATAAGATACTAGTAGTATTAAGTTATAAATAGAGATATGATTTATATTAGCATTCGTTTCATTATGGCGGTCTTCACATTGGATGTAGATCGACCATAGAAGGTAGAATCGTATAGAAGTGGTATACGCGTGCCTCCGTGAGGGACAAAACATACGCAAATGCGACACTGTGATTGGTCGAATTTATTTGTTGCCCACCATTATCCATACAAAAAAAAGGTGGGGAACAAAAAATATGTGAGACTGTGATAAGGACAAACAATAATAGCGCTTTCTCTGCTACTCCTACTGAAAGATACGTAAGACTATCCCGTTCTGTCAGTTATCCCCACCACTCATGCCCAATCCAGTTATACTAGATTCATGAGATCGACAGTACGCTTTGGTGTGCGAGCGGAATATCGCTATACGAGCATATTGTTGTCTCGCTTGACATACCTCCGCCGGGGTGGCGTGCCGATCTGCATCAGTATGACGACCGCGTAAAAACCTATAGTAGCCACTAGAGCAGTGGTCGGCAACAAGCGGCCCGCGAACCTTTCACTTGCGGCCCGCGAGCCTCCCTGGCTATTTTGTATGTAATATTGACGAACGACAATGTCTGATAAAGTCATAAATATTAACAAAGTGCGGCCTGCGTCAACTTCGGTAACTACTATTTGGGCCTTGGCTGCTAAAAGGTTGCCGACCGCTGCACTAGAGGAAGGATAAATCCCAGAAAATTATAGATAAAATAATATAAGATTACAAATCAAACCTTCACTATTTATTAGACTAAATATTTAAATAAACTCCAACTACATTTTTGAACAAAATATCCAGACCAAAATATAAACAAAACAGCTATTTTGAGCAAATGGGTTCAACTTAGCGTAATAAAAAAACTACAATAGCTATATTAAAATAGACGAACAACTTCAATCAACCTCTTCAATGATCGGTCCATCGCTGCCCCCAGTTTTTCCAGCAGCACCATGGAGTTTCTTCATCAACGGGGCGCAAGCGACGGTCAAATCCTTCAGCTTGCTCACATACTCGTCTTTCTCAGCTAGACTGTTGCTGTCCATCCAACGGATAGTGTCCTCACACTTACGACGAGCGTTAGAACCTTTTTCTGCATCAAGTTTACTTCCAGCTTCGTCCAACGCCTGCTTCACGCCATAAGCGTAGGATTCCAACTTGTTCCTTGCGGTGATCCTATCTCTCTGCAAATCGTCTTCATGCTTATATTTCTCAGCATCAGATAACATTCGATCTATGTCAGCTTGCGACAGTCTACCTTTATCGTTCTTTATAACGATGTTCTTGCTCTTGCCTGTGCTATTATCTTTCGCAGATACATTAAGGATTCCATTGGCGTCTATGTCAAATGAGACGTCTATTTGTGGGACGCCTCTTGGAGCGGGCGGTATACCAGTCAAATCAAAAGATCCTAAAAGGTTATTATCCTTTGTCATAGCTCGTTCGCCTTCGTAAACTTGGACGGTGACAGCTGGCTGGTTGTCAGAATAAGTCGTAAATGTTTGAGACTGTTTGCAAGGTATTTTGGCGTTACGTTCGACTATCTTTGTCATGACGCCACCACTTGTCTCAATACCAAGTGATAAAGGAGCAACGTCCACTAAAAGGACATCTTGGATTTTGGAATGGCGCTCTCCGCCTAAGATGGCCGCTTGTACCGCCGCACCGTAAGCCACAGCTTCGTCAGGGTTTATGGATAAATTAAGCTTCTTGCCATTGAAACAGTTTTGCAGCATACTCTGTATTTTCGGGATTCGCGTTGAGCCACCGACGAGCACTATATCGTTGATTGAGCTTTTGTCTAGTTTTGCGTCCTTGAGAGCTTTCTCCACAGGCTCTAAAGTATTTCGAAAGAGATCAGCGTTGAGCTCTTCAAAACGTGCTCGTGAGACTCGAGAGAAAAAGTCTATTCCTTCATAAAGCGCGTCAATTTCGATGCTAGCTTCAGTGCTTGATGACAGCGTACGCTTTGCTCTTTCTGCCGCTGTGCGTAAACGACGCAATGCCTTGGGGTTATTTCGTAGATCTTTCTTATGTTTCCGTTTAAATTCATCAGCTAAGAAGTTTACAAGTCTGTTGTCAAAGTCTTCCCCGCCTAAATGAGTGTCGCCGGCAGTAGCCTTCACTTCAAAGAGCGATCCTTCATCTATTGTCAGTATAGACACGTCGAAGGTTCCTCCACCTAAATCGAAAATTAAGACGTTTCGTTCTCCTTTCAAGTCTTTATCCAAGCCGTATGCCAGAGCAGCTGCAGTAGGCTCATTTATAATCCTGAGGACATTCATTCCTGCGATAGCCCCAGCGTCCTTCGTAGCCTGACGCTGTGAATCGTTAAAGTAAGCGGGAACAGTAATAACTGCATCTCTCACAGAGCTACCAAGGTATGTTTCAGCTACTTCCTTCATCTTGATCAGCACCATGCTGCTGATTTCTTCAGGAGCAAATCGTTTAGACTTTCCTTTGTACTCTACTTGAATCTTCGGCTTGCCTCCATCGTTGACTACTTTGAATGGCCAGTGCTTCATGTCTTGTTGGATTTTAGGGTCATCAAACTTACGCCCTATAAGTCGTTTAGCATCGAAGATGGTGTTGCTGGGATTGAGAGCCACTTGGTTCTTGGCGGCGTCGCCTATGAGGCGCTCGGTGTCCGTAAACGCGACGTAGGAAGGGGTGGTGCGGTTACCTTGGTCGTTCGCTATTATTTCTACGTTGCCATGCTGCCACACCCCTACACATGAGAAGGTCGTTCCCAAGTCTATACCAATTGCAGGCATTGTAGTAGTTAAATAATCGCTCTTAAATATCACTTGTGTATTTGATGCGCTTGTCAGGTTTGTTTTTTTAAAGGTTTGACAGATTTTCTGACAATATTTTACATTCAAAGCTAGTTTGAATATAGAAGATGACGTACCTACAATAAAAATAACTGCCAGTTAAACCGTGATTTTATTAAGCTTTTTTTGGTTATTTCATAAATCTCATAACGTGAATGTGACTTTACTGAAACAATGTTTTGATAAAAACGTGATAAAAACATGTGGTTTAAAGAAAATTTTATGAAATTCATCTAAATGTGTGCAGTAGTCTAACAAAGCGTAGTCTTCCTAAACCGTAGGAAAAAATGTACTGTGGTAAAACAAAACGCGGAAACTTCAAACAGTTGTCATTGTCACTGTCAAAAGTGTCAAAGTCTCACGAAACATTGTTTATTATTCGAGTTGAAATATCTGTATAACATGTTTTCTGTTGTGATTAATCCTAAAGTGTGATATTTAACACGTTTTAAAACCAATTAGACAGTGATGCAATATTTTGCTTAAGTTAGTAGATGCAAAAATCTCTATAATTGTGTACGTTTATCAATATAACCTACAAACCATATGTACAAGTGTTATTTCACTTATTTAATATAAAAAATGCGATACGCACAGTTAGTTGTTGGTCCCGCTGGTAGTGGAAAGGTAAGTTAATTCTTGCATTGTTAAGAAAACAATGTATTATTAGAATTAAGTCTAATTTTTATCTAAAACATTGTAACTATTATTTTTATTGTGCACATGTTTCTACATAAAATTATAGCTGATCCACCGCCTAACTTTAATCATAAAATTGCCTAATCACTAACTTTTACAATAAAATACCTAAATATTCCAACTTCAGTCCACATACTGCTCAACGATAGTGAAGCATGCTTCGGACTCGAAGCGGATAGTGGAGGTGGTGAACCTGGACCCGGCGGCGGAGCACTTCGACTACGAGCCGCTCGTGGACATCAGGGAGCTCATACACCTGGACGATGCCATGGAAGATGAGGAGTTGCAGTTCGGGCCTAATGGTGGACTCGTTTTCTGTGTAGAGTAAGTAACTAACTTGAATACTCTTGACTAAATTGAATACTCTTGACTAAAATTTTGCTACTAAAGATTGTTATCGATTATAATCACTTGTGTCTCTCAATGATCTTAATTTATATGCTTGACGCATGTTGTTATTGCATTCAAAGGCCCTAAACACTAAATAAACCCCATAAATCTATTACATTTCAACAAATAAATAATTGTTAAACTAATTGTACTAAACTTTTAAAAATTAAAAAAAACCTTTTATTTTATTTGTATCTATAGTAAGTCCGTCTAAGCTTAACTCTGTCTGTCTAACTTTGCACTGACTTAAAGTGAGGAGTGTCATTATAAATGTCATATTTTCATAGATTTTGACATTAATGATAACATGGCCACACTTAGTCTTTGCAAATTGCAGAGTTAGCTTGGTCTTTGACTATGCTTTATTGCACAGTATGATAATTTCTTTGCAATTTAGTTGGTTAATTTTCTATTTTCATGGAAAGTTATAATTATGTGTTTGATTTCAGAACCCTTCTAGAAAACTGTGACTGGCTTGAAGAACAGCTCGGAGACGTAGACGACGACTACATCCTCTTCGACTGCCCCGGTCAGATAGAACTGTACACACATCTGACGGTGATGAGGCGGCTGGTGGACCAGCTGCAGCGGTGGAACTTCAGGATCTGTGTCGTGTTCATGGTGGACTCACAATTCATGGTCGATGGAGCTAAATTTCTATCAGGTATTTTCAAATATCTTTGTTTTATTGAAATCCAGATATTTCAAAAGTTGTAGCATAATTTTTTATGTGCCAAAATATCAGGAAGTCAAACTAATATTTGTAGTACAGTCAGCAGCAGAAGTTGCTAAGCGGGCCAGGTTTTCAAAATCACCTTGACGTGACTTTATTGTTAAGAGAATAAGAGCGTGTCAAGGTAATTTTGATTTGAACACCTCGCCCGCTTACCACCTTCTGCTGCTGACTGTACCATCGCCCACACTGTTTACTGACAGTTCGTAAACCTACAAAAGGCATAAGGTCCACCGATGGACAGTTAAATAGTGTTGCTGTTTGTACTATATCTCCTTCGCAATCTTAGTTATTGTATTTATCCTAGCAAAGAGTTATTGATTGGAATAGAGAGGTAAAGTCTATATAACATGCCCCCTAGTTTGGCGCGGTACAGCGCCATATATTTTAATTTTATTTAACTGATACATGTATGTCTGTGACTTTTCAGTCAATCTGTAAGTGCTGTAAACTCTTTTAGTAAACTTGATATAAATATTGTTTAGGTACAATGGCGGCCCTCAGCGTGATGGTGAACCTGGAGTTGCCACACGTGAACATCCTCTCAAAGATGGACCTGCTCAGCAAATCTGCCAGGAGTCAACTTGACAGGTACTATAGTGTTTTTTTAGCATTAGAAATAAGGTAAACAATCTTGATGTGTCTTTTAATTGAAAAACACATTTTAAAAATAAGTTACGGCAAATATGTAACAATTATGAATCTAATACGATCATTTATATTCTTCTGCTTTCATAAGTAATAGTTACTGATTTTTAAAAAGCGTTTTTCAATTAAAAGATATGTCAAGATCGCTTACCTTCTTTCAAGTTCTTTCTAATGCTAAAAAAAACGAACTATTAGGTCATTACCTATGAAATTGGCGTTTTGTTCGGAGAATTTCAACGAAACACGAATTTCCATACAATTAATTTAACGGATATTTTTTTGATGGCTAATTCAAACCAAACAAAATTTTTCCAGTAATTTTTGACACCTTTAAGGTATGTTTTCAATATCTCCATTTCTTGAAAATTGGTACCATTAGAAAAATATAAGTAATTTTAATACTCGAACCGACAGCACATGAAAAGACCTATTTTCAAGGCTTAATTCTGAACACTTAACAATAAAAAATAACAATTAATTGCTGTCAAGCAGTTTGGCGAAATCATATTGTAGTTTTATTGTAATTGTGTATGTACTTATGTAAAAAAAAAAAAACTAGGATCAGACTTATATCTATGAACAAAAACGCCAATTTCATAGGTAAGGACCTAATATAACCTACATTTATCTGATCGGACGAAGCCAGCTGACTTAGCATAGGAATAGGGTACAAATGTAGTGCATAATTGTTTTCCTTCGTATTTTCACGGAAACGTACGAACGTGTCCTGCTATTTTAGTCAGTCTCGGTACAAAAAGTTGACATTGACTGAACTAGCATGACAAATACGAACGTTTCCGAGAAAAAACGATGGAAAACAATTATGCACTACTTACATGTAGCTGATTTGACTCCTTAGTAAAATGACCTATTGATTTGTAGCTATTCACTTTTTTTATTCGTTTTTCTTCATTTACTACCCAATACCCATTGAGCGAACAAAAGCCAACCATCTGGGATTCAACTTAAGAAATACCCACATCTCATAGACAGCAAAAAATGAATACAAACATTTTTTCAGCTACCTAGACCCAGACCCGCACATCCTTCTAGCCGACATGCGACACTCAAAATCCAAATGGCACTCGAAATACGCCAAACTGACAGAGGCCATCGGCGAAGTCATAGAGAATTTCAGCCTCGTCCGGTTTTACCCGTTGGATATAAAGAAAGAGGAGAGCATAGACGACATCTTGCTGACCATAGATAATATTATACAGTATGGAGAGGATGCCGATGTGAAGATTAGAGATTTTGATGAACCAGATCCAGATGATGATGAATAAATTACTAGGTATTAGGGTTTCTGTAATAAAATGTGATATGAAGTTACTAAAATTGTTTCTTTGCCAAAAACCTGCCACATTTTAAACGGACGTAAAACGCGAAAATTATTTCCACGCGCTTTCTCTCTTAAAAAATTATATTCATTGTAGATAATAATTATGTAGTCCTAAAAAATAGTGTACTAGTGTGATGTCTGAAATTAAATGGCACTTTATGTACGGAGCTATCAAATTGGTGTATTTCCATTTGTCCCCGCCTCATGCATCCTTGCGTCGTAATCCTCAGTGATGAGGGTCGTGACCTCCCTTCTGAATCACCTTCTCTCTCACAATCTCTCTCCATCTGGTTCTGTCCTTGGCGGTGTGGAGAGCCATGTGGACTGTGGAGTCAAGAGCGGTGCGGATCTGATCGGACCACGTATTGGACTGCGTCCACGTCCAGGCTTTTTCCCATCCACTCATGCATAGTAACGGACAAATGGTTACACTAAAATCGTTGACACTTTACACAAAGTACAGTCACCTGCAATAATATGTTACTCTTCGAAGGCCGCAAAAATATGTGACACGCTCTTATGGCTCTACTAATAAGATCGGGTCAGATATTTTTGCTGCCTTCGTTGTGTAACATATTATTGCAGGTGACTGTACCATTACCCACACTGTTAACTGTACATCTGTGGACCTTATGCCTTTTGTAATAAGGTCCATCGATGTACAGGAGTGTTGCTGTTTGTATGTTGGTAGGGGCTTGTGCACAAATCACGCGAGGTTCGATAGGGGTTCGGGGGGTCACGAAAAAATCACGACAGATCACGTTGGGGGAGGGGGGTATAAGGAAACCTCACGTGTATTTTTCTACAGTGAACGAAACTATGAAAAAAACACCTACCACATGAGTAGATACTTTTTCTCGGTTTCGTTAAACATAAATCTACACTCTGCACTTCAAAAAAGCGAGTCTGTTTAACGAAAATAGAAAAACAAACAATATTTTCTATATACATTACAATTTTCTTAAAATTAGATCGAATGAAAAAATTACAAAAAAATACACGTGAGGTTATGTGGGAGGGGGGGAGGGGGGTAGCCAAAAACCTCACCAAATATCACCAGGGGGGAGGGGGATCAAAAAGTAGCCCAAAACACCTCGCGTGATTTGTGCACAACCCCTAGGTCCCTACACAATAATTATATTATTGTGGCTAAATGGATGAAAAAAAAAACAGTATAAGGAAAAATGCAGTTTATTCCATAAACGTAAACATGACCCTAATTACCTAGCTACAGTATATCGTAATAAAATAGCATTCGCGACCACTTGCAGTACAATAAGCGTACTATTCCGATTAATACAATCGCCATGTCTACTTGCATTGGTACAGTCGGGTTTAATATAAGAATAAGAATACGAAAGTGCTCAAACGTAATATCAAGGATTTCAATAACTGTAGTAGAAACAAATTTCGTAATTCTTGAGATATGTATTTAGCAATGTGACAGACTGATAGTTGCATCATATGAGTTCCTTTTTACCTTTTTGGTACGGAACCCTAAAACAGGAACATCACAGAGGTCCGAATGATGCACTGTGTAGACAATAAAGGACCTGCAATGGCTGCAATTGTCTCCTAAAGTTGTTACCACAGTAAATCTTTAAACATTTATTGGCTATGTGCATGACGAAGAAACTAAAAGCGATATTCGCACTCGATGTGTAAAAATGTTATTTTCATGACCCCAAAATTCATAATAATTCATCTGCAAAATAGCAAATATTTCCATAGCCGCTAGATGGGCGCCACTGTCATGGACACAGCCAATAAAGACACCTAAGTTATTTAAATGATTACACTTTTTTTTACATAGTTAGACCAAGATAAGTCTGCAACGAATTTGTTAGCACAAGCAAAGTGCAAGTGTTATTTATACGTCATAATTTCACAGAAGTTTGACGTTTAAAATAACACTTGCACTGCTTGTGCTATCAAAATCGTCGCAGACTTATCTTGGTCTAACTCTACTACCTTTATAATTTTGACATAATGTTTGAGCACCTTAGCCGTACCCTTACTTGATTTAACACAAAACTATTCAATAGAAAAATTCATTTAACTACAGTTTACATTTTACTATTATTGCTACTTTCACTCAGTCAAACAAAACACGTATTTACAAATCAGGCTTTTTACCTATCGTCGTTGCGCTTTCCAAATCTGATATGTGTTCGATTTTTGATTGACAAATAGGTACCTAGCAACGAAGCACATAAGGTATTAATTCATTTGATTGAAACCTCGCACATATCAGATTTGGAAAGCGCAACGACGCTATGCGTTTTACATTTTGAGCGCCACGTCACTTCATAGTAAAGTTTGTGTAGTGCAGATATTTCAATGACAGTGAAGTTTGTGTAGTGCAGATATTCCAATGACAGTGAAGTCTGTGTAGTGCAGATATTCCAATGACAGTGAAGTCTGTGTAGTGCAGATATTCCAATGACAGTGAAGTCTGTGTAGTGCAGATATTCCAATGACAGTGAAGTCTGTGTAGTGCAGATATTCCAATGACAGTGAAGTCTGTGTAGTGCAGATATTCCAATGACAGTGAAGTTTGTGTAGTGCAGATATTCCAATGACAGTGAAGTCTGTGTAGTGCAGATATTCCAATGACAGTGAAGTCTGTGTAGTGCAGATATTCCAATGACAGTGAAGTCTGTGTAGTGCAGATATTCCAATGACAGTGAAGTCTGTGTAGTGCAGATATTCCAATGACAGTGAAGTCTGTGTAGTGCAGATATTCCAATGACAGTGAAGTCTGTGTAGTGCAGATATTCCAATGACAGTGAAGTCTGTGTAGTGCAGATATTCCAATGACAGTGAAGTCTGTGTAGTGCAGATATTCCAATGACAGTGAAGTTTGTGTAGTGCAGATATTTCAATGACAGTGAAGTCTGTGTAGTGCAGATATTCCAATGACAGTGAAGTCTGTGTAGTGCAGATATTCCAATGACAGTGAAGTCTGTGTAGTGCAGATATTCCAATGACAGTGAAATTTGTGTAGTGCAGATATTTCAATGACAGTGAAGTTTGTGTAGTGCAGATATTTCAATGACAGTGAAGTCTGTGTAGTGCAGATATTCCAATGACAGTGAAGTCTGTGTAGTGCAGATATTCCAATGACAGTGAAGTTTGTGTAGTGCAGATATTTCAATGACAGTGAAGTCTGTGTAGTGCAGATATTCCAATGACAGTGAAGTCTGTGTAGTGCAGATATTTCAATGACAGTGAAGTTTGTGTAGTGCAGATATTTTTGTAGCCAAATACTTACATATATGATAACCATTTTAGACGTCATTGGCGCTCAAAAGGCTAAATCAACTTATACTATCAATTCCTCAGTATCTGATTATGAGATTATATACAATGCTTCAACACTTTAAAGGTTATTGCTTAACTCAGATGTTTACTAAGTTATCCTTATCGTTTGATAATAGCTTGGCTTGCGAGTAAAAATAATGTTAAGTACAGTCGCCATCAGATATATCGGAGCTGCCAAGGTGCTCAAAAATATCTGTACACGCACTCTAGACCAGCGGTCGGCAACCTTTTAGCAGCCAAGGGCCACATAGCAGTTAACGAAGTGGACGCGGGCCGCACTTTGTTAATATTTATGACTTTATCAGACACTGTCATTTGTCAAAATTACATACAAAATAGCCAGGGAGGCTCGCGGGCCGCAAGTGAGAGGTTCGCGGGCCGCTGGTTGCCGACCGCTGCTCTTGACAATAGAGGCGTGTTCAGATATTTGTGAGCACCTTGGCCGCTCCGATATATATCTGATGGCGACTGACTGTACCTATTTAATAAAAATCGGTCATATTTAGCCAATCGTTCAATTAAACCATAGTCAATATAATAACGTCTCAAGTAGTTACCAATCGTCTGAGTTAAGCCACCTTTAAATGTTTTCATTTGACAGACAATTATAACTACAATAAGTAAATAATATGCAGATTACATTATTGTGTAATATAATAGTTTCCAGTTTAATTATTATTGCCATTAAATAAAGTACAGTCAGCAGCAGAAGTTGCTAAGCGGGCGAGGGGTTCAAAATGATCTTGACGCGACTTTATTGTTAAGAAAATAAGAGCGTGTCAAGGTAATTTTGAACACCTCGCCCGCTTAGCAACTTCTGCTGCTGACTGTACAAGATGTTATTAAAATGGTCAGTTTTTAATTTTATTGTTTTTTCAGATAGATAGTTTTGTCATTTGTCAGTAAGGGGTCATCCATTAATTACATCACACGTTGAGGGGGAGGGAGGGGGTCAAGAAAATGTGACATGTTGTGACAAGGGGGAGGGGGGAGTCATAAACTTTGTGACGTCACTTTAACTTCATCCGTAACCGAAAATGTATTTAAATTATTTTATACGCTAATTATCATTTAAATAACAAGGTTTTGAAACGATAATCGTTTTTATTCGTTTAATTTTATTTCTTAATCAGTTTTGGGTTATAAAATGACTAATATTTCTTTTGTCAAAAATATTTTGATAAAATATTAAATAAATATTTGCCGATTTCGTTGAAGAAATGTGACGTCACACCAGGGGGGAGGGGTTTGCCAAATGTGATCAAGTGTGACAAGAAGGGGGAGAGAGGTAAAAAAACCTAGAAATTCGTGTGATGTAATTAATGGATGACCCCTAAATAAGAACAAAAAATTATACTCATCCTTTTCTTTTGGTTGCTAATACTAGTGTAAGACCAAGATAGTATGATTCTCTCTGCCTGTTTGAAATGAGACAGTCCTTTGACTAACTATAAAACTAAATTATTATAAATTGAGCTTATAATATTTATAACTGGATTACATTACTTGCTTCAATGTTCTCTCGTATTTATTTAGGTAGATGCATATTATTTTGTGTAGTTCGCTTTTATATTTAGTGATATTAGGATATATTTAAATATTTAATATAAGTTTTTAGGCTTGTAATGTCATATTTTGAGTTTATGTTTATAGAGTGGGACCAAGATAACTCTGCAGTGATTTAGATAGCGCAGACTGTTTGACAGAAGTCTTTTTTTTTAAGCCAAACTCTTATGAAACTATGCGGTGCTGACAAAATCGCTGCAGAGCTAGTTTGGATTGATTTTATATCTGTTTTTTAAACTTCGGAAAGGTGAAATGTTTTTAGTCTTTATACGTCATTTATTCACACAATTCAAGTCACACACTATATCGCTGGTTCTTTATTACCACTTTTGTACGGGAAGGGTTTAGGTTCAGCCATATTGAATGCAACCGTACGGGGTGGCTAAAAAATAACTGCATTCCCGTCGCTAGGGAGGTTTTGAGCAACTTTACTATGGGATCAATTCTGAAATCGCGAAAAAATATTTACCCACCCACAGAAAATGGACCAGCCAAAATGTATGAAACGGCCTAATTTTTTTCGCGATATCGGAGTCGATCTTATAGTAAAAGTCGCTCAGTGTAATTCCAAAACCTCGTGGATTACCTTTTACCCACCTCGTATATAATGATAGTTAAACTGTAACACCGCCTTGGGAATCGAGTCCTTCCGTGTCGCGTCGAACGCCGAGGCTTCGGCTGAGGTGATCGATACGACATTTTTAATAGTTCTTCGTCGGTTCAATGTTCTAGATTCGATACACTAAATTAGATATTAGTCAGTTAGTCGTACACTATATCGCCGGGTCGTCGTTGGCGCTCTCGTACGGGAACGGCCTGGGCTCGGCGACGCTGAACACGTACATGAGGCAGCCGAGCTGCAGCAGCGCGCCGTGCGCCACGATGGCGGAGCCCTCCCACGCGGCGCCCGCCCCAAGCGGCGCGGCGCAGCGGCACGGCGCCGCCGCCGCCGCCGCCGCCGCGCTGCACACCGGCCCAAGAGGAACCCTAAATATTACATTTTCTTTACTACATTATATTATACTAAAAAAATAATGCAACGGTTTCGTATCTCGAGGAGCCCAAACTTGGTATGTTTTGAAAATTATTTTTCTTTTAATTGAATGCAAGTGACGGAAATATAATAATGTGATATATTTTTAGAACCGGCTCAAAATGCCCTTTCATTTAATACCACAGCCACACACGATAGGTTTCTGAACAAAAATTTGTTTTTTTCCATACAAAAAAAACCGGGCAAGTGCGAGTCGGACTCGCGCACGAAGGGTTCCGTACCATAATGCAAAAAAAAAAAACGAAAAAAAAGCAAAAAAAAAAACGGTCACCCATCCAAGTACTGACCACTCCCGACGTTGCTTAACTTTGGTCAAAAATCACGTTTGTTGTATGGGAGCCCCATTTAAATCTTTATTTTATTCTGTTTTTAGTATTTGTTGTTATAGCGGCAACAGAAATACATCATCTGTGAAAATTTCAACTGTCTAGCTATCACGGTTCGTGAGATACAGCCTGGTGACAGACGGACGGACGGACGGACGGACGGACAGCGAAGTCTTAGTAATAGGGTCCCGTTTTACCCTTTGGGTACGGAACCCTAAAAAAAGATGACGTCATAACTCCTTTCCGTTTGTTTTTTTTGTGGTGCTACGGGTCAAATTGATTCAAATGGCCTAAAGATTAATCGTGCCGATTTTCATACCTTTAACACCATTTGCAGCTGATTCCCGAATTTCAGGCTGTACCGCTATCACTAGAACTATAGCGCGGCCGCCGCGCGCGGCAGGCGATCCGACGATCGACCACACTATATCACAACAATTAATTATTCGGAACGAAGTATAGCCAAATAGAAAAATGATCTGCTGCGATAATTACTACATTTACTGTTCCATAGAAACTGTTTAGTGCCGTATAATTTAATTAAAGTACGACACTTTTCATTATCCATTCACCGCCACGCGAGCCAACTGAAATATATTCACACCCGTCCCAACTGCGTGCGAACATTCCTTTGCCGCGCGTGAATGAATGGTTCGTCGCGCGGCACGTTCGAGCGAGCCAATGATCGCGTTGGCTCGCGAGCCAGCCCGGTATCCATTGCGCGCGGCTGCCGCGCGAGCCAATGTTCGATAGCTTGCCGCGCAATATGGAGACGGGGCTTGACACTATGATAAACACACGTTACCTGGCCGCTGGAAGCTCTAGTAGACATCAACTTCTTACGACACCGTAATAAAACACACTTTACTTGGATGTCCCTGACTACATCCTACGTCTCACGACATCCCTGACGGCCTTCGCTCGACTTCTCCCTCGTCACCACTACGAGCTCTCATTCATACCTTAATATAGAACACGCTTTACCTGATTGTCCCTGACTACATCCGATGTCTCACGACATCCCTTGTCGTCCACCACTAACTACTCTAGTAGACATCCATGACGTATAACACTGTGATCACACGTTACCTGACCGTCCCTGACTTTTCATCCACCACTAAGGGCTCTCGTACGACACACTACGTACATACAACACTAGAGTATAGAACACACGCTTTGCCTGGCCGTCCCTGACTGCACCCAGTATCTCACGACATCCCTGACCAACTTACCCCAGGCTTCTCCCTCTTCATCCACCACTGGGGGCCCTCGTACAACACTATAGAGTATAGAACACACGCTTTACCTGGCCGTCCCTGACTGCATCCTGTGTCTCACGACGTCTCTGACGGCCTTGGCTCGGGCTTCGCCCTCGTCATCGACCACCGGGGCCTCTCGCTCGGACACATCCATGGCGTATAGCACTCCGTCTACTCGGGAGCCCCATTCTGAGTAGTTGATTAATTCAAAATGACGGGTCACCTGTTAAAATTATAATATAATTATTAAACAGTCGGAAAGTTAAGTAAATTAAGTTTTTATTTCCTGTTCTAGAATGTCATAATTCCTCGAATAAAAGATGCCCTGAAGATAGCGGTTTTAATACACCTGAACAATGCATATCTCAAGCAGAAAGTTGTTTCTAAAGGCTTTAGGGATCTTTTGACAACATACAGTTTAACACAAATGAGCATAACAACCGGGAACAACAGGCAACATGGACGTTCATTTTCGTCCAAGGTACACATGTACAAACAGCAATACTCTTAACTGTTGTTAATTGGTGGATCTTATGCCTTTTATAATAAGGTCCACCGATGGACAGTTAACACTGTGGGCGATGGTACACAATAAGTTAGGACTGTACAATCACTGAGGTTTTAGGAAACCTTAGTAATCTCACAGTTCAAGGATGAAGTACCTCGTCATAGAATATGGTGGCGTGTAGACGCGACACGTAGCGGCACTGAGTGGGGTCGAGTACTACATCGCAGCTGGAGTCAGCGCCGAAGGTCAATCGAGATAGCCGCATTGGTATCGGTCTGCCTAGACCATCTCCTAGGCCCGATCTGCAAGTTACAGGTGGTTTAGTCATCAGTGTCATCACCATTCTACAGGGTGGCCAAAAAATAAAAAGCAACTTTTACTATGGGACTAACCCCGAAATCGCGAAAAAAAATTTTACCCTCCCATAGAAAATGGACCGACCAAAATGGATGAAACAGCCAAATTCTTTTTTCGCCATTGAATCGCAACACAGAGCCAGATTGATGGGATTTAATCACTATTCTGAATGTAGTTAAATGAGTACCTGCTAGGTCTAAGTACGGGGCACGCGGCAGCCTTCAACACCGCCTCAGGCGGCCCCTCGACCTTGGGCACTCGCTGCGGCGGCGGCATGGCGCCCCACACGGCGCGGGCGATGCGTTCCCGCTCCGCTCGGGACAGTAACTCCGACGGTAAGGCCACGTGCTGGTAGCCGTGCCGCGCCAGCCGCGCGCGAGGGATGGCGGCGTGGACTCGGGCTTCGGCCTCGGCAGACAGCGGCAGGCGAGACCAGGGGCCGTAGCACTGCTCGCCTACTAGAATCTGAAAATATATTAACCCTATTCATTTTCAGTCTTTGAAATGCCAAAACTTAGCTCATATAGTCATTCATAGTAAAATAACTCTTTGAATAAACCTCATCATACCTGCTGTAGCCTCTGCCACGCCAGCAGCTTGATCAGGCTCTGGTCTAGCTTCTTGAGCTGGTCGTCGACTGCGGCCCGCAGCGCGTCCGCCCCGCTGGGTGTCTCGCGTCGCCGTTTCACGGGAGATTCGTATTCTATGTCCGAGTCGGAGTTGTCGCTTTCCGTTGAGGCGATTTCCTCCTGAAAAAATAAGGGTGTAAATAAATTGCCATATACTTATTTAAATCGCTCACAAAGTGAAACCCTGCTAAGGCAAAGGCAATATTGATTTTTAAATATATTAAAAACGGGTCACTCACGTATTTTAAGTCGAAAAACGCTCAACATGTTTCACTCCGTACCGAGGAGTGTCATCAGGAGCTTGCGTTTAGTGACGGACCGGCGCAGACACAACATGCGAACATGTCGAGCATTTTTCGACATAAAATACGTGAGTGACCCGTTTTTAATATATTTAATATGTCTGTGTCTCACGGAAGTTTTGTTATTAAATATTCATTTTTCTCGTAAAATTTATAATTACAATAGAACAGAAGACTGAAAGCGCTGGTGGCCTAGCGGTAAGAGCGTGCGACTTTCAATCCAGAGGTCGCGAGTTCAAACCCTGGCTCGCACCAATGATTTTTCGGAACTTATGTACGAATTTTCATTTGATATTTACCAGTCGCTTTTCGGTGAAGGAAAACATCATGAGGAACGAGGAGGAGTTTACGGGCCTGATTTAGTTAAATTGTTTTATCCCTTTCTTACAAATACATAAGTCAAAATGACAGATAAAGACAAACGATTCATAGCTAATTCAGCCCAGTAACGCGTTTATGAATAACGCCAAAGATGTTTGCCCTCCTTTCCATACCCTGTACCCAGCCCAGACCCACTTTATCTTGGCGGTCTAGACATTCACAATGGGAAACCTGCTGTATTTTTACTTTTGCTTTCATTTTAAATGATCCCATCTATAAATAGTCCACCAATAGATTATTATATGGTGTGCAGTCCCATGTTTAGAATAGAATAGAAAGGTTTTTATTCGTAAACACACAGACAATAAACATACATAGAAAAAAAACAGTGAAAAATAAGTGTCACGAAATGGTCCCATCTCATCTGATCTGGTGGTCTGATCTGATCAGTTATGCGAACTGATCATCAGGCTCCGTAGACAACATGCCAATCGCTAACGCTACGTAGCGAACGAAACGCAACGTGTCACTGTCACACTAATATGGAAGAGTGATAGAGAGACACAAAGCGATTCGATGGCGAAGCGCAAGCGATTGTCACATTGGCTAGGCCGCCAGATCAGAAACTCGCTGAAATCGTTCACACATAAAATAATGTAACATTGTGTGTTTGTCTTACCTTAGGCTGTGTGATGGCCTTGAGATCATCAGCGGCGTCCTCCTCGCTGGCCCCCTTGAGGTCCGCGGGCCGCGGTTGGGGCTCCCCGTTGTGCTTTGTACAGGACAGGTTCAAGCAGATGGTGTGTTTGGGGGCATCCTCGTCCTCATCTGAGGCCTCGTAGTCGCTGGTCGCTTGCAAGTTTTTGAGTACTGAAAAGGAATCAAAATTGGTAAATACAAATGTATTTATTATGTCTTTTAAATAAAAGACATAATAAATATGTTTTCACTTCTCATGCTCAAAAAGTGCACCTTTATGTCGTGCGTAGACGACATAAAATCGCATTTTATGCTCTAGAGCATAAAGTAAAATCATCTATTACGACCCTTATTGACTTAGCAATAAAGTCCAAATTCTGCCATACAAACTGCCAGCCCTGCCGGCGCGCCCCCGACCGGCCCAAGAACAATTTTCTTTAGTCTTGAATAAATACGTTAAAATAACCTAAAATATTTGATTTTTTGTATATTTTCCTCGCAATCGAAGTGAAAAGCAGAGTGTACAAGAAGGGCTTCGCTTCGCTCAGACCAAAAAATTGCCTCGGGTGAAAATGGGTCACTTTATGCCCTTGTTGTACAATCTACTATTATTGAATCGAATTATTAGATACAGTCCAGGAATTTGACTTCTGTTTTTGTAGTATAACATACTTGTCACAATGAGAATCAATATGAAAGCTATTAGGAATCTCATAATGGGGTTGGCAACTGTCAACGGTTTGCATAGATGGCGCCATCATAGCTTGCCCCTTTTTCTATGAGATTTGGCTTAAACGGCTGGCATCCAGGGCATTAAAAAAACAAAAATTTTACACAATTCTAGGGATTGACGGGGCAAGCTATGATGGCGCCATCTGCTAAATACTTCGACCGGCCAACCCCATTATAGTCACTGTGACAAAGTTGGATATGGTACGGAAATAAAAGACCTTCACCGTACATACTACTTTTATTGTAAGTATGTAAAAGTTTAAGTATACTAACCATTCCTGCAGCGTACATATTCGCGACGGCTGGGCTGCAGTGGCGGTGGGTCCGCGTAGTGTTGGCGAACCATACCTGGTACCACAACACGCCCGCGGACGCCTACTGGCACCTTTACCCTGCATGCACAAAATATTATTATTTCTCATTATTCAGTTTCAACTTACATACGCGAGTTAGCCCGTCGAGTTAACATTATCGCGACTGTCAAAACCGTCGATTTCAGTAGATTGCAACTTACCTACACTTGTGACTGCAATAGTCGCAAAAAGAACAGTGTCAAAATTTTTTTAAGAAAAATTCTTATGAATGGTATTCTATGTATGACCCAGCCGTGTCAGCTGCACTTACAGATTAGGGGCTGTCCATAAATTACGTCATCGATTTTTGACCCCCCCCCCCCCCCTATAATCATCCAAAAATCATGCTTCAAATGACCCCATTTCCTCCTACTTCATGCTACCGTCATCCGATGTCCAGACCCCCCCCCCCCCCCTAATTTGAAATGACGTAATTTATGAATAGCCCCTTACGCGGAAAATTAACAAAAAGTTGGAGAAGCTCCGACATATCTGGAAATATTCACGGGAGTAAAAAGCAGTATCCATTTTGGAAATGAATTAATATTTCATTCTTTATACAAAAACGTAAGATATCTTTACCTGAAGGGTGGTCTATGAGCTCTCGCTCGGCGGATGAAGTCAATCTTGATGGCTTGCTGGTCCGGCGGCGCCGAGAACCGCTCCCACAGCGCTACACGCTCTGAAGCCGACACGGAGTTCACCAGCTTCCAATCCTGTATACCAGAAACGTCAACATTACATTGCATATTCCTGATGATCATCCGAATAATTCATTTCAATTGTTTTAATTAATAATTCACTCGTAAATAACATTTTAACATAATTATGTTTGTATATGCCATGTGAAAAAGTCAACAATACACTCCTTTTTTTGGGCAGTCGTGTAAAGAGGAGTAGGAGAAACTTACAATATATTGTTCCACATGATTGGGGCACATCCAACGGCCGGTCGGCAACGCCGTCAGCGGCGGGTCCAGGCAATCCTGCACAAAAAAAAACATGAACTCCAATTTCTTAAAATCATTGTTTTTCTCACATAGTCAATATAAATACCTGGTGGAATAATAACGGACAATAATCGCAAGCCAACAGCGGAGCCGTCTTGCAAGTGCCGCGGCAGACGAAGCAGGATTTAGCCGGTAGAGGCACGCAACCCCAGGCATCCACCGTCACTAGGCCGTTGCCGTTCTTGCCGTTGCCATTGCCATTGCCGTTTTCTGGAAAATTAATTTATTTTAAACTTTTGATGCCGTTTGTTATATAAACAAAAATGCCAGCCACACACTCCTTAATCTAGTAGAAGCTATTGAATATATACCTTCTCAGCAGACTGGTTAGTATATCTCTTTTCAAAAGTGGTAAAGAACTGAATTTGTCTTTCTGCTTTGGAAAAATTCTGGGTTTCTCTAGACATTTGACCTTGCTTGATAATAACCTTGACCTTGAACAGGTATTGCTGGACTCAAAGAAGGTCATCGAAAGAAAGTGTGGGCCGCTGGTTGAGTGCGATCGAGGAAGCCACTCACAATAAACTCCAAGGGCCTTAACCTTTTGAACGCCAAACAGCACATCTATTTGCCGTGCCACTGCAATGTACTCAAATGCCGTCTTTGGCGTCGTTGTTACGATTTTGCGTTGACGTCAATTGCCGTCTGTGGCGTTCAAAAGGTTAAGGAAAGCCAAAACTCAACCAGGATGGAAAGTATTACAACATAAAAGAGACTTATGGTGGTGGTAGCCCTCAGACATGAGGATTCCACATGGAACCTTACCTTTTTCAGTCCCAGGGAAGGGACAAGGCACCCGCATCTCCCTGGGTAGCTCAAACTGGCGCGGGTTCATCACTTTGGCTGCCTTCACGAGGATCTCCATAGGGGTCAGCTCCTTGTCTTCCTTCTCTTTCTCTTTGCTATCCTTTTCCTTGTCTTTCTCATCTTCTTCAGTCTTTTTGGTAGAGTTTGAACGGTTGCGAAGGGACCTGGTTAAAGATTGAAATTAATTTAGAAATTGATAAAAAAAATGTCTGATGGCTTTTATTGAAACATTACCATTTAAGCCATCCCTGGTGGCTTAAAATTATATTGCGGCGAAACACGTTATATTTATCGGTAGTACAGATAGAGGATATGAGATTACTTGTTGCAAGAGAGAAAAAAAAGGTTGTCTAATTTATTGTGTTAAGGTTAACTGGAACTGGCCTTTGTACTAATGAGGAGTGTTTTATTTCCTGGTTTGTTTTCTTTTTTCTACAATTAAGTGTTTTACTACTACTACTTATTGAACTGTTAAGGAGAAACTGGAGATTTACAAGAATAACATGTTAACCCGAAATATTTTTAAGCTTTCAGAATTTTTCATATATAAAAGTACCCAACTGGCATCGGCCAATTTTAGTTTTTGTTTCTTATCATGTCAAAAAAATAAGAACATTCTTTTCATGTAAACATGAATGATAAATTGATAATGATAGTCCTTAAAACATCATAATATCATAAACAACAAACCAACCATTCCCTCATGACCAATGTTTAGCTAAATGCTTGCCTGGTCTTCTTGTCCGAGTCCTTGCTGTCGGCCGGGGAGACGGCACGGCTGCTGCGCGAGGAAGGGGGCTGCTCGTCCGAGCCCTTGCACTCACGGCACAGCCACAGCCCAGCTGGGATGTCATTCTCATCCAGCGGTGGGTCACTGAGTAAGTTAATGGGTAACATTTGAGTCTTGCCACATGGAAATGGATAAATTAAATCTGGCAAGCCTACTTTTGTCAGTAGAAAAAAGTGGCATATTTGAAAAATGTAGGCGCAAAAGGACTACCACCCACATACATTTTTAATCTCTCGGCTTTTTCTACTTAGAAATTAGTATGCCAGTATTTACCAGACCAGACAGAACCTTTGAGTATGTGCTTTTGTATGGGTAAACAATGAGTTTTTATTAGGCAAGCCTGTCCTCTATAAAATCCTATTGGGATGATATGCATCTAAAGATCTCAATAAATAAGATACGAGACAGTCAATATGGGTGAATTGTAGGGCTGATTGAATGCAACAAGGGGTCCACAGCTGCCTGTTTGTGGCCGCATGTCTATGGGCCATTTTATTTAATTTAATACTTCACTTTTTTTTGGACATGTTATTTCTACTCTACTATTTATTCTTATATCTCAAAACTCAAAGTCGCTCAACAAGCTATGGAGAGGGCTATGCTCGGAGTTTCTCTACATGATCGAATCAGAAATGAGGAGATCCGTAGACGAACTAAAGTCACCGACATAGCCCACCGGATTAGCAAGCTGAAGTGGCAATGGGCAGGCCAAATTGCACGCAGAGAAGATGGCCGATGGGGTCGAAAAGTGCTCGAGTGGAGACCACGGACTAGCAAGCGCAGCGTAGGACGTCCACCCACAAGATGGACAGACGATCTTGTTAAGGTCGCCGGAAGACGCTGGATGCGGGTCGCTTCCAACCGGCACATATGGAGGTCCAAGGGGGAGGCCTATGTTCAGCAGTGGACGTCTTATGGCTGAGATGATGATGATGATGATTTATTCTACTTCTACTAAATTAGTCAAATAATTTATAACCAGGATACAATTAGCTGCTGGAGACTTCTGACAAGGGTGAATGTAAGGCCAGGAGTGGTTACAAATACAAATAACTAAAGGTAACTCAAAACCACTCACGAAGCTCTAAAATTATACCTTACCATACATAAACATGCAATTTTTATAAAACTTTTACACATTTTAATATTCTGGAATATCTGAAACAACTTACTAGCAACCAAGATGGAAACTAGCCGGACAGCGGTCGCAGCAGATAAGGTCCCCGCCTTCGCCGCACGCGTCACAGGAATCGCGGTTATGACCTTTGCCAGGCCTCTTGTAATAAGGATGCTGGGATTTCTTGCTCTTCTGGTTGTTCGCCTCCTCGTCCGGCGGCTTAATCAACGCCTTTATAAGCTAAAACACAAAAATAACTCGTCAGAAAGCGTACGCGACACTTAATTGGAGTCTAACTACATTTTATAACGCTCAATATAAAATGGCGCCAGAGTATCAAAATACCAAACTTGTGAACTCACAGAAATAGTTTAAAACTACTTACCGGCATAAGACCGCCTGACGTATCAAGATCATAGCTCACGTTAGACATTATTAACGCTTATTAAAGCTTCAATAAAGGCTTCTTACGGAGTTATGCCGAAAAATCACTCAGTAAAAAAAGAAGTTCAATGGGACACAGAATTGTCACATACACAGTAATGTTGATGTGTTTAGGGATACATTTTGAATTATATAGTTATTAAATCAACAAAATAATGAATTTGGATGTCAAATATTCACCAAAAAGTCTGAAAATTTGCTTAATATACAATCAACAATACCGACAGATTTCGATATTAAAGATGGCCGCTAAGCGTGTAGTTTGACAGTTGACGTTAGTGATGTACACAAAATTTAGGTAAAGTTACGGTTTTTTCTTACATACTCATATGCACAAACATTAATTATATTAATATATATACAGTGGTACTACTAAACGAAATTAATAACTAGCTTAAATCTAAAATAGGCCCTTGAGGCATTGTACCAAGGATGCTGGCGGCATTTCCTCGCTGTATCGCAATGCTGATACGTTGTGCGAGGTAGCCGCCAGCTCCGCTAATCATGTCCTGTTCAAGCTCATAAACAATATTATATTTAATTTTATTATTTTAAAAATACAACAATACATTAGGTTAAACTTAAATTGCATCTTTGTACTTTTTTATTTTGTGACATTTGCAACTTTGACTGGCCACACTTTTAATGTTGCAAGGCCAAGAGTAAAAAATATACTAAATATTTTATTTATTCGAATAAAAAGAAAAGTTTTCTGTTTTGTTACACGTTTCATTACGTAGTTCATTTATATTTATTTTTGTAGTTAGTCAAATCAAACCGTTGATTAGTTACTAAACTCCTTGAAAGCAATGTAAATTAAACCACCCAAGTACCCGTTTTTGTTTTTCTTTTTCTATGTTTAATCTTCGTTTTATTAAATTTTAGTCTATGAAGTCAGCAGTCAGCACTCACGAAGGAAAGAATTGCAGTTCGTAAGGAATTTAAAATATAGTCAAAAAAGTTAGATTACAAATTACAAAACATTAACCTTTTTGTATGAAATGGTAGCCGTTGAAGCAAGAACCTGGCAACGATTTTAGAACGGAAGTTGCCATTTGAATGACGTCATGGGCGGAGTTTAGTTGAAGATCGAATTCGGATTCGGTTGGCGGGCGCGGCCATCTTGGTGAATTAGTGACCTGGCGATTCGGATATAGTTAGTGAAAAATCATTTGTCATCCACAATGTCGGAAAGGGAAGATAATGTGTATAAAGCTAAGTTAGCCGAGCAGGCTGAGCGTTACGATGGTGAGTACATATTTTTGTAATATCTTTTCGTAGAAGGGCGAAAATTCTCTCTCAATTTCGCCGACAGTTGAAAGACGATTTTGTGATAGTCTGAAAAAATCTTCACTTGAACAATGATGATGTCCCCTATAAAGTCCGTTTAATGAAGCCTGATTGCTAATACATTCAATAGAACACATTTTCCATTAGAAACTGAAACAAATTGATGGCATTCTTTAGGCTTGGTCAGCGATCGATGCGTCATCCGCCGGTGGGATGCCCTTTAGCTTTTTCCTTTGAGAAAATCATGAAAAACGTTACTTTACAGAAACACTAGTCCCTATGCTCATCATTAGCCCTTGAAAGTGTGATAATATGTACAAGGGATACTGTTTTATTCAAATTGAGAGCGAAAAGTTCGAGAAGAAAAAACTGTCACCTATTTTCCCATTCCGAGGAAGTTAACCACGATCGATCTTATTGAATTCGTTCATGCATGTCGCAGCTCGGTTGAAAGCTTCATTAGTGCTCGTAAAACGTTCAGGTTTTATTGGGGTTTTCTATTGGGTGCAATTTCAACGCCCTCCGCGGTTTCACCTGGCTATTGTTCGGAATTTGCTGAGAAACATGTTATCGCATTCATCTTTTGAATTAAGAATATAATGCCATTGTACAGGTTATCTGGCTGATTTACATATGTACGTAGTTCCGTTGACAACTGCTTGAATGAAAACTGTAGTACGACGTAGTCGTGTCGTTCTGCCTATTCTTGATTGATTTTCTTATCACGACTGCCTGTTATCGCCTCGGGGCCGCTGGGAAGCGACGGCGTGACGAATTCCATGGCTATGGATGTTATTTCAAGGATAAAATGAAACAGGTGCCAAGTAGAAAGTGCACTGACTATACTGCTGCAATATGCACCTGTTACATAAAACTCATAAAAGACGGTGCTAGCTGTCAAAGCACACCCTTTCCTGCTAATGGTAGTATAAAAGGCCAGCTACCTTAATTATATTGATGAAAATTATCAAAAACTTCAAAGACTCGTATCAATGGCTTACATCAGTCATAAACTATACTTTATCAGTGCTAAATGTCAGTTATTCACCCTTGACAGTGATGCTTGGCGACTAGTGATAAACATGACGAAACTGGCCCCCTGGATCTACAACTGGACTAATTATCATCTTTTGATAACCTTAACTAACACTACAATCTTCAAACAGTGATTTGTGAGACAATTACTTTTGATTCTTCATTTCATACCTGCAGACAGTTATAATTAAACCATAAAATATTCAAATTGCAATCAGTGTTAATGTATGTCAAGTGAAAGCTAAGTTGTCCAACAATTGTATTTCAGAAATGGTAGAGGCAATGAAGAATGTGGCCTCCCGCAATGTTTCCGACAATGAGCTAACAGTGGAGGAGCGGAACCTTCTGTCGGTGGCATACAAGAATGTGATTGGTGCCCGCCGTGCCTCATGGAGGATCATCTCCTCTATTGAACAGAAGGAAGAAACAAAAGTACGTATATTAGTAAAGATTTTAGAACCGGTAAAAAGTCTGTCAAAATTTTGTGCCTCCATGTTTAACAGCCAAACTAGGTGTTCCTCTGTGCTCTATGGAGTCTATGGTGCAATATGTCATTAAATGTCATTTGTTGACAGCCACAACTATCAAATGAGTCGCTTAACTTCGAACTCGGGTAAATCCATCTGTCAGATTATGCGATTTTGGTATTAAGAAAAGGTAATAGGGTAGATATTTGCTGAGAGGGTCGAATGGATTTACCCGAGTTTGAAGCTAAGCGACACAAATAATGGGGCTGTACAAACAGCAACACTTTGTCCATCGGTGGACCTTATGCCTTTTGTAATAAGGTTTACAAACTGTCAGTTAACACTTTCGCAACCGGGCAAAAAACGGCGCACTACCTCAGAAACCGGTCGTCTATATCTGCGTACAAAACAACCCGCTGGGCGGGTTGTCCGGCATCTGAGCAAACATTACGAGTGCCTACCAGGCGGGTTCTCGGTAGTCAAAGTGTTAATAGTGTGGATGATGGTACAGCAACTTACTTCAACTGTCAGATATGAGGCACAAATTTTTCTTATGTGCTACTAAAAAAGTATCTGAGTAAGGCATATACCAAACCTTACCTAAATCACTCATAGAATTTAAGTGTCCAATTAAAATACAAATTTCACCACTCAAATTATTGCATGATGAGTGTTATGAGTATAAATTCAAGAGCATAAACTCTTTTTTTAAGAGAAAGTGAGCCGTTTGTGCGGTTACCACTAGAAAAGTTTGTGATGCCTCACTGCTGTTATTTCTTCACACTAAAACTCAAATTAAAAGTTCTATAGTGTATACTGCTGTCAAAATGTGCATGGACAAGCAACGAGGCATACAAGAGGTTGAATAGGTTAAATTAGTGCTAACAGCATTTCAAGTTGCTCTTGACTTTGTATTGGTTTCCAGTTTGTGTTAAAGACCAGTGGATTTATGCAGACAACACCATTAACTGGTGATACTGGTGTATCATAGCACCCTTAATAGTTTAACCTCTAGCTGCTCAGGTGCCTTTAAAAAGGCCTTCCATTCCATTGATTTTGAATCTTCATTTTGACAAATCAAATTGCATTTTCGATTTGGAGGCTAGAGCAGGGGTCTCCAAACTTATTTTCCTGAGGGCCATATTGCGCCTCAGAACCTTACGCGCGGGCCACCGTCAGTTTTTGCGCCAGGGGAGGGTGTCTGGTTGCTGCTGTTAGGAACAATTCCACTCTCAATGAATGCTGAACCCCGCGGGCCGGATTGAAACGCCCCGCAGGCCGGATTGAAACGCGTCGCGGGCCGGATTTGGCCCGCGGGTCGGGGTTTGGAGACCCCAAGCACTAGCAACAGCAGGGGTGCGTAACTCCTCCCTGGGCAAACTCGGCTCCATTCGGCTCAGCATTGCTCCGAGCAAATATTAGGGTTGACACAACTTAACATGCGAGGTGTACGGTTGGAGCCGGTAAAGGTTTATTTGACGTTCATAAGCGCATTGTAATATGCCTACTTGAATAAACTATTTTTTATCTATTTTTTTTTTAACGTCCCTTTGCGTGCACGACCACAGATAAGATAATGACCTGAATTTTTAACAACCCTAAATAGCCGAAAGGGATAGTGCCATACATTAGAAAGGGACAGCATGATTCGACCCTGAACTGCTCTCAAACTTCGGTTTTGTAGGAAGCCTTTCTGTGCGGTAGTTAGTACTATTATTTATTCTGTGGCAACAGGTAACTTGGACATAGATTTAGACTAAGCTAACTGTGCACTGAGTTAGGAAGTGCAACTAAGGGTTACCCCTGACATGTAATTATGGACGTTTGGTCCTTTGTAAGGATTGCAGGAGAAGAGGTGGCATGTAAAGGGGTTAGTGGCCCACGAAAGGTTTTGGAAAAAGGTATTCAAGGGGCCCTTTTATACTTTATTTCTTTATAGATTTATAGTTGGGGGAAGATTTTCGTTTGGAGAAATAACTATCCAGGCCCCAATTTCACCACGGTGACAGGTGCGACAATTGTAAAATCACTGTTCTGACGTCACAGGCATCCATGGGCTACGGTTACCACTTACCATCGGGCGGGCCGTATTCCTGTTTGCCACCATCATTGTATTATTTAAAAAAACTTTATTATATCGAAAAAAAAAACAGATATTTCTTTTGCGAAGTTTCTGACAATTGTCAAGATTTAGAAGAATTGTAGGTAATTCTTGACAGGTAATGAGTTATATGTCGGAATTTCGTGACAATTGTAGTGTTTCTTGTGACAATTGTCAAACTTAGCAAAAGAAATATCTGTTTTTTTCCGATATAATAAAGTTTTTTTTAATAAAACAATGATGGTGGCAAACAGGAATACGGCCCGCCCGATGGTAAGCGGTAACCGTAGCCCATGGATGCCTGTGACGTCAGCAACAGTGATGTTTTACAATTGTCGCACCTGTCACCGTGGTGAAATTGGAGCCTGGTAATGTCAGGATGTTAGGTTGATGTCTGGAATTTTGTAAGGATATTTCATCTCTTCATATGGCAACCCTAAGTGAAACCAAAAAATCAAATTCCTATAAACAATGATTGTTATAGTTCACACTTTGTTACTTCAGAGTTGGTGCAGAGTTACCTTAGATGGACTCTCATTTTCTGCAAGTACAAACAGCAACACTCCTAACTGACCGTAGTTCTGTAGAAAGCGACCAACTTTTAATTTTTGTCAAAGTGACTTACACCCTAACTCAGTAGCTTTGGTCGCTTTCTGCATTGATAAAAAAATTGAGTTGGTCGTTTTCTGCATAACTACGGTCAACTGTACATCGGTGGACCTTATTACAAAAGGCAGAAGTTCCACCGATGTACAGTTGGGTCATTCTAAGTTAAGAGGTAATCGCTTATATATGAAAAAGTGGCACATCATAAATGTTAAAATTTTGATCTAATTATACAATTTTTTTATTGAAACAACTCTTTTATGTATAGTTGTAAGCTGATCAGTATTTTTTTAAATGTTTTTACCATTTTAGAAGAAACCAGGGGAGAGACCGTACTTTTTCTATGTAATAAAGAGAGAAGGGTCTCTCCCCTGATCTCTTTAAAAACAAAAACAAAATCGAAATTTTGACCAGCCGTCTTACAAATTCGAGCGAATTAAAGTGTAATGATTCATTTAAACAAGAATTCATACCTCCACTGTACATTTTGGAAAATTATGCGCCAGGGGAGTGACTTTTTCATGTCAAATCAGATTGTAAATAATTAAAATAAAGTGTTTATATAATCTATGCATAAACTATAGTAAATATACAAATACAATTGAGTATTTATATCATTAATTTTGAAATAAAACTGACCAGGGGAGATACCACTTTCATAAAACAAGTAAAACAACATTGTCAAGTAAAGAGGTTAATGATCAAAATGACTGACAATCAGAACCAAAAGATGACTGTCGCAGGGTTGGTCGTTAGTGTTGAATCAAATGCATTGCTATTGGGATTAAAATCGCAATAATTAAAATTATAAACCCAATATTTTTACATTTACATAATGGCCAGGGTAGGAGACATTGAATTTGGGGGACAAAATTTAAATTAAATAATTTTTATGCAAAAGAAAAATGTAAAGGATTTTATTAATACAATCAATATTTGTTTTATGAAGTATACCAAATTTAACAGATCTATGGGAATTACATCTGGATATAATTACTGATTTATTGTAAAACCTGCAAAGGGACAGGCCAGGGGAGGGACATTTCGCATGTTTGAAGTGCAATTGTGACAAAACTGAATTAATTAATAAATTGAAATTGACTGTCTTTAGAGGAAATGCAATTTTCTAAGGGAAATTACCATAATTTATTTAAATTGTTTTAGAAAAGTATGGATATGTATCATGGACACCTTTAATACCTCTTAACTTAGAATGACCCAGTTAACAGTGTGGGTGAAGGCACCAACTATGTTGCCATGGAGACTTGTTTGTTAGCTTGATAGTACTTGATAAGGTTTATCATGGGTTTTAACTTTAACAAATGTTTTTATTAATCGAATAGGTACATTTTATAGTAGCAGACAGTATTCACAGACTAATTTAATTGAAAAATATCGAAACAATAGGCACAATTTGATTTTGCCTGTATTTTGTTCAAAAGAAACGAAAAGCAACGTCTGTGTTTAATCAACTTTAATCAAACTACTTGAGAATTTCGGCGTCCTTGTCACTTGCTGTTATCAAATCTCGCCTGATATGATAGTGGGTAAGAGAAATGCAATTAAATGGCAAGTTTTATTTGAAACCATACTTACAAAAAACCGGGCAAGTGCGAGTCGGACTCGCGCACGAAGGGTTCCGTACCATAATGCAAAAAACGGCAAAAAAAAACGGTCACCCATCCAAGTACTGACCCCGCCCGACGTTGCTTAACTTCGGTCAAAAATCACGTTTGTTGTATGGGAGCCCCACTTAAATCTTTATTTTATTCTGTTTTTAGTATTTGTTGTTATAGCGGCAACAGAAATACATCATCTGTGAAAATTTCAACTGTCTAGCTATCACGGTTCGTGAGATACAGCCTGGTGACAGACGGACGGACAGACAGCGGAGTCTTAGTAATAGGGTTCCGTTTTACCCTTTGGGTACGGAACCCTAAAAACTATAGTATTTTTTAAACAGCTGGGGTACGGTGACAGATGTCATCTCAACACAATGTATCTGTCGCAGTCGGATCGTATAATCCGCCGTATTACATTACGGCTAGCCGCGTTTTCAAAAACAGGGGCGTTTTGAAATGTGGCGGTTTAACGATTAGCCGGATTGAATGCGGCTGAATGAGAATCCGCCGGAATGTATTCGGCGCCATACGTTCTTCAACACGGCTAGCCGTAATGTAATACAGCGAGTCATTAGCCGCCGCTTTGACAGTTTTTAGTTCCCATTTTTAACACTCGTGGCGCTGCCTGACATAACAACAACAAACTTTGAAAAATTCTGGGGTGTCCATCAAATCTGGAGTTCGTCGGACTGTTTCTTTTCAAAAAACATTTCCTTCGCATTTTAACTAGACGGAGCCCCGCTTCGCGGGGCTCCTATTTCTGAGCGGTTTGCCCTTCGGGCATCTGAAGCTACCTAACGAACCTAACCTACCTACCTATTGATTTAGTGAGACGTCCGTGAAAACATTACACTTCGGGGAAAAAAGCGTAGGTAGGTAAGTAGGTTAGGTTCGTTAGGTAGCTTCAGATGCCCGAAGGGCAAACCTCCCAGAAATAGGAGCCCCGCAAAGCGGGGCTCCGTCTATTTAAGTTGTGAAGGAAATGTTTTGGAAAAGAAACACATGTAGTGCGGTGGGACCATGGTAAAAATAAATTAAATTGCAAACATTGTCAAACTCGGGTTACGTAGGCGACCGAAAGAACTGGTCACTCTACAATCTAAATAGTACTACGATGCGGCTAAACGTAGGCCGCCTTATTGAAGAACGTATCGCAATGACAATCCGGCTAATCGTCGAACCGCCGCATTTCAAAACGCCCCTGTTTTTGAAAACGGCTAGCCGTAATGTAATACGGCGGATTATACGATCTGACTACGACATATCTATATATTTCGGGGATCTCGGAAACTGCTCTAATGATTTCGATGAAATTTGCTATTTGGGGATTTTCGGGGGCGATGAATCGATCTAGCTAGGTCTTATGTCTGGGAAAACGCGCATTTTTGAGTTTTATACGTTTTCCGAGCAAAGCTCGGTCTCCCAGACATTAAACTTAAAACGCAAAATTTCGTTAAATGGAGATGACATTTATCTGTCTCCGTACCCAAGGTGTTTGAAAAATACCATAACGCACACACACACACACACACATCACTGGCTCAGTGACCCAAAGAGGATCTTGGCCTCTGACACAAGAGAGCGCCACTCTGTCCTATTCTGCGCCACTTCACGCCAGTTGGGTATTCCGAGGGCGGACAGGTCTTTACCATAACGCAATTCATACAAAATTATCACTATTAAATTAGTCACATGCATATGCCAAAATATACTATAGAATAGAAGTGCCTACCTATAGAGTAAATATACTACTAATACTCGCCGTCAACCAAAGATTACAAAGATAAGACTGGTATCGTAAGTTAGTAACTTTTCCCTCACACCTCCGTCGTCAGAGCTAGAGTGAAAGTGATAGCAATACCCCAATTAGCTTATTGGCGGTGAGTATTGGCTATGTGCGCGACAACTGAGGGATACATTGTTATTTGATGGATGACAGGGTGACAAATTATATGAAACTTGAACATACAAAACTTCACATTTTTGACACATCAAGCGTGATTATCGCTTTTTTTTTAGTCCATTGGGTCGTTTTCCACCCACTGAATAATACTCGCTCCTACTAATTAGAATTTCAAAAAAAAAGTCGTTTATTGTTGCAAAGAAAACTTACAGCAACGAATCAAACAAAGAAAAAAGACAAAAAGGTTTTTAAGTCCTAGGTTGTTGAAATTAGTAGGAGAATGAGCCTATAACCTCAAGGAGTACTTACAGAACTAAAACCAGTTTTGGGCATATATATATGGGTTAGTTCACAAAGACAATTTTTCGAAAACAGGTATATAACCATTATATGGCCCCAATTGACATAGCTGCACTGTCTGTTGTTTGATTAGGACCGACAGGTCTCGCAAACACCTGTTGACCTATGACGGATCAATACGGACAATGACTAGACACTTGTCTATCGGACCTAGGGCCTCGGGCACAATGGGAAAGCTGACACCGACGGAAATACTGCATTGCTGAATTCCACTCCAACTCGCATTGTCGATGAAAGCCAGACATGTTTTTGTAAGATTTTCACAATGTTCACACTCAGTAGTGATTCTGTGTATGAAGATGAAGCTGGAGGCCCTGGGTTCGAATCCTGGTTTACGCAGAACGAGACTGAGAACGAACTTATTTTGGTTCCCCTGAGCATTGCCTCTCCTAACCTTTCTGTCTTAGCTGAATCATTCAGAATAATGTACATTATTCTCATGTTGAATATACGGCGAGTTGGAGGTTTTGTCAGGGTTTCGTACTTAGAAAACCATATGAAAAGCATCTAGCAAATACTTTGTACTCAAGGAGCTATTTTCATTGCAAATAATTTTTTATTTTCAATAGTTTATGATGGCATCCTTGCCAGAGCTTGACACGAATTTAGCCGGTTTTTAGGAAATACATATATATATCTATGTTGCCGTAATGACTCATTGCAGTCATCAAACTTCGCGGGGGCATTACCATGTGCTTTAAACGCGTTTAATGAGAAAGTTAATTATAATTATACATCCAATGTAATGTATATTTTGCGGGATGTTAGGTCAAATTAACGCAGTGTGGTGAGGTATCACGTTTAAAACGAACATTCTCCCCCTCTCCCCCTTTTTAATCTGACCCACAATCTAATAATAAGTAAACCCTCCCTCTGCTTTAGCCGGTTACAGTGGTTACTACGTTACTAGTATCCAATGGTGTCACCGACCTCTATAGAAGTCGGGACATGCAATGTCAAAGCAACATTCAAGTAATTTATTCGCGCTCGATAATTGAAAGCTAAACATCGACCTTGCCAAAACGGCTGGAAGTTAAAAGAGTATTAAACTTGTCATATTTTCGAAATGTCGCTTACCTAACCCTATTCTATCTATAAATCTCTGCCTTCGAATTATGGTTAAAATTCTAAGATTTGAACCGAAAATCGGCTTCCTTAATGATTCAAAAGTATTACAAGACATAAATGGGGCATTATCTATGAAAAGGGACCTTATTGTCGATGGCGCTTACGCCGCACAGCGTCTCGCGGCATTGTATTTATATCGGAGCATCGTTAATAATGGCGTAAGCGGTATCGACAACAAGGTCCCTTTTCATAGATAACGTCACAAATGACACCGGTGAAAAAAAATCCCGACGTGGAATTTTTCCGAGCCCTTCACGTAGCTATTGTGCTGATCTGATAGTATAGTGAAATCCGCACTAAAATCTCAAATGTTTCAACTCACACAAAAATCGGCAACATTCAAAGATTTGCCCAATTCCTTCACGGCTACATAGGAATTCCTCACCGTTACCTCACCTTAGGTAAACGGCTGCATTACTGAACCCAAACGAGTCAAATCTCAAGTCTACCAGTGTACCATGACCTCTGGTTCCAATAACTCTTCATTGTAATAAGAGAGCTTACTTATACCAGTTCTTATAAGTTAGTTCGCTAAGCAGCAATATCATCTTTTTCACAGTAAAGTGGTATTTTGTGAATCTTATTGCACTGGTATTAAGGTCTATAAATAGTGAAGGTGTTGGCATTCGGTCTGGTGTGAAACACAATCAAGGCCGCTTTTTGCCGTCTGCAGTCTGCCGGTAAAAAAAATAACCATTCAAATGCACATTTTGTTGGTAATTAGTTTTTCAAGACTGCTGAATTCCATTGTGCGTTTAATAAGTAAATCTTGAATTTAAAATATACAGAGAAAAATTCTGAGATCCCATCGAAATCTTTTTATTTCTCAGATAGGTACCTACTAAAATCGTTAATTTAAGCACAATTTTTTTACAAAAACAGGGCGATTGGGTAATAATAGGTTAGACCAACTTCGTAGGAACTCGCTTCTAATATATAAGATCTTTATAAATTTGTCCGTAACTGACGAATGTTAAAGAGTATAAAAACCGGACAAGTGCGAGTCGGACTCGCCCACCTAGGGTTCCGTACTTTCTAGTATTTGTTGTTATAGCGGCAACAGAAATACATCATCTGTGAAAATTTCAACTGTCTAGCTATCACGGTTCGTGAGATACAGCCTGGTGACAGACGGACGGACAGCGGAGTCTTAGTAATAGGGTCCCGTTTACCCTTTGGGTACGGAACCCTAAAAATTAACATACAAAAGATGAAACCTCCGCCTTTTCTAAAACAAGCAGTAATCATTTAAACTAGTCAAGTGTACGTTTGAATTAGTACTAGGAATGCAGCTGTAAATTAAAAGTTCCTGTCCCACTACACTTCAGTAGGAATTGTAGGATTCGTAATTGCTATATCATGTAACAATCGGTCAACAAACTCTTTTTCTGCTCGTTGCTACTTTTAGTCTGAGACAGTTACCTGCAATAAATAATATGTTACTCTGCGAAGGCCGCAAAAATGAGTGACGCGCTCTTATGGGTCTACAAAATAAGATTGTGTCAGATATTTTTGCGGCCTTCGTTGTGTAACATATTACTGCAGGTGACTAAGAAGAAGTCTGAAAGACTGAACAAAATTACGTACAAAGTAGTTTTCAGTGCTTTTCACCTTCATAGCAGTGCATATATGTCAAGCAGTTTCTGTTTCACAGACTCTTTAATTATCAATTATCATATAAATTTCCTTGATAAATGACGCGACACATTCCTAATTCGATATTCACAGACATTCTAATCCAGTCTCCATTTGTACCTTAATACATTCCTAATTATCATATGACTAACGCCTGAGTAATGCCGTACAGTGAGAGTTTCCCAGTAATTGTTCTGGCTGCATGGTCGTCAATGAGATCGTAAAACTTACCGTTATATCATTGCACCTACGCGTCTATTTATTAATTGACAGGAGGTACAGTTGGCAACGACAGAAATATATGTGAGAAAGAGTTAGCAAAATCGAATAACATCTAAACTAGATTTTTATTAAACCTGGCTAAATTACGATCCACGATGGTTCAGAAGTGTTTAGATCAAAATCGTGAATGTTACAATGACCAATATTTGTAATTCAACTAGCGACCCGGCCCGGTTTTGCACGGTTTACCTACTCAAAACCTTAACAAGTTATACACCTAAACCTTCCTTAAGGATCACTATTGATACCTACGTGAAAACCGTATGAAAATTCTATACATACAAACAGACAGGGATTGGGACAGAAGGGGGACTATGTTTTATAAGGTGACTGACGTGTAAGAGTCCAGAGGCTTTTAATAGAGTATTCGCTATTGATGGTGTCAGGGCAGTGCTCAGATGATTTTGATCATCGTAGGCTGAAATTGGTAGTTGTAAGATCGGCATCAAAATGTATGTGACGAAAGTGCTCAAAATAGGACAAGTGTTGTGAAGAAAATACGGCTGTTCAAACAATTTGAGCAGCACGTCAACTTGTGTAGTCACTTGTTTTGCTAACTGTCCAAATTATACAAAGAAATTCAAATTATCTTATCGCAAAAACAATTCATAATAATAGCTGAAACAGCTCCAAATAATAGCCCATAGCATGATCCGTAGTATGTTTGCTTGTAGAACGAGGTTAGAGTTACAATAAAATGGTAAAAAGTGGTTACGGCCTGCTGCTTGTTTTATATATGTATGCGCCGTTTTGTAAGGTTTTCGTTTAAGGTCACCACAACTCGAAACCGAAGACTAAAATTGGGCGTGGTCGCGATGGTATTAATTACCTACCAACCAAACCTGTCTAAATTTTTGACAATTTGCCATTTGTGTTTTTTGTCTGATTGCAGTGACAAAATAAGATAGCAAACAAAACCAATTTTGTCGAACGTCAATCGTCACAGAAATATTTCGCCAACAGTACCGTCACAAAAATATTTTTCGACCATTGAAAAACCGTCGTCTCTCTTTAATATATTCATGAACGAAAGTGAAATTTATATGCCTTGTAGGCATAAAATACAGCCCTGACTCGTAGGCATATAAATGGTTGATCTCTGCTTAGAATTTTAATATTTTTTTTTTTCAAACAAGTTATTATGTAACTATTTATATCAGAGCTACACGGAGAGCTATAATAGTACATTACGATACAAGTGCCAAAAATAGGAAATTCGCAACGAATGGTGATAAATTAAAACACGAGTGAAGGGAGTATTTTAAATCGGCACAAGTTGCGAATTACCTATTCGCACATGTATTGTACGACGTTCAAATTATGTAGCACCATATGTACTATAAAAAATATAAACTTAATTCGGAGACTGTTTCTGAATACCTATACCAAAATGCTAGGCTCTCTAGTGCTTACGTCACACAGAAATTCAGCAAGTAGGTCTTGCGTCGCGTCGCCTTTGTGTTGCTAGACCTACTTTGGCTAGCCGTGGCCAGTTGGCTTACTGCCGCCGCTGTGATCTAGGTTATGAACTGTAAACCTAGGCTTTATCGGACGTTGAGTATCTTTAGTGTGAACTTGGAGATAAAATTGCATTTTCACAGGTAATTAACCTCCATAAATACTAATATAAAAGTATAACGGCTAAAGTAGAGCATTTTGACTTCGTATGAATTTAATGATTCGGTCAAGTTATGTTCTAAGTTCTAATCTAATGTATGGGGAAGACAAACAAATTATAGCCAGCATGAAATGAATGTAGTATGATACCTTTGGGTATGGTGCTTTTCCCCAAAAAATAAAAAACCCGCAATCGGGATATATTTCATACTAAAGGGGGGGGGGGGATGGGACACTAGTGTGCGTAAAGCACTTTACCCAAAGGTATCGTAGTACATCCATTTCAAGCTGGCTATAATTTGTTTTTCATAAAACACAATTTGACCGAATCATAAATGCGCTTTTACACAAGGACGTTTCCTTTTGGACGGCAGTTTTATTTAATTAACCAGGACCCTACTTATTACACGCGGGAATGTTATTATACGATTTTAGCACACTGCATGGTTTTCGACAGAGGGGCAAGTTACTGAAAGGCTACTTACTGTATGCTCTAAGGTTCTGGTGCATGCTTACTCTGCAGCTAAGGTTTATCCAATATAGACGCGTCCTAATACTCGTGACAAATATTCCCGCTGTTACTAGTTTCATAACTCGGTTATTGGCTCAATAACGTCAACCAAAAAGCATAAAAATTCCGGCACAGGTCGTTACTACCGGTGTACAGTTTGCGATGTTTCGGCAATTTAATAAACTGCCCCTAATTTGTCAACTCCACACTGACGGTCGTGTGAAAACTTAACGTACGTACATTAGTTACAGCGCGATAGTGAATTTTTATTTTTCATGAACATATCTTGTCATATCAAGGATTATTTATTCTGAAGATTAACTAGCGTCAAATTAAATTAAGCAACGGGTATTTGTAATGTCAATTTAATTGTGTCGAAGTAGAGTTTACTTTTGTTTGAAAGTTACTTTTCTCAGTTTATGTGCTTCATTATCGGAAGTTAGAATAACTCCTATGAAAGTAGTTTTCGTTTTTTGAGAATATTTAAGTGAGTACAAACTCTCGCGTTCTGTACAACATATATAATTACACAAACGGGTCTACCGCGATATAATTTCATTGTTTTTACCTTAAACATTCATTCATTCTTCTATATATTTATTCATTAATTTTTTTTCTCATAGTTTTATTGTTTTCCATTGTTTTTATTGTGTTACGTCGGAATTTAAGGTAAAAACAACGAAATGAAGAACTCGTACACAAGTCATACACGACACGACGTATTTTGGTTAAATACTATAGTCAATATTCGCCTAGATACTAATTGATTTGTGGGTGCGGTCCCGACACACGTCATGTCATTGTCACAGGTGAAATGGGCGCTGGCAATATTACACTCAAAAGCAATGATAACAGGTCGCTTTTGCTAAATTTTCATCCAAAATAACCCAGTTTTAATGATCTCGAGTGTATTTAATGAAAGTACAGTCTGGTATAAACTATTTCACTAATTTTTTCCTTTGGCAAGTCGCAAAAGCGGTTTATGGCTATATAAAGTAAACTTGTTGTTAAAAACATAGATGCTATAATAAATATGCTTATCGATACCTACATAGTACATTTTTAGGGACTTTAGGTAGCCTAGAACGATTTTGACTTACCGAATTATTTTTAACAGATCCGTTTTATAGAACATTACCAAGGAGTCAATTTTGCCTAGGAAGGAGCACGGGATCTACGTTTTATATAACTTGATTTAAATAATACATGTACGATACTAAAGCACGTTTTTAGGGTTCCGTACCCGTACCCAAAGGGTAAAAACGGGACCCTATTACTAAGACTCCGCTGTCCGTCTGTGCATCTGTCTGTAACCAAGCTGTATCTCAGGAACCGTGATAGCTAGGCACTCTATATAGGCAGTTGAAATTTTCACAGATGATGTATTCCTGTTGCCGCTATAAGTATAACAACAAATACTAAAAACAGAATATAATAAATATTTAAGTTCCCATACAACAAACGTGATTTTGCCGTTTTTTGCGTAATGCGTAGGTACGGAACCCTTCGTGTGCGAGTTCGACTCTCACTTGGCCGGTTTTGAATGACATGCTACGTCTAAAATCCGATCAACGTAACTTCTCGTCTAAAACTTCGTTAGTTAAAATTTACGTTTTAATTTTAAAAACGTTTCCTTATCAATTCAAATAAGTGCCTTTTGCACAAGGAATAAGGGCCCTTTCACACGCTGGGCGGTTAACCCGTCTCATCCGCAAAAGGGTTCATTTAAAAGGCAAGATCGCCACGTGTGCTGCGAACTGTAGCGTTTGTAAAAACAAAAGTGGGTCATCGATCTTCGGCAAATTGTTTTTATAGGAACGTAGGGGCGCTAAACGCCCCCGCGGGCCCGCAACGCGTATTCTAATACGACGGTGATAGTTTATGGATATTGGAGTCTGTTATATTGGAATGTAATGTACGAGTAAGTGGAATAGGTAGGACGGAAGGAAAATCAAAATTAAATCGTACGCACGAATACGAAAGAGCGATAGAGGCAAATTTCGATTTTCTTTTTTCGCGGAACGCCCTGAACATCCGGTAAAATTTCGGTGTTTTTGCTGGTACGATATATTTATTTACCTACCCGAGAGTATTATGGTTATAACTTTTAAATATGCAATGCAATTGTCGTCTATTAAAAGCGTGGAAATAGGTTTTTGCTACACGGTTTCGCATGAGGTAGGTCTACACAGAACCACCCGTTTTATAAGGAATTTGCCGCGTGAAGCAACTCGGTCTGTAAAGACATGCCTTCGCCGAGGCATTATCGCCAAGCCAAGCGTTTATCTTACCAGTTAAGAGAAGACCCCCCAAACTAGCGTGTCCCGAGCGGCGTCTAGTCAACTCTATGGTTGCTGCTCGATGCAACGTAGGCGCAACTGTGCAGCGACACCATCCATAGCGCTGACTAGACGCCGACGTAACTAACGTAACTGGTTTTTAGTCATAGACTAGTAAGGTTGACGAAATATAAAGTGAGGTCTCTTGACCATGTCTGAACAAGATCGGTTCACTTTATATTTCGTCAAGTTTAACTATTATAATTAAGCTACTGTAAGCTAATGTAATGTATTGTTGACAGGGCGCGGAGGACAAGCTGAGCATGATCCGCGCGTACCGCTCCCAGGTGGAGAAGGAGCTCCGGGACATCTGCTCCGACATCCTCGCCGTGCTCGACAAGCACCTCATCCCC
This sequence comes from Cydia splendana, assembly GCF_910591565.1. Taxonomy (NCBI): domain Eukaryota; kingdom Metazoa; phylum Arthropoda; class Insecta; order Lepidoptera; family Tortricidae; genus Cydia; species Cydia splendana. Next base: position 15,997,617 of record NC_085978.1, read on the forward strand.
GCCTCGCAGACCGGCGAGTCCAAAGTGTTCTACTACAAAATGAAGGTATACCCTCGCTCTTTACATGCTACTACAGAATAGATGTAGTGCATGATTATATTCCATCGTATTTTCACGGAAACTTCGAACGTATCTTGATATTTCAGTCAGTCTCGGTACAAAAAGTACTGAGGTTGACTGAAGTAGCATGACAAATTCGAACGTTTCCGAGAAAATGCGCTGGAAAACAATTATGCACTACATCTATCTGTACAATGTTATAAGCCCCGTCTCCATATCGCGCGGTAAACTATCGAACATTGGCTCGCGAGGCAGCCGCGCGCAATGGATACCGGGCTGCCGCGCGAGCCAACTCGATCTGATCGATAGTTTGCCGCGCGATATGGAGACTGGGCTTTATACTAACTACGGCCTTATATGTTTTGACGGTGCGATATCGGTACAGTGGCGTGGAAGCCCTGGAGTTCGCACCCCGAATGCATGGATAATTACTGAAGAAGATTCCGAACAGCGTTGACACAACATTGACATAGACGCGGCGAAGTTTCTGCAAAAGGTGGCACCGAGTGTCGTTGCCGGTCTGTTCGGAATGCCACTTTTTTCGCATGCGTCCAGTCCGCGGCCTAATGGACAGTGCAAAATAGTTTAAAGTTATTAAATATGTAGTTGCATGAAGTGGGTCAGCGCGCGCCAGTTAATGCACTGGGAGTTCACCGAAAACACGGCACCTGCATAATGACTCGACATATCTGCAAGTTTCCTTTTTAAAACATCTGGGTCTACGCTGCGATTGACGCGTCCTATGCATTGCGTACTTATACTTTGTGTATAATGATAATTTCCATAGTAAAAACTATCCGTTGTCTTTCCCGGGGCTCAATATTATTGTCTTCTTACTAAATTTCACCTAAATTGGTGCATCGGTTTAAGCGTCACGCCAAGTGGTAACAGACAGAGTTACGTACACATCGCATTTATAACATAAAATAGTTATAGCAGTTGTGACTACACCCTTATCGGTGGAGCAAATTAAGCATATCTCTATTTAGTGATAACTTGATAAGCAATTGCATAAGAACAATAATCTGTTCGCAAGCTGAATCGATGGTAAGGCCAGTCTAGCGAGGACATTAAAAAGCCGCTAAATGCCTTATCTCACAAAATATTAGCCGTGCCCTTGACGGTCACGGTACTCGGAGTCTGACAAATAGAGATAAGCTTACGTTGTCGAGTGTTGCTAAAAAGTAATCTCTGCATATGGCAATACTTGGGTTATTTCATATTTGCAAGGATCTATCTAGTGGGTTCTATTTTGTTTCGTAAATTTGTAAATTTTGAGAAGGCCCTTTTTGTATTATTTATTTACTAAAAGCCAATAGTCCTCAAACTTTGGTACACTCATTTGACATTTATTTCGGTCTGTCATTCTCATTAAACAAATTCTTTGTCTATTTTGGGTGAATTAATGCAAATTTTGATATATGTACTTCGACATGTGATAATTACGCTGAGTGCTTTCGGCCGTCAAATGCATATTACAATATTTTAGGTTCGTCCTGTTATCATTAACATTGTTACTAATTTAGTAATACTAAATATTGTATATGTATGTTCCAGGGTGACTACCACCGGTACCTGGCAGAATTCGCAACGGGCAACGACCGCAAGGAGGCGGCCGAGAACTCGCTCGTTGCGTACAAGGCCGCCTCCGACATCGCCATGACGGAGCTGCCGCCCACACACCCCATCCGCCTCGGCCTCGCGCTCAACTTCTCAGTGAGTGCTCTATACTGTACCCTGCACCAGCTGCACCGCTACACTAGTCACTCCGGAAGGTTTGGAGTTCCAGCTCGCTCATACACCACATACCCCGTCCATATTGACACCGCGGCCGCGGACTGAACTAATGAGGGATTTGTTCTTTTTACTGTGAAAGACTGGTATAGCGGGCAGCACCCAGCGGCTCTGATACAAATGAGGTTATCGATAAAGCTGGTCCACACAATACGAGCCGTCTTGAAACGAGATAGGCATGCATAGCTCAGGCCTGTGTAATGCCTCACCAGTGACGAACGCCCGCGCAGCCGCAACCCTCCGGTACGATTACGCAAGTCAATATTTTTGACAACGCTCACTGTGAAAGAGATGGACGCTTTATCTCTTTATTAAATCGATAACATCGTATGTCATACACAGCTACAGACCTCACTAGTGTTACTATATTAACTTCACATCAATTTTACCATGGCAACACCGATTCAAATCCTAAAAACGCAACGAGAATTCTTAGGATGCACGATAGCAAATCACAGGCATAAAACCTTTGGCAAACTCCATCTTCCTGTTCATGTCTTAATAATTTATATGAATAAATTTCTTTTTATCCAGACTAAAAATCGAGACAATTGACGATTGTAAGTTTTTAAAATTTTAAAGTAGACATAATTTAAAAGTAGAATCCGTCAAAACTATCTGTTGTAGCATTCAAACAGGTGCGGGTGTAACCTTGACCCGACCTTGCGGCTAATGGGTCTGTTAACGCCCGAACTATAGATAACGACGCGACCAGATAACTTAAGTAGAATGTTGCTTGAGGAGAAACATTAGTAAACTTAAAACATAAGAATACTTTTTTCTAGGTCGAAAGACATGAAGGTCGGTATATCGGCGGAGAATATCCGATACCCGAATAATCCCACATTTCTGCTATCATTCTCAGCAGTATCAGTTAATCCCTTCTTACACACACTTATAATAGTTATAATTCATGGGTCATCATTTGACTAATTACTAATTAGCCATATATGAGGACAATTTATTTTATCTGAAACATTATTGATCAAATAATTCATTCATAAGAAAATCATATGAAATCATAAAATCATAAATCATAAATTATTTATTTGCGTGAATAGGGTCAGATTACAGTTGTTAATATACATAAAGTTCCTCCTAATTCAACCGTCCACAAACAGCGTGCAAATATTTGTTGTATTTCTTAAGCTAAGTATTTATTACATTATATACATTATGTACTACAATATATCATTGAAATAATCGTGAAGTGAATAAAACATTTTATTTAACAGCCACTCATGTAGGGTTTTCTTAAATTTATTCATTGGCAAGCATTTAATGTCAGGTGGCAACTTATTAAATATTTCTACACACATAGCAGGGCAGTTTTTGTTAAAAATAGCAGTTTTTTTTTGCATTCCAACTACAAGTCGTTCACCATTTCTAGTATTTCTAGGGTATATGTCACTAGCTGTAATAAATAATGTCATAAATTCATGTGTTATGTATACATGTGATATCTCTTACTCATACATACCTACAGTAGAGAGCACTTAAAAATGGTTACTGAAGTCACTCCGCGGTTGAGTGTACTAAACTTATATATGTATTCAAATAGGTGTTTTTCAAATAAATATTATTCTTATTCTTATTGCACCCGTTGCTAGTTGATCGAAGAAGTCAGTAGACCTTAACAAATTATAATCTTAATTGCTTTGATATCATTTCTAATAGTTGAGCGTTTCTTTTATTTTTTGCCATTTTTAAGGTTCAGTACCCAAAGGGTAAAACGGGACCCTATTACTAAGACTCCGCTGTCCGTCCGTCTGTCACCATCAGGCTGTATAAAATAAAGATATAAGTGGGGCTCCCATACAACAAACGTGATTTTTGACCGAAGTTAAGCAACGTCGGGCGGGGTCAGTACTTGGATGGGTGACCGTTTTTATAGATAATGGTACGGAACCCTTCGTGTGCGAGTCCGACTCGCACTTGGCCGGTTTTTTTGTATGTATATTGTGACCTTTTTTGCCACTTTTGTGTTATTTTTAGTCAGTATCGCGAGCCCTTTTCATCTTCATAGAAGAAGAAAAGTGTCCTAAAATTTCCATACATTTTTCAAACTTTTCTTTTTGTTACCGCCATACAAAGTATATGGGGAAATGGTAACACAATAGGAAAAAACTATGGGACATTTACAATATTTAAAACTAGGGGACTATGGACTATGGCACTATGGGATCGAAAGAGCTCGTGATTCTGAGTAGAAATAACACAAAAGTGGCAAAAAAGGTCACAATATATAAAAATGGCAAAAAATAAAAGAAACGCTCAGTTACTTCCGTGATATGAAAGAATGCGTTGAACGAATGCAAACATAAGTCAGGAATTTTGTGACGTATCTTCTTTTGTAACAAACAATGAGACATGTTTGCCAATGTAATATGTTGTTTTAACACTGACACGCATTTGCTACGGCAAAAGCCCAATTGATAATGAAACTTGTGAGTAATCGAAATCACAATTTACTGCCGTGACATAATTCACCATTCAAATTAAATTCAAACAGTCACGAATTTATTAGGAGACTATGTTAGGCTTTGACAACTAAATTTATCTGACGTTTCAGACCACATAAACGCAGTGCAGCGATTATCTTTAGATATATGTATCCTTACAATAGATATTTAAATTGCCAAAACCATATAAAATGGTGACCGTTTTAACTGTGTTGCGCTCTATGTTATATCAAAGATTATTTGATATTAAAATTGACGCCAAAAAAATTGAAAATCCATTCATAAATTGATAATTAATGCCAAGTGACACATGACTCATATGCATATTGTTTGGTAAAGTGTGACGACCGCATACCGGCAGATATCCGCCGTAATACGTGACGCGCGAGCATAGTGCGTCACGCGTTTATGACCGTTTTAATGACTGTCTTGTTGAAATAGAACGGTGGCAACAATATACAGCAAAATGGGGTTTCCGGGAGTGAGCGAAAAAAATTAGTTTTAGATAGTTGTAGTCGTTGACACCTAACTGATCCATATCCCGGGCCGGTAGCAGGCGCGTTATTGATCTTTAGTCGCGTTAATACAGCCTAATTCTTCAGACTTGGAGTGGAAGTCCTGGCGGTATTTCTATTATATCTAATCCCTAAGTCTTCATACTAATGTTTGGACGACCGGTCTGGCCGACTGGCCTAGTGCCTGTGAAGCCGATGGTCCTGGGTTCGAATCCCGGCAAGGGAATTTATTTGTGTGATGAACACAAATATTTGTTCCCGGGTCATGGGTGTTTATCTATATAAATATGTATATCGTCGCCTAGCAAACATAGTACAAGCTTTGCTTAGTTTGGGGCTAAGTTGATCTGTGTAAGATGTCCCTAATATATTTTTTAGGGTTCCGTACCTCAAAAGGAAAAAACGGAACCCTTATAGGATCACTCGTGCGTCTGTCTGTCTGTCTGTCTGTCTGTCTGTCTGTCTGTCTGTCCGTCTGTCACAGCCGATTTTCTCCGGAACTACTGGACCAATCAAGTTGAAATTTGGTATTGGTACACATATGTAAGTTTGTGACCCAAATACGGACATGTAACGTAAACAAATGAATTTTAAACATGGGGGCCACTTTTGGGGGGTAAATGAAAAAATGAAAAAATTTAAGATTTCAAACTATATCATGTTACATATCAAATGAAAGAACTTATTGTAAGGATCTCAAATATATTTTTTTTATAATTTTCGAATAAACAGTTTAGAAGTTATTCAAGAAAATAGGCAAAAAATGACCATCCCCCCCCCTTATCTCCGAAACTACTAGGTCTTAAATTTAAAAAAAAATACATAAAATTGGTCTATACCTATAGATGACAGGAAAACCTATTAGAAATGTACAGTCAAGCGTGAGTCGGACTTAATTACAGTTTTTGATCCGACCCCTACGGATTTTTTAAAGAGATTTCACTCACGTTTCACATAAAAAATACATTGTTAACAGTGCCGGATTACTTAGAGTAGTAGTTTTCTTAGAGTAATTGGTGATAATTTTCTGATAAGATAATCATTTTAAATATTTAACGGTCTTACCTACTTACGAGTAATTGTAAGGTCAAATTAAAAATAATGTTTAAAAAAAAATGTTAAATTGAGAGCTAGCTCAAAGTTTTTTGTACTCGTCGACTTTAATGGTTGAATTAATAAAGACTTTGTAACCAATAAGCAAAACAAGCACGTGCGTACGGCAGCACGTTCAGGGGGGGCACCAAAATGCCAGGTTGAAAAAGGTAAACAAATTTTAAAATTAGGGACAGACACATCGTTTTTACCACACGATTTTTATAGCTGTCCAAAAGCTAATTTGCAAAAATAATGGCGCGTAATTCTTTGGGAAACAATCGGTCGCAGTAGAAGAGTCGTGATTACATGCATAGATTCGATTTCAACCCACTCTTTTGCGGTTCGGCGTTAGGTCTTATGCGAGGCCTTCTGCCTTACGGCAAAGTTGATCTTCTGCCTTAATTACACTTGGGCGTGGATCCAAATCCAAGCTTTCCTCTTTCGCAGCTGGGCCTACTGCCTTTCTCACACTTCGCCAATTCAATTCCAAGCTCTGCTTTCTTGCATATTTTATGCATGAAAACAACCTCGCTGAGACCCTTAAATATCGAGCCCTATGCGAAGCTAGGCTGATAGAAAACTGTCCCATCCCTTCTCTGTATGAAATCCTGGATTCGCGCCTGGTTGGGACTAAAACTAAAATTGCGTTTTTATATCGAAAAATTTTCGCGCTCGCTTCGCTCGCGTTTTCAATAACTTTATAAGGTATGATAAAGGTGACATTCGGGTGGCGACTGCAGCAACATTACTCTGTTGCAACGTTACTGCTGCAGTACTGTCCACTTCCGTGATAAAATGGATTGACTGATTTCCATACTAAAAGTAAAAATGTACAACTGTCTATCATATTGCGTTTTTATATCGAAAAATTTCCGCGCTCGCTTCGCTCGCGTTTCTATTACTTTCTTGATAAAGGTGACATTCGGGTGGCTACTGCAACAGCATTAGGTACTCTGTTGCAACATTACTGCTGCGGCACTGTCAATTTTCGTGATAAAATGATGTGACTGATTTCCATTCTCAGCTGTAACGCGGCAATGAACTTCTCTCAATTTACCAAAAAATCAATGTAATCTTGATGACCCTAGGGAGAGGGGGCACCTAGAAATGCTTAGGGCATCAAAATATCTTAATCCGGCACTGATTGTTAAAAATTGTGTAATATACGGAACCCTTAGAACGCGAGTCCGACTCGCACTTGGCCGGTTTTTAACGTGTGATGTGTTTGCAGGTATTCTACTACGAGATCCTGAACAGCCCGGACCGCGCGTGTCGCCTGGCCAAGGCGGCGTTCGACGACGCCATCGCCGAGCTGGACACGCTCTCCGAGGAGAGCTACAAGGACTCCACCCTCATCATGCAGCTGCTGCGCGACAACCTCACCCTGTGGACCTCCGACATGCAGGGCGACGCGGAGGGTGAGTACACACACTATATTGTACCCTAGCTGAGGTCCCCGAGCTATTAGGCCAATCTAGCTCACGAAAATAACCAAATTTCGTACAGTACGGCCCGCGAAGAGGAAGCCGAAGGCTTGGCGTGACCAAAAGTTGACCCCTGCTATATTAAGCTATTGTAAACTCGGAAACAAATTACGATTACCTCTACACCAGTAGCAGCCACTGCGATGGCTAGAATATCCTGGCTGGAACGGAACCGCTCAAATCCACTAACCATGTCTCGGTTGTACCTCACTTGTTTTGGCTAAAAGTAACTTGAAGTTTTTCCAGCTTATGGTTACATTTATAACTTAATTCGTGAGCAAAATGCTTAGAGTAAATGACGTAAGTGTATTTGGAAATTATTGTTCCATAAGTTACAGACATGAGATGTGCGAGCTCTAAGACGCACATCCGAACGCACTGTCGTATGCTCATAAATCTCATAATTGTGTATCTAACCCAAGTTGGAGCCAGTTTTACAAAACCGTCTGCATTGCAACTTCAATTTGCATAAGTTGTAATTTGCTTGTATAAAAACTTATAAGTTTTCTGTAGGATGACAGCTGCCACCTGCTTATTAAAATTAAAATCAACACTTAAGACTACCATTGCCGCTATGATTTCACGATGTATCTTAAAGATAAACTAAGCCTAGTTTAGTACAAAGTACACAGCGACGTATTACGATTACGTCATTTACTGAGAATACTGTACACATTATGAACGTTTTTAACGCCTTGAACGTGACCAAATTGGCTATTTTTTCACTTCACACACTATTTAACTTAGTAGTTTAGCGCTGTGTCATCCGCCTTAATTACTTGAGAATTCTAGTTGAGTAACAACTCGGACAACATTCCTTGTTTTAACTCTTGTCACTGATTGTCAAAGTTCGCATGCAACTTCCGCGACGAAGCCTTTTTTCAAGTTTCTTATTTTTTCACATCTAGACGTTACTAAAACGAAAATGTCTATCACTTCCACTGCCAGCGCGAGCTACGCGTTACTGTATCGCCTAGAACCCGCCTAGCGGGTCGCTGGCAAATAATATGTAAAATGTAACTGGCATAATTGTGATGATCTGTTTTTTTGCAGGTGAGGCCGAACAGAAAGAGCAAACACAAGACGTGGAGGACCAGGACGTGTCGTAATACCTTTCAGCGTTCTATTTAAATATAATAACAAAAATAAATATAGTACGATGTAAGAGCCAGCCCTCGATGACAACCGGTCGAACCTCTCGCTCCCACCCTCCCCTCCCGCTCCCACACCTGCCGACCCGACCGACCCATACACCTATCTGTACGATCGTCATTTTCGTTTATGTATTGTGTCAAATTATATACGAGTAATATTATGAATATGTACCTACTTCTTTTGATAAATTTGTTTTCGATTACGATGAATAATGTTAAGGAAAGTACTTTGGTATTGCATTTTAACTGTACGTTGTCTGTTAAGAATGTATTTTCTTATCACTTCGGATGATCTCCGCGCTCGTCGCAAACACATTCTGGTTCTCTTAAGGTGGGAATTGTAAATTTTCTAAGTATTTTATACCGCGTGTAAAGTATTTAACTCCGTTGTGACTTAGCACCGTAGCGACAATTAACGATACAATTATGAAAGCATTTAATTTGGACTATCGGGACTATGGCGCGACGCGGAGCTCTGCACAAATATAGTCGTTTTATACGTACTCCCGTACTGTGCTCGCCCGAGCGGCGGTCCCGCGTGGCGGGTCCCGTGCCGCGAGTCTGCACCCGCCACGCGGGACCCGCCGCGAGTCTTCCCGCCACGCCGTGAGCAATCGAAACGTCGTTCATTAAATAACATATATTTTATCTGTAACTTACATTATTAGGGTGGTATTCGTAGTGACTTGCAATATTTAGCTAAGTGATAGTGGCGTCACCTGTCGGTCTTCATGTATCGTATCTCGTACGGGCGTACCGCGTTACATACATTACATACATACCTCCTTGTGTATTTATTGCAACATTATAATGCGTTTGTGTAAATTGTGACTACTGTGTAGTACTGTACTGGTGTTGTTGAACAAAGACGTGCCGGCCCGTCTGCCGGACGGTCCGGTGTCGCGCCGGACGGTTCGGTAGTCGCACCGGACGCGGTCCGGTCCGACGGACGCCGCCGGACGGGCTGCGCTCGTTAGATAAAGACATTGTCGATGTACCCGCTTCGTTCGTATTACAACTTTTGGAGTATTCACACTGAATTGCTTTAATTACTTACGAGTATTGTGATAGAGATTTTGTATATTTTAATTTATTTTTTTTAATTTCGCACGTCTCTCGGAAATATTTCGCCGTAGCGCTAAATCTCTTACAATTTTAACAGGAAGAACCGTAGTTCTAAAGTTGTGCTAGGATAAGGTAATGCACTTGGGAGAAATTATTTATTTGAAATGAACTGCCTCCGGGGCGCTGGCCTGCCCTCGGTGGGTCCCTCGGGCCCCTCGGTGGGTCCCGCAGGCCCCTCGGTGGGTCCCGCAGGCCCCTCGGTAGGTCCCGCAGGCCCCTCGGTGGGTCCCGCAGGCCCCTCGGTGGGTCCCGCAGGCCCCTCGGTGGGTCCCTCGGGCCCCGCGGTGGGTCCCTCGGACCCCGCAGGGGGTCCCCGGGGGCGCCTACATTCCATCTCCGCGCATGCGGCGGCCCCACCGCCGCCGACGAACAAGCGTGGGAACGAGTGCGTGCCCGAGTAAGATATTAGCGTTATTTTTAATTGAATTTGTAATATTGCATATATTTTTGTTAATTTATCCACAAAAAAAAATACTGATGCAATTAGCCTTAGTGTTATGCAATATTGATTTATGTCCTACCAACTACATTGAAATTTATTGTAAATGACAGTGTAAATCTAATAATAAAAATTCAAAAGTCCAGTGGTTTGTTTCATTGATGTAAGTTGGCCCCCGTTACATGAGCAGATTTACCTTTTAAACGTAGGTAGTGTATTTGCCAGATTCTGTGTGACATTTTAAATGACAAATGGCGATCAAAAGGTTAATAAAATGTTACAAAAATTGGATAAGTACCTCTATGTTGAAATCTACATCATAACTATAAAAATAAAAACGAATCTGGCAAATATACGTTCCCAGTAAAGTAAGCACGAAGAATTTGACACATTCAATCGTCAATCTCCAATTCAATCACCAATTTTAGATTTGTGGTGATATTAGAGCCCTCTAAATTCAAAAAATGCCCCAGAACGAAAATACTGACATCACAAATTGGTATTCTTGCGTCCGGCACCTCTTATCGGTAATATCGGTCATTACCGGCCTTAGAGGATATAACCAACGGAGACGCCATGTCTAAAATTTTCGGTACAAAATAGTCTGCCGTTTTTTGCGGGGGAGGGGCACATCAAATGTATAGTACGTCATGTCAGATAAACGTCAGTCCATACATATGGTTGACAAGTTGTTGACCATTGGCCGCCTATTTTCGACAGAGGGGAACGCCTGTTAATGGCGGCTCCATTGTTAATTACTCCGAGTTACCGGCGGTTGAATTCGGCGAGTCAAATTGGCGTTTGCGTCCGCACGTCCTGATTCGATCGGGCAATTTAATCATTGAATTTGACACATTGAACTGCCTGTTCCCGTACTGTTGTCCCGCCACGTAGTGATTAATGTGATTATATTCTCTTTGGTCCCGCCCATGATGACACTCGACTCAAATGACACTAGGGGATATTACTGCAATGTTCTGCCGCCAGAGTGCAGCAGTAGTACTCTAGTAAATTCATAGACTAACTTATACATACTGTGCCTTAAACTGTTTTTTGACAAGTTTTCACAGACAATAAAATATGACATTGATGCATCAAGGCGGTTTGTTAACAAGGGCCTACCGGTAAACGCGAAAATCTAAATTTAGGTATCTGCCTCTTTATCGCTCGAATATGCAAGAGTGATAGAGAGGCAGAAACCGAACTTTCGATTGTCGTGTTTCACGGTAGACCATGTGATTGACGTAGTGACGTATGATGTGTCTTTGATGTTTGTTTACTGTATGTTGCTGTATGTGTACTAGTTACGCCACCTACGCAGAGCTTTGCCTAATATTCCCTATTACGCGCGTGCGATAGATAGGAACAGGCGGGTTAATGTACGAAATTCTTCGTGCTTAGCGTCCTTACTTTATTGGTAACTTGGAAGTACCCAATGGGTACAGTCAGCGTCATATAGTAGGTTGCATCCAAAAGTATTCAAATAGTTCGGTACACCATATTATTTGTATGGCGTACCGAACTATTTGAATACTTTGGATGCTACCTACTATACGACGCTGACTGTACAGAAAAAGGAAAACTTAATAAATACAACTTCATTGAGTTTTTTTATTAAGATATTTATGATAATAATTATTAATAACATCAAATAAATATATTATATAATTATAAATATTTACTAACAAACCCTTTGATTGCCGAGGTCGCATCACGTCGTCGAGAATTGCCAGCATTATATTTCAGGGCTTGGAACCGGTTTATTTGAAACGTAGGACTGAATCATTGTATTAGGTAACAACTTCGTATTATTAGATTGTCCCATTGAAATGCAATAATAACACAAAGAACGTAGTAATACCGGTACTTTTTGAATGAAGAACAAACCGGTTCCGAGCCTTGATTATATTATAATGTTCGCAATAAAATCACTTTCAGACTCTGTTAGATTACAATCTTCACACGACAGATAAAAATATTCTGATATAGTGGAATAAGAAATATGCACACAGCGTGTAGAAGATGATCTTGGCGGCCCAGTCCAGGTAGTACAATCTGAAACAAGTTTTTGATTATTCTTTATTTCTTCGTTATGTAATAAATGAAGCACAAAAGGCACGCAGATACTAGGTACCTAGTGTTAGAAAGGGTGCCGAGTTAGGTGATACTATAGTCAGAGAATAAATAATAGCACTACCGTACAGAAAGGAAACTTCCTACAAAACCGAAGTTTGACAGCGGTTCAGGACCGAATCATGCTGACCCTTTCTAATAAATGGCACTATCCCTTTCGGCTGTTTAGGGTTGTCAAAATTCAAGCCATTATCTTATTTGTGGTCGTGCACGCAAAGGGACGTCAAGTTGTGTCAACCCTAATAATTGCTCGGAGCAATATGCTGAGCCCAACGGAGCCGAGTTTGCCCGAAGTCAGGAGTTGCACCCCTGCTATAGTCTATCTAAACAAACGCTTGAACTAGACACTATAGTTCGTTTTTAGGGTTCCGTATCCAAAAGGTAAAACGGGACCCTATTACTAAGACTTCGCTGTCCGTCCGTCCGTCCGTCCGTCTGTCTGTCACCAGGCTGTATCTCACGAACCGTGATAGCTAGACAGTTGAAATTTTCACAGATGATGTTTTTTTCTGTTGCCGCTATAACAACAAATACTAAAAACAGAATAAAATAAAGATTTAAATGGGGCTCCCATACAACAAACGTGATTTTTGACCAAAGTTAAGCAACGTCGGGCGTGGTCAGTACTTCGATGGGTGACCGTTTTTTTTTTTCATTTTTTTCCGTTTTTTTTTTTCATTATGGTACGGAACCCTTCGTGCGCGAGTCCGACTCGGACTTGCCCGGTTTTTTACACCTAAATTTCGTATTGTTTTTAGGGTTCCGTACCCAAAGGGTAAAAACAGGACCCTATTACTATTAGGGTTCCGTACCCAAAGGGTAAAAACGGGACCCTATTACTAAGACTCTGCTGTCCGTCCGTCCGTCCGTCCGTCCGTCTGTCTGTCACCAGGCTGTATCTCATGAACCGTGATAGCTAGACAGTTGAAATTTTCACAGATGATGTATTTCTGTTGCCGCTATAACAACAAATACTAAAAACAGAATAAAATAAATTTATGTCTACTGTTCTCCAATTCTCCCTCAATTGCTCAAGGGTTAACTGGAAGAGATCCCTGAAAGGGATAAGTTCGCCTTTGTACTAATGATGTGTGTTCTTTCATGTTTTATGTTTCTTTTTGTACAATAAAGTATTTTACTACTACTACTACTAAATAAAGATTTAAGTGGGCCTCCCATACAACAAACGTGATTTTTGACCGAAGTTAAGCAACGTCGGGCGGGGTCAGTACTTGGATGGGTGACCGTTTTTTTTTGCCGTTTTTTGCATTATGGTACGGAACCCTTCGTGCGCGAGTCCGACTCGCACTTGCCCGGTTTTTTTAGCATTAGAAATAAGGTACAAACAATCTTGATGTGTCTTTTAATTGAAAACACATTTTAAAAATAAGTTACGGCAAATATGTAACAATTATTAATCTAATACGATCATTTATATTCTTCTGCTTTCATAAGTAATAGTTACTGATTTTTGAAACGCGTTTTTCAATTAAAAGACATGTCAAGATCGCTTACCTTCTTTCAAGAAATAGAAATATAAATTTATTTGCTAGAAATGTGGTAGGTACAGAAATTTGGTGTTAACATGCAATTGTGCGAGTTCAGCAAGTTCTTTCTAATGCTAAAAAAAACGAACTATAGGTGGCTAGGCGTACCTTTTTTGCAGTATCCTGGCTTGTGGTAGAGTGGCAGGGTCCTCCTTGCAGCAGTACGTGCGGGCGCCGAAGATGTAGTCACGGATATAAGAGTTCCAGTTCACCATCTAACAAGAAGACCATTATTTGAAACTTATTGGTTTCGGAGTAGGCCAGTAGGTATTATAGAACAGATTATATACGACAGCCATCTTAGAAAATCCGGCCACCTGATGGGCTATAACAGCGAAATTCACAAATTGCGGGCATCTTTCTCTGTCACTCTTATTACGCAATTTGCGAATATCGGTTTTAGCGGTAGCCCCTCTGGTTCCGGTAAATTCGAAAATGGAGGCGCGAAATGATCATCCATAAACATTTAGACAGAAATTAGAGTCCATATACGCTAAGTGCATTATCAGAGCCTTAGAGGATATAACCAACGGAGACGCCATGTCTAAAATTTTCGGTACAAAATAGTCTGCCGTTTTTTGCGGGGGAGGGGCACATCAAATGTATAGGTACGTCATGTCAGATAAACGTCAGTCCATACATATGGTTGACCATTGGCCGCCTATTTTCGACAGAGGGGAACGCCTGTTAATGGCGGCTCCATTGTTAATTACTCCGAGATCACAGCCAACAATGCTTGGCCGGTTTTGCAACTATAGTCTGTCAACCCATTTCCGTCAGTAGAAAAAAGCGGCAAACTTAAAAAATGTAGGCGTGAAGGGTTAGCGTCGTGCCATAGAAAATTTTAAGATCACGCTTTTTCTACTGACAGTTGTTTGACTATAGCAACTGCATTTAAGGAAATACAACTAAGGGGGCGTCCATTAATTACGTGAGGTTTTCAAGGGGATGGGTCAATAATATATATCACAAAATTGATACAAAAAATACGCTGCCTAAGAGAATCATCCTGCGCAAATAAGAGACGGACATTCGAACTAACGACAGATTCTAAATGGCTTCAGATGTGATATGTTAATTAAATAAAAGGTTAATAAAAACCTTGATATCGGTGTAGAAAGTGTCGTCGTCCTCCTTGGAGATGTGTCCCCGCAGCGCGAGGAAGTTCTCATTGTGGAAGTGCCACTCGTTCAGCCAGTAGTATTGAAATGTTTGCAGTCCGGCGCTGATGCGCTGTTGCAACTTCACCATGCTACAATACAACAATAGTACATTACTATAGAGGCCGGGAAACGAAAGGTTGCAGGCCAAGTAGATATGGATAGGGATACGCGATCGGCAACCCCGTTTCACGCCGAAATTTGTATAGTGCTTTTGTAGAGTGTTTTAACTCGGGTGAAAGGCATCATTTCAGCCTCGGACTATTGGCGTTCTCACTGCATGCGTTCGAGCGCCATACTTGGTTAACAATCTACTATTACATATCATCTTCACTCATCGCACCGGATAATTTGAGAAAATAACGATTAGTTATTAGGTCTGAGTAAAGTACGGATGGAACTTTCTAATCGCGACAGCATGAGCAAAGAAGATACTTACAAAGTCTTCTGTCCCAGCAGCGACAGCATCAGATCCAGCAAGTACGCTGGCAGCAGGTGTGTGAACAGCAGAGCGATCTGATGATGGAGACGCGAGGTCTTCTGCGAGCCGCCGGGGTACCACAGGCATTGGGAGAAGGGAAACTCTTTCACGTGTACGCGCCCTGGAAGACGAATGTGTGAACGCGACAATAGTGGTAGTGTATAGTGTGGGGTGGGGGTGGGATGAGCAGGACTGTAGAGTCAGACCAAGAAAAGTCTGGGATTTTGATAGCCCACGCAGTGTTATTTATACGTCACAATTTCATAGAAGTTTGACGTTTAAAATAACACTTACACCGTCCTGTGCTATCAAAATCGCTGCAGACTTTCCTTGGTCTAACTCGAGTACTCGATTGATGTGAAAAGGTTAGGTGTTGTGTGCAAAATTATCGTAAATTCACTAATGATAAATGGAGATGTATCTAGCGAATTATAAAAATATGGCTGGGGCTGGTCAATTGTATTAGAGTTAGGCCAAGAAAAGTCTGCAGAGATTTTGATAGCCGATGCAGTGCAAGTGTTATTTTACGTCAAACTTCTATGAAATTATGGTATACCTATAAATAACACACGTTACTTGCGTGGGCTATCAAAATCGCTGCAGACTTTTCTTGGTCTAACTCTAGTTGATTGACCTAAGTTTGAACTTCCGTTGTTTTACTCTGCCCTGTCATACTATTCTGCATCACTGTTCTGCCCCCGTGTGACATCGGCATGAGGTTCAAAAAGTTCTTACCCATATCGATCAACTCTCCGACGGTCACCGGGTTCCTTCTAGATACCGTCAAATTCACCACCTGTATTTCTTTTGGCCTGTAAAACAAATTCTTAGTTGTTACTTGTAGCCATGGGCATAGAGAAAAAAGTACATAGACTATATAGACTGCTCACTCCATAGGTACATCAGTTTTGGTATCAAAACGACTATTATTTTCGTAGTCGGCATCTAGCATCGAGTAGCGGAATCATCAGTAGGTACTGCTACTTGACAATAAATGTTGCGATGACCGAAAAGTCTAATTTTCAACAATTTTCAGCTAATATTATAACCGGAATAACCGGAACTCTATTTTCAACTCCTTCTGCTTGTAAAATTAGTTGTAAATTGTTGTTCAATACAATTTTCGTGAGTCGCGACACTCAAGAGATCTAGTATCAAGTAGCGGTACTGAACTGAGTTGAATAATAGTCGTTTTGGTACCAAAACTGATGTATGGAGTGAGCACTCTATGCTTACTATATAAAAAAAACCGGGCAAGTGCGAGTCGGACTCGCGCACGAAGGGTTCCGTACCATAATGCAAAAAAAAAAAAACGAAAAAAAAGCAAAAAAAAAAACGGTCACCCATCCAAGTACTGACCACTCCCGACGTTGCTTAACTTTGGTCAAAAATCACGTTTGTTGTATGGGAGCCCCATTTAAATCTTTATTTTATTATGTTTTTAGTATTTGTTGTTATAGCGGCAACAGATATACATCATCTGTGAAAATTTCAACTGTCTAGCTATCACGGTTCGTGAGATACAGCCTGGTGACAGACGGACGGACGGACAGCGGAGTCTTAGTAATAGGGTCCCGTTTTACCCTTTGGGTACGGAACCCTAAAAAGCGTTTATTCACAAGCTTACTTACATCTAAATACATTACATTCTTCTGCCAAACCACAGAGCAATTTGTTGGTAGACGAGGCTCCTATAATTCTCTATGCCATGGGTCTTTATTCTCGAAAGTGTATTTGATGATTATAGAGGTATACCTAGACATTTTCGTAGCTGTAAATGGACACTTACTTATTGATCCCGGTGTTAAAAGCGGCCAGTATACACCCGTTGACCACAAAGTCCACAGGAATGATGTCGCAGGTGAGCGCCTCCTTGGTGAATATGGTCCGGATGGCGCCCTTACCGGCGCCCACGAGGAGGCCGGTGGGGCCGTTCAGGCTGTCCACCCAGCCGGGTAGGGGCTCTTTTACGGCCGCTGCCACTGTGAAAAGATGAAGGAAACCATGTTTTTTTATGACATATGCAGGAGCAGGATTGTGTAGTCCAAACTTTTTAGATAAAGAGCCAAACGCAGCAAAAATCAGCAAATATTAGTTAGTAAGAACTTTTAAGTGCTATTTTTTTGTGTGACTTTAAAGAGCCGCAATTGTACCTTCAAAGAGCCGCATGCGGCTCGCGAGCCGCGGTTTGCCGACCCCTGGCCTAGCCTAAGTATTAACGCTTTGACAGCCGCAAACTGACTCGCGTGGCTACAGCCAAATATTAACCTTCGTGCATTACGATAAGGTTGAAGTTGACGCTGACGAAGGGTTGAGAACCTTTGAAAAGTTCCAGCTACTCACCAATAGAGGGCCTCGCTATGACGATGGGAAACTTTCCTTCGTACTGCGCAACCAATGCCTCTGCCAGCGACTTGGTGTATGCATAGGTATTCGGTTGAGGGTGTATCAATCTGAAAAAGAGATAAAAAAAATGTATACAACTTGCATTGAAATACAATCTATAAGTATGAAAAGATCTATAATGACGGCAAGATACGCATTATTATTAATTTTCTGATAATAATATACAATTACCTAAGTACCTAAGGTCTAATCTAAAAGGGTTTATCAATGGGTTCACCAGCGATCGTAAAGGGATTCGCGACAAGCGGCTGGTAGAAAGTGCCTACTGAAGATAGGTCTGGTTATACACCAAACTTTTTTCATCATGTGGTTCGCTGTCATTTGACGAATTGATTAGGGGTACGCGAGGTAAAAAGTTTGAGAAACCCTGCTCTAATCCACATTGCAATCCACTTGATGCCAAGATTGGCTTAATTGAGTACCATCATTGACAGTTATGTGATTCAATTGGATCATTCATAAACCTTATTTCAACGGAGTTAAGGTCTACTCATAGTCAGTAAGTGTTTTTGTTAGTGTTAGTACATACTTGGGCTGCAAATGCGCGAGCAACTCGTCATCCATCCACTGAATGCATCTGATGACGTCCTGCGGCTTGTGGGCTGTCGTGTACACCCGCTCCTCAAGTTCTGGTAGCTCGCTGCGGCAGTACGCTGTAGAGACGTGGACAAATACCTGTGAAAGGATGCACATCTGAGATGGGGACATTTCGTGGCACTTTAATCTTATTTTGTGTTTTCTTTTATATTATGTATTGTCTCGTTTGTTTCTGCTTACGAATATAGTTATTTGTACAACAAGAGATCAAAGTTTGATATTTCTTCGAGTGCTTATTTTGAGTCCCGTGCAAGCGAAAGATTCCATAATAGATTCACGAGCGTAGCGAGTGAATCTAATTTAGAATCTTGAGCGTAGTAAGGATTCGAGATGTAAATAACTTTGATCTCGTCTAGTACACAAAATTTTTCACCCTAAGCAGTGAGAACGGGTACCTAATGATTCTCCGATAAACTTTTAGCAGATCATCGATTCGCCGACAACGATTCGCCGAACATCGTTTCGCAGAGTCATTTATTTGTCAATGTAACTTCTGGTCAACTAACGTTACGTAGACTCTTGGTTCACATACCGTTCAGTTTGCTTCTGTGTAAATTCGCAGAACTATTATTGGACGATTTCCATTTGGCAGAGTAATCGTTTCGTTTAAGCTATGTTTAGTCGAATAACGTTTCACATTTTACATATAAGTCGTTATTTTCGAAACAAAAGAATGAAATAAAATGTTATCATTTTTTAAGTAAATGCGTTAAGTATATGTATATAAAGTTACGAAGAAGTTAGCGAATATGTAGTGTTAAACTCGTGGTAAGGCTACAGTTGTACTTCATGAAATTGGTGGATTTCAGGAGGAAATGCTTGAGTTACTTTAGAAAATACCGAAATCACAATAATGCCTTTAAAAATTTAGGGGTTCCGTCAATTCCTCATGGATTACAACATCAGATCAGAACCAAAATTATTATGGGAATACCTCGCAGGTAACTTTTTTCAAACAAAAAAAGAATAACTCAAATCGGACCATGGGTGCTGGAGTAATCGCTAAACATACTACTTTAAAAAAATCATCAACAATCATCATCATCAGGTGCACTTCATCAATAATTGAAATCTCACCTTATTTTATAATTTTTTTTAGCATTAGAGAGAAGGTAAGCGACGTTGACATGTCTTTTAATTGAAAAACGCTTTTTAAAAATCAGTAACTAAGTATTACTTATGAAAGCAGAAGAATATAAATGATCGTATTAGATTCGTGAATGTTACATGTTTGCCATGACTTATTTTTACAAAGAGTTTTTCAATTAAAAGACACGTCAAGATTGTTTACCTTTTTTCTAATGCTAAAAAAACGAACATTCAATATTAATGCCAAATGAACATTCGACCTATTGTGTTTCGACCAATGGTTTCTCGGGCAATTATGACAGTTACTAAATGATTATTCTACGAATAGTAAAGGCTGCTATTTAACTGATCACCAGATTTAGTAAAATTTAATACCAAAAAAATCTATTTTACCAGCCTAAAATAATGAATGATCACCAAAATTATAACACCTTTTTAATGTGAAATGATTACCAATTTTATTACACTTTACTATCCTTTTAAAGGAAATGACACCAAACTAATCATTATTAACCCAAAAATACTAAATGATTACCAAATTTCAAACCCCATTTTAATGTGAAATGATAACCAAATTTTTACATCTTGCTATCCTATTAAAGAAAATGACACCAAAATAATCATTGTAAACCCAAAAATAGTAAATGACCACCAAAATTAGAACTCCATTCTAATGTAAAATTATAACCAAATTTTTAAATCTTGATATCATATTAAAGCAAATGACTCCAAAATAATCATTGTAAACCCAAAATTAGTAAATGACCACCAAAATTTTAACCACATTTTAATTAAAAATGTGCAAATATTTAATATAATTATCGTTATCCTATTAAATTAATTAATCCACTTCGTCACCTTTTTCTAGTAGCATTTTATTTCTGTTACAGTCGCAGTTCTAACCTAACCTAACCCACTTTTCTAGTAGCATTTCGTTTCTGTAAGGGTCGCAGTTCAAACCTAACCTAACCTAACCCACTTTTCTAGTAGCATTTCTTTTCTGCAAGGGTCGCAGTTCAAACCTAACCTAACCCACTTTTCTAGTAGCATTTCTTTTCTGCAAGGTTCGCAGTTCAAACCTAACGTAACCCACTTTTCTAGTAGCATTTCGTTTCTGTGTGGGTCGCAGTTCAAACCTAATCTAGCCCACTTTTCTAGTAGCATTTTTTTTCTGTAAGGGTCACAGTTCAAACCTAACCTAACCCACTTTTCTAGTAGCATTTCTTTTCTGCAAGGGTCGCAGTTCAAACCTTACCTAACCCACTTTTCTAGTAGCATTTCTTTTCTGTAAGGGTCACAGTTCAAACCTAACCTAACCCACTTTTCTAGTAGCATTTCTTTTCTGCAAGGGTCGCAGTTCAAGCCTAACCTAACCCACTTTTCTAGTAGCATTTCTTTTCTGTAAGGGTCGCATTTCAAACCTAACCTATCCCACTTTTCTAGTAGCATTTCTTTTCTGTAAGGGTCGCAGTTCAAACCTAACCTAACCCACTTTTCTAGTAGCATTTCTTTTCTGTAAGGGTCGCAGTTCAAACCTAACCTAACCCATTTTTCTAGTAGCATTTGGTTTCTGTAAGGGTCGCAGTTCAAACCTAACCTAACCCACTTTTCTGATAGCAGTTTGGTTCTGTATGGGGCGCAGTTCAAACCTGACCTAACCCACTTTTCTAGTAGCATTTCGTTTCTAGAAGAATGATTATTTTGTAAGGGTCGCAGTTCAAACCTAACCTAACCCACTTTTCTGATAGCAGTTTGGTTCTGTATGGGGCGCAGTTCAAACCTAACCTAACCCACTTTTCTAGTAGCATTTCGTTCCTAGAAGAATGATTATTTTGGAGTCATTTGCTTTAATAGGATAGCAAACCTAACCCACTTTTCTATTGGCATTTCGTTTCTGTATGGGTCGCAGTTCAGACCTAACCTAACCCACTTTTCTAGTAGCATTTCGTATCTGCATGGGTAGCAGTTGAAACTTAACCTAGCCCACTTTTTTAGTAGCATTTCGGTTCTGTGAGGATCGCAGTTCTAACCTAACCTAACCCACTTTTATAGTAGCATTTCGTTTCTGTAAAGGTCGCAGTTCAAACCTAACCTGACCTACTTTTCTAGTACCATTTTGTTTCTGTAAGGGTCGCAGTACTAACCTAACCCACTTAACTGATAGCAGTTTGACTTACTTTTCTAGTAGCATAACGAAATGCTAGTAGAAAAGTAGATTAGGTAAGGTAGGTATGCGGTGCGGGGTACGGGGGGTTGAGCGGGAGGGCCTGTAATTTTGGCATCAGTTTACTTTATTTGGTAATATGTATACATTTTTTGGTAATCATAGTGGTTTATTTAGGTGAAAAATCGCATTAATTTGGTCTTCAAGATTTGGTGATCATTAATGATTTTTGGTGATCATTCAATATATTTGGTATTTGAATACAATTTGAAGTGCAGTCGTAATTAAAATGGTGGTACTTTTGTATTTTTAGGTCTTATTTTTTTGGTGTTCAGTAATTTTTTTTGGTAAGCTTGATTTTTTTATTTAGGGTACCAAAGTATTTTTTGGTGGTCATTATATTTGTAGCCAATAGTAAATATGCGTATCAATGTTCTGCTTATTGACTACTCTCGCAAATGACTATTATCAGGGGCGTATTTACCATAGGGCCAAGGGGGCCATGGCCCGGGGCGGCAGGCCGCAGGGGGGCGGCGAAGCCGCCCCCTTGCGGCTTTTTCTGGGCGCCTTTTATAATCAAACTTAGCTATTTTTTTATTATATTTTAATTGACATTTAAATTAATAAACAAACGAACGCTTCAAACCCCACCAATTGCTAAAAATATCTACCAACAAGTACCTAAATTAAGCAACATTATCGTTCAAGAAGTATTAGTACGGCGCAGTGCCGGATTTACCACTAGGCTGAGTAGGCTGAAGCCTATGGCGGCAGATTTTAGGGGGCGGCAAATTTGGGTCAAAAAAATATTTTATTAGCTGTTCAGATAGGGTCGACCGCCCTCTGTCATGTCAAGACCCTTTATATTGAGACAGACAGACGGCCGGACGGACAACAAAGTGATCTTATATGGGTTCCGTTTTTTTTCCTTTTGAAGTACGGAACCCTAAAAATTTACCTACTATTTTCTCGAAAAAATTTCGCGCTCGCTACGCTCGCGTTTTCACTTACGTACCTAACATTATTTGTGACCCATCTGACTATATACATACGGGCGGTTCTTGTGTCTTCGTGGTATTCAATCTCACTAAATTGTTCCGATCCCATGCCGAAACTCAGTACAGATAGAGTGCTCTCGATATCAGATACAAATACAATACTTTTCATGACTTTCCAGCACCACAGAATGAGGGATAATGGTACGGCATGTATAATACGCATCCCTACTACTGTCGTCTGCATAGCAATGATTATCATTGATATGCAGCAATGACAGCACAGAACCTAGTGCAACGCCAACGGTAATGTCCACACTATCGGAGCAGCTTCCGTCTACTATACGGCTCATGTGCGTCTACCGGAAAAAAAGCTAGCGATCCATTTGTATAACATAGTCCCTCGAGCAGACTCGATGCCAGACCCGACCGAACTCCTTAGCTATATCCAGCCTGACTGCCATGTCTCACCTTGATTCTCAATGGCCAAAACCCAGCAGTACCCACCGGTCACCGATCAGATCAGGCAAATATCAGGTCGCATCGTCATTGAGTGACAAAAACGGCCCATATAAATCTGTATCTAGAATAGTGACATTAGTGACGTCACCTTTCTGCACTCAAAAGAATAAAGAATTATCTACGTTCCACTATCAGCGAAGAGCGCCTGAATAGCTTAGCTCTTCTTAATATAGAAGCTGAGCTGACAAACGTTTTAAATTACGACAGCGTTATTGATGATTTTGTCAACCAATTTGTACATAGGAAAACAATGTAAATGCCTATGTGAGTAAATGGTAAATGTTTAGTTTTTTTTATTTCACACCCCAAAGGTACTTGTTGCAGGTTTTTTTTTTCTTAAATAAAATACTTTATCGTCATTGTCGTCACTGATGAAGGGGGGCGGCAAATCAAAATGGCCCGGGGCGCCAAATTTGTAAATACGCCTCTGACTATTATGCGTAACGAGATTCGGCGAATCGTTACTCTGCCAAACAACCCGTCTGCGAATCGTTGTCGGCGAAACAAAAATCGGCGTATTTTTTTTCGGAATATCAATAGGGCACCAGTGAGAACATACCTAGAGGGACAGAGATAAATAGAACCCAAGTATATCGAACTTGTATTAGACCCCGCATGTTGAAATGACATTTGACTATAAAGGTCACTTGAATGACATTTTGTCTCACTCAGTGAGACAAAATGACTTAGTGAGCAAAATCGCATTTTGCTCACTGTTTTTAAGAAGCAATAAAGTACCCTTGTTCGAGCTGCTGAGGTGAAAAATATATTCTATTCTATTCTATTTTATGTAAAGTTTGATATACTTACAAGCACTCCCTAGAGAAAATTTTGACAATACTTTGCATTGGCAATCGGCGCCCTATTGGATTAAATTTGCGACGTATTTATTGCATATTTTAAATTGCGAGACCCTAGCACGGTTCACGATTAGACTATAGTTAATGTTAATACCCTTTGAACGGTGCCCTATTGATATTCCGAGAAAAATTACGCCGATTTTTGTTTCGCCGACAACGATTCGCCGACGGGTTCTTTGGCAGAGTAACGATTGGCCGAATCTCATTACGCATAGTAGTCGTTTGCGAGAGCAGTCAATAAGCAGAACATTGATACGCATATTTACTATTCGTAGAATAATCATTTAGTAATTGTCATAATTACCCGAGAAACCATTGGTCGAAAGACAATAGGTCGAATGTTCATTTGGCATTAATATTGACTAGAAAAACTTCTCTCTAATCTATGATTTTACTAAATTAACTTTCACATACTCGTAGTATTCATTGAAATTGCTAAAAAAGCAGTTTAGATTAGTTTATAGCTGCACCCCTAAGAAAACGAACTGTTGCCAGAAAATTGGGTTAGGTTAGAACTACGACGCCCAAAAAAACGAACTATTTCCAGAAAAGCAGATTGCGTTAAATTTACGACTCAATAAATAAAATTCGCCTAATGACTATTCTGTATCTTATTCTGTAATTATGGTAAAAACCGTATTTATAAGAAGTAACTCTTCTACCTATATGTCCATGATTCTGTTAAATGAAATTACATTAACAAATTGTCCTTGAAACTAAACCAATGTTTTAATTTTTTGGCGAACCATAACTAATCCGAACTAAAATTATTTGATTGTGTAAAGATTATTTTGCCATTTGAAATTACTTGAATTTTTTTCTGTGAAACAAAAATCTATATAGGAAAGTTGCCGGCAAAACAAAGCTAAACCATATAAATATAATATTTTTTATAAACCATAATTTACTTAAAAAAGGATAATATTTTATTTCATCCTTTTGGACGTGGGTTTTCTTTATTTTTGCAAAAAGTTTTTGTTTCGAAAATAACGACTTATATGTAAAATGTGAAACGTTATTCGACTAAACATTGCTTAAACGAAACGATTACTCTGCTAAATGGAAATCGTCCAATAATAGTTACTGCTAATTTCCACAGAAGCGAACTGAACGGTATGTGAACCAAGAGTCTACGTAACGTTAGTTGACCAAAAGTTACATTGACAAAAAAATGACTCTGCGAAACGATGTTCGGCGAATCGTTGTCGGCGAATCGATGATCTGCTAAAAGTTTCTCGGAGAATCATTAGGTACCCCCTTTGAACACATAAAATGTCACAAACACAAATAAATTATTTGTGTTTGAGATAGTCTTGGGTCTTGGTCAGGCGAAACCGGCGCTCCCCTGAAAATGGTGTCATGAAAAGCTGTATGGCTCCACTCCAATACCTCTAGCTGCGTCATGCCCTTTGTCAGGTCTAAGACACGCTGGGTCCCACGTATGTTGAGGGCGGTAGCATCCTTGATTGGCATGTCGAACCTATAACACAAAATACAATTTAAATTAAAACCACATATTTGATAAGCATAAATCTAACCTCAAATTCTAAAAGCAATTTAATTTTTAACACTCAACGCAAAAAAGAGGGGTGTTATAAGTTTGACGCCAGTCTGTCTGTGTGTCTATCTGTGGCATCGTAGCTCTCCAACGGATGGACCGATTTCGATGCGTTTATTTCATGTGAAAGCGTGTTTCCTTGCGTGAAAGGTGGTTCTTAGCTATGTTTGTTCGATCGATCGATCCAGTAAGTATGTATCAGCTCTTTTCCAAAATTATTGTGAAAAGCTGCTCATTTTATGTTTATATTTCAAAAAGGAGCTGTCCATTGTTGGTCCTTATCCTCACAAGACCCAATAACTATACAAATGACAAATTGCTACTGAAATTTGAACCTAATAATGTAGAAATAGAATTGATTTTGTTTTGTTTGAAATCTGAATGAAACAAAACAAATGCAACTCTGGTCCATTTGAACATGGTTTAAATTTCATCGAACTGAATAGGTACCTACTACAGCTAGGACACACTGGGTTAACGGTTTAACCGGTTAACCCCGGGTTAGTGGAATGGTGCAAGTGGACCTTAGGAGGTTATCGCATCTATCATCATCATATCTTACCTCACGCAGGCCGCACAGTGGAAGATGATCTGGCACTCCTGCCTCAGTGTCTCGAGGAGATCGTCTGATATTCCCAAACCGTCTGCTAATATGTCACCAGGGACCAGACGGAGTTTCTTAAAGCACTGTGGATTATCTTCGTGAAGACGATTAAATACCTAAATGGAACAAAATAGAAAGAGATAAATGAAAAATCAGGACCGAGAAAAGTGGCGCTGTCTTGTGTCGGAGGCCAAGTATCATTTTGGATCGCTGAGCCAACGGAGTAGTAGTAGTACCTAATTGTTAAATAGGAGGCGCCAATTTACTACGTATATAGGGGCCAATTAACTATATAGAGTCACCCAAGTTATTTCCATTATAAAGGTACAGTACTATTTAGACCATTAAACCCTAGCTTTAGATATGGGTGTCAAAAATCTCTAAGGTCCAGTGGTTTTGCATTTCATACATTTTGTATGAAATTGCTTGCGCGAATATTACATCCGTGGGACTTGTCCGAGAGTCCCGGAACGCTCACTCCGAGTGTTTATTATTATTATTATTGAGAGCCTGTTGTATCCCACTGCTGGGCAAAGGCCTCCCCCCGTTTTTTCCATTCTTCCCGGTTCTGAGCAGTCTTCGGCCATTCTTCTAAAAAGGAGTCTAGCTCGTCTCGCCATCGCCGACGTGGTCTGCCAAATCCCCGTTTTGAGCTGGGCTGCCACTCTGTGGTAATCTTGGCCCACAGCTCACTCGGCATACGACAGACATGGCCAGCCCAGTCCCACTTCAGCTTAGCCGCTTTCCGAGTTACATCGATGACTTGTGTTCTGGAGCGCAGCGTGGTGTTCCGGATACGATCCATTAATTTTACACCTAATATGCTGCGCTCCATGGCTCGCTGGCAAACCCCGAGTTTGGACTTCTGAGATGCTGTCAAAGACCAAGTTTGTGCACCGTAGGTGAGAATTGGAAGTATTATACACATGTCCATGAGTCTCCTCTTAAGTGATAATGGGAGATCACCTTTCATGCGATGTTTCATGGACCAATAGCTCCTCCAGGCGTTTTCAGTCCGTCTTTCGACTTCCATCTCTTGTCGCGCCTGAAAGGAGACTAGGAGGAGTGTTTTGCCTCACGATATATCGTGCCCTATAAAGGGTCAAAGTGAGAGCTGCTAAGGAATAGTACATTGTGCAACATGGGGCGTAAATAAGAACTACTATAGCCTTCAACAATTTATTGATGATACCGAAGAAAAATTACAAAATATCGTCGGTCTGCCTCTATTCACAGCATTGTAATGCCCCTCCGGCCCTACGCATAATAATTTATATTTATTCATTATATTAATATTTTAGCTTTATGACATTGATGAAATTAATAGGATCTTAAATTACAATTTGACAACTATTTACCATTAGCACATTATTACAACCTACACAATAATAAGAAACTACATCAATAATTTAAAATAATTGCTATTAATAATAAATTGACACATTTATTACAAATAACCATTGATCAATATATTGTTGACGTTATATACTTACTTAGACTTAGTTTTAAGCTTTGACGTCATTTATTTCTAATAAGTAAATGTTATTAATGTTATTATGTTGCCTTATCGACTAGCCTAGAATAGAATAATAATACTATTGTGTGCCCTAACAGGGTGTCATGATCTGAATATATATAATGTAACATTATCCAATGTACATGACAATACAATATGAAATAAATGAAAAAATTAAAAAGTTAAATATTGCAAACGAGAGTAAGTTAAATCGCGATGGCTTGCCGGAGCTCTAGACTCAAGTTTTCAATATTATTACGCCCCGTGTTACACACAACGTTTTTCATAAGTTCATCACACTGGCGATACAAAAATTAAGTATTAAAGACAATAAACTGCTTAAATATGGCACTATTAGAGACTTCATAATTCCCTAGGGAAAACGATTTTTCTACAACTCCCGCTAAACCTGCGTGCAATTCCACATTTACTGAGCGAGTGTGATGAAAATAAGTGAATGTCCATAGTGTGTCTTTGTAAACTTATCACGTCATGCTCCCTGGAAACCCCACTGTCTGTTTTGTGATTTATTGAAACGTAATGCTGATGTACACAATATGTACTGAATTAGTACATACTTAAAAAAAATTGTACCTCAATAGATCGAGAGTACAATTAACTCAATTCGGACTTGCTGTAGAGCATCTCCCCAGCAACCCCAAAATTTAATTAAAGAAAATTTACGTAAATACTTAGGTTTTAGCAAAAAAGACGCCTAAAAAAAATTGTACTGCAGTTTTTAACGTTGATCGAGTTAGCCATGGCTAGTTAAATTACCTAATTGTCGCCAGGACGCAAGCGCCTCCAGCCGACTTCTCAAACGTACGAAACTTTGTATTTTTATATAGGTACAATGAGATACACACATTTTATTTATGTTATGAACTTGGTTTCTGGTGAGAGTTCCAATGTTTTCTTGTCAACCAGAAATGGTGTAGTTGCATTGATCATAAACGTATGTACTTATTTTTAGTCGTACCTACGTGTTTTTTACATGACATTATTGAAGTATGTTGATAACGTTAAAACGAAGATTAGGTACTTTTATTTTTTATTGCTAGGTAGGTACTTATATTATTATTTAATATTATTAGATGAAAAATATGGTTTTATGAATTATAACTCCTATAAGTACCTACCTACTACCTAGCAATAAAAATAAGAGTACCTACCTAATCTTCGTTTTAAGAGCCCATCAACGTGCACACTAGCGCCACTGCTAAATAATCGTGATTATTTAAATTTAGCGACAGGTATTTAAAAAAGGCTACAAATATAATGACCACCAAAAAATACTTTGGTACCCTAAATAAAAAAATCATGCTTACCAAAGAAAATTACTGAACACCAAAAAAATAAGGCCTAAAATTACAAAAGTACCACCGTTTTAATTACGACTGCACTTCAAATTGTATTTGAATACCAAATATATTGAATGATCACCAAAAATCATTAATGATCACCAAATCTTGAAGACCAAATTAATGCGATATTTTCACCTAAATAAACCACTATGATTACCAAAAAATGTATACATATTACCAAATAAGTAAAATGATGCCAAAATTATTAGCCCCTCCCGCTCAACCCCCCGTACCCCGCACCGCATACCTACCTAACCTAACCTACTTTTCTAGTAGCATACTGAAATGCTACTAGAAAAGTGGGTTAGGTTAAGTTTGAACTGCGACCCTTACAGAAAAGAAATGCTACTAGAAAAGTGGGTTAGTTTAGGTTTGAACTGCGACCCTTACAGAAAAGAAATGCTACTAGAAAAGTGGGTTAGGTTAGGTTTGAACTGCGACCCTTACAGAAAAGAAATGCTACTAGAAAAGTGGGTTAGGTTAGGTTTGAACTGCGACCCTTACAGAAAAGAAATGCTACTAGAAAAGTGGGTTAGGTCAGGTTTAAACTGCGACCCTTACAGAAACGAAATGCTACTAGAAAAGTGGGTTAGGTTAGGTTTGAACTGCAACCCATACAGAAACGAAATTCTACTAGAAAAGTGGGTTAGGTTAGGTTTGAACTGCAACCCATACAGAAACGAAATGCTACTAGAAAAGTGGGTTAGGTTAGGTTTGAACTGCAACCCATACAGAAACGAAATGCTACTAGAAAAGTGGGTTAGGTTAGGTTTGAACTGCGACCCTTACAGAAAAGAAATGCTACTAGAAAAGTGGGTTAGATTAGGTTTGAACTGCAACCCATACAGAAAAGAAATGCTACTAGAAAAGTGGGTTAGGTTAGGTTTGAACTGCGACCCTTACAGAAACTAAATGCTACTAGAAAAGTGGGTTAGGTTAGGTTTGAACTGCGACCCATACAGAAACGAAATGCTACTAGAAAAGTGGGTTAGATTAGGTTAGAAAAAGGTGACGAAGTGGATTAATTAATTTAATAGGATAACGATATATTAAATATTTGCACAATTTTAATTAAAATGTGGTTACAATTTTGGTGGTCATTTACTATTTTTGGGTTTACAATGATTATTTTGGAGTCATTTGCTTTAATAGGATAGCAAGATTTAAAAATTTGGTTACAATTTTACATTAAAATGGAGTTCTAATTTTGGTGGTCATTTACTATTTTTGGGTTTACAATGATTATTTTGGTGTCATTTTATTTAATAGGATAGCAAGATGTAAAAATTTGGTTATCATTTCACATTAAAATGGGGTTTGAAATTTGGTAATCATTTACAATTTTTGGGTTAATAATGATTAGTTTGGTGTCATTTCCTTTAATAGGATAGTAAAATGTAATAAAATTGGTAATCGTTTCACATTAAAATGTTTAGTTTAGTTTAGTTTATTGATCTCTCAATACAATTTTCATAGTTAATGTAAAAGAATACAGAAGCAATTACTTATCGTATAGCGATCGTCAGGATACAAAACAAAGCAAATAATTAAATTACAATTGATATTATAGTTGAAAAGTAGTTATATACAATGGTATATAAATATATCACAAAATATTAGTAATGTCAAAATATTCAAATAGCAAATTATACAATGTCAAAGATAATAAATGATAATAGAAAAATAAAAAACAATTTTAATATAGTACTACAGAGTACCTATCAATAAATATATATATATATATATATATATATATATTTTTTATACAATGTCAAACATGTCAAATGAGAAATAAAAAAAGAATAAAATAATAATTGAAATAAACAACTTAAAAATAAGATAACAAAATAACAATTTACATTAGATACACAATTATAATTGGTCAATTCAATTTGATAAATATTCCTTTACAGAGTATAGGGATTTCTTAAGTAAAAAGATTTTTAGTTTGCGTCTGAACGTCATATCACTTGTCTCATTTTTTATTTCATTTGGTAGGTGCTCATAGAAAGTCGGACCTATCACACGTGGGTTTCTAGCATGCAATGCTGTGCGACGCGGAACAGTCCGAAGTTTTCCCGTGCTCCGGAGGCATTTGCCCACAACTTCCACTCGCTTAAATTGAGACAGCTGTATACGCGTGAACATAATGACCTCAAAGATGTACTGCGAATAATGAGTCATAATCTGATGTTCCGCAAACAATGCTTTACAGGACTGCCTCTGTTTTAGCCCGAGTATAGTCCTCAGCGCCCTTTTTTGCATGAGCAACACCCTGTCCGCGTCGGTCGAGTTACCCCACAAGATCACGCCGTATATCATAAGCGAGTGGAAGTATGCATAGTATGCCTGCCTTAGCGCAGCACTTGAAACCAATGGTTTCACCTTGCGCAGTGCAAAGATCGCACCACCCAGTCTACCACACAGCATGTTTATGTGTTGCTTCCAGCTCACGGTGGGATCCAATGTAAATCCTAGAAACCTACACGTATCGGTTGTCGGGATAGGACATTGGATATTCGCGTTAGGGACGCACCTACCCGAGAATAGCATGACGTTCGATTTGTTGACGTTAAGAATCAATCCGTTTGCCGAAAACCATCTGTTAAGCTGGTCGCATACAGTCGTGACCTTGTAATTAAGTTGCTCATAAGTTGGAGCGCTGACAATTACAGTTGTGTCATCGGCAAACAAAATGATTTGGCCGTCTTCGATAACAGATGGCAGGTCATTTATGAATGCGAGAAATAGGGTATTTCCCAGGGCGGAACCTTGAGGGATTCCCACCGTCACGTTGCCAGTCCCTGATCGCATTCTTTTCCCTCCTGCCATCACTTCTACTGTCTGTGTTCGGTTTTCTAAAAAAGATTTTAGGAGATTACCTTGCAACCCATAACATGAAAGCTTTTTAATAAGTAGGTCGTGACTTATGACATCGAAAGCTTTGGACAGGTCACAAAAAATGCCAGCTACTTTGTGCCTGTCATCGATAGCGGTAGTGATGCTATCAATCATGTTATACGCTGCAGTAGTAGTAGACATGTTTTTTCGGTAAGCAAATTGTCTGTCGGTCAGTAAGTCGTTCTCGAAATGTTTCATTAATTGTTGGGATAGGATGGACTCGATGATTTTAGATATGTTGGGTACTATTGAGATCGGTCTATAGCTATCAACGGATGTTTTATCACCTTTACTTTTGTAGACGGGGCACACTCGTGTGCTCTTGAGTATGTCGGGGTAGACGCCTTCCTTTAACATCTCGTTGATGAGGGCAACTAGGGTATCCGAAAGTAATGGCCAAATCGACAGCAGGATGTTGACTGATATGTCGTATATGTCAAGAGTGTTACGACTTTTTAACATTTTTTTTGAGGGTACGATCGAGGTCAGCACGTGTGACAGAGGGAAATCCATAGGCATGAACATCAGCGGTCTGTAGGTGATCGTTTAGACAATGCATCGCGAGTTGTTCATTGACGCCTATGTTGTAGTTGGACGCGACACTCAAAAAATGACTGTTAAGATGGTCAGGAACGTCTAATTTATGAACAGGAATTGAATTACTTTTTAAAGTAATGTCCTTCCTGTCCTGTGATTGAGAAGTTTCGTCCTTAATTATATTCCAAATTTCCTTTGAGGGATTACGACTGTCTTTCAATCTTGTTGTTGTGTGGGCTTTCCTGGCTTCTAAAACTTTACGTTTAATCATGTCTGAGTAGTACTGGATACTTGTGGATATACTAATGTCATCTGGATATTGTTGACGAAAGTGAGAAAGGTCATTTAAATTTTTAATATAATTCAAGATATCGTCAGTCATCCATGGAAGATTTGGTTTATTTTTTAATCGTATCCGTTTCATGGGGAAATGAATATCAATATAATATGTCAATACACGTATTAATTTACTAAACTTATTGCTAATGTCAATGTTATTTTTAAACACATAATTCCAATTATAATTCTCAATGTCACAGTAAAATAAATAAATTGATTCATCATTAATTAGCCTACGTTCTAGAAAGATATTTGATTCCTCGCGGTACGGATGTCCCACTGTTAGCGTGAATAGCTGTGCGTTATGGTCACTTATGGGTGTATCTATCGGCGAAGCGGTGACGTCACAGGTGTTGTTTACTATGCCGCAGTCGATGGAGGTGGAACTCTCCGCGCACACAGACCAATGGTGTTATAATTTTGGTGATCGTTTATTATTTTAGGGTGGTAAAGTAGATTTTTTTGGTATTAAATTTTACTAAATCTGGTGATCAGTTAAATAGCAGCCTTTAAAAAAGGGGGCCGCTACGTACTGTAATGTGTATTTAAGTACCTTTTGAATACATTAAACTAGTTTTTATGTTGCTGGATTCGTCAATCTATGCGTCCAAAGTTAAAACGGCCGTTTATGTTTTGAGTTCCTAGATCGGCAAATCCAGCAACATAAAAACTAGTTTGACGTATTCAAAAGGTACTTAAATACACAATACAGTACGTAGCGGCCCCCATTTTTAAATACCTGTCGTTAAATTTAAATAATCACGATTATTTAGCAGTGGCGCTAGTGTGCACGTTGATGGGCTCTTAACGTTATCAAGATACTTCAATAACGTCATGAAAAAAACACGTAGGCACGACTAAAAATAAGTACATACGTTTATGATCAATGCAACTACACCATTGCTGGTTGACAAGAAAACATTGGAACTCTCACCAGAAACCAAGTTCATAACATAAATAAAATGTGTGTATCTCATTGTACCTATATAAAAATACAAAGTTTCGTACGTTTGAGAAGTCGGCTGGAGGCGCTTGCGTCCTGGCGACAATTAGGTAATTTAACTAGCCACGGCTAACTCGATCAACGTTAAAAACTGCAGTACAATTTTTTTAGGCGTCTTTTGTGCTAAAACCTAAGTATTCACGTAAATTTTCTTTAATTAAATTTTGGGGTTGCTGGGGAGATGCTCTACAGCAAGTCCGAATCGAGTTAATTGTACTCTCGATCTATTGAGGTACAATTTTTTTTAAGTATGTACTAATTCAGTACATATTGTGTACATCAGCATTACGTTTCAATAAATCACAAAACAGACAGTGGGGTTTCCAGGGAGCATGACGTAACTTATCTCCTGCTCACTTTATTTCTGTTTGCTTTCCAAATAAAATAAAAAACTTACCGAACACTTAAGAAAGCTTTCAAGTCTCTGTTCACTGCTCTGCCCCTTCTTGGCCCTCATCAGCAAGTATATCGCCTCCAGCTCGGGACAGCATCGGAGAAGCTTCTCCACCAGCACCTTGCCGAGGAATCCGGTGGCTCCCGTGATGAAGATGCTCTTTTTGGCGTAGTAACCAACTACGCTAGGCGCCATCGTGACTGAAATAGTTTACATACACAACATTTGTGAGACGTAGATAATTATTAAGTAGGTACGTAACATGTGGAGCGAAATTCGATTGCGGCTTAGGTATTCAAATTTCAATACAACTGAAATAATTTATATTAAGTAGGTACAAGATTCAATACTATTTTTTAATGTGAAAGGAGGCACATCATTTATAAAGACGGGTAGCAAATTTTGAGAACATCCCATTACCTAAGATTGTTTTCTGTAGATAAAAAAAATACTTACCTACCATGTAAAATCGTCCGTCACTTCAATGAAATTGTTGAAATACGCAAAAGACCGTGAAGAATTATTATTTAAGGCAATAATTAAATTTAATAGAAACGATTTTGTAAAATCCACATCCATTTAACACTTCTGATTTGGGTAGACAAAAAAAATATCACGTCAAATCAAAACTAAATTGTGCAAAATACCCACATAGTAAAATATAAACTAATAATTTCATGGAAATCAAATGGAGTCCTAAAATGGCGTATCTAAAATATTTTTTATGAGAAACTACCTACCTACTTTATGTAAAACACGGGCATGTAAATCAATACCCACCCAAAACACAAATCAAAATGTATTTGAATAATTTTACGGTTTAGACTCACTTGTTTTTAGTCACACAACAGTCACAACAGTTTAAATTCAAAATGTATTTCTTTTAAAACTTAAGTGTATTGCAGACAATATTATCATTATCGGCGTGTAACAAGCGAAAAACTAAAGATAGGTGTGGTATGGGTATGTTAGGTTTATTTATTATACTTAGGGCCACTTGCACCATTCACTAACCTGGGGTAACCGGTTAAACCTGGAGTTACCATGGTTACCAGTACAATTTGACACTGGGTTAACGGTTTAACCGGTTAATCCCGGGTTAGTGGGATGGTGCAAGTGGCGCTTAGGTAGGTAGGTATTTATGCTTTTAATCGGTATAAAAACCGTCTTTTTGTTGAAGACAATAGCGATTGGCTATATTATTTACATAAAATATATGAGTAGGAATAAAAAAAATTTTTTTTTCTTAGTTTCGTTCTCTGTAGAAAAATACACGTGAAGTTTCCTTATATCCCCCCTCCCCCCACGTGATTTATCGTGATTTTTTCATGACCCCCCACCCCCTATCAAACCTCGCGTGATTTGTGCACAAGCCCTATATAGTGTGATAGTCAGCATCTAATAGATAGCGTCGGCCAATGTGACCAAATATATTCTAACACACTTATGTTACCATAGAAATAACCATGTGTTCCGATATACTTGGCCACTATACAGGGTACGTGATCAATCCAAATAGGTCAGTATGGAGAAGTCAGAAATTATGAGAGATAGCGAAATCTGTTCTTAGGAACCATGGCTTCGATTTTAGATTTAATAATAATGGCATTCAATTTTTTTTTAAATCTCATACATAACCGGGAATCGAACCTGGTGATGAACAGATTTCGCTATCTCTCATAGTTTCTGACTTTTCCATACTGACCCATTTGGATTGATCGCCCTGTATACACTGTCAAATCATTACTTCGTTGAACGCGGCAGACCGCGGTATCAATGTGTGTGGGATTTGGGTCCATATTAAAAAAATGAATATATAAGAAATTGTTTATTGCACAGGGATAGGTTACTTAAATAACAGGAGACAAAAGGTCGGTGTATACTAACTATACAATCACGAACATAACGATAAACTGACACTATTCTACAGACAAGTTCCATACAACCCAGGGGTTCCGTAATATTTGAGGGATTTTTAGAATGAAAGGATTCGGAATGTCTAAATCGGTATTAAATATTTCATACAAGCCTTTTACTATTTTTATTCTTATCGTGGCACGATTTTATCGTTCACGGCACTTTTTCCTAGTGAAATGTAATTTTTTTTTGACATTTCAAAATGAAAAAAGTGTGTGCCAAGATAAAGTATAAAAGCGGCCATTGGGTTCATTTAAATGTAGGTACCTACTTTGAATTCTCAAAAAATACCTTTTTATGAAATACACGTTCTGCGAAACAGAAACCAAATTTTATATGTTATTTCTCTTTAATCTTTACAATTGCAGTATTGGTGCAGTGACTATAATGTTGTATACAATAAAATTTAGTCTAGTGGCTAAAACATAAGAAAACACTGCTATAGCTAACCGCTTAACCTGGCAAGATTTCATAAGTAACAAATCATTTGGACCAACCATTTCAAAATATACTTTGGTAGAGAAATTTGAAACTGATGGCACCTCATAAGATAAGGCATAACTATGATTATATTTTATATACAATAAGTATTTTTATGCACCATATATATTTAATGCCAGTCCATGCAATTTAAGCCCAATCAATTAGGACTTTTACCCTAATAAGAAAGCAATATTTTCCAAAAAAGTTAATATGACTAATATTTTATATACCTATTGTTAATATCAATCAGTAGAAAATGCGTGTTGATTTTCACAATTATTTTCTTTAAATAAGCCGTAGGGTAAAAGTCAGTTTGGACCTGCGGAAACCATATTAGAGCCACGTGCACCATTCACTAACCCGGGGTTAACCGGTTAAACCTGGCGTTCATGGTTACCAGTACAATTTGACACTGGGTTAACGGTTTAACCGGGTTAGTGGGATGGTGCAAGTGGCGCTTAGTGTGATAACCGCCTAACACCGTGCGTTCGTGAAATGGCTTTTACAATAATATCAGAAGCTTGAACGTATCTAATATTTACACGCGCCTAATCACTAGAATTCGTTCCGTGGTACTGACGTGCGAGAAAAACAATAAAATGTACAATCAGCGACAAAAATATATCTCAAGGCATACCGATGTAAGCGCCAGACGCCAGAGTGTGGAAACATCAATGTAAACGTCAGATTCTTTTGTCTACGTACTCTTGGTTGGTTGGTTGGTAGTGATAATATGGCAAGTGGACCAAAATGTTGACGGATTGGTGGCCGCTTTCGGATGAAAGAAGCGCCTGGCGTCCGTTAGCTCGTTGGGTGGATGACATTCGGAAAATCGCAGGGCACTTTTGGATGAGACTAGCCCAGGACCGGGATAAGTGGCGTACACGAAGAGAGGCCTATGCTCAGCAGTGGGCGACTGAAGGCTAGAATGATGATGATCAGTGGCGTAGCTAGGGGGGGGCGGCGGGGGCGGCCCGCCCCGGGTGTCACCCTATTGGGGGGTGACACCCGACCGTGAACATCAGTAGTGCCATCTATAAGAATTCGTAAAACTGTGGCAGATTGCACAACCGCCATTAAGGAAATAATATACAACATGCCCACGAGGAACCCAAGAGATTTTGACAGAATATTCCTGATCATATTTAAAGACTAAAATGTCCTATAAACTGTTTTGGAATTCGCCTAGTTTCATAGTCCAGTACCACCAGCAGGCTAAAAAAAGCATCTTTTTATTGTTACTTAGTGCAAAATGTTTTTTTTATGGCGATGTTGCTACTATGGGACCTAGTCCAAATATCCTTATTGATATAATGTAAAAAAGTGACAAGTACACTTTGCAAAAACTAGGTTTTACAAAAAAAGTTAAAATTCTTTTTGAGTGATAGTTTTACAAATAGCATTTATATTTTATGTAGGTACGGTCAGCCAATAGCCCATTTCTGAGGCCAAAATAAGGTTTCCTTATTTTGGCCTCAGAAATGCATGGTTAAAATGTCTCGGGGTTCCTGGTATGTAACAATAATATGTTGGCGCCTCGTAGGTTTTTTTATTCAGAAAAGTTTTTTTTTTATTATGTGATTATTTCTGTAATTGAGAAGCTATGTCACTGTTTCTAATTGGGTGACTCTGGACTATTTGAAATTCATTGTGAAATGGGATTTTCCAGAATCTCTTTCAAATCGCGCACTTGGCAAAAAAAGTTTTTAATTTTTTTTTAACGTAAATTATTTGTATATCTTTCACGGGACAATGATGACTCGGACCTTTGCGAGGCGTGCGCGGAGCCCAGGCCAACATGTAGATGCCCTTATGACACTTATAAAATGTGGGTTACACCGAGCGGATGCTGTCCTTGCCCGTGTCCTAGAACGCGCGCAGAGGCAACACCCGCGGGTGTGGATTATTGAGAGTTCATGGAATCTAAAATGAAAGCGATGGAGTAAATTGTGAGCTATGGAATATTAAACGTAATTTTATAATTGTAAAATATTAAACATATTTTACAATTTTGATTGAATTTTGGGGTGACACCCACAATTTCCGCCCCGGGTGCCACCCATGCTAGCTACGCCACTGATGATGATGATGATGGTGACTCTTGGTTCTTGCTACCAGATACGATTTTATATAGGATTTGAATGTTGACGGCACTTTTTTTACATATATGCTGCTAATTGTACATATTTGTTAAGTTTTACCCTGGACGACAGTACGACATTGTGCCCTAAGCCGTATAAAATAACTAACGTACTGTCTTAACAGAAGTATCTGTACTTTTTATTAAAAGTGAGCGTAAATTGAAACAGAGCAGATGTGAGCCAAAAAAACCAAATGATTTGTAACAAGATCTTGAGTTTAAATACCTACTCTTCAATAAGAAACATTTTTTTTCTAACCACTAAGAAGGGAAAATGGGACTGAAAGTTTACTTCTACCCAGACGGGTAGAGGTTAGATTTAACCCTTTACCAGGCTAACAGTTCAAAAATGATGATCGAATGTCAATCTTACTCATCAAAAATAGAACATATTTGAAGCGCCGTATGTGGGAAATATATATCCGTCAGCCTGATAAAGGGAACATACATATATAAAAAAATACAGATATTTCTGTTAAGAAGAATTGAGCCCCTCTTGCCTAAAAAAGCTCCTGTTAAAAACGATATTAATAATAACTCTATGACATAAACTTAAACCGCCGATAACATATTAAATTTAATATAAACATTACATATACTTACATGCGTGTTTTATAAGGTATCGGGTATTTATTGTATCTATATTTATTTTATGGCTATTTACAACTATTAGAAAAGCATAAAAGAGCAGTGACGATAACAATTTAATTTGAATGAATGCTATACAATACAAGCTTACGTAAATTTGTTATTATATGATGGCAAACAAGCATACGAAGCGGACACCATAGCATAGGACGCTTGCAACACTAATGTTGTCACATGCATGTTGCCATACCTTTGTAGGAATACCAGAATTTGCTACATCAAGAGCAATTAGCAGAATATTTATTTTTTGACATAAATATAGATACAAGGACACCACCATGACTAACCTACACATAATCGATTAAAAAATATATCAATGAGTAAATATAGCACATCACATTATATTACATCACATCAGTCTCCATTACTATTAAAAAAATAACCGGGCGCGGGCCCGTGCGAATATTATACTTTATCACATAAATAAAATCTAAATTACATCACTTTTGGTACAGCTATTCTATAGCGAAATGGCTCCACTTTATTGAAACTTTTTGCAGCCGACTATGATTTCTCATGGCCCTATTCAGCATGACAATGGTTATCTGACATTTGACAATTTATGACATTACATTATTAAATCTTATAGGGACCATTAGGTTGATCTAAGTATTAAGGTAAATTGCCAATGAGAAATCTTTAATTTCGTCTCCAAGCGATCATATTCTTGATCAAAAGTTTAGAGATCATTTTAGTGACAATTGTCATCTGACACTTCTAATTCTTCATGTATATTTCTAAATCGCATAGAAACGATTTTTATTTATTAGGTCGATGAGCGATTTTGGATGAATTATCATTGTCAGGTGACAAATGTCACATTGGTGAAATATTTTCAATAATGTTACATCACACTAGTTTTAGGGCTGCAAAAAGCTTAATAAAGTATATTTTTGACTTAGCTGTTCCCTTAAATTCAGCGAAATTTTTTTTGGTATAAATTGAAGCTTTGTACCAAGCGGGAATAATATTAAAATACTATAACGAGCCTTCGAACGACGAAGGAATGTATCAACTTTAGACAACAAGCCAGCTTTAACAAAAACTGCGGCGAATACAACAGAATCGATAACAATTTTGAGAGAGACAACACATAAATTACATTTCACTTGTACTTCCAGCATAGAAGTATAAGTCTAAACACCAGGCGCCTATTTGACTAGCTTGACAATTGTCAGCTGACAACAAGTTCCTCTTCATTTCAATCATTTCTGGATCGGTAAGTGAAAACGGTTGGACCAGCAATGTACGGTGAATTGTCATTGTCAGGTGACAATCGTGTAATCTTGTCAATACAATAAATTTTGACACACACAAATTGTGTCATAGACAATCAAATATTGTTTAGGATATTTTTTAGAACATACATTCATTTTAATGAATTTGCCTGATTCTGTTAGATACTTTTTAGTGTTAATTTATGTATAATATGTCCGTCTAAATTCCTGTAATAACCCAAGGTTAAATCTAACCTTTTAAAAAGTTACAATTATTAAAACCAGAAATATTTTCCATCGAGGAAATTACATACATGATCAATTCAATTTACAAAATAACTATAAAATGCTGCCTGACAAAGTAGAGTATAAAAATATGAACTATGTTCTTTCCAAAAATATCTAACCACGACCAATTGGTATAGTCCATATTTTTATACTCTACTATTTGAAATGTCTTTAAAATTAGATCAGTATCATAAATAATATTAATAAATATTTCCCCAAAAATTCCTTAGGCACTGTACAGCTAGATATATTTCTATATTATTGAAATATATCCTAATTTAACATAAATTATTTTAGGAACATTACATTTATTCCTTTTGATATTATAATTACCATTTGACAGTTCAGCTATACCATACCCAAAAGCGAAAGCAATATATTCTTGGGTCTTTTTTGTTCTATAGTGTCACGAAACTATACAGTTTGAGTATTATTTATTTATTTGTATTGTACGAGTTAAATTTTTATAAAGCGGACCAAACTGTCAAAATGTGTAGATTGATTAGATACATAGTTGTGTTTCACTTGAATTCACTAGATCACGAGTGATTTTAGTTCTCAACACACTTGTTTTCTATTATTGTAGATGGCAGTGGCAGTAAGTTCATAAACAGCTCATATTATTTTGTGCTCTTTGCATATAAATGTAAAGTACTGCACATACAGTATTAAAGTACTAATGTTTACCCAGGTACTGGCAGTTGTATGTTATTATGAAAGTTACCATTAATTTTTCATGTCCCTATATGATGTCACTGTAAACATTGTATTGACTTGGGGAAAGGCTTTGAGGCTTAATAGCAGGATACATTTTAGCAATTTGAACTTCCTACAAATACCGAGCTGCAAAAAAAATGGCCATGCACTTTTGCAGTTAGGTTAGGTTAGTCATATGTACTCATATGTACCTTGTCACAGTGACAATCAATATGAAAGTCGCTAGAGACCTCATACTAATGTCACTGTGACATGGTACAAAATGGGTCGGAAATTAAAATTCTTTGAGTGTACAATTGTACATGAACTATTGATGAACTCACCGAGCCACCGGCACACCGCACATAATTTACGCTATAACGCACATCTTCCGCAGGTCGCTCTCGTCTGGGTCTAGAGTCTCCGAGTCTTTGATGACGGGCTCTTTGCCTTTGATGTCGGGTAGGTACCTGCAAAACAAGCACTCTGTTAAAACAGTGTTATTAACAGTGATCGTTAATTTTCCAGCAATTTTGGTGCAGCATTGTTGGTTAAAAGCATCTGTATGCCCTACTCTAGGTGGCATAGATAATTAGGGTTAATAACAGTAATATTAACCTTAACCAATCCTCTCCCTAGAAAAAAAATGAAGAAAATCCTTTATTTTTACTATGCTGCACCAAAATTGCTGAAAAATTAACGATCACTGGTTATTAATAATCACACTTTCAAATAAATGATTTATTAAATTTATTCTTAGGTATTAAACCGTATGGTATTAATTCTGAAGTACATTTTTCAATTTACCTTTATACGTTTAATCTACATACTTACCTACGATTCCCCAGTGAAAGATGAAATTTATTTTACATTTTTAAAGGACTGGACCCATTCTCATCATGTCAGGATATGAATTATAGTCTCGAGGGAACTATTAGTGAAATGATTGTGAATAATAATACCTATCATAGTCCAGCCCCTGGCGCTCGTAGAACAGCAGGTAGGCGCTGGCGGGGTCGATGGGCGGGCTGGGCCCGAGCTCGCGGCACATGGAGTCGTTGTAGCAGAGCCACGTGCCGCTCGGGTTGAGTGTAGGTCTGTGTGCATACCTCTCATAGTCCAGCCCCTGGCGCTCGTAGAACAGCAGGTAGGCGCTGGCGGGGTCGATGGGCGGGCTGGGCCCGAGCTCGCGGCACATGGAGTCGTTGTAGCAGAGCCACGTGCCGCTCGGGTTGAGTGTAGGTCTGTGTGCATACCTCTCATAGTCCAGCCCCTGGCGCTCGTAGAACAGCAGGTAGGCGCTGGCGGGGTCGATGGGCGGGCTGGGCCCGAGCTCGCGGCACATGGAGTCGTTGTAGCAGAGCCACGTGCCGCTCGGGTTGAGTGTAGGTCTGTGTGCATACCTCTCATAGTCCAGCCCCTGGCGCTCGTAGAACAGCAGGTAGGCGCTGGCGGGGTCGATGGGCGGGCTGGGCCCGAGCTCGCGGCACATGGAGTCGTTG
Organism: Cydia splendana; assembly: GCF_910591565.1. Taxonomy (NCBI): domain Eukaryota; kingdom Metazoa; phylum Arthropoda; class Insecta; order Lepidoptera; family Tortricidae; genus Cydia; species Cydia splendana. Next base: position 16,040,806 of record NC_085978.1, read on the forward strand.
TAGCAGAGCCACGTGCCGCTCGGGTTGAGTGTAGGTCTGTGTGCATACCTCTCATAGTCCAGCCCCTGGCGCTCGTAGAACAGCAGGTAGGCGCTGGCGGGGTCGATGGGCGGGCTGGGCCCGAGCTCGCGGCACATGGAGTCGTTGTAGCAGAGCCACGTGCCGCTCGGGTTGAGTGTAGGTCTGTGTGCATACCTCTCATAGTCCAGCCCCTGGCGCTCGTAGAACAGCAGGTAGGCGCTGGCGGGGTCGATGGGCGGGCTGGGCCCGAGCTCGCGGCACATGGAGTCGTTGTAGCAGAGCCACGTGCCGCTCGGGTTGAGTGTAGGTCTGTGTGCATACCTCTCATAGTCCAGCCCCTGGCGCTCGTAGAACAGCAGGTAGGCGCTGGCGGGGTCGATGGGCGGGCTGGGCCCGAGCTCGCGGCACATGGAGTCGTTGTAGCAGAGCCACGTGCCGCTCGGGTTGAGTGTAGGTCTGTGTGCATACCTCTCATAGTCCAGCCCCTGGCGCTCGTAGAACAGCAGGTAGGCGCTGGCGGGGTCGATGGGCGGGCTGGGCCCGAGCTCGCGGCACATGGAGTCGTTGTAGCAGAGCCACGTGCCGCTCGGGTTGAGTGTAGGTCTGTGTGCATACCTCTCATAGTCCAGCCCCTGGCGCTCGTAGAACAGCAGGTAGGCGCTGGCGGGGTCGATGGGCGGGCTGGGCCCGAGCTCGCGGCACATGGAGTCGTTGTAGCAGAGCCACGTGCCGCTCGGGTTGCGCGCGTACGCCACGTAGTGCCCGCCGCTCATCTGCCCCGAGTGAGACTGTCAACAAAATAAATAATTAGTTCAGTTCTATAAAACTTGGGGTATATGTACCCCGTCACGGGAATCTCGCGATTTGCTGTGAAATTAGTGCGCGTGTGATCAATGCCTTTTAATATTGGACAGGCGCTGACAGCGCGGCTATTCATAATATTACATTGTATATCTATACAATTTAAGACGCTTGATATTAATTAAATAGTTTAAATATCTAATTTTGGGTTATAAGGCTCCGTAATGTACACTACGATCCATTAAATGGTGGCCCATGAGGGGAACTAATCCGCCTATACTATACTGCCTTCTCCAACAATGATGAACAGTAATAAGTGATAATACTCACCACGACGGCATAGAGCCGGTACTTGAGCTGGAAAGGGTCCTGGTTCTCGGAGAGATGGTGCTGGTGATAGTCCACCAGGTTGTCGTCGGTGATGGGAGTGGCTAGCAAACTTGTAGACTCCAATCGCTCCCGCCGTCGGACTTCGCAGGACTCTCTTCGCTTGTTGATTTTCACTCTAAACAAGAAATGATTATTGATTACTTAATTTTTATATATTTTAGGACATACCACCCTGTGATTTAGCATTAAGACAATTTTTTACAACTGATTATGAGCCTTGTAGCTTGAAATCATATTTTTTAATTATTATAATTTAAACTGTTTTGTGAAGTCGGTTATTTTCTTATTAAAAGTTATTGGTAAATAAAGTTTTTTTCAATCGTACAAACAGCAACTAGGAATGTTGCTCGGTGGATCTTATTACAAAATGCATCAGGTCCATCGATGTACAGTTAACAGTGTTAGCGATAGTACCTGAGTTTGGGCGGGTCTTTGGTCTTGACCGTAGGCGAGGCGGGCTCCGCCCCCTCCACTTCACTTTCAGTCTCGCTCTCGCTTTCCGAGATGGCGTCTTCCACGTCCACGAACATTGACGATCTCCGCCTGAACACATTAGTATAATTAATACAAATGACTAGAATCAGTACAGAACCAGAAACATAGGGAACTAGGACATGCTCAAATGAGAACGCAGATTTGGACGGACGGTCAAGACAGCGTGAAAGTGGATACCTGTAGATGTTATTGATCTCCATATGCCTGGCTATAGTTTCTTGTGGTACTGATGCGAGGTATGGCGATGGATCGAAGTCTTGGAAGGGGAAGTTGACCACTTTCTGTGACTTGATCCATTTGTTGTTTACGTACTGGAATCGCTTCAGGTGAATGATCTGAAAAATTAACACTGGTGTTACGGTCTACAATTGTAATTTGACTACCATCCAAATGCATGGCATCCTCGATGACACACACTAATTAGGACATAAATCGGCTCCTTACGCTATTAGGAGAATAAGACAATTTACTAATACTAATTCGCCTAGTTTATTATAGTTATGTGCAAAGTGTAATGTCCTATGGTATTCTGGTTTGGGGCAAAGCAGCTGACACTGACATACAGACTATATTTGGAGCAGGCAGCTTCACGAGTGAACTCACCAGTATAGGAGGCAGCCGCCATATCTGCAACACTTTAGTAGCGGGTTGGGCTGCCCTACATCTCGCACAGTGGTAGCGCTGTTCTAAGCGTTCGTGTGACGTGAAGGCACGGAGACAGGAGGCTAGGTCCACGGGTCGGGCCGCTAAGGCGCTGCTTTCGGACACTGATGGGTGGATCACCCATGCCTACGATACAAGTGAAAAAATTAACTTAATTGCCATTTAGTCATTTAGAAAATGTTTTTTTTTTGGCCCGAAAGAGGAAACTCCTGAAGTGGATCGAAATTGTGAATAAAAATAAAAAATACCATTACAGCTCTCGGAAAAGTAATGTTAGGATTGAAAAAAATGTTACAAAATATTTATTTTCCGATTTCTTTTTTGGATTACAATGACAAGTTCTGCACCTTAAATAGAAGATATACCTTTTCTCTCGTAGACTGGTACCGCAGATGCAGAGCGGTGGGGTCCCAATCGATGGCGAGCTGTGCGCCGCGTCGACCGCGTAGCTGACGCAGTAGACTGAAGTCTAGCCGAGTAAGCGAGCCTTCACACGATTCCTATATAAAATAGTCGCGTTATAAATATAAACATACATACATACATACATATAATCACGCCTATTTCCCGGAGGGGCAGTCCCCACGGATTTCCATTTGCTACGATCCTGACATTCCTCTTCGTTATAAAGACACTGACAAATAACCATTTAAATTTGAAACAGAATCATTATCAGAGGCTCTACTGTTGATTTGTTACCTGATCTTCCCCAACTCTTGCGGTGTTCTGCCGTAGCTTGGCTCTAGCGATGGGGGAGCTGGAGTCAGGGGTGTCCGCATCGATGTGTGGCTGTTGTGCGCATCGTTGTGGACATGCATTGTTTCCTACAAACATATTTGTTTATTATTATTGTTGTATATGGACCTTTTTGAGTGTCACGTCACATCGACCAGCAGTAATCTATTGTGGCACCCCTTTTAAGTTCATTACTAATGTCCGTTGAATCTAGAAAATTTCATGTTGTTTGGGCCGTAATGTTCTGTATCTCATAAGGTTGCAAATGTTTTACACTTATTGCATTAATCAAAATTACTTTTTGTGATCTACCAAGGCAAATTTTGAAAAGTTTTCTGATTTCTGTTGGTTTTCATACTGGTAGCGAGCTCCAACAGTTAATTGCATGATTCACCAAAAAGCTTTAACCGAAATATTTCGCTTTAAATATCCTGCAATTTAAGACGTTCACATTCACTCATTAGTTTATTTTACCGTTTTTGTTACAATTGGTACTACTGTACGTATAGCATTATATATGATCACAAACCTCAACTCTCCTGTCTACCTTGCCGTATACTTACTTATAATTAGTATGTAACATTTAAAATATAATCGGGTCGGGCTTCTATTACAAAAATTAAAATTGCACTCTGTTAATGGAAAATGCGGAATGCGTCAGGATTCTCGCCAATAAAAGAACCCCCGATAGTTGCAGACCGTTCTTCAAGAAATTTGGTATATTGACTCTACCATCTTTGTATATTTTAGAAGCCTGTAAATTCGTCCGAAAGCACCCAACCCTATATTCTAAGGCCAAAAATCATTGCACCTATCACATGAACCTGCGTCATAAAGACAGATTAGCCCTACCAAGTAGTAACTTGCAAATGAGGAGTAAGAGCCCTCATATGACAACCATACGAGTTTACAATAACCTACCTAAAGAGCTAACCAAAGAGGAAAAATATGGTAAATTTGAAAAAATATAATTATAATAATTGAGAACTGTTTTTATTCCATACAAGATTATTTTGACTTATATACATTTCAAAAATAATTGTATTATTTATTATTGTATAGATTTTTTGTGTGTAAGTTTTTAGTTATAGTTTTGCAATAGGTACCCTAACAGGGTCTCATGTTGCGCCATAATTTTGTAAGTTTTCACCTGTATTTATTTGTACCAACATGAACGCAATAAAGATATTATGATTATGATTATGGTTACCTAATTTGAAAATTTCTTTGAAAATCGTTTTATAGCACTAAAACCTACGCCTAATTTCAATTTGTTGTATTAAGAGCCCATCAAAGTGCACACTAGCGCCACTGCTAAATAATCGTGATTATTTAAATTTAACGACAGGTATTTAAAAACGGGGGCCGCTACGTACTCTATTTTGTATTTAAGTACCTTTTGAATACATCAAACTAGTTTTTATGTTGCTGGATTCGTCGATCTATGAACTCAAAACAAAAACGGCCGTTTTAACTTTGGACGCATAGATTGACGAATCCAGCAACACAAAAACTAGTTTGATGTAATTACCTATTCAAAAGTACGTAAGTGTATACAGTAGACAGTACGTAGCGGCCCCCTTTTTTAAATACCTATAGTTAAATTTAAATAATCACGATTATTTAGCAGTGGCGCTAGTGTGCACGTTGATGGGCTCTTAAAACACAGGCCGTAGAAGATGAAGTATTTTACATATAGGCACTCTAGTTCAGTATCGAGACTGCAGTCTGGTTCAGTATCTATTTATTACCATATAAGTATATGTAGTTTTTTTATAGCTGCATATAGTTTTTTCTTATTTATTTATTTATTGAGGAGATAACACAGAAAACATACATGGGATGAACAAAGAACTTAAAATAGCATAAATGTCCTTAAATACAGATATGCTTCCATGTACATACGTTATTCCTATAAATTGACCCTGCTTTGCTTTTTACCATAAGTAGTGATGGGTAGGACATCAATTTAAAATGAGTTTGTATGAGTACCTCATTTTCTAAAATGAGGTGTTACAATGTCTTACTTCAAATGAGGTGAGGTACTAGCATATATTCAGCGTCGACTATTCCATTAACTCCAACGGCGACAAAAATATTTAATGTATATACATATTTATGTATTCATCACTTCCTTTATAAATAAATAAGTAGTAATATTTAATTGGAGTGCAATTCTGGAGGTTAAGAATAGAACTTTTAGGAGAAAGATAATTTTAGAATCAAACTAAGAACATAAAGTACCTAACTTAATTTGCTGCTTTTATGAAACTTGTTCTAATGTAGCTCTTTTTTATTGTTAGATTGTTTAGACCTCCTCCTTGCTACTTGATATAATTTTAAGTATAATAATCACTAGCGACCCGCCCCGGCTTCGCACGGGTTAGCAAATTATACACCTAAACCTTCCTCAAGAATCACTCTTTTGATAGGTGAAAACCACATGAAAATCCGTCCAGTAGTTTTTAAGTCTATCGCGAACATACAAACAAACCCACAAACAGACAGACGCGGCGGGGGACTTTGTTTTATAATATGTAGTGATATATTTCATAAGTACCTATTAACCATAAAACTACCACATTTTTAACAAACTAAGGAGAACAAATTCAATATTTTCACTAGTCATTATTATATAGAAGTGACTAACTTACCACCTCAGATAATTTAACAGTAATATCATCAATATGATAATAAACAAAGCACCATTCGCGCCTGCCGCACCGGCTACATTTACACTTCATTTTTTCATGCAAAAGGTACCAAGGAAGATCCGCGGGTATAATATATTTACTGGCAAAAACTATGTCCATATTTTGTTATGATTATAAGAATTATCACTAGGTATTAGGTATTAGAGAACTAAAATTAACTAGGTAGTGAACGAAGTACGAACAAAATAAATATAAATATGTCATAATCATAACTTGACAGTTCGAAGTCGTTTGTTTACAAAGAATGTTAATAAAAAGTATTGCAAATTCAAATCGGTATAATTTACATCTACATTTTTATTTTACCTATGAAAATTATACTTACTTTTTATTTAATAAACTTGAAACTTATTGAAATTATCATAAATTGTGTACGCTACCGTATTATATTTCAATAATATTTACGTTACTTAAGGGATTTCTGTTTCTAAGCAAGCTTCGTAAATGCCCGCCTGGTATACAGAGGGCGTACCGCGAACCAAGTTCGTCATGTTGCCTTCCTGTCACACTTACGTACGAATTTACAAGTGCGACAGAGAAGCAACACGTCGAAATTCGTTTTGAGACTGATTTCTCGCGCCATTTTGACACGTAAGTTAGGATCAAAAAGGCGTAAGATGTATGAAAGCTTGCAGCGCTTACGCTTGTTGTCTTTCGTGTTTAATTTTTAACGTATTTTCGGTGGTGACGCGAGGCGATATTGAAGTACGGCGCGTGTCTGTCTCACTCCCTCTTTGGGTATTTCTAATTCATTGTTTCATTTTGAAAGGATTGAGGTGTTCATGTCACAGAGAGGCGGTGAGTGGTACAAACTCAATGCTTTTCTCGGTGGACCTTTTGTCGTTGCAATAAGGTTTGTAGTTCGGCAGTTGACAGTGTGGACCATTACGTCCATTACTCGTTTCTTCATTTGAGTTTTGAGTGTCGGCGAGCGGGCGAGCACCTCGAGCGCCTCGCGCGATCCAGGGACTCTCTTGCGAGGTTATGAGGAGCGTATGAGTTTTGAAGGTCGCGAGTGAAATTGAAAGGATAAGAGTTTTTTTAAATTTGAAGTGTGTGAATGATTTGTGTGGCAAGAGGTGTTTGTGATGCGCGCGAGTAAATGAGTAAAATGAATAGAGGAGTGATGTAAGACATTTTTGCGGTATGAAGTACTGCGACAAATTAACAAAATGAGTGGTACAAATGAGGTGCCTCACGAGTGAGCGACTCAACACTAACCATAAGTAATTATAAACGGGTTGTGTTCCTGCCGGCGAGTAGGGTTCAGAGCTCAACGAGGGTGCGAATGTTGGGGTCGGAAACGCGCATGTAACTCCTCTGGAGTTGCAGGCGTACATAGGCTACGGAGACTGCTTACCATCATGCGGGCCGTATGCTTGTTTACCACCGACGTAAATTTAAAATTTTAAAGAATAACAAAAGGGCACACGCAAAAGAACTTTATTTCATACTTAAAATACGACACAACGTAAAATATTAAAGGAAGTTATTTGTTATATCAAAATTTTACCTTTTATATGCTGCATTTAGTTAATTATACATCTCGCAATTTCAATGGCGAATGAAACGCATAATTAATTGATGAAATTACACACAAAGTAAAAAAAATCCCAATTGTATGTCTATGACGAGCATCTTAACCCTTTGACTTTGACCGCCGAACAGGTCAACTGACGGACGCGGCTACAGCCTAAGAGCCCATCAACGTGCACACTAGCGCCACAGCTAAATAATCGTGATTATTTAAATTTAAAGAAAGATATTGAAAAAAGGGGGCCGCTACGTACTGTATTTTGTATTTAAGTACCTTTTGAAAACATCAAACTAGTTTTTATGTTTCTGGTTTCGTCGATCTAGGAACTCAAAACAAAAACGGCCGTTTTAATTTTGGACGCATAGATTGACGAATCCAGCAACATAAAAACTGGTCTGATGTATTCAAAAGGTACTTAAATACAAAATACAGTACGTAGCGGCCCCCTTTTTTCAATATCTTTATTTAAATTTAAATAATCACGATTATTTAGCTGTGGCGCTAATGTGCACGTTGATGGGCTCCTAATGTAATGTCAACCTTTGTGCATTCCGACTAGATTCACGCTGACGCGCCGCACACGGATAGGCATGGCATGGATAGGCAAAGAGTTAAATGGCACTTTCTTTATTTTTCAATCACTTTTTTTAAAATGGAAACCATTTAACATTTTATCGATCTGCGCTTTAGTATAATCAGCGAGAGCGTCGATGTCATATATCGCGCCGCCCGCCGGCTGCCCCGCGTTCCTCTTGTTTATATCTATCAGGGTTTCATAAAATGCCTTGTAGTGTATCCACTTGTCGTACGGACATTTGTACTGCCTGTGGTATTTCTTGATGAATTCTTCGAACAGTTGTGGAGCTTTGCTCAAATCGATGTCTTCTGTGCCGTTAGGATTCTTTTTAGCCGCGACAATTGTCACTAGTAATAAGAGGTAAAATGTTTTCATGGTGAAAGTTCAGGGTGGTATGCGGTGAATTCTTTTATACAGTCATTTTATTTGGTCAACTAATCTCATTATGATTTTTCCCATTAGGAATGGTGTATTGAAAATATTTAATCAGTATTACAAGTACCGTTAAAAACTTGAATGGAAAAATAGGGCCAAGTGTATTAGGTTGTTGCTTATTTCGTCGAAATTGCAATTTTCTATGTTTCACCCCCTTAAATTGTTCTCTTTCACTAAAAAACAAATGTGGAATTATTTCAGAATTTTTAATTTCGTGTTAGGGGTCGCTACCGAATTTAGAAAATTTGGATCCTTCATACATGATGATTTTTTTTTAAATGTTTTTAAGTGAGACAGTGACTTAAAGGAGCGGTCGGCAACCTTTTAGCAGCCAAGGGCCACATAGTAGTTAACGGAGGTGACGCGGGCCGTACTTTGTTAATATTTATGACTTTATGGGACATTGTCGTTTGTCACTATTACATACAAAATAGCCAAGGCGCCTCTCGGGCCGCAAGTGACAGGTTCGCGAGCCGCATGCGGCCCGCGGGCCGCAGGTTGCCGACCGCTGACTTAAAGTATATGGAAGCTATTTATATGTAATTCAATACTAGGTATAGTTAATATATATTTTTAAATAATTTTTATTCCTGTTTTAGGATTGCGCACTGCAGAATCAATATTTAGAACGACTAAAACACGCATAATAAGCTTTAAAAAAATAGTGGTATTATTTAATGTTAAACCGCACATCCCTCTCCCCACCCTGACCCGTTGTCTCATAAAAAAAACGAGAAAAAAAAAATCTTGTATGGAGGGTCCAAATTTTCAAAATTCGGTAGCAACCCCTAAAACTTTATTGAAAATTCTGAAAAAAATCCACATTTGTTTTTTAGTCAAATAGAACAATTTAAGGGGGTGAGACATAGAAAATTTCAATTTAGACGAAATAAGCAACACCCTAAAGTGTATGTTATGTTGTCAAAAAACGTGGTATTTAATAGGATAGGTATATATCTCTTTTGTAGCATTAGAAAAAAGGTAGATAAACAATCTAGACGTTTTTTTTTATTGGAAAATACTTTTATTCGTGTTTGAGTACTTAAGCGAATAAAACTATGTGCCTAATTTTACATGCGTAAGGATGTAAATTCAAAGAATGGATTTTAAGATGTTTATTTCCTAAGTTGAGAACAACCAAAGTCACAAAGCATTGTTCAGAATCACGTTATACTTTATAGTTTACCTATACTTAATACAAAGTTTTAGGTGGTTTATAACCATGTAGGTATTCGCTCTCTGCTTCGGTATAGTCGGAAAACGAGTCGATCTCAAAACGGCCACCGCCAGCGGGCACTTCTGCATTCCATTTATTAATATTCACCAGCTGTTTATAAAAAGCTTGATAATGAATCCACTTGTCGTATGGACATTTATAATGCCTGTTGTATTTCTTGATGAAATCTTCGAACAGTTGTAAGGAGTTGTTCAAGTCGATGACTTCAGTGCCGTTGGGGTTGTATCTTTTAGCGGCGAGCACCACGGTCACGACCAATAACAAGAGATAAACTGGTTTCATTGTGGAAAGTCAGCGTAGTATGAGGAGACTACTTATATAGGACGTTTTTAATTATAGTACGCTAACATTCCGTTTATAATTTTTACGATGTCATTTGAAACGGTGTTCGACAATATTTAATCTCCATAATATAAATCTGAGATGTAATAAGTTGGCTAAGTTGAGGCAGCAAGCAACAGGAGTTGCCATAGAAATAGTTCTACGGCTACTACGGGCCATATTTTCACGGGTTCGGATCGGATTCGGATCGGACGTAGTGCGGAACCGCTCTGACTCTAACTACATTCATTAATTCTGTTCAACAAAAAATAAATCTTAGCAAACGTTGTGCTTTGTTGGCGAACAGTTTTCATAATAATTGTGACTCAAAATGTTCGCATGTCATACCGAATATTCGGTCGCCGAATATTCGGTGCTTCGGCCGAGAGAGGGGCCGAATATTTGGTATTCGTCCAAAACCACAATTCGGGGCATCTCTACATATAAGCCACTGCCGCCCCATGAGTGGCTGCAGCCCCTTAAGCCGACCACTGACTAACAGGCCGGCGGACGATATCGGCCTGTCAGTTAGAACAAAAATTTGACAGCTCCGAACAACTGACAGGCCGATATCGTCCGGCGGACTGGTAATCAGTGGGCCCCATTACAATTCACACACGGTCCTTACTCGTTATTACTCGTCGTTTTCTTCAAACTTGGCTGTACACACTACGTTTACATGTGTAAAGTAATAAGTATAATCAATTACGGATAAAGCGGAAAGATAAATTCTACTTTAATTTTTAGTTTTGACAGGCCACTTTAAATACGTGTATGTTACGTTCAAAATTAGCATCGGTCAAAACAAACATTTATTATGATTAAATTTTTTAGTGTTTGACATTGACCTTGTGGACTTGTCAATCATTTTGTTTTCTTAATTATTGACGGTTGTTTTGTGTAAGGTTTGCATATTAATATGAGAGAGGGTTGGTTGGAGTTAGATTATGCGCGTGACCGGCGGAGGACGTAAAGGCGCGATTACGCCCGACTGCTAAATGCTATCCGAAACCAAGCTGACGGCCGGGGTTATGGCAAGAGTGAGAGAGATGGTTTGTCTTCTTTTTTTGTGTTTTATAGTGTGTACTCACCGTAGGTACATAAAGGCGCGTCGTCGCTGGGTAGAGCGCAGCCGCGGCACAGCGCGGGCCACGGACACAGCGCACACCACGCGCCGCTGCCGGACACGAGCCGCAACGTGACCGGGAACTGTAGTGTAACTCACCGTAGGTACATAAAGGCGCGTCGTCGCTGGGTAGAGCGCAGCCGCGGCACAGCGCGGGCCACGGACACAGCGCACACCACGCGCCGCTGCCGGACACGAGCCGCAACGTGACCGGGAACTGTAGTGTAACTCACCGTAGGTACATAAAGGCGCGTCGTCGCTGGGTAGAGCGCAGCCGCGGCACAGCGCGGGCCACGGACACAGCGCACACCACGCGCCGCTGCCGGACACGAGCCGCAACGTGACCGGGAACTGTAGTATAACTCACCGTAGGTACATAAAGGCGCGTCGTCGCTGGGTAGAGCGCAGCCGCGGCACAGCGCGGGCCACGGACACAGCGCACACCACGCGCCGCTGCCGGACACGAGCCGCAACGTGACCGGGAACTGTAGTGTAACTCACCGTAGGTACATAAAGGCGCGTCGTCGCTGGGTAGAGCGCAGCCGCGGCACAGCGCGGGCCACGGACACAGCGCACACCACGCGCCGCTGCCGGACACGAGCCGCAACGTGACCGGGAACTGTAGTGTAACTCACCGTAGGTACATAAAGGCGCGTCGTCGCTGGGTAGAGCGCAGCCGCGGCACAGCGCGGGCCACGGACACAGCGCACACCACGCGCCGCTGCCGGACACGAGCCGCAACGTGACCGGGAACTGTAGTGTAACTCACCGTAGGTACATAAAGGCGCGTCGTCGCTGGGTAGAGCGCAGCCGCGGCACAGCGCGGGCCACGGACACAGCGCACACCACGCGCCGCTGCCGGACACGAGCCGCAACGTGACCGGGAACTGTAGTGTAACTCACCGTAGGTACATAAAGGCGCGTCGTCGCTGGGTAGAGCGCAGCCGCGGCACAGCGCGGGCCACGGACACAGCGCACACCACGCGCCGCTGCCGGACACGAGCCGCAACGTGACCGGGAACTGTAGTGTAACTCACCGTAGGTACATAAAGGCGCGTCGTCGCTGGGTAGAGCGCAGCCGCGGCACAGCGCGGGCCACGGACACAGCGCACACCACGCGCCGCTGCCGGACACGAGCCGCAACGTGACCGGGAACTGTAGTGTAACTCACCGTAGGTACATAAAGGCGCGTCGTCGCTGGGTAGAGCGCAGCCGCGGCACAGCGCGGGCCACGGACACAGCGCACACCACGCGCCGCTGCCGGACACGAGCCGCAACGTGAACGGGAACTCGTAACCGAGGCTGTCGTCGCTGCCAACGTAATGGGATAAGTTAGTTTTATACACGGTGGGTGAAAAATAGCTGCATTCCCGTTGCCTGGGAGATTGCCCGCGATTTCGGGGTTGGTCTCATAGTACTTAGAGCATACTGAAAATTCCTGGACTGGCCACTTAGAAAAAACAAGTTGTTAAATTGTATATTTAACAGCGCCATCTATCTCACCTCTTACATACTTTTTAATAATGATCTACATAAACGTAAGTACCTACCTACTTAGTTCCCTACAAAGTGCATAGGTGGTGCTGTTATTAGTTTTAATTATTTTAGGCTAGTTAATTTGTGATGTACTCTTACACTTTCCAAATAGACACGATAAGAAGCACACGCTGTTTTCTCTCCGGATTCCCTCAAGATCCTCCGACCTCCGCCCACGTGCCATCACAAGTCGTCTCATATATCAGAATCCAGAAACTTTCAGTATAGCCGTAAAAGTTGCTCATTATAATCCCAAAATCTCCCTGGCAACGGCAATGCAGTTATTTTTAACCACCCTGTAAGTAAAACTTCTATTCGCTCTAATTTATTTGTAATGCTTTATAGCAGCGAAAAATAGTACCCAACATGGATGCAAGTAGAAATTCGTGTTATTTCAGAACGTCGTTTTCAAATGAGAGCGTTATTTCTATTGTATGACTTCAACTTTGTTTTTGGTAAGCAAATCCCAAACCCAAGAGGTTAACTTTCTCAGGCGTGGCTCACTCCGCGATTTCGTCGCGTCACTACAAGTACATGCGGCCCACACCAATTTTGGTGTCCAGCCATAGTAGTTGCCGCGCACCGCTACGGAACGGACGCCTGCTCGCGCTGGCCACCCAGCGGTTACTTAGGGCATACTGAAAATTCCTACAACTGGCCACTTAGAAAAAATAAGTCGAGACTCATATATCAGAATCCAGAAACTTTCAGTATGTCCAATCTGTCACCTGTAGGCTTTTAGAGTGGTTTCGGGCAAACGGAATGATCCTAAATCTCGATAAGACAAAGCTGTTAGAGTTCGATCTTAAACAACCTGTAGCTACTTCTACCGATAATATAGGTAAACAGCCTATGCAGGTAAATGTAGAAAATGTGCCCCTGCCGATAACTGATAACGCATGTTTTGTTGGTTTCATCTTTGACCGAGGCCTTCAATGGCAATGTCAAATCGATAAGGTGTGCGCCAAATTAAGTTCTGTACATTTCGTCATTTCTCGCCTTGTGCCCAACCTGTCACGGCCAAACATTGTCAAGGCCTACTACGCGTATGTCCATTCAGTCCTGTCATACGGACTAGAGCTGTGGGGCCTCGCTGCAGACAGAGACCGGCCATTTGTTATCCAGAAAAAGATTATTAGGACAATGGCGAGAGTTGCCCCAGATATTGGCGGGCAGGTGGCCAATTTTTCATTAATTTCCGCATTTTAACACTCCCCTCCCTGTTTATTCTCGAAGTGGCAAAGTACGTCCGAGTGAACTTGTCTTCGTTCCCCAAGAAACAGTGGAACAGCGAAAGATTCCGGGACATTCGCCAGCATGACGTGGACCAGCCCACTCATCGCCTTAGGAAGACTGGCAATAGTATACACGTAGTTGGCACTAAGATTTACAATAACATCCCATGTGACATTAAAAACATGAACACCATTTCGGGTTTAAACTCGCGATTAAAATGTTTATTGGTTCGGAAGGCCTATTATTCCCTAAATGAGTTTATTAACGAGAGCAATGAGACCTGACACTTATTTATTTTTTACTTATACAGGGTGGTCCAAACCTTGACGTCCAAATTTTTTTTTTAGATTCCTCTAGTCGTGGGCTATCAGAATATACCCCATGTATATTAGCCGATTTTTTGTAGTTTTCGAGTTATGAATTTTTGAAGTTTTTTTTGGTTAAAATTTTGGGGGTGAAGTAATTTACTCATTAAAAAAACTATTACCGTTTTTATAATGTTTCTTTTTGTAACATACTCCTTAATAAATGACGTAATTATTTAAAAAAATCAGCGCCCTCACGTTGATACAAGTTGTAAAAAAACAAGACAGAAATATTTTGCGCTTAAATAAAAAAAAATACAAGCTGTTACAAGGACTTCTGCTGATTTTAAAAACTGATAGACCCTAAGTGTTTTACAAAAAGGTAAAAAAAGTGACACTTAATAGTCGATATTTGACAGAATCGGCACTCAAAGGAACTGAGGTCGAAAGTTCCCAAATTAGTGATTCACAAAAAAAAACGGATTTATTATTCCTAACTTTAATAAAACACAAAAATGACCACGATGAGTCAATGTTGTGACATGTGATAAGCGAATCATCATTTGGGTAAGCTTAATCATTATCATTATCCGAGCCTCGACAATAATGTACTATTACCTAGTACTATTATTAATTCCGTGACACGGTACGTATCTTACCAGTCTGTGGCATGGTTGCTGGCGTCCAGCGGGCGCGCGCTCAGGAGCCGCGCGACCTGCGTCCACACCTGCGCGTACACACTGCGGCCGGACATCCCGTGCGCGACGCCCACCAGTAGAGGGACACCGAATAACGCGGGTTTGCTGCGCTGAGATGGGAGGAAGTAGGCGTCCATACGGGTTTGTTTCCTGTACGAAAATAAATAATAAATAAAATATTATAGGACAATTTTTCACACATCGACTTAGTCCCACAGTAAGCTCGGTAAGGCTTGCGGTGTGGGTACTAAACAACGATATATGTAATACATAGTTATGTATAAATAGAAAACATCCATAAATCAGGAACAAATATTTATGATAAACACACAAATAAATAACCTAACCAGGATTCGAACCCGGGAACTCCTGCTTGGTAGTTGGTAGGCAGAGACACATCCGACTCGGCTAAGAGGTTGTAAAAAAAAACACAAGTAGGTAGGTATTTATTTATGGCATAAAACTATTTAGACGGATTATACTTTAATTTAAAATACATCCCGACGTTTCGATCCCTAATGCGTTCGTGGTCAATAGACCGCGGGCCAGGAGCAAATTTCGTCAATCATCGCCTCCCGGGCGAAAACTCGTAACGTGGTTTAGGGCGATGTGTTATGAATCCCCGTGGCGTGGACATCAGCTGCCGCTCCGTTGGTGGGTTGAGGAATGGCAGCCACAGAAACACGTAAAAAATTTAGTCAACGCCTCCCGTTTGATACTTTGTCAGATGATAGTTTAAGTTGTATCGCGGTGGAAAGACCGTCAGCCGGTCACATGAACACTGGAGAAATAGAAATAGGTTCCTGGCTCGCGCGGTCTACAACGGGTGACACCCGTTTTTATACTCCTCCATTTCTGACAAAACTTATTTGCCAGATTATAC
The DNA here is from genome assembly GCF_910591565.1 of Cydia splendana. Classification (NCBI taxonomy): domain Eukaryota; kingdom Metazoa; phylum Arthropoda; class Insecta; order Lepidoptera; family Tortricidae; genus Cydia; species Cydia splendana. The sequence continues at coordinate 16,056,516 of NC_085978.1, forward strand.
GAATAACTCACCTATGTACCGCTACCAAATATTGTATCCTCCTCGGCGCCGGGCTGTCTTGCGTCTCGTTCATCTTGTTCATATTAGAGGGAGACGAGCCGAACTTGACTTTGCCCAGTCTCGGGCTGGCCTTCAAATTCAAGCTCTTGACGGAAAGAGTCGGCGAGCTGTTCCCGTTCTTGTCTCTCTTCGGTAGAGTTCGGTAATCTTCGTTATCTGTGTACTTGTAGAAGGTGTTCGGTGGGCTCTGAGACATGAGGATTTCGGACTTGGAGCGCTGGAAATGAATAGGTTAGGTTGGTTGTTTTGTTAGTATATTTACATTTGTAAGTTAGGTATTAGATTTTAATTGCTATAAGGGACTGAATTGAATTTTCAGCATACTGAAAATTCCTGGACTGGCCACTTAGAAAAAATAAGTCGTCTCATATATCAGAATCCAGAAATTTTCAGTATAGCCCACGTGCAAAATTTGGACTATAAGGGACCATATCACCAATAAAACATATAAAAGTCAAAGCTACGCTAGCAACGCTATTTTTCTTAAGTACTACACACAAACACAAAAACAAAACACACGAGTTATGACTACGTGATGAATACCTACTTTACAGTTACACACACTAGCCTACGTGTGATGAGTACTACTGATGATGAGTGATTATTTTGAAAAACTACTAATCTGCTACCTACTGAAAAGTAAAAAAAAAAAAAAATTATTATGTAAAAGCAAAGTTAAATACGTGAAATGTGTGAGTCACTCACATAGATATCAACATTTTTCGTCATTATAGATTTCTAGTAAGTTTTAACAACTTTCTTTCCTAAAACGATTTAATATAATGTTAAATTGTGAATCTTGATATTGCAATGAGATAATACCAACGTCACTTCAAGTTTTATGTAAAAGTGAGACGAATCTCTAAGTGCTTAGAGAAAAATGATGAAATAAATAAATTTATTACTATATTTTTTAAAAGATGCATGCCAAATGACTGTTTTTTAAAATGTATATGATTTTTACTATATTTGAGCATTTGACGTAATTCCATTGTTCTAATTACCTTCTCCTGTTTAAATCTGTCACAACAATAATAAACAAACACAAATAACAAATATACAGAAACGTTAATATGTACAAATTGTATGTGTTATTGTTTTATTATTTTAGTTATGTGTTAGACCCTGACCCTTTCATTCATATTTGGGAATATTAAGCTTTTTTATATTAAGTTGGTATATTTACATAAATCAGGATATGTGGGCCGGGGTGACGATACAATGTTTTAAAAATATACAATAAGAAAATATGATGTACAGACATTTCATTTCAGCTAAGAATATAGCAATTTGAATTATTTGCTATTTCAAAACATAAAATCATTAAGTATATCTTCTTTATATGCATAGTGTATTATTTTTAGCCACTGTTTTGACGGCTGAAGAAGATAACGCTGTATGGCGCCACACGGTAGCTGCATTTTTGGTAGAAAACCTATTTACCGAATAGCATATGGAGTAATACTTCAAAATTGCAAGTATAATAATTTACAATTCTTTATGATACCATGTTCATTTTGCCATGTTTTTCAGCTTAATTCTCGGTTTGGTATCTAATAACTAACTATGAATATCAAGTAATTAAAATCGATTTAGTTTAGGCTAAAAGATATCAATCAACCCTCCAACGTACAAGTTTCCTATGCGGGAAAGAAAGTGAATTTTGGCAAAACAATGTATCTACTTATAGCTAGAAAATATGCTGTTTTGCAGTAATCGTCACCCCGGCCCTCGTGTATCTGTATGTGCTTGTGTGTGTGCGTGCGTGTGAGCGGGCTAACCTTGAAGCAGAAGAGTGCGGGCATGCAGAGTGAGGAAGTGTTAGGCGCGCGCGCACTCACCTCCGCCCGCGCCGTGGCCGCCGCCTCCGCGTCCGCGTACTCTGCAACACGGTGGAAACATTTGGATGCGTTACTAAACAAATCAACTGTTAAACCTCGACTCTAACGCCTTGACAATAGAGGCGTGTTCAGATATTTGTAAGAACCTTGGCCGCTCAGATAAATCTATAAATCTGATGGGTACTGTACAATTACACTATTACCACAGAATAAACAATAGTACTAGGTACAGAAGACTCACTCTCTAACAAAACGCGTCTGTTACGATTAGGACAGATATAGCCGCTAGGTGGCGACAGCGCCACGCGCGGCTTATGGCTAGCCACCAAAATTGGTGTGGAATGGATGTACTTTTAGCTACCTGTTGCAAAGCGACGACATCGCGGAGTGAGCCACGCCTGCCGTCGTCCAAAATGTTTGCTATACCTTATTGCAATGGAATAAGATCCACCGCTGGCCAGTTTGTTACCTTGCTGGTGATCGCAGCAACACTCCTCCTCGCCGGTCTCGCGTGGAGTCTCATATGCGTACAACTCGAGCGCCGTGGCTGCGAAGATTTGCTATTCGTAACCTTATTGCAATGGAATAAGATCCACCGCTGGCCAGTTTGTTACCTTGCTGGTGATCGCAGCAACACTCCTCCTCGCCGGTCTCGCGCGGAGTCTCATATGCGTACAACTCGAGCGCCGTGGCTGCGAAGATTTGCTATTCGTAACCTTATTGCAATGGAATAAGATCCACCGCTGGCCAGTTTGTTACCTTGCTGGTGATCGCAGCAACACTCCTCCTCGCCGGTCTCGCGCGGAGTCTCATATGCGTACAACTCGAGCGCCGTGGCTGCGAAGATTTTAGCGTTGTCATCTAATACTCGTCCTATTGTCGCGCCGTTTAATTCCACTATTATCATGCTGTTGGAAATTAATGTTTGTATTAAATAGTATACTTATTAGTTCATTTATGTGTGGGATATAAGATTTTGTGGAATATGAACAATCTTTTATTATTTGATCTCCAATTTTGCCTTGCGAACGTGAGAATATAAAATAGTATGAGACCTTAAAAACATTTATCGGTGGCAAAAATAAGTCTACAAAAACGACTTACGATTCGGGAGCCAGTCCGCAGAGTTCTGAGAGTTTCTTCTTGAGGTCCAAATAGGTGCCCTCTGAATTGACTAGAACACCGTACTTGATGGGCACCGAGCCGTCCAGCAGCATTACTGTAAAAAGAACAAACGTTTTAGACAATTTCATTACATACTCAAAGTATAAGGTTTTACGTTGGTACTAAACGACTACATTTACATTCTTCAGGGATTCATGTATTATTTAAAAATGCTTATTACTTGAGCGCACAGCAATTGACCAATTAATCATAAATTAAATAGGTAAAAGTAACAAAACTATTATACGAGCACACGTAAAAAATATAATTAGACATACGACGATGTTTCGCCTGATATTTTTAACACGATAATCTTAACAAGCAGAATATGGTGGTAGTATGGTGTGATAAAAATATGGTATTCAGTAAGAGTAATATTGTGAATGTTTACCTATAACCTGTGCCCTTAAAGACTGTTCCACGGGTAAAGGCAGACTCAGCATGTTGAACGCGTCGAAACGAGTGGACTCAGCGGAGCACACGTCGCAGCGCACTCTAGATTTCAGTTGTCCGTAGAAGAGGTCGGTGACGATGGAGGCGTTGCGCGCCGCGTACGCTGCCCACGCTTCTGCTGCTACTTCCTGCAGAAGAAAATTAGATTAATGTGCATATATCGTACTGTGGTTTTACTATAAGTTTAATTATTTTTTTTAACAAGCAGAAACGTCTGCAAACGATACTATTACGCTTAGAATAAATTTAAAAGTGGAAAAATATTTGCCTTCGGTGAGACTTGAACTCACGGCCTCTCAGACCCAACCCAACCCACCCAAAAAACCCAAGACAGTAATTTTTCCACTTCTAAATTTATTCTAAGCTTACTTTATTATAATAAGTACTTACTTAATTTATGATAAGTTTGCCAAAAAACGTGCGAAGTAGAAGAGTAAAAGTCGGGAAACGGAACCTGGGCCTCGAAGCAGTACAGATAATATTTAATGTGCTAAATGTGTTGCACATACTAGTACTAGTAATTTTTAAATTATATTAGGCACCTGAAAATTCACGAATAATTTCTTCCACGACACCCACGAACACACCTGTAGTGGTACAGTACCTGGTCTGGTCTGCCGTCGCTGTCTCTTATCGGCAGCGGTTTAGCCGCCGCCCTGTTCAAGTCTTCATGTAGCGTGTCTAACAGCCACGCCAGTAGCTCCTGCGCGTCGTGCTGGCCGCCGCCCGCGAGCGCGCGCGCGTGGCGCGACACGCACCAGCGCACGCGCAGGGGAGCTACGGAGCGCGCGCTGCACGACCACACCTATGGTAAAAGAAATAGGAACATTTTTTTTAACAACCTTCTAGCCAGTAGTGACAGTAGTGACCCTGCCTACGAAGCAGGAGGTTCCGGGTTCGAAACCCGGTAAGGGTATTTATTTGTGTGATGTGTGATCAAGAATTTGTCAAAGGCGCCTAGTATAAATAGCCAAAGATTGCATACACTCGAGAATTAAGGAGGGGTACCGCCACGGCCGCTCCGCTCCCATATTAGTGCATCCACACCAGTTTCCTTCTGTGGAGAAACACTGCAACAGTAAGGCCCAGTTGCACCAACCACATTAAACAGACTGGTTAACGTCAAACAGCAGTGAAGTATGAGATTACCCATCCAAAAGAATTTACACACGGTTTGGTGCAACCGACCCTAAGTAAGTCAAAAGTTACCGTGGTGTGGATGCACCTTTATTCATCTAACCTAATTTATCTAAGTTGGTTCTGCGCCAACAGAGGGCCTACAGCAAACGTCAAAACGTTACTTCTCTATGGTCTTTGTATGTACAGTCTTATCACTGTACATGCATTTCGGAATCTAATTATATAGCTGCACGTACATGTAGTACATGCTATACGTGATTATAATCCGCATTAGAGTCGCACGTTCTTCACGTCTTGTCGAACAGCAACTCTAATCGCGGAAACAAGATGATCAACGATATAAAAACCGCTGTACAGGCAAGAGAGATATAGACGCATCTTAGATTCCTGAGAAGGAGGGTCACCTAAATAAATAAATATTTTTTATGGGTAAATGTATAATTATTGGTACAATAAAGAATATTTACTTACTTATTTACTTCTTAACTTGTACCTTACTTCACAATATATCTACATCATCACTACAACTGCTGTAGCCGTGCTGCTCACCAACAACCCACCTGAAGCTACTACTACTAGTGTACAGTCAACAACAGAGCTATGAATACAGGCAAAGTGCCAAAAATATGTATACACGATCTTAATGTACAGGCAATAAAGTACTGTATACATATTTTTGACACTGCCTGTATTCATAACTCTGTTGTTGACTGTACCGGCTAACTGGCTGCTACATTGTATTTATGAAAGATAGAAGCAGATATTTGCGGCAGGCCCTCAGAACTCTAGCTTGCTTGCTTGATGCAAATATGGTAAAGGTTCAGATTCAAAATGTTCTTAATTGAGGCACTTTTGAATGTTCGATTTAGGAAAATTAGGGTTTATACAATCAACACATACATTTTTTTTAAATCATGTATTAATATTATAAACATGTACAATATGATTGAGTAACTCCTCGAACGGGTCCAATTCATTTAATCGAACTCGCCTTCTCCAAAAATACTCGATCAACCAGTCCTCAAAAGATCCTTCATAATTGTCTTTGCGGAAAGTCCTTGCAAGGCCTTGCCAATAACTCCCAAGCCTATATGTCCCATCTGGTGCCACCAAACTGCCATCACTATGAGTTTCGTGTACATAATTGTGTTCAGGAAAGCAGTTGTACGCTCCCCACACACCTGTATGGATTATAGACCCTTCTCGAACATGTTTCTTTATCACCACCAACGCGTCAGATTCATTGGAACACATCTCTATTTTCACATCTTTGCCATCTTCGAACATTGTCAGCATCAATTTGCCTTCCAGTCTCCCTCTGTCGCGTTTCCTCTTTCCAAACTTCGATTCAATAATTCTCACAATTTTTCCCGGACCTCCAATTTTTTCTTTCTCCTCTTTGCTTTCTAATTCATATATGATAATAGTTTCTTTACAATTGTCAACGCAATCGATTATTGTTTCTATCGGCACTATTTCTCTTTCACTCGCTGTTTCCCTTTGAATTTGTTCATAAGTATGCCCGTTTGAGAATAAATACATGATCTGAAACACTACTGGGAGTGGGATATAACGCACATTTTCAAACCATGTTCCTTCGGTTCGGTCGAATATGTCATATCTCAAGCAGCGGTTGCTTTCGCGACAGCTGAAAAATCCGAACGGGCTGCCGGACACTATAGTCATGAGCGTTCCGTTGTACGAGCAAATCCTCTCTTGTGGGATCATACCACGTTGTTCTGCAAACTGCACACATGACTCTCCAGTAGGAAACGTTTTGAAGATTTTGATCGAGTTCCACCGTGCACATATCTTTGAAGTATAAAATGTTCGATTCCTCGAAAAGACCTCCGGTTTATCAATGTCCGAGTCTGAGTCAGATTGTTCTGTGCAGGACTCGGGCATACATATAGAACCCAGAAAAACTGGAGCCTAGAACAAAAAAAATGCAATTATTACTGTTGCGAACGCAACCTTTATTTGTATAATACAGTAACTAAACGCAGCCGTCGGGCTCGGCTAGTATTTGGAAGCTTTTTCTAAAGCACCAATAGGAGCGCTCCACATATTATGTATCGCGGCCAATTAGAGGCACCCAAATCTTAACCACTATTTTCGGACATTCAAATTATGCAAATCACTCTTTCATCAGCCTCCATACGATTACCACACCACTTTTACATTTAACCGTTTAGTCAAGGAACCCTTGTAAAACCAGTACCTATTGAAATTATAATAGTTTACTTCAAATCGAAGCTTTTTATTTGAGTCGTCGAGATCCTGACCTGCACGGCGGCTACATATGGTCCTTCGAAGCCTTCAAGACAAGGGAAGATTTGACCAACAACGGGTTCTTCGTGGAAGTGGACTTTGACCATACTTCGAAATCGTCTTCGTTGTCTTCAGTTTCTTCGGCTTAGGAAGAACACGCAACGGACGTCGAAAGCAAGGGGTCCCAGCGTCTACCGGCATAAGGGAGGCGTTCGTTGGACATCCACCACATCGAGGACTTCAGTTCCAGTACATCGCATCACCTGAATACGTAGGACTAGACAGAGTGAGTTCGTTCCAATTTCCTTCCATTTCCCTTCTATACCTATCTTTCTTGGAATTAAGAATAGCTCTATACGTATCAGGCACAAATAATTCATTTTCATACAAATCAATTGCTAAATACATTTAAAACCATAATTCATATCGATAAAATAGCTTAGCTTCATATAACTTCGCAGTTAAAATCTTATTACATATTAAAAAGCCGTCTCCATCGCTTATTATCAATCGCCTCAGTAACATAAAATTGCTAAATCATCACATTCCGCGCGCAGCTGCTTATCTACTCCGCTTCTTTTGTTCTCGTCAGTTGCATTTTAACTCGTTAGTGATCACACATATTAGGTAATTGCATTTTTAAATTTACGTCTTAATCAATATGGCTGACACGTTAAAGGAGTTAGTTAGGAAACGTGGCAGTTTGAAAGCTAAATTAACTTTGTTTAACACTCGGAGTAAATATCTATGGAGCGGCCATTAACAGGCGTTCCCCTCTGCAAAAAGATCGCGGCCGCCGGTCAAGGAGGTTATATAAAACTAGTTGCCACACGTCATACGCCATTCAGCAAACGTCAGTCTAAGCGGAATGATCGGAGCCGAAAATGCCGAATTGCAGCGTTTTCTCGTGCAAAATGAGATCGGAAACGTCTAGTCTACAAAAAAAACACGTTTCTTATCATATGTAAGTACTATTACATCTAAATATTATCAAATAGTGCATTAACTTTGCAAATAACTAAAAAACATTGTCAATCTGACAGTGATACCAGTGATATGATATTAGATCTAATTTAGGGTAATTTTAAAGAAGACTTTCTAAATATGAATTAGGTACGAGTAGAATTTCTAATAGGAAATATTATGCGAAACTCTGCGTAGGGGGCGCGACTACCACAATCCATCACAATCTGGGGGTCCGCCGCGGAACAAGAAAATTTAAATTTCGTTATCTAACCTCTCTATCACTATTGCATATTTGAGCGATAAAGAGAAAAGAGAAAATTTACTAGCTAGCTTAGTGCTACACTCTGGCGGCAGAACATTGCAGTAATATGCCCTATTTGCGTTGCTTTTTGTTATAATATAACAAAAAGCAACGCAAATTATATTATAATTTATGTAACACATTATTTTTATATAACACCTTAGTTTCATATCAACCTAATCTATTTAATCAAATAAATAGATCTATAAGAATAAAGAAAAGGGGGACGGGGGATCAAAAAGTAGTCGAAAACATCTCGCGTGATTTGTGCACAACTCCTAAATAACGTAAAATTACCGATAGGCTCTTTTTTGAAAATTAATTTTTCCTTTAGTTTCTACATATAGCTGGTCAAGCAGATCTTGTCAGTAGAAAAAGGCGGCAAATTTGAAAAATGTAGGCGGGAAGGGATATCGTCCCATAGAAAATTTGAATTTCGCGCCTTTTTTACTGACAAGATTTGCTTGACCAGCTATATATTTTTATTTAACATGTCAAATATTTTATTAATTTAAGGTATTTACGGCTGTCACTTTCCATAAATAGGCACTTTTAATTTATTACTCTGGTATCACCGTACCAATATTAGTGATGGGACACCATAAAAACCAATATCGGTAAAATCGATATAAACATAATGAATAATATACAGATGGTAATGATGCCTAGCGAACACCAGCCATATCGTACAAACCTCAAGGAGTGATATTCCTAGGCAGATGATGATCTGCCTAGTGACCACCAGCCATATCGTGCTAACTTCAAGGTGTGATATTCCTAAGCAGATCATGAAACGCCGGCATGTCATGATCTGACTAGTGACCACCAGCTATACCGTTCAAACCTCAACATTTAGGCATATCGAATAAGTAGGATGTCCTAATTTTAGCAAATGATAACCATTGAAATGGCTTGACAGCCTACTTATAGTACGTGTTTGGGTAGCGTATGATTTTAGTACCTACGCATTCTGCTCCAAATGCCACATAGAATGCAGCACTAGCCGTGGCAAAAAATGCAAAAGGCAGATTATTAAATGGTGGCGTTTCATGATATGCCTAGGAATATCTCGATATGCCCGATTTTACGATCTACCGCCGATATATATACTAATTATCCCCTACTCAATATCCCTTAAATGACATCCTATGGCCGCGTTCCATCTCTGTCATCAGATCTGCATGCTCGATAGTATATTGCTTTGCTTTCAGAAGTAAACCAACATGTAAAATATTAACTAATGAACTGATAATACAAAATCATTCTATATCAGCTTGCAAGATTCGCCCTAAACAAATTGACAAACTATTAGAAATAACATCTAAACAATACAAAAATTCAAAATTAGTAAAATGCTGGTACAAAGACTTGATATTGTATGTCTTTCCCATCACGGAACAATGGTGTTCCGGACTTTGGGAGGCATGCGCGGAGCCGAAGCCAACACGTAGAGGCCCTTTTGACACTTTAATGAAATGTAAGGGGTACACCGAGCGGATGCTGCCCTTGCCCGTGTCATGGGACGCACGCAGAGGCAGCACCCGCCAGGGTGTAAGGGCTATTGAGAGTTGATGGAATCTAAAATGAACTAGGTTATTGGGTGAAAGCGATGGACTAAGTACTGAGATATGGGGTAAAAAAACCGGACGCCTGCCTAATAAAACGGTATGCAATTTTATTTCCGGCAGACGGTGACTCGCCCTCACAAGATGGGCCCCCACAAAAAGCGACATCTAGGATGGCTCAAGGGCAACACCGGTGTGAGCGGCTCAGGGGTGTCGAGAGGTGTGCGCCGCTTTCTACCCAGTGGCTGTTAACAGCCACTGTGCCAACTCGCGTCTTATGCATATTTCACTTCCACCCCTGGAGCTTATAGCTCTAACGACTCCACTCTGGCCGGCCGGCTAAGGCAAGCCAGAGGCAGAGAATCCTGTCCCACCCACCCTCCTTGCGGGTAACAGAACTCCCCAGGAGCACTCGGGTACGTGAGGTCGCTAATCCCCAACAGCTCGCCACAAGCTGCCCTGCGTTGACTGATTGCACTGGTAAAACCAGCGGGCGATGGGGTCGTCACATCCCTACGCCATGATATTGTATTATTATTATATAATAATAATAATAATAAATAAATCTTTATTGTTCAAAAAACACATACATGCTATATATGAAGTTGGAGCCCTGGAGACTGCGTTAGTTTACACTGTGTTGCAGCCCCAGTGGTTGCCCGTATTACATAATCAGCTAGAATTTGAAAGAACAATTTGACTTAAATTGTAACATAAGAAGTATGGACAATAAACTCTTTTATATAATATCTAGTTTAGGTACAAACAATAACAATATAGCGGGAAAGGCTATTCAAAAACTTGCATGCATTGGTGTGTGTGTGTGTGTGTGTGTGTGTGTGTGTGTGTGTGTGTGTGTGTGAGAGTGTGTGTTAAGTGTGAGTGTGTATGTGTGCGCGTGCGTGTGTACTAATCTAACACCCAAATAATCCCTGGCTTAAGACGAAACGGGAGCTGAGCTAAAAGTCAATTTTGAGATTTCAAGCTGAATATACCCGTCGCTCTGACGGGGCGTGAGAGACTGTATTTGTGTGTGTAATGCACGCACACAGATGCGTACGCTTGCACCCGCGCGCGCCTCATTGCCGACAATTTGCAATGTCATTTTTCGTGGGTTACTGCCACTAGGCGTTCACTTATTACTTACTGTGTTGCGATTGAATTTTTTGACCCGGCTTACGTTTACGGAACTCGATAATCTTTCTACTACTGTGACTTGGCTTTGTTTACTTGACTTTGCTGATCAGCTTATTGTTTTGGACTCCGTGAGTTGTGGTTACCTATTGGACCGCACGCAATTCATCTACCTTTATTCAAGTAAGTACCTATACCTTTTGTTATACCTACGTGTTGTTTACAAAACTTCTGGTCTAGGTTAAGAACGTGTAATAGTATTATTTTTTGTGAATTAAAAACAGATTTCATTAAAAAAAAATTAATGTAAAATGCCTATGTACGTTTATATAAACCTACTTCGATTTATGAAGCACATAATTCTTATAAGCACCATATACCTACTGTATTCTCATAAGGCCCAGGTACTCAAGAAATATGACCAATATTTGCCAGTATCATATTAGTTTTATTTTATTTGAAAATTTAAGGCACTAAAACATCTCTATTCCGGTTGAAAGTAATTTATTTAAGTATCTAAATTTCAACGAACTTAACCTCTAAGTATTATACTATAAAGGTACCTGAGGGTATTATTATTATACGAAACATTATTTTAAGAATACGAGTATTCATTACTTTAGAAGGTACCTACTTATAGATTTTATTGCGTGATGCACATATGCGTAATTAGCCGAAACCTTTATAAGAGTGTAATTCATAAGAAGTACATAAGATATAATTTATGTACTGGTTTGCTGTTAGCTTTTAATTGTATCACTTTACATATATGTTACTCAAATAACTAACACGGTTACACTGTTGTAAGAACATTATTTTTCAGGTAGGCCTTATTATACCTACTATAGGCCTTATTACCTCCTAGTACCTTAGTAGTAGTAGTACTACTACGGAAATTGATTCAAAGACTCAAGACTGACTTAAGTGGCAGTAGGGTGTAGGGTTTTTTCTAGGCGTAATGAGTTCGCTGAAGCTTATTTTTTATACTTAGCGCACAGAACCACTAGTTTAACAGTATCAGCTCTAACCACATGTCACCATTTTGTCCTTTACGTAACAAACTCAGGGGCCCAGAATATCCGATGTACCTATCAAATCAAGGTTACTTATAATCAATGTCACAAATAACACAGTGGAGCAATTTAATAACGTCATAGCGAAATTTATAGGTGGCAAGAGGGTCAATTTCACAAAAAGAGGATCTTACCAGTCCAGATGTCTTGGAGCAGTGACATCGTGGAATAGCAAAAATGCTGTTCATTAAAGAATCCAAAAAAAAGTACAGGGCCAGAGCCCGGGAACATACACTAAAAAGTTTTCTGAACGGGTCCAGCGCTCTAATGAAGTAACGGGAAATTGCCGCAAAAGAAATCTCGCATATACTGATGAGAGAACTAGTAAGAGCAGAAAAACTTCCGGCCCCGATGAAAATTATGGTCGCCTAGATTTGGAAGAAGATATGCCGTCCGAAATATACAAATTGAAGGAAGAAGAATTCCTAAAAAACTTGGAATCATCAAGGGACGTAGAGACAAAAACCTTAGGGCAAAGCAATAACAGTGCATGGCGAACTGAAAGGCGAAAAAGGCTCACAGCTTCTAATTTTGGAAGGGTCTGCAAAATGCGACCAAAGACATCGGTTCAAAAAATACTAGAGTATTTGCTTTACTCTGAATTTAAAGGTACCGCTGCCACAAATTATGGGAAAGAGAATGAAGCGGAAGCCATAAAACAATTCACTGAGGAGACGGGTCTTGACGTAGAGGAGTGTGGATTATTTGTTGATAAGAACAAACCATTTTTGGCAGCTAGTCCGGATGGCTTGATAAGTGACAACGCATTAATAGAAGTTAAATGCCCATACAAAATTACCGGTGTTACACCTGAAGAAGGTATTAACCAAAAAAAAGTAGATTGTTGCACATACAAGGCAGGAAAATTAGAATTGAAGACCAATCACAACTACTACTATCAAATACAGGGACAGCTTCATATAACTGGACTGTAATGAAGTAACCCATTCAGCAAACTTTTTCGTGTATGTTCCCGAGCTCTGGCCCAGTACTTTTTTTGGATTCTATAATTAACAGCAAATTTGCTATTCCACGATGTCACTGCTCCAAGACATCTGGACTGGTAAGATCCTCTTTTTGTGAAATTGACTCTCTTGCCACCTATAAATTTCGCTATGATGTTATTAAATTGCTCCACTGAGTTATTTGCGACATTGATTATGAGGCTCTCCGCATCTAACGATAAATTCAACAAACATTGATCCACAGACCACAAGCTTGAAGAGCACTGACATGGTTTATCTCATTTGTGCGCTTTTCTGGTTCACAAAAGTATAACGCACATTTTGAATGGTCGCCGAAAACATGACGGGCGGCGTTCTTTATATCCTTCTTCAGATTCTTGATTCGGTCGCTAAATGTTTTCTTCTTGGATCCTACGGTTCATAGCAGCAACCACAGCATTTCTTAGGCGTTTAAGGTTGGAATCTAGCTTTTTTCTCATATCTACTAGTACATACCCTTTAGAATTGTTGGTTTTTTTTTCACCGACGTTTTGATTTTGTTGCAAAAATTGCGAAGTAAATGGTTTTTACATTCAACCTTTTCTATTTCAAAATCTCCTACCAGTCTTTAATATTTCAGGCCATGCATATCCATGCTTCTCGCAAAGCCTTCTGCTATTATGTCGGCCTCCATGGCATTGGCCCTGTCTTTCCAGTTCTTGAAACAATTTGGCACCTCGATCATTAGTTTTTCACTTCTAGCACGTCCGTGCTAGAAGTGAGTGTTGTGTCCACAACAGTATTAATTTCTTAGGGGCTATTCATAAATTACGTCATTTCAAATTAGGGGGGGGGGGGTCTGGACATCGGATGACGGTAGCATGAAGTAGGAGGAAATGGGGTCATTTGAAGCATGATTTTTGGATGATTATAGGGGGGGGGGGGGGTCCAAAATCGTCAAAAATCGATGACGTAATTTATGGACAGCCCCTTACGCGCAAAAACAATACTTTTTTGGTACGGAGACCAAGAATACAACCGGCACCGGATACAGAGCTATATCCACTTTTATACGAACGTTTTGCCCAGGAACCATCGGCAACTACAGTTATTAAAGGTCACCTATGCTCATCAACATCGCCATCCAAGATAGCTAGCCTTTTTTCTTCTTGGCCTGCTGCAATCATTTCTTCGAATGCGCATTCTTCGATGTTTGGTGACAAGAGTTGCTTTATTTTAATGTATGTTTTATTATCCATGTTTGGAACATTTAACAAAGAACAAATTTCGTTAAGCTGAGCATGTCCGTTCCCTGTGCACATAACTCCTTCTACGGCAGCAGTATTTACTAACATTTTCTTTTTGGGTCTTCAGAGTGTATCGTTTCCTTTTTTTTTGCACATATTAAACCCTTACGTCTTTCAATGACAAAGGCAAGATCAGCAAATGTACAATTTGTATGATCGTGCCTGATATTTGAGATCACAGAAAATAAATATTTTAAATCCACTATTCTTCGACCTTCTAAAATTTTGTTTTATCATGATTCATGATCAAAAAGCTCGGATTCAATAGTCATATCAAACGTCGATTATGCAGTTGATGATGAGCTTGCATTTTCTACCATTGGTGCTGCAAATGCATCATCCGGTGGCGATAAACTTTGCCCTCTTGTAAAACAAATTACTATTGTGATTGTGTCCAGCAAAAGGCCAAAATTCGGTTTACTTTCCTGTTTAAAATATTAGTAATTTATTCATATTTCAGATTAGGTACATAGGTAACTGTCTGAATGTTACAATGCCAGCTGGCAAATTCTATCACATTTGTTTGTTTGGTATTCATGGTAACATTCACTTACATTGATATCCTTATTAAGATCTGTATCTTATTATCCAGACCTTAAAATATTGCCACCGTTGCCCTTTAAAAAAATACTGTTTAAATAATTGGCTACTCAAACAATGCTTCTATAGTATAAATAATGACTACACCAAAATGGGTAGTATTGTATATAATGCACGAAATAAGGCCCGATTCTTAAGCGGGTTTAAATTTTGAGGCCATGTCCGCTAATACTATAGACAAAATATCAAGTTTAATAAACACAAAAAAAAACATTGATGGGCCTTATTTTATAATTTAGGCCTTACTTTGTAATTTAAAGTAGAGTTAGGCCAAGAAAAATCTATAGCGATTTTGATAGAACACGCAGTGCAAGTATTATTTCAAACGTCGCTTCTATGAAATTATGACATATAAATAACACTTGCACTGCGTGTGCTATCAAAATTGCTGTAGACTTTTCTTGGTCTGACTCTAAAATATTCTTTATTACACCACAAACATAAAAACAAATTAAAAAAAAACCGGCGAAGTGCAAGTCGGACTCGCACACGAAGGGTTCCGTACCATTATTTATAAAAACGGTCACCCATCCAAGTACTGACCCCGCCCGAGGTTGCTTAACTTCGGTCAAAAATCACGTTTGTTGTATGGGAGACCCCACTAAAATTTTTATTTTATCCTGTTTTTAGTATTTGTTGTTATAGCGGCAACAGAAATAAATCATCTGTGAAAATTTCAACTGTCTAGCTATCACGGTTCGTGAGATACAGCCTGGTGACAGACGGACGGACGGACAGCGGAATCTTAGTAATAGGGTCCCGTGTTTTACCCTTTGGGTACGGAACCCTAAAACCGATTTACAATGTAGATAAAGGTAGCAACAGGCGGTCTTATCGCTGTTAGTTCTTATTCTTCGTTTGTTTAGCATTAGAGTGAAGGTGACGTGTCTTGCATGCAATCGTATAATTATTTAGCTTTTTTTGTAATAGTTATGTACTTAGTGGTTAATATTAGTATTTACTATTTTTTTTTTCAATAATGCTTAAAAACGAACCAAATATTAACGCCATTGTAGGGCAGGATATACAGAACATGAATCATTTGTACTGTCACGCTCCGTGATTGTTGAGCCATTTAGGGTTCTAGCTAAATTGGACATTCCATAGAGCACGAGTAAGTATGGAACAACCAATTCAGCTAGGACCCTAAATTGCTCGACAATTACGAAGCGTGCCTGTAGGTACCTAAAAATTTTGTTAACCCATTTTAACCATGCAATAAAATATTTTTGATTTTGATTTCTAATTTGAAATATTAGAATCAAAAAGTTCATAATAGATTGTATATCATAACTACAATAATGTGTTCCCTACTCTCAACCCAAAACCCCTTGTATCTTAGGATCTAGATATTTTCACACAAGACGGTTTATCGATAACTTCTTACATCACTAGATTATCGACATTAAATGTCGACTATTGCCCATCACTTTTCTGGCTGTGTACGTATTTAGAAACTTGACTCCGCCCCTAAAATTAGTGCGATAGGGACAACTGCAGCTGAGGCGAAAAATCCTGCGTAAAAATGACAAAAATCGAGGTTTCGTAGTCCTCTTTTTCCTCCCCCAAAACTTAACCAATCGTAACCAAATTTGGAAATCTAAATGATTATGAAATTATCTGTGTCGGACCGTTTTGCTTTTTTGGCTAATTGATATCAGTTTTGAATACCACGCCTCTCATTGCGGTATAGTCTATTAGGCCATTTTGGCCGTTTTTGAAGGGCTCTAGCGCCTTAAAAAACAAAAATATCAAAAAAAGCAAAACGGTCCGACACAGATATTGACAATATTAATCTGTGTTGAAAAAATCATTGCTCTAGCTTCAAAAACCACGGAGGAAAACGAGGACTACGTTTGTATGGAGGAATGACCACTCCTGTTGGCTCTTAATAGTTTCTCAGTCTCATCATAATTCATATTACACAACCATGTCCAAATTGTCTTTTCAAAAAAGCATGATTAGATAATGTTTTTATAGTTTTAAGTTCTATTTTTATTTTATTATACATTAAGGGGGCGCTATAATTGATATTACGTCTGGCAAATTTAGTTTTGCATTTCGGAAGAGGACAGCGCTCAATACGCTTGTGGCATATCGATAACGTTGGGACTACTTTGTGGTGATATCTTTTTAGACATTGCATGATATACAATTTACGAACTGTGGGAACCATAGCCATGTTATATAATTCGGTAGTTATAATTGATAAAATCAGAAATTAAAATTCATTGACAATTTTATCGGCGCGTCCCTCGCACTATCTAGGTTTACTTAGAACTGACGTCATCTCGTTCACGGACAGGGTTGTCTGTGTTTGTTCTTGTACTTGTGTGAATATAGTTTTTGCTAGTGTTTGATAATTTTGTCGTGTGCGTGTGTAGCGACGCATGTTAAAAATGCATTAGTGTTAGCGTCTCTACTCCATAGATATTTACTCCGAGGTTTAACACATACATTAATGTGGCTGAAACGTGTGAACAATTAAGTGAGTTACAAATAACGGAGTTGCAGTGTCGTTTAGATAAAATAGAATCGGTATACCCAGAGTTTGACGCTTTACAGATGGAGATTGAAGCGTTAACTGAGAAACCCGACGAAGCATATGCGGAGCGGGAGCAGTTTGAAAGCCAGTTCTTTGTGTTGGTTTCGACTGCTCGACTTCTTTTGACTCCTACGGTGCAGTCGAGCGGCGGTCGGCCCGGGCCCGGGTCCGCGGCTTCCACGTCGTGCGGCGCCGGCCGGCAGGACTTCGTTCGTCTGCCCAAGATTGATCTGCCTCACTTCGATGGGAACTATCAGCATTGGCTCGGCTTTAGAGATACGTATATTTCACTTATTCATAATAATCCCGCTATCAATGACATAAGCAAATTTCACTATCTTCGTGCATCTTTAAAAAGCAGTGCCGCCCTTGTGATTCAAAGTCTTGATTTTAGCAGTGATAACTATCATAAAGCGTGGCAGTTAGTTTCTGAGCGGTATGATAACCCGCGCCTTTTAATTAACAATCATATCCAGGCCCTGTTTAACCTTGAACCGATGCAACACGAATCGAGCTCTTTATTACGTAACATGGTGGACGTAACTAATAAAAATTTGCGTGCGCTTGGCACCTTAGGGGAGCCCACCGACCATTGGGACACCTTAGTTATCTATATAATGTCTAAGAAGTTAGATCTAGTAACTAAGCGTGAGTGGGAAGAGCACAGAAACCTTTTAACAGGCTCGCCGACGTTGCAGCAATATATTACATTTCTCAATAACAGGGCTGACTTACTCGAATCTCTTGGTAATAATAACGTCAATAATAGCGGTTACAAGACATCGAAACATAAATTGCATTCACATAACGAGCCACAAAAAACACATAATTATCTTACAGCTACAAAAAACAATGCTTATCGCAAACCTATTGTTTGCCCTTATTGTAAACAAGATCATTTCTTATTTAATTGTGAATCTTTTCGTAAATTAGACATTGATAATAGGATAAAAAATGTAAACGGTTACTCAGTATGTAAGAATTGTCTTAGGCCGGGACACTTAGAAAAGCAATGTGTGTTATCTCATTGCAAATACTGCAAACTTAAACATAACACTCTTTTACATAAACATGTTGACAAAGAGTCTTCTAGCAGTGACGTTCCGGTGCCAGATGTTCATTTTAGCGGCAACATTCAAACTAAAGTGTTTAGCCCTACTAAGACTTCCGGACTACTGTCCACAGCGTTGGTGCACGTGAGTGACGCGAATGGAGTGCTTCGTGAGGCGCGTCTACTCCTGGACAACGGGTCTGCCACCAACTTCGTGACGCAGGATCTGTGCGGGCAGCTTGGGCTAGCGACACGCAGCGTGGGAGCCACGATCACAGGTATCAATGAGCAACTTTCACATTGTCCGGAGTCTTGTGACATTACAATTCATTCACTTCATAGTAACTATACGACGACCGTAAACTGCTACGTTGCCAACGTAATAAATACATCTATGCCGCCTTGTCGCATAGATCTTACCAACATACCTATTCCTGCCGACATCACATTGGCAGACCCATCATTTTATGAGCCTTCCGCTATCGATATTTTAGTCGGGGCGGAAATATATTGGGACGTCTTAGGTACCGCGCGTATTAAGTTAGGTAAAAATAAACCTCAATTACGCGAATCATCTTTAGGTTGGCTCGTGTGTGGCTCCATACCTGCCTACAACAAAAACACAAACGAATCTTATTTTTGTTCGTTCATCACACATAATGATGACACTAATCTCACTCGTTTTTGGGAATTAGACTCGGTGTCTTCTACACATTGCATGTCTTATGAAGAGCAAGCGTGCGAAAAATGTTTTTTAGAAAATACCATTCGCGATCAAGATGGCCGCTTCGTTGTGACATTACCTTTAAAAGAGTCACCGGAAGTACTTGGCGACTCATATCAAATGGCCAAGCGCCGTTTCTTGGTATTGGAGAAACGGCTCGCACGCGACGCTGCCTTCAAAACCTTATATTTTGATTTTATTCGCGAGTACATCGACTTAGGTCATATGAGCGAAAATCAATCATCATCATCATCATCTGCGCCATCAGAAAAAGCATTTTTCTTTCCACATCATGGAATTTTGCGCTCTAGCACAACTACACGTTTAAGAGTCGTCTATGACGGTTCGGCTTCCACGACTAGCGGCAAATCCTTCAATGACATCCAAATGGTTGGCCCGACTGTTCAGGATGACCTTCTGGCAATCTTATTACGCTTCAGGCAACATAAGTATGTTGTCTCAAGTGACGTAGAAAAAATGTATCGAGCCATATTAGTACAGCCTTCTCAACGCTCGCTACAACAGATCATCTTTAGGTTCGATCCTTCTGATCCCTTAAAAACCTACAAATTGAACACCGTCACTTACGGGACTGCGTGCGCACCTTACCTTGCAACTAAATGTCTTGTTTCTCTTGCCGATGACTGCCAGGACGCCCGAGTTAAACGCGCGATACAGCACGACTTTTACGTAGACGATTTTCTCAGTGGCAGTGACTCCGTAGAATCATTGGTTGAGATTAGTAAGGGTGTAGTCACAACGTTACAATCTGCGAAGTTTAACTTGCGTAAATGGCAATCAAATTGTCCTGACCTTTTAAAATCAATTCTTGAACATAAAGAGGATAACAGCAAAGCTCTCAACCTTGATAGCACGTCGCCTTGTAAAACCTTAGGTCTGTACTGGCAAACAGGAACAGACAAACTTCTATTTTCTATCGACATCAAAATTCCTAATAAAATCACAAAAAGAAACATCTTGTCTGTCATAAGTCAAGTGTTTGACCCACTAGGTCTCGTCGGGCCGTGTATAGTGGAAGCCAAAATCATATTGCAGCGTCTTTGGCTGTTAAAGTGCGAATGGGACTCTGAGCTCCCATTAGACATAAAAAATGAATTTCTATCTTTTGCATCGTCACTTACAAATTTAAATAAACTTAAAATTGACCGCTGGGTATTCAGTGACTCACCTATAGAAGTTCAAGTACATATATTCACAGATGCGTCAGAGCATGCATACGGCACCTCTGTCTATGTCAGGACTGTGGACGGTAGCGGAGCAGTTTGCGTTCGTCTTATAGCGTCAAAAAATAAGGTCTCCCCGCTTAAGCCCTCCACAATCCCAAGGCTGGAGCTTTGCGGCGCGTTGCTTGGCGCAAGACTCTGGACAAAGGTCATTTCATCACTGACCGTGAGGGTTGATCATAGTTACTTTTGGTCTGACTCTATGATCGTGCTGGGCTGGCTCGCAGGGCCATCTAATAGACTTAAACCGTTCGTTCGCAACCGTGTGAATGAAATTCAAGAGAGTACACGCGAACAAGCATGGAACTATGTACCCTCAAAGCTGAACCCGGCAGATCTAGTGTCACGAGGAATGAAGGCTGATGACCTCAGCATGTCCACCTTATGGTGGACCGGTCCAGACTTTTTACATCACTCCGTCATTCAATTTCCTACAACGCCTAATACAAAAACAGATAACCTACCAGAAGTGTCACTTCATATAAACATACAAACAAACATAAACGAAAATAACAATCTTATAACTAAACTTATCACTAACAATTCAAAACTTACAAAACTAATACATATCGTAGCATATATTTACAGATTTATACATAATTGCAAAAATAAAAATAATAAACTTACATCAAATTTAACATACACAGAAATAAAATCAAGTAAAACTAAACTTCTACAACTGGCACAGCAAGAATCATTTCCTGAAGAGTACAAACTCTTATCTTTGGGCAAGCCCTTGCAGCCGAAAAGTAGGCTACTTTCGTTAACGCCCTTCTTAGACGATCAGAAATTAATACGGGTCGGTGGTCGTCTTAATAATGCTTACTATAGTTACGACGTTAAGCACCCAATCTTATTGTGCAGCAGGCATCACCTTACCAAACTGCTCTTTGATATGCAACATATGGCATTATTGCACGCCCCGCCTCAGCTCTTACTAGCAAGCATTCGGCAAACATATTATCCGCTCGGCGGAAGAAACCTGGCGCGCCACTTAGTCCATAAATGCGTTCGCTGCATCAGGTTCAAGGCTAGGCCTCTTCAAATGTCTATGGGCAACTTACCTACCGATAGAACACAATTAGAATATCCCTTTTTACATACGGGAATGGATTTTGCCGGACCAGTGCTGATAGCTGATCGAAAGGGTAGGGGTAGCAAAACAATTAAATCATATATTTTAGTTTTTGTCTGTCTTTCAGTCAAGGCTCTTCACTTGGAACTTGTCACAAGTCTAACGACAGAGTCGTTCCTTGCTGCTCTCCGCCGCTTCATGAGTCGTCGGGGAAAGCCTCAAACTCTGTATTGCGACAATGGGACTTCGTTTGTCGGGGCATCAAACGAGCTCAGTAATTTCTTAAAAAATAATCACGATAAGTTGCAGTCAGGTATGGCAGAAAATCTTATTAACTTTAAATTTAGCCCGGCTTACTCACCTCACTTCGGCGGACTTTGGGAAGCCGCAGTAAAATCAACAAAATATCACCTCAAACGCATTCTATCTCTTACACACTTAACGTATGAAGAATTAAATTGTTGCCTGATTCAGATAGAAGCTATTTTAAATTCTAGGCCCCTAACCCCCTTATCTTCTGATCCATCTGATCTGACCTACCTATCGCCCTCTCATTTCCTTATTGGACGTTCTCTTCTGTCAGTCCCACAAGAACCTCTGACTGAAGAAAACATCTCGCGGCTTGAACGGTTCCAGAGAGTTGAAAAACTCAAGCAG
The DNA here is from genome assembly GCF_910591565.1 of Cydia splendana. Lineage (NCBI taxonomy): Eukaryota > Metazoa > Arthropoda > Insecta > Lepidoptera > Tortricidae > Cydia > Cydia splendana. The sequence goes on from NC_085978.1 coordinate 16,078,631, forward strand.
CATTTTTGGAGCCGCTTTTCTAATGAGTATGTTACTCTCCTCCAGCAGAAGACGAAGTGGCACACCTCAACGGACCAGCTGCAAGTTGGGACTATGGTCTTAGTCAAGGACCGCGCACTTCCTCCTCTCCTGTGGCTGCTGGGACGCGTCACGAAGCTGTACCCGGGCACGGACAACGTCACCAGAGTCGCCGACATACGCACGAAGAAAGGAGTCATCCGTAGGGCGTATAACAACTTGTGCCCCCTCCCTATTACTTAGTTAATTCTACAACTTCCATTTTTTTTATTGTCTTTTTTTGTTGAGTCTAACAACGCCCGGGAGTATGTTGCGAACGCAACCTTTATTTGTATAATACAGTAACTAAACGCAGCCGTCGGGCTCGGCTAGTATTTGGAAGCTTTTTCTAAAGCACCAATAGGAGCGCTCCACATATTATGTATCGCGGCCAATTAGAGGCACCCAAATCTTAACCACTATTTTCGGACATTCAAATTATGCAAATCACTCTTTCATCAGCCTCCATACGATTACCACACCACTTTTACATTTAACCGTTTAGTCAAGGAACCCTTGTAAAACCAGTACCTATTGAAATTATAATAGTTTACTTCAAATCGAAGCTTTTTATTTGAGTCGTCGAGATCCTGACCTGCACGGCGGCTACAATTACAACATATTCCAGTGCGAGTACTTAAAATGAGAAAAAAGAGTGTCATTAAATATATTGGAATAAAATAGCCTTTGTCAATATTTGGTAATAATGAAGGCTAGTGTACCTTAATTATTTATCTTAGGGGTCCGAATGGTTTTAGCATTAGAAAAAGACTATGCGATATTGACGTGTCTTTTAATTGAATAACGCTTTTTAAAAATCAGTAACTGTTACTTATGAAATCAAAAGAATGTAAGTAATTGTAAATGATTCATAATTGTTACATATTTGCCGTGACTTATTTTTCAATAAAAAAACACGTCAGGATTTTTTTTTGTACTGCTAAAAAACGAACTATAGCTTGGAAAATAAGGTAGGTGTTTATGCAAATTATTTTGTCACGTATTTCCTTTCGTGCTGAACTGTTAAATTTTTGAAACGTAGTTCCCAATTAACTCCGGATATTGTCAAATTTTTACAAGCTCCTAAAACAAAGCGTTATCTTATAGCGGTTTCTCGCGGTATTCCACTGTCCTCTGACCATTCCAAAATCTATATTATTATTATTTTTTTAATGTAAAAATCACCACAAGTATAAATAAAAAACATACTTACATTAATTGTGTCCGAATCAGAAGAGTCACTGGAGTCCATCACTTGTTCTCTCAACTCTTCGGGCGATGAGATGGAAGACGCCGCGGGCTTCGGCAGTAGATAAGCACACAAGATGACGAAAAAAAGTTCTCACCTAATTGATCATGGTATAATAATATACTCCGCCTGGTACTCTATTCCGAGATTCGCGTATGACCTAACTGACACGGGCCTACGTCATCATGCTGTTTACAGGTTCTCAAACTTTAAAATGTGGGAGAATTTTAACCAACGGTGAAAAAAATTTTAACGGCATTAATTTTAAGTTATTCATGTAGAAACATAGTAAAATAAAACAAATCTAATGTATTAAATTAAACTTTATTTATCTATACAAGACAAACGTTTGAAAAACTAATTCACAGTTACACATTAATTACCAAGCTTACGACGTGAAAAGTTTGGAAAACACTGCGACTGCTGACACTGAGCGAGAAGGAAATAACAATTAACACGCGTTCGACAAGGATGACGGTCAGGGCATGAAGTTATCTAGATCCGAATTGTCAAATGTGACAGCGCTATCCTGTGTTGCCAGTAATGTAAACAGAATTACCCGAACGTCTGAAATTTCTTTCGTGATTCGGAAGATATTGCTAACGAATAATTAAAAATGACGTGTTATTGTAAAATTTAAGATAAAATACATATAAATGAAAATTATAAAATTATAAAGAAATATTTTAACTTATTAACCATAGGTATAATGTACCCATGTAACATGTTATGTTGAAATAAAGTGGCAATGTTATTGTGACGTAGGCCCGTGTCACTCTGGGAATAGAAGACCATGTTTTATTAGACCATGTAATTGATGTACGAATTACGACTGACGTCTGACACTGACAGTAAGATAAAACGTCAAAGGGTCATTTACCCCTCTCCGGCAACTTCGCCGCCATTGCGAATTGCGTTCCGTTTCTCAAATTTTTTTGCGTAATTAATAAAACCGCTAATATTTAGTCGAAATAATGCTTTTTCCTTTTAAAAAACTAAATAAATAATATGGAACAATATTGTAAGGAATTGGATCGAGAAATACAGTTTTTGAGTAAAATCTTAACTATAAAAAAACACCACGACTTACAGCTTGGCAAAAAAAGAGTAGACATTAAAAAGTGGCAACACTTGTCGTCCCTTCAAACCAATTTTTAGAAGAAAACGGGACGACACTACAGTGTTGCCACTTTTTAATTTCTACTCTTTTTTGCCAAGCTGTAATTGAAACAAATACGTGCACAGTAATGCACATACATTTGACAGATATGTAATTTCTTGTTCAACCAGAAATGTCACTTAACTCACCTCTTTACACAGTTCTCCATACCGCACCGCCAAAGCACCTTTCGTTCCTAGCGGATTTGCTGTGTTCACTTCATACAAATGTATGCCAGAGTTGAAGTACCGAGTTAGTGGGCCCGTGTTCCATACCTACAAATAATTAATTCAATATCACTACACCTTATAAAACAAAGTCCTCCGCCGCGTCTGTCTGTTTGTATGTTCGCGATAAACTCAAAAAGCTCTGGTTTCCTAGTATAGCGGTGCCGTCATAAACCGGCCGTAATATTACGGACGCAAAAAGAATGTTTTTTCAATCACCGCCCTCTAGACAACCGCGCCATTTTGTTTACATTCTAGTGACGTCATTTCACCGCTGTATTACGGCCGCTATATGACGGCACTTCTATCTTAACCTCCTAGGGCCCAGCCATACCAATGATAAGCCCATAATTTGCCACAGAAACCTTTAACCTTCAGTGCAGGGAATATTGATTGAGGTTTTGATTGAAAATTGAACGAAACAAAACAAATGCGACTCTGTTCCAATTGAATATGATTTGAATTTCATCGATCTGAATAAGTACTTTAGGTAGGACCTTGGGCCTTAGGAGGCTAGGAAACCAGAGCTTAAGAGCCAACGGGAGTGGTCATTTCTCCATACAAACGTACTCCTCGTTTTCCTCCGTGGTTTTTGAAGCTAGAGCAATGATTTTTTCAACACAGATTAATATTGTCAATATCTGTGTCGGACCGTTTTGCTTTTTTTGATATTTTTGTTTTTTAAGGCGCTAGAGCCCTTCAAAAATGGCCAAAATGGCCTAATTGACTATGCCGCAATGAGAGGCGTGGCATTCAAAACTGATATCAATTAGCCAAAAAAGCAAAACGGTCCGACACAGATAATGGTCTAAGAGCTAGCCACGGCAATAGGTATGCAATTTATAGAGCAACGAAATCCATCTAGTTAGTATGCCATACTATTTGTATCTCCGTTACAAACTCTCGGGTTTTTAAGCCCGGTCATTTATAAGGCGTGCGTGGGGATATAGATCCAACACGTAGAGGCCATTTGGAGAGCTTTGATGTCATGTAGAACGCCTGCTGGAACCCATTCACGGGTACATAAAGAGATACCCGTAAACCGGTTTCAGCAGGCATTGGGAGCTATTATAGAAAAATGGAAAGAGTCCTGGTCTATGGTTTAAATTTGGGTGGAAAATAAGTCTGGGCTATTGCTAAGAGTTCCGGACACCTGCCATAACATTGTGTTATACAGTGTTATCGAGGCAGGCGGTGACTCGCCACTCGTTAGATGGGCACCTGATGCGCCATCGTAAAGACGGCCAGGCGCAACACCGGCGTGAGCGGCTCAGGGGTGTCGAGAGGTGGTGCTGCGCTTTCTCCGAAGTTACTCGCGGCGTTATGCCCTTTAACACTTCCACCCCTGGAGCATATAGCTCTAGCGACTCCTCTCTGGACGGCCAATGAAGGCAAGCCAGAGCTGAGAGTCCTGCGGGTCCCCTTGGGGTCCACTCCGACCGACGAAGACACGCCGGAGACGGAGACCCTGACCGACTCTCGGGAGCACTCGGGTCCGTGGGGTCGTTACTCCCCAACAGCTCGCCACAAGCTGCCCTGCGGGCAAAAGTTTCCATACTATCATTATTAATTAATCCGGGCGCCTGGCAGCTGTCTAGGGGTGGGTGTGGGAGTGGATGGGCAACAAAGTGGTTGTAAAATCAATTGAAGGTGTGCAATTTATAGAGCTCTGTGTTTGGTGTGATATAATAGCTAATTATGTATTTAATTCAAATATAACAATGCCAGGCGTTTTATTTGGGGGAAAAGTAGTGCCAGGCGATGAAAATACACAATCACTTGTGCGCCTGCAGGAAGTACTCACAATTGCTTTACGCATAGATTGTGAGGCGAGTGCAATTTGCTCGTGATCTTCCTGCAGGCGCACAAGTGATTGTGTATTAGCTATTATATCACACCAAACACAGAGCTCTATAAATTGCACACCTTCAATTGCTTTTACAACCACTTTGTTGCCCATCCACTCCCACACCCACCGCTAGACAGCTGCCAGGCGCCCAGATTAATTAATAATGATAGTATGGCATACTAACTAGAGGGATTTCGTTACTCTATAAATTGCATACCTATTTCCGTGGCTAGCTCTCCCTCTATAATTTCATAATCATTTAGATTTCCAAATTTGGTTACGATTGGTTAAGTTTTGGAGGAGGAAACAGAGGAGTACGAAACCTCGATTTTTGAGATTTTTACGCAGGATTTTTCGCCTTGTCCTTATCGCACTACTTTTAGGTGCCGCTTCCGTTAGCGAGACGGGTATATTTACCTAAAATATTTCAAACTCAGCTCCTGTTTCGTCTTAAGAGTGTTGTTTTCAGTACTTACTGACTGTAAGGCTGCATTCATATAACAAGTGTTTCCTAGGTTATGTAGGCCCGTAGCGCCGGGTAGGTTGGGCGGTATCAGGGTCTCTCGTCGCTCCATTGCACGGTTTCCGCCGCTCATACTGCCAAAAATTGAATAAATTTAAACCTCAAATAAAATCAAATAAAGAAGTAAAGTCTCTTAAAATATCTAAGTCCTTTAGGTGATCTAGTACGGTTATCGGTGTAAAGATTGGAAAGATAAGATAACACCAAATAATATAGGAAATATTCTTAAAAAAGAAATGCTTAAACAATTAAATTATTTTAACTAAAATGCATAATTATGTTATTCCATTTAGCATAAATGGAGCAGCCTGTACCGAGTACCTATGCGCCGACCGGTTCTTATCTTGCTCGGCCGGCCGGTGTGATAACGATGCGCTCAATTTTTTTGCAATCGTTATATTCATTATGCTGTTTACGAATTAGATGTGTTTTAAGTGTCTATTGTATATTTAAGTATTTAAGTACTGCGGAATGGAGTATCGAGACAAACCATTCTGGTTTAACGATGCTTTTGGATCAAAATATTATGTAATTGTGATTTATCTCTAATAAATAAAATAATAATAAATATCAGGAGAAAATAGATTATATTCAAGTGACATACATTTAAGACATAGTTTTAGAGAGTACAAAGACCAATTAAAGAAAAGTGCCGAGGGATTAAAGGAGAATTACTCTTTACTTGGCTAGGCGTGGCTCACTCCGCGATTTCGTCGCTTTGCTATAGGTAGCTAAAAGTACATCCGTTCGGCCCCAATTTTGGGGTTTGCCATAAGCCGCGGGTGGCGCTGTCGCCACCTAGCGGCCATATCTGTGCTGATCGTAACAGACGCGTTTTCTTAGAGAGTGAGTCTTCTGTACCTAGTACTATTATTTATTCTGTGACTTGGCAGAGGATAATAGACCTTAAAACCGTGCCATAAGACTCAAATTTTCAGTTTTAGACAGCACAAAGACCAACTAAATAGTACGGAGCGACCAGAGTAGGGTGTGTTCGCTTTTCAGAGGATTTTACGCTTTTTACTATACCCTACACGAAAGAAATAAAGCTCAAAATCGTACAAACCTGAGAGCCCCAATTTCCTCAGGCCACGTTAGATCCGCGTTTCTAACTTCCAGTAATAGTCTTGTTCTCTCATCACAGCGCAGTTCAGCTAGCGTCCAGTTTTCATCGTCCAGGAGTACGGCGTTGGTGCCGAACGACCAGAGGCGGACGTCCTCGCGCTGGAGCCCTAGGGCTTGGCAGAGGAATTCTGACACCTGCAAGAAAATAAGGACTAAATAAAACCTTTATGACCCTTTGAAAGTCACGCCTATCGTGCGCGGCGCGTCATTCTGAACCTTGTCGGAATGCACGACGGTTGATATTGGGCTGAAGCCGCGTGCGTCAGTTGACGTCTGTGGCGGTCAAAGATAAATAAAAAAATAAAATAAAATAGTATTTCCCTTATGTTTGCAAGCGCTAAGTTTCAATTCGAAACGACGGAGTTCTGAGGTGACAAACATATAAAGAAGCGGTCGAAGCCATAACCTCCTCTATTTCTTGAAGTCGGTTAAAAAGGGTTTGTCTCTTTGAATGTTAAGCCTTTATAAGGCGAAGAGAATATATTTCCCATCTGATTTTGAACTTTATTTCAACGCGATAAGGTTCATTTTTACACAATTCCTGAGATCCTTATGAATAAATTGAGTCTGTTGTTGTTATTATACCTGTTTGACAGTAGCCAGCCTGGAGAAGGCAGCCGTGTACGCCAGCTGGCGCTCCGGCGGCGCCGGCGGCGCGGGCGGCGCCATGGGCACGCTGGAGTACATGGACACTCCACCCACGGCAGACACCGAGTTCATTCCTGTCAAATATAAATTATTCAGGGTTAAAATGAAGCGTTCGTGGCAATGACAGTACTGTATGGGCGTGAAACATTTGATTCTTCACCTTCAGATGTCAAGTAATGATTTTGTTACACAGTGTATCCTAAGTAATATATAATATTCTGTGATACCTGCTAGAAATTCAAAAAATATCTAAAAACAATTGGTTTTACTTACTTTGCGGTACTGCGACGTGCCGTAATATCTTCAGGTTGAGAGGATAAAGTTCTAGCTCCACATCTGAGTTGGGTGGTCGAATTACCTAAAAATTAAAGCTTTGCACAGTTATCATAAATATAAACCTAAATTGGTTTGACTGATATAAAACGTAATATAGTTTAGTGAAGTAAAAGGAAAGAACCATTTTTGGCTAAATGTTTTTTTACAGTTAATTTATTAAGCTTTGTCGTTTGTGACTTATATAAAATGTTTATAAGAATAGTAGACTCCGTTCTTCCGAAGATTCTCAAGCTTTCTTGCACTGATGCACTTTATGGAATCCATGCGTATTTCCGCGGCAGTGGCTCCGCGCCACCACACAGCTTGATGTCCCTCAATAGGCCCAGACACGGGAAGTCCATCGCTAGTGTACTAACCTGCCTAGGTAAAGGTTCTGCCCCGCCGTACCACAGCGCCAACGCACGCCATAGTGCGTCAGGGACCAACTCGAAGTCTCTGTGTTGAGCCAGAGTAACGTCCTTGCGGAGGTGCCCGCCCTCGCCCGTGAGCGTTCGGACCTGAAAATATAATAGTAGATTGTACAACAAGGGCATAAAGTGACCTATTTTTACCCGAGGCAATTTTTTGGTCTGAGCGAAGCGAAGACCAAAATAGTTGACGAGGGTAAAAATGGACATTTATGCCCTTGTTGTACACTCTGCTTTTCACTTCGATTGCGAGGAAAATATACAAAAAATCAAATATTTTAGGTCATTTTAACGTATTTATTCAAGACTAAAGAAAATTGTTCTTGGGCCGGTCGGGGGCGCGGGGCACGCCGGTCGGGGGCGCGCCGGCAGGGCTGGCAGAATTTGGACTTTATTGCTAAGTCAATAAGGGTCGTAATAGATGATTTTACTTTATGCTCTAGAGCATAAAATGCATTTTATGTCGTCTACGCACGACATAAAGGTGCACTTTTTGAGCATGCATTCACATCCGTGTCAAAAGGCGTCCTGGCGACGAGTAGTTATAGACCCCGAGCGACGTGTTTATGTGACCACATCTCCTGAATCCACCTACGGAGTGGCGGCTGACATTCACGAGGCTTCGGTATACCACCCTTACATTTACGAGTTATTGTTTGAAGGTATTCTGGTTATGAAAATTGGTTGTTGGATCGTGGGCTATTACTTTGAGCTTGGTCATATGAATCTATAGTAGTACCTTGAGTGGATTAGGAGCCAACAATCTTCTGTTATCAATTGGCCCAGGTGCCCTAGGCCGAGCACCAGCGCTGCCGACGCCGCTGCTGGCCGACCCCAGGGACGCTGTATCTGCGCGCCATAATAATGATCCCATCGATTCTGTGGAAATATCTCGTCTTACACATTTGTTGGTGAAAAAGTATACTCTTAGGTCCAGTTGCATCAACCACATGTAGCAGACTGATCAACGTCAATCACCAGTGTGGTATGAAACTTTCCATACAATAAAAATTAGCGAACGCTTTAACGGTGACAGACGGTTTGGTGCAACCGACTCTTAATATTGTAGTCGCTTAGTTCCTTGTTAATATACTCTCGCAACGCATATATTATTTACTAATCTCAATTATCTCAAATTAAGCCTATTAAAAGGGGTCATCCATTAATTACATCACACGTTTAGGGGGAGGGAGGGGTCAAGAAAATGTGACATGTTGTGACAAGGGGGAGGGGGGAGTCACAAACTTTGTGACGTCACTGTAACTTCATCAGTAACAAAAAATATTTGAACTATTTTATTCGCTGTACGGTTAAAAAACAAGTTATTGGAACGACGTTTTTATTCGTTTTAATTTTCTGGCCTAATCAGTTTTTGGTTTATAAAATTACTATAGGTATTACTTTTGTGAAAAATATTTTGATAAAATATTAAATCAATATTTGCCGATATCGTTGAAAAAATGTGACGTCACACCAGGCGGGACGGGGTCTGCCAAATGTGACAAGGAGGGGGGAGGGGTCAAAAAACCTAGAAATTCGTGTGATGTAATTAATGGATGACCCCAAACGAAAAAAGAATTTTAGAAAGATTTTATGATTCAATGGAGTTTAGTTTTTAAATTGGAACCCGATTCGTGTAGACTTAAAGAGACATGGCGCATGTCGCTGCATACCTTTCAGCACACTATCTTGATTTAAACAGAGTAATGAGTCATAAGCGTACCACGGGCCGCGCCGATCACGACAGACAACCCGTGTTGTGAACTTTTCATGAAATTGTGGGGTTTTACCTGTACTAGTGGTGGTGAAGGACTCGTCGCATATGACGTCGTCAGGTCTGGCGCGGCAGCAGGGACCATCTCCAGCCGTGTGCGCGGCCCAGGCGCGCCACCACTCCGCGGCCACGAGGTACCAGAACTGGCCCACGGAGTAGCCCCGCTGGACGGAGCGCCGTAGCCAGCCGAGTACTGTGGAAAAATTAATAATTTTTAAGTCCATAAAGCAAGGGACTCATCATTAGATCCTGACTGGATAACGATACCTTTTTAAATGATCTGAAATTGTGAACAATGCAAGAAAAAAGATATCGATGTATAAAAAATCTCCTCCTTTTTAAATCCAAGTCGGTTAAAATTGACCAAATTTTCATGATGATAGCGAAAACACCAAGAGTCATTGTACAAACAGTAACACTCTTAACTGTCCATCGGTGGACGTTATGCCTTTTGTAATAAGGTTTACGAACTGTCAGTTAACAGTGTGGGCGATAGTACCTCTAAAACTGTTTTTGTTCAGCATTTGAGGCTTTCAGTTATTATTAACGCAAACTCACCTATATCCCTCTCCTGATGTTTGCACTGCGGCCTCAACCCAAGGACAATGTGGCAGACTTCGAACAGTAGTTGCAGGAATGGCGCCACTAAATTGTCCGCACTCTCCACGGCCCAGATCAGGAAATCTTCTAGGTTTTCAGTTACTTACTATTCATGCAAACTCACCTATATCCCTCTCCTTATGTTTGCACTGCGGCCTCAACCCTAGGACAATATGGCAGACTTCGAACAGTAGTTGCAGGAATGGCGCCACTAAATTGTCCGCACTCTCCACGGCCCAGATCAGGAAATCTTCTAGGCTTTCAGTTACTTACTATTCATGCAAACTCACCTATATCCCTCTCCTGATGTTTGGACTGCGGCCTCAACCCAAGGACAATGTGGCAGAGTTCGAACAGTAGTTGCAGGAATGGCGCCACTAAATTGTCCGCACTCTCCACGGCCCAGATCGGAAAATCTTCTAGGCTTTCAGTTACTATTCATGCAATCTCACCTATATCCCTCTCCTTATGTTTGCACTGCGGCCTTAACCCTAGGACAATATGGCAGACCTCGAACAGTAGTTGCAGGAATGGCGCCACTAAATTGTCCGCACTCTTCACGGCCCAGATCAGGAAATCTTCTAGGCTTTCAGTTACTATTCATGCAAACTCACCTATATCCCGCTCCTGATGTTTGCACTTCGGCCTCAACCCAAGGACAATGTGGCAGACTTCGAACAGTAGTTGCAGGAATGGCGCCACTAAATTGTCCGCACTCTCCACGGCCCAGATCAGGAAATCTTCTAGGCTTTCAGTTACTTACTATTCATGCAAACTCACCTATATCCCTCTCCTGATGTTTGGACTGCGGCCTCAACCCAAGGACAATGTGGCAGAGTTCGAACAGTAGTTGCAGGAATGGCGCCACTAAATTGTCCGCACTCTCCACGGCCCAGATCAGGAAATCTTCTAGGTTTTCACTTACTTACTATTCATGCAAACTCACCTATATCCCTCTCCTTATGTTTGCACTGCGGCCTCAACCCTAGGACAATATGGCAGACTTCGAACAGTAGTTGCAGGAATGGCGCCACTAAATTGTCCGCACTCTCCACGGCCCAGATCAGGAAATCTTCTAGGTTTTCAGTTACTTACTATTCATGCAAACTAACCTATATCCCTCTCCTTATGTTTGCACTGCGGCCTCAACCCTAGGACAATATGGCAGACTTCGAACAGTAGTTGCAGGAATGGCGCCACTGAATTGTCCGCACTCTCCACGGCCCAGATCAGGAAATCTTCTAGGCTTTCAGTTACTTACAATTCATGCAAACTAACCTATATCCCTCTCCTTATGTTTGCACTGCGGCCTCAACCCTAGGACAATATGGCAGACTTCGAACAGTAGTTGCAGGAAGGGCGCCACTAAATTGTCCGCACTCTCCACGGCCCAGATCAGGAAATCTTCTAGGCTTTCAGTTACTATTCATGCAATCTCACCTATATCCCTCTCCTGATGTTTGCACTGCGGCCTCAACCCAAGGACAATGTGGCAGACTTCGAACAGTAGTTGCAGGAATGGCGCCACTAAATTGTCCGCACTCTCCACGGCCCAGATCAGGAAATCTTCTAGGTTTTCAGTTACTATTCATGCAAACTCACCTATATCCCTCTCCTGATGTTTGCACTGCGGCCTCAACCCAAGGACAATGTGGCAGAGTTCGAACAGTAGTTGCAGGAATGGCGCCACTAAATTGTCCGCACTCTCCACGGCCCAGATCAGGAAATCTTCTAGGTTTTCAGTTACTTACTATTCATGCAAACTCACCTATATCCCTCTCCTTATGTTTGCACTGCGGCCTCAACCCTAGGACAATATGGCAGACTTCGAACAGTAGTTGCAGGAATGGCGCCACTAAATTGTCCGCACTCTCCACGGCCCAGATCGGGAAATCTTCTAGGCTTTCAGTTACTATTCATGCAATCTCACCTATATCCCTCTCCTGATGTTTGCACTGCGGCCTCAACCCAAGGATAATATGGCAGACTTCGAACAGTAATTGTAGGAAGGGCGCCACTAAATAGTATGCACTCTCCACGGCCCAGATCAGGAAATCTTCTAGGCTTTCAGTTACTTACTATTCATGCAAACTCACCTATATCCCTCTCCTGATGTTTGCACTGCGGCCTCAACCCAAGGACAATGTGGCAGACCTCGAACAGTAGTTGCAGGAACGGCGCCACTAAATTGTCCGCACTCTCCACGGCCCAGATCGGGAAATCTTCTAGGCTTTCAGTTACTTACTATTCATGCAAACTCACCTATATCCCTCTCCTGATGTTTGCACTGCGGCCTCAACCCAAGGACAATGTGGCAGACCTCGAACAGTAGTTGCAGGAACGGCGCCACTAAATTGTCCGCACTCTCCACGGCCCAGATCAGGAAATCTTCTTGCGTTAATGCGGTGTCTACTGCGATTAGATCCATGCTGTCTATTTTATTTTCGGTTTTGTCCTGAAAAAAAATACTACTTCAAAAAGGATAAACTATTTCTATTTCTATTTCTATTTTAAAATAAAATACCTACCTATTATCCTATTTAAGTATGTATATGCGTTACCAACTGATATGTTTGAAGACAAAAAAGATAGCTACAATCGAAGTGCAATTTTACTTTTAGGAAGACGAAATCGAATATTTTCTGAGTTTAGTGAACTTTATTTTAAACTAGCGACTCGCCCCGGCTTCGTACGGGTTATACAAAAAACCTTAACAAATTACACACCTAAACCTTCCTCAAGAATCACTCTACCTATATTGATAGTATTGATAGGTGAACACCGCATGAAAATCCGTTCAGTAGTTTTTGAGTTTATCGCGAACATACATACATACAGACGCGGCGGGGGACTTTGTTCAGGTTGGCGACCCATTAACTCGACCAACTTTGACCATAGCTTTAGATGCTTAGACCTATCAAGGACAAACTAGTTACCCTCCTTATTCATAAACGTTTACTAAAGTTGACAAGCCGATAATAATCGTTTGTCCCTTTCCGACGTATTGGTAATATTGGTATGATGAAAAGGGACAAACGATTATTATCGGCTTGTTAACTTGAGTAAACGTTTATGAATAAGGGGGTTTGGAAATACCTGTATCTGCTTGGAAGCATCAACTCCGTCCCCCGGTCCGAGCTGAAACACGGGCTTCTTCCCATTCTTAGGCACGCTGGTCACCAGCTTGTCTCTCAAATTCAGTAACACCACCTGCAATAAAACATAATTAATTAATTAGTTGTCACCATTAAATTAATATATCAACAATTCAACATTGTGCGCTGAGCCTAAGCTTCTAGTTCCAGGAGTTTTCCAACTCTAGGTTGTACTCAACTTTTCAACCTGTCCAATGTGTATTTGCATCTCACATTTTGCTTAGTGAGAGAGTGAGACGCAATGCACATTGGACCAAAAAATCGGACAGGTGTAATACCAACCTTAGATCTAACCGTCTAACGCGACGGCGTTAATGTTTTTTAACAATACCAAATTTAGATAACTGTTAGAAATACCATAATTTTAAAGTGTTCATCAACAGTTCCACTTCAATAAATAGTGATTTCCGTGTTCAAGTGCAAGAGCATTTGAAGGCCTATAATATTTACAGATTCCCTTCGATTTCTTCAGGATCTCATCATCAGATCTTGACCAACCCATTCAAGCAAAAAAAACTCCAAATCGGCCCTACTGTCTTCGAGAAATTGTAGTGTTTCATTTCAATTGATTATTCTTAGAATATTTATGGAAAAACCCAAAGATTCCGACATATCTAAATGCTCCTCTTTTTTGAGGTAAAAAAGAAAAATAAAGTCACCTCAGGGTCAAACCCCTTGTCCCCATCATCGTCAGAAGGCGTCGAAGCCCTCGAGCTCTGGTTCCTCAAGTACTCGTTGGCAACTGTGCACAGTATGTCCGCCATGTCGATTAGCTCTTTCTTGTTCAGCACGCCGTCTCTGTCTAGGTCGAAGATCTTGAAGCAGACTGAAAGAGAGAGATATATTTGAGATGCTAATTGACCGAAGCGTAGCGAAGGTCTACGTTTTGACTCGGGCATTTTGCTTTCGTATGTCCATCCGGATGTTCTCCTCTACAGGTCACAATTCTCAACCGATTCTCGTGAAATTTTGTGACCAGATTCTATGATTAAATAAAATTTTTATGTCAATCCAGTTTTTGGAAATTTTTAAAAATGGCGGAGTCGTGATACCTCGCGCCTAAACAAATAGTCGTATCGATATCATAAGAGTTTTTTCTTTTTAAGATATGTTTATAGATTAAATGGCCAAAAATTCAGAAAATTTATTTCGCTGGTTTCGGAGGTATTGAGATATTTAATTTTAACTAATTTTAACTTGAGAATGAGTAGCTAAATTTCGTCAGCTTATATAAGAACTATTTGGCTCAGTTTGTAAACGTTCGCTTTTTTTGTTTGTTTGCACAGAGAGTCGTCTGGGTTCAATCCCCAGTATTTTGTATGCTGGAATATAAAACATTTTTTATTTTTTTACACTTACATTTCGTATTGTTTTTTTTTTATTTACTTTATTTAAAGCTCTTAGCACCATGTAATTTAAAGCTCTGCTCGCGAGGTCTACAGCTCACAGAGCCACTAGTATATAAAGTCTGTGCCCAAAGAGAAGAGTCGTGGAATATATTGGGCTCCATACATTCCACGACTCTTAAGACGAAACGGGAGCTGAGCTAAAAGTCAATTTTGAGATTTCAAGCTGAATATACCCGTCGCTCTGACGGGGCGTGAGAGACTGTATTTGTGTGTGTAATGCACGCACACAGATGCGTACGCTTGCACCCGCGCGCGCCTCATTGCCGACAATTTGCAATGTTATTTTTCGTGCGTTACTGCCACGAGGCGTTCACTTATTACTTACTGTGTTGCGATTGAATTTTTTGACCCGGCTTACGTTTACGGAACTCGATAATCTTTCTACTACTGTGACTTGGCTTTGTTTACTTGACTTTGCTGATCAGCTTATTGTTTTGGACTCCGTGAGTTGTGGTTACCTATTGGACCGCACGCAATTCATCTACCTTTATTCAAGTAATTAAGCGTAATTAGCCGAAACCTTTATAAGAGTGTAATTCATAAGAAGTACATAAGATATAATTTATGTACTGGTTTGCTGTTAGCTTTTAATTGTATCACTTTACATATATGTTACTCAAATAACTAACACGGTTACACTGTTGTAAGAACAGTAGGCCTTATTATACCTACTATAGGCCTTATTACCTCCTAGTACCTTAGTAGTACTAGTACTACTACGGAAATTGATTCAAAGACTCAAGACTGACTTAAGTGGCAGTAGGGTGTAGGGTTTTTTCTAGGCTTAATGAGTTCGCTGAAGCTTATTTTTTATACTTAGCGCACAGAACCACTAGTTTAACAGTATCAGCTCTAACCACATGTCACCATTTTGTCCTTTACGTAACAAACTCAGGGGCCCAGAATATCCGATGTACCTATCAAATCAAGGTTCTGTACCAAATAAGGCCCGGTTATTATAGTTTGTTATTTTTTAGCATTAGAAAGAAGGTAAACAATCATGACGTGTCTTTTTATTAATAATTATTGAAAAACGCTTTCAAAAATTAGTTTATATTACTTATGAAAGCAAAAGAATATAAAAAAGTATATGATTAATACATACATACATACATACATACAATCACGCCTATTTCCCGGAGGGGTAGGCAGAGACCACGGATTTCCACTTGCTACGATCCTGACATACCACTTTCGCTTCCTTCACATTCATAACATTCCTCATACACGCTCGCCGGTTTAGGGTGCTCTTGCTCATTAATATGATTAATATGATTTATAATTCTAACATATTTGCTATGACTTATTTTTCAATGGTAATTTTTAATAAGACATGTCAAAATCTGTTACCTTAATGCAAAAACTAGGGTTCCGTACATAAGTCCGACTCACGCTTGACTGCACATTTCTAATAGGTTTTCCTGTCATCTATAGGTAAAGAACTATTTTGTGTATTTTTCAATATTTTAGACCCAGTAGTTTCGGAGATAAAAGGGGGTGAATGGTCATTTTTTGGCTGTTTTCTTAAATAATTTCGAACCTATGTATTTTAAAATTATAAAAAAAACATTTCCATCTTTAGGTCACTAATTTACATATGTGTACCAAATTTCAACTTAATTGGTCCAGTAGTTTCCGAGAAAATAGGCTGTGACAGACGGACAGACAGACAGACGCACGAGTGATCCTATAAGGGTTCCGTTTTTTCCTTTTGAGGTACGGAACCCTAAAAACGAACTTTAAGCGTGCTAACTTTCAAAATTTCATTTTTTATAAGATAGTATAAGTAGATGGGCAAAAATTTTGCGTCCATGTCCACCAGTGAGTAAGTGATTGAGATACCTAAACATTTAACTTTATAATGTAAAATGATATAATTTACTAACCTACTCGTTTAATTTCAGGTAGGTTGAATAAGGAACCAAGTAACCATGGGGAGGAGCAGTATTTACTAACATTTTCTTTTTGGGTCTTCAGAGTGTATCGTTTCCTTTTTTTTGCACATATTACACTTAAATATATATTCTCTGTGTAAACCCTAACGTCTTTCAATGACAAAGGCAAGATCAGCAAATGTACAATTTGTATGATCGTGCCTGATATTTGAGATCACAGAAAATAAATATTTTAAATCCACTATTCTGCGACCTTCTAAAATTTTGTTTTATCATGATTCATGATCAAAAAGCTCGGATTCAATAGTCATATCAAACGTCGATTATGCAGTTGATGATGAGCTTGCATTTTCTACCATTGGTGCTGCAAATGCATCAACCGGTGGCGATAAACTTTGCCCTCTTGTAAAACAAATTACTATTGAGATTGTGTCCAGCAAAAGGCCAAAATTCGGTTTACTTTCCTGTTTAAAATATTACTAATTTATTCATATTTCAGATTAGGTACATAGGTAACTGTCTGAATGTTACAATGCCAGCTGGCAAATTCTATCACATTTGTTTGTTTGGTAGTCATGGTAACATTCACTTTCATTGATATCCTTATTAAGATCTGTATCTTATTATCCAGACCTTAAAATATTGCCACCGTTGCCCTTTAAAAAAATACTGTTTAAATAATTGGCTACTCAAACAATGCTTCAATAGTATAAATAATGACTACACAAAAATGGGTAGTATTGTATATAATGCACGAAATAAGGCCCGATTCTTAAGCGGGTTTAAATTTTGAGGCCATGTCCGCTAATACTATAGACAAAATATCAAGTTTAATAAACACAAAAAAAAACATTGATGGGCCTTATTTTATAATTTAGGCCTTACTTTGTAATTTAAAGTAGAGTTAGGCCAAGAAAAATCTATAGCGATTTTGATAGAACACGCAGTGCAAGTATTATTTCAAACGTCGCTTCTATGAAATTATGACATATAAATAACACTTAACAAAATTGCTGTAGACTTTTCTTGGTCTGACTCTAAAATATTCTTTATTACACCACAAACATAAAAACAAATTAAAAAAAAACCGGCGAAGTGCAAGTCGGACTCGCACACGAAGGGTTCCGTACCATTATTTATAAAAACGGTCACCCATCCAAGTACTGACCCCGCCCGACGTTGCTTAACTTCGGTCAAAAATCACGTTTGTTGTATGGGAGGCCCCACTAAAATTTTTATTTTATCCTGTTTTTAGTATTTGTTGTTATAGCGGCAACAGAAATAAATCATCTGTGAAAATTTCAACTGTCTAGCTATCACGGTTCGTGAGATACAGCCTGGTGACAGACGGACGGACGGACAGCGGAATCTTAGTAATAGGGTCCCGTGTTTTACCCTTTGGGTACGGAACCCTAAAACCGATTTACAATGTAGATAAAGGTAGCAACAGGCGGTCTTATCGCTGTTAGTTCTTATTCTTCGTTTGTTTAGCATTAGAGTGAAGGTGACGTGTCTTTTTTAAGCATGCAATCGTATAATTATTTAGCTTTTTTTGTAATAGTTATGTACTTAGTGGTTAATATTAGTATTTACTATTTTTTTTTCAATAATGCTAAAAAACGAAGTATAGACATGACAACCAAATATTAACGCCATTGTAGGGCAGGATATACAGAACATGAATCATTTGTACTGTCACGCTCCGTGATTGTTGAGCCATTTAGGGTTCTAGCTACATTGGACATTCCATAGAGCACGAGTAAGTATGGAACAACCAATTCAGCTAGGACCCTAAATTGCTCGACAATTACGAAGCGTGCCTGTAGGTACCTAAAAATTTTGTTAACCCATTTTAACCATGCAATAAAATATTTTTGATTTTGATTTCTAATTTGAAATATTAGAATCAAAAAGTTCATAATAGATTGTATATCATAACTACAAAAATGTGTTCCCTACTCTCAACCCAAAACCCCTTGTATCTTAGGATCTAGATATTTTCACACAAGACGGTTTATCGATAACTTCTTACATCACTAGATTATCGACATTAAATGTCGACTATTGCCCATCACTTTTCTGGCTGTGTACGTATTTAGAAACTTGACTCCGCCCCTAAAATTAGTGCGATAGGGACAACTGCAGCTGAGGCGAAAAATCCTGCGTAAAAATGACAAAAATCGAGGTTTCGTAGTCCTCTTTTTCCTCCCCCAAAACTTAACCAATCGTAACCAAATTTGGAAATCTAAATGATTATGAAATTATCTGTGTCGGACCGTTTTGCTTTTTTGGCTAATTGATATCAGTTTTGAATACCACGCCTCTCATTGCGGCATAGTCTATTAGGCCATTTTGGCCGTTTTTGAAGGGCTCTAGCGCCTTAAAAAACAAAAATATCAAAAAAAGCAAAACGGTCCGACACAGATATTGACAATATTAATCTGTGTTGAAAAAATCATTGCTCTAGCTTCAAAAACCACGGAGGAAAACGAGGACTACGTTTGTATGGAGGAATGACCACTCCTGTTGGCTCTTAATATCTGTATAATTATAATAAATGTATAATTTTAATTGACCGAAGCGTAACGAAGGTCTACGTTTTGACTCGGGCATTTTGTTTTCGTATGTCCGTCCGGATGTTCTCCTCTACAGGTCACAATTCTCAACCGATTCTCGTGAAATTTTGTGACCAGATTCTATGATTAAATAATTTTTTTATGTCAATCCAGTTTTTGGAAATTTAAAAAAATGGAAAAGTTGTAATAGCTCGCGCCTAAACAAATAGTCGTATCGGTATCATACGAGTGTTTTCTTTTTGAGATATGTTTATAGATTAAATGGCCAAAAATTCAAAAAAATTATTTCGCTGGTTTCGGAGATATTGAGATATTACATTTTAACTAATTTTAATTTGAGAATTAGTAGCTAAATTTCATCAGCTTATCTAAGAACTATTTGGCGCAATTTGTAAACGTTCGCTTTTTTTTGTTTGCACAGAGGGTCTGGGTTCAATGAGTTCAATCCCCAGTAATTGTATGATGGGATATAAGTTTTTGTATTTTTTACACTTAAATTTCGTATTTTTTTTTTAATTTACTATATTTTATTACAAGCTTTTATTTAGCTTCACCTGTCCGTTGTCTGTCTGTCTGTAATCAAATCTTGCAAGTTAAATTTGATCCACTTCCCGGTTTCCGATTGAGTTGAAATTTTGCATGCATGTATAAATCGGATGTCAATGCAATATTATGGTACCATCGAGCTGGTCTGATGATGGAGACAGGAGGTAGCCATAGGAACTCTATGAAGAAACAACGCAACCTAATTGTGTTAGGGGTTTTTAGAATTGTCTCGATGAGTATTAGTTGTCTGTCGTAAGAAAAGTACAGTCAGCGATAAAAGCTTGTACTTACCAAAAATGAAACTTTTGCCAAAAACTTATTTTTATTTTGAATATTATGTTAAAAATTTCGTATTGTTGATTGATCAAGCGCGGGCAAGTTTCATTTTAACAAGCTTCTATAACTACCCCTAAAAAAGGAGTTTTTTTTGTCATTTTAAATTTTTAAATTATACTGAACGGCCGAGTCATACATTTTTACCCGACTACGGCAACGCAAAAGGAGGGTTATAATTTTGACCGGTATGTACTTGTGTATGTATGTATTATGTTCATTTGTTTCCTAATAACTTCTAAAGTACTCATTATAATTTGTAAAACGATGTGTCATTCGAATCGTCTTAATCGTCCGCTTGTTAAAGGCGTATATGACGTAAGAACAATTTGAACACGGCGCTCTCTAGAGGTCATAAAGTCGCAAAATACAAATAAGTAATGATGACGTGTTGTATATCAATTGAAAGGGATTTTTAATACATTTCACATACATACATATTGTTAGCTTTTGCGCCCGGCTTTGCTTGCATGCACCCGATAAAACATAATTTATCGGGTAATTCGAACTACGAATTTACAAGCGCTCTGGATTCTATCCGCGCCTTACCAGACTACGGCGATACAAGAAGACTTAAGGATGACTCACGCTAGACCGGGCCGTGCCCGGGCCGTGGCGTCCGACACGTCATTTTGGATGATGGCTGATCGGAGATCACGTGGTGCGTATCATAGAAAATTAAGCGCCGGACGCTCCGGCCCGGCCCCGGTCCGGTCTAGCGTGAGGCATCCTTTATGCAAAAGAAATTTGTTAGGCCGCTATATAGACTGTATACAGTCTGTTTTTTAGTGACCTGGAGCCCGTTTCTCAAAATCTTGTAACGTAACTTCTAATACAAGTTTTTGATGGGATATATTTTTCTAAGTAATATATATGGCATAGGTTAACAGCATATTGGATAAGTACAGTCACCTGAAATACTATGTTACTCTTCGAAGCAAAAATATGTGACACGCTCTTAAGGTATTACAAATAGGATCGTGTCAGATATCGTCGGGTGACAAGCAAAAGTCACTAACTAACATCATTGAAATTATTGGACAATAAACCGTGTTACAAGTGTAATAAAGTGCATTGTTACTTAAATTTTTTGATAGTACTTAGTGAGTTTTGCTTGTCACCCGACGATATTATTGCGGCCTTCTTTGTGTAACATATTATTGCAGGTGACTGTACCTACGTACAGTATTCACACTATGCTGTGAGCTGTGTTTTACTCTCATGTGCTGATGAACTGTAAGCCACAATAAGCATTTAGCACAATTGCAAACTGCTATGACGTCACGTGCATTGTGCAGACACAGTTATCTAGTTTCCTACGTATGCCATTTGTACTTGACCATCTATTGCAGGCACAAACAGTACGTGATGATGTGACAAACACCATTCTTCATTATTTTCTATACCCACTAGTTCTGGATAGATGTAGGTTAAAAAAATCGGAGAGATTATAGAGGTCTATAGTTGAATTATCGAGAAGATGGAATTGCATTTGTAGTGGTTGTATGCTGATAGTACAAGAAAATAGAAAATTCAAATATAGAATGCCTGTAAACAAACAATACTACTACATATGCAATTCCACGCTCTCGATGATTCAACTATAACAATGTATGGATTCAATGGCAAGAGGGTTCAAGTCAAATGGTGTGCTTAAGGGCCGATACAGACGGACTACAATCCGACTGCAATTTGTATGGGAACTGCAGGCCAACTGCAACGTCGGCGTGCAGTTCCCAAACAAGTTGCAGTCGGGTTGCAGTCCGTCTGTACCGGCCCTTAATGTATTGCTTCTTACAAAAACTTGCTCCGTACAATACGTGGTAACTCTGGTTGCCAAAAGATGACGTTATGGGGTTGGCAAACAAAGGTTTGCATAGATGGCGCCAGCATATAGGTTTTCCCTTTCTCTAGTTTTGTTCTATGACATTTGGCTTAAGGGGGTAGCATCCAGGCCATAAAATTTTAAAAAAGGCACAGCGGCATCCTCAGCCGTTCAACTCGGGGACACGATTCTTTTTTCAAATTTTACATCTGGCGTGGCGGGCTAGCATAAGTTGCGTTCTCGCGCGCGAGTCCATACTTGAAGTCGCGCTTGATGTATGGAGTCGTGCGCGAGAACGCAACTCGTGCTAGCCAATCAGATCTACAATCCATAACTATTTGCGACAGTATACAATATTATTACGTCAATACATCTAATACGCATTAGAAATAAGAGCCAACCACAGTTTCCTTATTGTTGTCTTCCGATGCGTGCTACCTTTAGAGAGTGCCACCTTCACCGTTAACTGCCCATTCGTAAACCTTAATACCAAGGCATAAGGTCGACTCAAGCTCAAAATAATGGAGTATTCATCTCAATCACGTGTGAGTGCATCGGTAAGGCAAGGCCGTTGTACAAAAAGTAAGGTGTAAATAGATGCTTGCAACATTGACTTGATTTGCTAAATGAGACGATGCTTATACAATTGTATAATTGATGCTTGTTGGTTTTTTCGTGAAGTTTTGTGCAGTCGGCGGTAGAAGTGCATGACCACTTTATGAATGAATTCCATTCCTAATGTGCCTATGCAGTTTTGCAGCTTGCTGTACACACTAACCTTGGCTTGTGCTGTTGATACTTGTGTGTGTAACTGATTTGTAATTGACCGGAGCGTAGCGAAGGTCTACGTTTCGACTGGAGCATTTTGCTTTTGTATGTCCGGATGTTCTCCTCTACAAGTCGCAATTCTTAACCGAATCTCGTGAAATTTTGTGACTGGATTCTATGTCTAAATAATTTTTTTTGTCCGTCCGGTTTTTTGAATTTTTTTAAAATGGCGGAGTTGTGATAGCTCGCGCCTAAACAAATAGTGGATCGGTACCATACGAGTGTTTTCTTTTTGAGATATGTTTATAGATTAAATGGCCTAAAATTCAGAAAATTTATTTCGCTGGTTTCGGAGGTATTGAGATATTTAATTTTAACTAATTTTAATTTGAGAAGGAGTAGCTAAATTTCGTCAACCCGTCTAAGAACTATTTGGCTCAGTTTGTAAACGTTCGCTTTTTCTGTTTGCACAGAGGGTCTGGGTTCGATTCCCAGTAATTGTATGCTGGGATATTATAACTTTTTGTATTTTTTTTTACACATAAATTTCGTATTGTTTTTTTTTTAATTTACTATATTTAAAGCTCTTAGCACCATGTTATTTAAAGCTCTGCTCGCGAGGTCTACAGCTCACAGAGCCACTAGTCACTAGTGTTCTTTGTATATGTACCTACTTAATTTTTATAAGTGAGAACCTGTAATTGGCTTTGTAAATCTATTGTAGTTTTTAGAAATGTTTATAGCTGTTGGTTTTCCATGTATGTAATAAAAATAAAATAAAATAAATAAATAATAATTTTAGCCTAGAATATTTAATTATTAATAGCAAATCAAATTTATCTTAAGTCGTCACCAGCCACCACTCCATTGTTCCAAACTTTTTGACCGGCGGGGCATGTAGGCTTCCGTTTTGATTTCTCGGGCCCGCAAGTTTAGTTATTTTTTCAGACCCAATTGGCGGACATAGCGCGCTATGGTGCCATGATTACGGATTTTTAATAGAAACGTTCCTTAAGGCACCATCTTGCACCATCCCTTTAACCCGGGTTTAACCGGTTAAACTTGAAGTTACCGTGGTTACCAGTACAATTTGACACGGGTTAGTGGGATGGTGCAAATGGCGCTAAGTCGATTAAAAATTTAGCCTAATGTCTTACATAATTGGCTACTTTCCTACTAGTCAAATCAGCTTCTTTTTTAGAACTGTCAAATTTGCTAATATGGAATTTATATGAAAACGTGTGTAGTGACGTCACAGTCAACTCACCTAAGAACGAAGGACTTTTATGCAAACTGGGAATTGTTCAGGCTACGCACTTTAATTTTCACTTATTAATCACGTTAATATTTCTAACCGTTTTTGAGATACAGTTTGTTAAACATTAGTGCGAAAATAGGGTGTTTCAACCCTAGCAAGTAGATCCTATTGAATGTATGACATGTGTCAATTTAAAATGTAAATAACTTTGTAGGGTTGTCACTGATATAAAAATATTTAATTTAATCATTTTGTTTCACTTTTTAATCCAGCTTTACGATTATAGTATTGTAGATCACTTAGATAACACTATTCGTTCAGCTCAGTCTCTAGAAATGTTCCACCCTGTATACTTCGATCCGATTTATTAAATAGAAATTGTATTTAAAAATAACTGCTATCTATGTTTTTCTAATAATGATCTGGTGCTTGATTTCGTGCAGGGTGTGAAATAATTATTTACCCAATTATAATCAAAGCGTATATAAAAAAAATCCAAAAAATAAAAAAAATAGTTTCACAGGTTTTTAATAACATGCATGGCCATGTTCTTAACCCTGCCGGCCATCCAAGGCAAGGTCGTCCATACACTCGTGTTTTGGCGGTCAGGGCCGGGGGTCACCCGCCTATTGTCTCACCGGTAACTTATGTTACGAGTGTCGCTTACGAAACGACAACAAACGAGGGAAGTCGCGTTTTGGCGTGGCCATTGTTTTTTACGCCATTTTGTCATTTGAATAAAATATGTTGAGTACGAGCATGTACATTTTGAACACTGTCGTTCACTTCACAACTTCTGCTTTTGATAGTATAGTTGCCATACATATAGGAGCGGCCGAGGTGCTCAAAAATATCTGAACACGCGCTCTAGCGCTTTGATAATAGAGCCGTGTTCAGATATGTGTCAGCACCTTGGCCGCTCCTATATCTGATGACTGTATACTACACTCGCAGTGAAAATGGATCAAATTGTATGAAAATGTGACCCGTTTTATTGCTCTTGAATGACGAAGAACGAAGTGAATTCCGTTGTGAAAGTGTGTTAACGATATATCTTCTTCTCCGTCGAATTACTCTTGACAGAGCAGTCGTGGTCACGTTGAACGACGAACGATTCTACGCCAGTTCTCCCTGGCAGATGCTTCTCTGGCACATGTGTTAAGTGGGGTGTTGGTAAGGGCTTTTATCTGATCCGTCCAACGCATTGGGGAACGTCCTCTTGACCTACAGCCATTGACCCGTCCCTGGACAACAAGTCTCTCCATGGCCTGCTCTCCACGTCGCGTCACATGTCCGAAGTATCTGAGGATACGCGCTCTGACCGTAGCTGAGAGCCTCTCTTTCACCTTAACGATATATACTCTTATGTTCTTTATTATACATCTTGCTACGTCATCTATTTGCAATTAACTGATAACTGAGACTCGTAACTTGTTTGCTTAACTATTTTTGGCATAACGTTTTATGGCATGTCTAAAAAAAGTTTTATACGTGACGTTACCCTTTACCAGGCTGACATTTCAAAAATGTTTGAAGTGCCGAATGTGGGAAATATACAGGGTGGCTAAAAAATAAGTGCACTCCCGTTGCCAGGGAAGTTTTGGTATTAGACTGAGCAACTTTTACTATGGGGCTAAACCCGAAATCGCGAAAAAAATTTACCCTCCCATAGAAAATGGACCAGCCGAAATGTATGAAACAGCCAAATTTTTTTTAGACCTTACATATTTGCAACAAGATTATCAGTAGTCAGTAGTAGTCGTGTTGGCATCGGCTTCGCTCACGCCTCCCTGTCCGGGACACTATTGTCCCGTATAAGGGAAAGAAAACTATTATTTTTTTAGTACTACTTGTAAGAACATCACGCCAGATCTTATGAATCAATCTATAATAATGTTTGTTGTGATGTTTTCGATTTTTTTTGTGTTAGTCACGATCCCAAGACACAGAATTTGTAGTAGGTATATATATGTCACAAATTGTACTGAAGTGACGTGATCTGGGTGGCTAAAAATAGCTACTTTCCCATTGCCAGGCAAAGAACACATGTTTGAAGTGCCGTATGTGGGAAATATACAGGGTGGCTAAAAAATAAGTGCATTCCCGTTGCCAGGGAGTAGGTTTTGGGATTATACTGAGCAACTTTTATTATGGGACCAACCCCGTAATCGCGAAAATAAATTTGTCTGGTCCATTTTCTATGGGAGGGTAATTTTTTTTGCGATTTCAAGTTTGGTCCCATAGTAAAAGTTGCTTAGTATAATCCCAAAACCTCCCTGGCAACGGGAATGTAGATATCTTTTAGCAACCGTGTAGAACT
Source organism: Cydia splendana (assembly GCF_910591565.1). Lineage (NCBI taxonomy): Eukaryota > Metazoa > Arthropoda > Insecta > Lepidoptera > Tortricidae > Cydia > Cydia splendana. The sequence continues at coordinate 16,104,670 of NC_085978.1, forward strand.
AAGTGTCTAGCGGCCTTTGAAGATTAAAAAATCTGCGTTTGATTTGATATTACTCCATGTGCAAGTTATGCTACTTATGAGTTTTATGACCCTCTTTTTAGTTTACTATGTCTGGTGCTAACTCAGCAAGGAAACAAACGATTTAAAGTTTGTAACTCTTGTCATTAATATTTCATAAAGATTTTTTTAAATGTTGTTAAACTTGTTACAAACAACCACACCTAATAAAAAAAACCTGAAATTGTTTCTCACTGACAGTCAAAGTAATCGGTACATTCGCGACACAAGTTAAAAGCAACTGTTATGTATTTAGGTATGCCGCTTTTTACACTACACTTTGTCAATTGCTATGTCGTAATAAGCATATAAATTATAAACAATTATTCCTACCGACCAAAAAAAGGTAAATTTAAACTCATCTTTATTATAATCTTTATTGCCATAACATTTGAGTTCACAATCGTACAACAGCCTAAATAAAGACTACTGATTGTTTACTTGTCACAAAATTACTGCCCACGTCACTGCTTGCTTAGTGACGTTACGGCAAATATGTCTGTGTGACAATTTTGTCGTGCTGGCCAATTCTAGACTGTATTGCAATGAGATACGGTACAGCGTTAGTGTTTATCATTTGAACTAATAGTTCTTGTAGGTACCGACAATTCTGTAATGCTCCAAAAAAAGGTTGTAGATTAAATGAGACAACTTAAAAAAACGTTTAGTACCAAACTAAAAATTGTACAGGAAAGACTGCGGATGGTTACAATTAAATATGAAAACACCTATTCTGTCTGAAAACTAACATTTCACCCTTGATATGTTATAAAATCGTTAAAAGTTAAGCCAGATTATTAAGTCTAAGTGTCAGAAAACTTATTAGGTTAGCACCCCTGCGCACAAATGTGTGTGTACTTACATTTGAGCCTCTCTGTCCTCGGGCCCCTGCAGGCGGCGCTGAGCCCGCAGCAGAGCTCCTTGAAGTCGACGTGGCCGTCTCTGTTCTCGTCGAAGGCCAAGAACACGCCAGCCACGGCCGCCTTGGGCAGCGGGTGGGATAGAAGGGGGGCGAGACTCTCGCTGTCCAGCTGGCCCGTGGGCGCGGAGTTGCGGAGCGACCAGAAGCATTTCTCTAGCTCGATTATGTCCTGAAAGATGGTGTTGGGTTAGTTTTGTTGTAGGCAAAGGACGTTCCACGGAATTAGGCGCCAGTGTGATACTAACTAAGACGTGTAAATGTTAAGTAGCGCAAAATATTGCAGTCGCCAAGGGCAACTTATCCTGGTCCTGGATCCTGGTCCAAAAACCGATAGAGTTGAGAGTTAGGTCATTAAGTAGGTATTTTTATGTCTATAACTCTATATTTACATAGCCATTTATTTCCGATCCTTGGGTACAATACAACGGTTATTATATTAAAATTATATTATCGTTCTTTTCTAAACTACAAAATGTCCCGAAGTTCGCTGTGCCTCTTGGCATAGGCATTTTTATGTACTTCATTTTATTCTAGGGACACCAAGAAGAATTCCATTGCAGGATTGAGATATTGGTATTTTAGTCAGAGTCTTTGTTACCGGTAGCCACCCTTATTGCCTAGGCACTGTACCTAGTACAGTCAAGGACTTTAATTCTTGAGCCATTTAGGGTTTACTTTACATTGGACATTCCATACCGCAGTATCGACAACCAAATTAGCTTGAACCTTAGATGGATCAACAATTAAAGTCTGTGACGTTCACGCTACGCAAATACTTAGTAGAAAAATAACGAGTACAGAAAGAGTAGGTACTTGTAGTCAGGGTTATTTGAGAGTCTGATCAGTAATAACTGACGTTTGTATGACGTCGGCGAGGCGTCTAGAGGCACGGCTTTCCGTCGGCATGGTTATAGTATGACGTCTTGAAAGGCCAAAGGTTCAATGAGTGGTAATGTTCTCAGTTAAATCCTAACGTGTCATCATCATTAGCTTATATAAAAAAAACCCGTTATCAATGTTGTCATTCATTGAAAATCAGGGTTGGTAAAAGTACCATAGGGAACTCTAACTTTGCCGTTGGTGCAAAGTAAAATATTAAAACACTAATTATATCAAGAAATAGCTATCCATTGCATTCGCGATAAAAATAGTGTGTAAAAATAGTATTAAAAGAAAAACCTAAAATAACCTATCTTCGCCACCCGTCATATCGTACAATTCCGCACATGTATTTTTAGGCATCAAATTGCATAGTACGCGATTTCAGTTCGCTTAGACTAGAAATTTAGGCCACGCTCAAACACACATTAACACACTATCTGCGATTGGCTAATATAAACAAGGTCAAGCTTATTTACGTACTTAAAGGATCACCTGATAAAATAATTATAGACTTCAATCGATTTGGAATCAATCGATAACTGTATTTAGATGTTAATTTCAATGTGTGGCATCTATATGAAGATAATATGATAGTAGAAACGCTATTGCGTTCTGGATAAGTAGCCGCGTATCATAGTATCAAATACTACAATAAATAATATAACTAATATAAGATGTGTCTGAGAAGAAACCGCGACATGTGAATTTGATAGTTCTCTCACTGTCATGTCATTAATCAGTCATGTTTTGAGATAACTGAATCGTCAAACGTTACATTTGACTAGGGATTGCAAACCGGATTGATTTTCAATCCGGCCGGATCCGGCCGGATTTTGGCTCCAATCCGGCCGGATCCGGCCGGACCGGATCCGGTTAGGTATAAGGATATTAAAGTTAATTAAATGACATTTTTCAAGTTTTATGCGTTATATGAGAAACAAAGGGTATTTTTACAAATGTATTCATAAAACAACAATTTAAAGTTAACAAGACATAACTTTTTAACATAGTGTACTCGAGAAACTGAAAACGGCGAAAAATAGAGATACTAATCCTAAAAATACGTGAGATACGGTTCTGAAAGTATGGAATGTTTTATAGGAAATATCCTCCTCTTTTATAATATTAATTTTGGTTTCTTAAATATTAATACTTTTTGAGATATTGGGGAAATAAAAAATATCTACTTTTTTTGTTTATAACTTTTGATATTTTTTGTGTGCTAATACGCGCTTCGAATACATTTTTCTAGGCATCATGACGAATATAATGAGGTATCACACGTATTTTTAGGATTAGTATCTCTATTTTTCACGTTTTCAGTTTCTCGAGCACACTAAATAAAATAAAACTAAGTATTAAAAAGTGTCACAATGTCAATCTCAATTTAAAAATAAAACTTGAAATCTAAGTCATTTATTAATTTCTGCTCTAATTTACGTTTACAATAAAATTATAAGTTTGATTAGATTCCAAAGCCTGTTAATGGGATAATTATGGGATGGGAATTGGAGAACTCCTTGAAAGGACAAGTTATCGTAACTGTTATTTGATGGAATTATTTTATAACTCTGATGTCCATTCTAATAACAAGATATTTTACTTTTAACCAAATGTAAATATAAAATGCGCTTCAATATTATCTTGCTTTCATTTTTTATCCGTGTACATAGTTTTATAGCCTAAATCACAAATAATTAAATAATTCATGAATAAATATTTGGGGACAATCTTATACAGATCGACCTAGTCATAGCCCCAAACCAAGCAAAGCTTGTACTATGGGTACTAGCTCTAGGTAGTACTACTAGGCGACGATATACAGGGTGAAATTTAAATCACTGGCCATATTCATTCCAGGCACTAGGTTACACTTAAGGAATCTATTTAGCGAAAAAAAAGAGTACATTTTTTTTAAATTTTCATTTTACAATTTTTAAATACTTTCCACGAGTCGTGGTCACCCTATTACCACAAATGTAAACAAACCTAATAGTAGGTTTTAACAACAACATCAGCAAAACCCTTATCTGACCTTCACTAAACCTTATAATCGTTGCAATAGTCCACCTAGTTAGTGTTGGCGATGGTAGGCAGGTTTATCAATTTCGAGGGTAGTCTAAACCATTCCGCGCTAGCGGTAAACATAACGGTTAGCATAAATGATTAGTCACTCGTCACTCGCCAACCTTAAAATAATAATCGCGCGCGTACTAAGGTTTAAAAAAATGTTTTCGAACCGGGAATATTAGGAAATGGTACGGTGTTATTTATTAAGTGGTGAGTGTTTACGTGGTGCACAAAGATTATACGAAATGGAATCAGTTCCACGCCTTCGCAGACAAGGATTGAATCCAAGAGTACCATCTCGTACTCGGGACTTTCGTTAATTGCGTCGACTTTTAATCAAATGTAAGTACATAAGATGATTAAATTTTTTAAATACGCCTGAATGCAAAGATTCCTGACCTAGTTTTTACTCATTGTTTTTAAGCCACGGACGTTTTGTTAATAATCATTAGTCAGAAATAATATTTTAGATTAAAAATGGGTTGCCTTTGCATTTTGACGGCTCTAAGCCCGTTAAAGTATGAAGGAAAAATTAGCAACTTATGTAGGTAAGCGTCTTATCTCGCTGCAATAGGGTTCATAATTGGTGAGGCTATTGCAAACAGCGGGAGGGGCGGGGTGTCAATGACCTTAACTGATAAGAGAGAAGCGGGTGTAGTGGGTAGTTGTCGGTTCACCATAACGTACGAGGTTTTTAGGACAACTTGATGATGAGTTATTTCGAAAAAAATGTACTGAGCGGTATTAAAAGAAAAAACACGTGTTTAATATTTTTTCGAGTTCTTTCGGGTGTTTCAATTTGGCCAGTGAATTAAATTTCACCCTGTATACGTATAGTACATAGATCGATAAATAAATGCTTATATACATAGAAAACACCCATGACTCAAAACAAATATCTTTGTTCATCGCACAAATAAATAACCTTACCGGGATTCAAACCCAGGACCATCGGCTTCATAGGCAGGGTCACCGAATGGTCACTACCCACTAGGCCAGACCGGTCGTTACAAATGCCTTCCATAACATCTCCATCCTTTAATGCTTACTTCTAAGTATATAAGTAATCGTCGTATTGTGCCGATTTGTGCCACCAACATGAAAGAAGAGGAAATCCTCTTCTGTTCAATCATCGTCATATTAAATATGTTCTTATTTTACTAAATCTTTTGACTTTTTCATTCGTTCTTTATTCTGTTTAACTTCTTTTTTCCATCCGTCGCCTTTATCTCACCTAAAACGCACAGTGGGTGCTGTGTGCGGTCTTTTTTTCTATTTTCCCGGATCCGGTCCGGATCCGGTGATTTCAACCGGATCCGGTACCTCTTAAAAATTGCCGGATCCGGCCGGATTACCGGATCCGCCGGACCGGATTGCAATCCCTACATTTGACTTGCAGATTTACCGCATCTTACGGAACAGTACATCGTCATCTACATGAGCTATCAAAGTCGAATCACGATATTGTCCTAGACTTAGCACGTCTAATAATAATAAATTAATCCATGATAATCACTACACATTATCAAACAAGGTCCCGCGCCGCGTCTGTGTGTCTGTATGTTGTATTATACCTGAGGGCACAGAATAGATAATAGTACTAGGTACAGAAGACTCACTCTCTAACAAAACGCGTCTGTTACGATCAGGACAGATATGGCCGCTAGGTGGCGACAGCGCCACGCACGGCTTATGGCTTTCCCCAAAATTGGTGTCGAATGGATGTACTTTTAGCTACCTGTAGCAAAGTGACGAAATCGCGGAGTGAGCCACACCTGCTGAGGGTGAAAAAACTTGCATCTACATAATGCGTGCCAATGCAAGCCTTGCTTCAAAGCATAAAGGTTGACAGCGTAGCAATTCTATATGTTTTTAGCGCTGTGGGCACGACTACTCACGATGCGTAAATTCTTTTTGAACGCCGAAGATGTTCCTGGCGCCCAAAAGGTTTAATAAGAGACTAGAGAGATATTTTGAAATTTCTAGTGCTTAAAAAGATATATTGTGACTGTGTGGATCAGACCAGGCCTGTCTCCGGACAGTGACTCGCGGTGTGTAATCTATCCATAAAACACAGTTTAAGCCAATTAGAGAACGACTCATCGGTGCACGGTCAATTGCTTAACAGATATGACACTAAGAACATCTATGACTTCTACAACAACAGGATTAACTGTGTCTGCAATAGTTATTACTTGTTCAGTCTCAATCAGATATAAACGACTAAAGCGCTCAAATTTATTTGAGAATGCCCTTTAACAGAGGAAATAAAGCCTACAAGAACTAAAAAAAAAAACAAAAGATATCGCGCACTGCGCGAATCTTGCGATACGATACGATACAAAATATAAATAAATTATTGTACGAAAGTGGCCTTCGCGTGGGTTTTAACGTTTTACCTCAATAACTCTGAAATTATATTTCTGTTTAAAATTTAGCTCGCCACGACCCCCGGCTATACCGCTAGCTCGCTGGGAATTGTATAGAGTATAGACGACTAACATTGGATTTGGATTTTGGTACCGGTGTTGAGAATTGTCCGATATATTATGGATGCTCTAATAACACTAATAACGCCAGATATTATCTTTATCTATGCACAATAAGATTTATGAATTATCAATGAACAGTGTGGAACATGTATAATGAAATTTATAAAATCATAATCATAATCATAATCTTTATTGCTTATAACATGTCTATTAGGCTTTTAACTAGGCTAAGCCTGTATCTAGGGCATTTGCATGCTCGGCTAAGACGGGTTGTAACGCACGCAAACGAACTGATTAACTTTAAATATGGCGCCGATATTATCTGTCATCCTATAAATTGACGGAGATCGCAATAATGCTCGGCCTTACTTTTGACGCTGACTGTACTTCCAGGGACAGCTAGTGAACTATAATCTGCATCTTTAGGTATTTAAATAAAAGTAAACAAACAATTTGTACATTTTCGGGTAGTTACAACATTTATTGGTTAACCAACCAAATACAAAACCGCCTGGATCAGTCACTGAACGACCTGACTTCAACCTAAATTATTTGATCATGTAATGTTTTCATCTACTCAACTAGCTTAAGGAGCCATTTGAGGGTAGATTTTGTTTACTTTTATTTAAATACCTAAAGATACAGAGTATAGCAAAGGATGATTGTTACTATCAACCGCATTTTAAGTTTGACAGACTTTCGTCAACCATGAATAACGCCATAAGTACCAACTGATGTAAGTACCGGTTTATTTATATGTTAAACACAACTTGTGAAGTGTTGATAAGGAAACTACTTTCCTGAGAAACTCTTGAGTAATATCAATTAGAACGGAGGAAAAATATATTAGCGTGAGACCAAAAGGTCGTAAATGCATGAACCTTGTATGAAGATACGACATTAAGTTTCTATGGCAGAAATACTATTAATAAACAAACAATTTTACTTTCCGTTGAACGGAAAAACAACTCTAATAGAGATTAGGTTTTATCGAAGTAAAGTGTAGGTAATTTTACTACCTTACCTAGTAGGTAGGCCTACATTAAATAATTGCGGTAGGAAGAATCGATGCTCGAAACTAGACAATCGCGGTTGAGAGAACCAACCCTAAGGGATGATACCCTAAGGGAGTTGCACGCCGACTGCACGCCAACTCTGTTACAGATAGCCCCCTCTGCAGAGCATGCATGGAGGCAGAGGAGACAGCCGCCCAAGTCATTCTCGAATGCCCAGGGGTGGCAGAATACCGGGCACAACACCTCGGCTCGCCGGGGTCTCTCCCAGAAGTCGTCGGCAACGTCAAGGGTCTGCTAGGCTTCTTGGTAGAGTTGGGTTGGCAAGAATAGTGCCGGCAACCCATCACGCAAAACGTCGAGTTGCGGAAACCAAGCCCGCGAGAACCTTTAACCTAGGGTCCTAGCTAAATTAATTGTTCAATACTTACGCTATAGAATTTCCAATTTAAATAAAAATAAATAATAAAATAAATAAATTCTATAGGACATTTTTACACAAACTGACTAAGCCCCACGGTAAGCTCAAGAAGGCTTGTGTTGTGGGTACTGAGACAACGATATATATAATATATAAATACTTAAATAAATAGAAAACAACCATGACTCAGGAACAAATATCTGGTGGTATCATCATACAAATAAATGCCCTTACCAGGATTCGAACCCGGGACCATCGGCTTCATAGGCAGGGTCACTACCCACTAGGCCAGACCGGTCGTCAATTTACGTAGCAAGAACCCTAAATGGTATAACTATCCCGTGTGGCCCTAAAAGCTTAATACATATTATAGCTGACATTGGTCCTGGGTTCGAATACGTCTTCGTCACTTCGCCAGTAATGGACATTTTCTGTATCAGAATCTTGTATATGGGTAAATAATTTCACGGGTTTTACACATGTTTTCCTCTTGATTGTGGTTTTGATGTTGTTAAAACAAGATTTACGCATATTTTTGCGGTTACGGTAAGCATATGTGGTTTTCCTTAAAGTTAAGAACTGATAGAGAAAGGTGAGGTTAGTTAAAGATAAGGAAAATCAAGTAAACGAATAATAATCGAATTGACTCGCTAATCTTTTTACGTAAGAAGCGTTAGCAGAGTATGGATAAGGCGTGCGATGCGACTTTCAAACCGAAGTCGTAGGTTCAAACCCGAACTCGCATGTACAAACAGGAACACTCTTAACTGTCCATTGGTGGACCTTATGCCTTTTGTAATAAGGTTTAAGAACTGTCACTTAACAGTGTGGGCGATGGTACCAATACAAGTTACTTGGAAGTTATGTCTGAAATACAAATTGCTTTTATGTGGAGGAAAACAGGGAAACAGGCCTAATATAATAAATAAGGCCTACTGCTCTGTGTTGGAAAGTGAGATTATTCGTAAAAATGAGTGCCTGTGCCTCCTTGATGTGTAGGACTGTAGGTAATAAATAAAAATTAGGACAAAAATAATGTTACCTGTATCTCAAAATAAATAAATTAAGTGACTCTATATGACTTACTTACTACTTACTTACTTACTTGGTTGGCACGGTGACCCAAAATGAGTCTTGGCCTCCAACACAAGAGCACGCCACTTTGATCGATCCCTACTTGGACTCTATATGACACAGTGGGAAATACAAATAAAGTGAATGTCATACTGAAGGAGTTTCCCTATATTTGTCATATAACAACAGGGACTGTAGGATTTTCCTAACCAGAATTGAGGTCTTAACATTGTTGAAACTAATTTTGCTACTAATTTAACAAATTCACTAATATCACAAGCCTCACCAAGACCTCAGAACCTACTTAACCCTAAATAAAACACATTAAAATAACAACACATACCCTCTCCTCCAAATGTGTGACTCCAGCCAAGCTTTGATAAAACGTTGGTGTGTCCAGCTCCTGTACCGCATTGGCCTTCCCAGACAGCAACCATTTTGACAGCACCGTTGCGTCCTTGTGAATCAATAGCCAGGAACGGAACTGCTCAAATGTCACTTTGTCGTTCGGTCCGAACAGGCTGGTAAGTATTTCAGCACTACGATGAGCTCCGGTAAAGGGTAAAGATATGTTTTCCATGTGCAGGGCACTGGCAAAGTCCCATTTATATATGTAGGTGCCATTGTCGCCCTGATTGTTGACATATAATGTCCACAAAAATCTGAAAGAAGGGACTGTATGAGTTAAAAGTTATAATTACATATCAACTTTTTGACTGACACAAATCTGTCCACAACTTTTTTATGTTTCAGTTTATGGTACATTCAAGGCCCCAACTGTTAAACCTAATAATCAGAACCTAGTATATTACATGCCTGATTTCTTGGAAACTCCAGAGACATTTTGAGTAATGCAAGAGACACTCAAAACTATCCATCAAAAAGTTGATTCATCTATAAATGTGGAAGTATTGTTTGCAATCAAACCTAAGAATATAAATATGAAAGTGAATTAATTAGTCTTGTCAGCACAATAGAATATATGCAAATGAGGTGTAAAGCATTACATAATGCAGCATAAGCAAGTTAATAACTTACATAGTTAATAACCAAAACAATATGATACTTACAATTATCAAACACTGGAATTAACTGGTTTTCCAGTGCCAGGATGTTGATAAAGGATGAGGAAGATTATAATGTTTATAGGTAATACAATAAACATTAACTTAATTTACTACTTTGCAATCAATTAAGTTTGTTTATATCACTTATGTTTACAGATTAAAGTTACATCAAGTTGTTATTGACTTATAATTTGAGCTTTCTTCACGTCTCAGCAACAACACAACATTTGTAAACATTGCATTGCACCTCTAACAGGAAAATCAACTTAAATATGAGGTAAGATACTGATCATGGGAAAGTACAGTAAGAAAAATAGGGATACAGGCATTCTTACTTGATTTTCTCCTCTATGTTCCCCTTAGTAAGGACCACGATCCCACACAGCAGCTCCTTAAAGGCAATTCCTCTCTTGGTGCCACCACAGGCCTGATACAGCCAGTCCGCGACCTCATAAGGCACTCCGTCGCTCAAAACTTCGCGAACAAACGCCTCCAAGCTCAAGGACGTCCCGTTCGCGCCGGCACATCTCTTGAACGCTTCGCGAATACGCCTCAACTCGCTATCAGACACTGCAAACAATGATACGCGATTCAAATAAACTCAATTCATCTTCGACGCACTAAACTTTGAACACCGCGCATACCTCGTTTCACTGCATCCTCGTAAGATATAAAACAAGGTTTTGAGTCTTTCGCACCCATATTCGCGGGTTTTCAGCAATCATAACATTTTTAAAACGGTAATAAACACAAAGAAAGAGAAAATATTACAGCTGACAGCTCACGTCGTATGATCCGTAGCCATATTGAATATTTTTATTTTTTTTTCCTCGACCACATTCCGACTGGTTTTGCGATTGGCCGATTTTGCACGTTCCGTTTCACGTTATCGAACTCTGTAAATCAATGAAAGAGTACTTTTAAGTGATTGTTATCAACACAAATTAAAATAAAATAATCTTATTTTGTAACATAATTAATATTTAATACTTTGAGCTACCAAATCAAGTACTTAAATAATTAAATCAATTTATTCCGCAGGAGAAAATTTGATAAGAAGGTGCGTTTTAGTCTGTGGCAACCAGCTGATAAATTGACAAATTTGACAACTCATCTCGCTATTGATTGATGTTTACCCAGAGTTTTGTTGTACTTGTTATTGTTTTCGTCTTATTCGCAGAAATCTAAATACTTATCTAAATCTTTCCCAATCCCGGCTACATTTTATCGCCATGAAGTTAATGAACATAGCAGAAGTTAATAAAGCTTAGGTTTCGTTTTTATTTCGTAAATTATTTAAACCTTAAATGTCCGTGTCTTTGTGCGTTTTGAGTATAGAAATAGACGAGGACCTTCCCGACATGGGCGACAGTCCTGCTGAAATTGGTAAGCATTATTCCAACAGTAATAAATTGTCTAAACATGAGTAACTGAAAGGCTAACTACTTTTTCTTTGTTCTCTATTAACTTAAGAGAAATCATAAGTTACTTAATCATTTTTTAAATAACATATGCTTAATATACTTTGGCCAGGGACTCCCATTTCAAACATAGGTAGAGAGAATCATACTGTCTTTGTCTTATGCTGTACTAGCACCCATAAAAAAAGGATGAATACAGTTTTTTCCCTTCTTATTTACTGACAAATTGGGTTGGCCAGAATATATGTTACGACTTTCACCCAAAAACAATCTTTTAAAAACAAACCTTATTTTAAAAAATATTTTTTTCTTCTACCCTACAGAGGCTGCCAAAGAGCAGAAGAAAAAGGACCGTGGTGCACGGGAATCCAAAACCATTACAGTTGAGACATATGCCAGTGTCTTGCTTGGTCCTAATCCAGATATAGGTAATCAGCTTTAGTAATTTTTGTTACTAATTACATAACAAAAATCAAAATTACATTGAATTATCAATCATCATCAATTCAACATAATTATATGACTTGTCTTGATATTTTAGGCCAAAAATAACCACCCTATAACACCATCTTTTTGTATTTTTTCTTATGCAGATTTTTTCAACAGAAGCAAGATTCTGAAAAAGTCATGACTTTTACCATTTTCCCCTTTATTTTAAAATTTGTAGTATTTATTATTAATATTTCCATCAGGTATACTGCCCACTAGCTCCCGTCGGTCACCACCAAAAGACAGCATCATACCAGAAGATGATGACACCATCAGCTTCTTCTGCGGCAACCCTCTGGTTGAGGTCACTAAGGGGGTGTTGCATTTGTACAAGGAAAAGTGAGTATGGTAACTAAGGAATGAAAATTATGATGGGAAATAACTATGCTTCAAACTTAACCCTTTTCTCGGCAACATAATCTTGTAAAATACATAATTTTTACCCTCTTGTATGTTTTTGTTTTATCAGAATAAAAGTGAGACTTTTTTTAAGGCTTAAAACACCATTATAATTTTGATATACCTACTTTTATATTTACATACTGAACGGATTTTCATGTAGTTTTCACCTATCAATAGAGTGATTCTTGAGGAAGGTTAGGTGTATAATTTGTTAACCCATGCGAAGCCGGGGCGGGTTGCTAGTACTACATATAATAATTGCTTAGGGTGGTAATATTCCACCTGTCCAATTTCTTTGTCCAATGTGTATTGCGTGTCACATTTTGCTTTAATGAAAGAGTGAGAAATACTGACATTGGATAAAGAAATCGGATGGGTAGAATACCACCCTTAGTTACTCTGTGGGTGTAATGATTTGACCCCCTCAAGCATGTTTAGTTACAATGTTATTGTTAACATTGTCAAAATAATTACTTCAGTAAAGGCGTCAATTTTGGCCCTATAAAGACCATTTTTTAATGTGTAGTGAGCTGAAGGAAGCACCAGAGGCCAAGATGCTGTGCCTCCTCTCCGTACCGGGGTCGCTCGGCGCCAGCGACCTGCTGGCGTTCGCGGCGGCCTGCCAGCAGGACATCGCGCACGTCCGCGTACTGCGCGACGGCTCGCCCGACCACTACATGGCTTTACTTACGTAAGTATGCTCACGCTCTACCATGGCACACCACTGAGCTCGATCCTCAGCTGTCCTTCTCCAAACACTGCTGCTGCCTTCTGAATATCATCGCCCCATCTAGTTACAGGACGCTAAGCACAGTTGCGAAGGCCGTAGGCCGAGCTCTGCGTATTGTACGCGCTTCCCGCAAGTATCTTAATTACGAAGGCCGAAGGCCCGAAGCGTCCTAGAGGTGCGCGCCTTTGTCGAAGTATAATATTTGTCTTATCAGGATTCGAACCCGGGATCTCCTGCTTCGTAGGCAAGGTCACTACCGATTAAGCTGGGAGACCCTCCAAATGTGGAATACACTTCATGAGAATTTAACATCTATTTAAAAATACCGGCTTAAGAGCATACCATGGTTTTGTAGCGTCCAACTTGCGATATGGGATATTGATATGGGGAAATTCTGTACACATTCATCGTACTTTTCTAGCGCAAAAACAATGTGTAAGAGCAATTGCCAACATTCACATACCAACATCCTGCAAGGAATATTTTGTTAGCTTAAACTTACTAACAGTACACTCAATGTATATTTATGAAGTATGTATATTTGTTAAGCTACACAATGAAATGTTCACAAAGAAAAGAGAGGTAACACACATCAACACACGATATCCGGATAGACTCGTGCTCCCAAAAATGCACACTTCAATGAGGGGTAGAAATTGTTACGCCATGTGCATTAAAATATTTAATCATTTACCAGAGCAATTAAGAGAACTACCGCTCAAAAAATTAAGGTACAAATTATTTACTTGGCTGGTTAACAAATGTTTTTATAGTACCACTGAATATTTTAATAATGTAAGTACTTAACATCTAGGTTATTTTAGCGAGTAAAAAAGTAAGATTTGCATGACTTATTTAAGTCTAGATATATGGACCTGTATATCTGTATTAGCCTAAGATCTGTAAAATACTATATCTATTGCAAATAAAGATTTATGATTTATGATTATGATTTATGAAAAGTAAAAGGTTAATTGTCTTCCCTCAGGTTCCGCAGTAACGAAGCGGCCCGCGAATTCCACAGCGCCTTCGACGGTGTCCCGTACAGCAGCCTCGAGCCCGCAGCCGTATGCCGCGCGGCCTGGGTGGCGCGCGTCGCCAGCGCGCGCAGCGGGGCGCCGCCGGCCGCGCACACGGAGCTGCCGACCTGCCCCGTGTGCCTCGGTTAGTCTCCACAGCAGCCAGCATACAGCAGCCTCGAGCCCGCAGCCGTATGCCGCGCGGCCTGGGTGGCGCGCGTCGCCAGCGCGCGCAGCGGGGCGCCGCCGCCCGCGCACACGGAGCTGCCGACCTGCCCCGTGTGCCTCGGTTAGTCTCCACAGCAGCCAGCATACAGCAGCCTCGAGCCCGCAGCCGTATGCCGCGCGGCCTGGGTGGCGCGCGTCGCCAGCGCGCGCAGCGGGGCGCCGCCGGCCGCGCACACGGAGCTGCCGACCTGCCCCGTGTGCCTCGGTTAGTCTCCACAGCAGCCAGCATACAGCAGCCTCGAGCCCGCAGCCGTATGCCGCGCGGCCTGGGTGGCGCGCGTCGCCAGCGCGCGCAGCGGGGCGCCGCCGCCCGCGCACACGGAGCTGCCGACCTGCCCCGTGTGCCTCGGTTAGTCTCCACAGCAGCCAGCATACAGCAGCCTCGAGCCCGCAGCCGTATGCCGCGCGGCCTGGGTGGCGCGCGTCGCCAGCGCGCGCAGCGGGGCGCCGCCGCCCGCGCACACGGAGCTGCCGACCTGCCCCGTGTGCCTCGGTTAGTCTCCACAGCAGCCAGCATACAGCAGCCTCGAGCCCGCAGCCGTATGCCGCGCGGCCTGGGTGGCGCGCGTCGCCAGCGCGCGCAGCGGGGCGCCGCCGCCCGCGCACACGGAGCTGCCGACCTGCCCCGTGTGCCTCGGTTAGTCTCCACAGCAGCCAGCATACAGCAGCCTCGAGCCCGCAGCCGTATGCCGCGCGGCCTGGGTGGCGCGCGTCGCCAGCGCGCGCAGCGGGGCGCCGCCGCCCGCGCACACGGAGCTGCCGACCTGCCCCGTGTGCCTCGGTTAGTCTCCACAGCAGCCAGCATACAGCAGCCTCGAGCCCGCAGCCGTATGCCGCGCGGCCTGGGTGGCGCGCGTCGCCAGCGCGCGCAGCGGGGCGCCGCCGGCCGCGCACACGGAGCTGCCGACCTGCCCCGTGTGCCTCGGTTAGTCTCCGCAGCAGCCAGCATACAGCAGCCTCGAGCCCGCAGCCGTATGCCGCGCGGCCGGGGTGGCGCGCGTCGCCAGCGCGCGCAGCGGGGCGCCGCCGCCCGCGCACACGGAGCTGCCGACCTGCCCCGTGTGCCTCGGTTAGTCTCCACAGCAGCCAGCATACAGCAGCCTCGAGCCCGCAGCCGTATGCCGCGCGGCCTGGGTGGCGCGCGTCGCCAGCGCGCGCAGCGGGGCGCCGCCGCCCGCGCACACGGAGCTGCCGACCTGCCCCGTGTGCCTCGGTTAGTCTCCACAGCAGCCAGCATACAGCAGCCTCGAGCCCGCAGCCGTATGCCGCGCGGCCTGGGTGGCGCGCGTCGCCAGCGCGCGCAGCGGGGCGCCGCCGCCCGCGCACACGGAGCTGCCGACCTGCCCCGTGTGCCTCGGTTAGTCTCCACAGCAGCCAGCATACAGCAGCCTCGAGCCCGCAGCCGTATGCCGCGCGGCCTGGGTGGCGCGCGTCGCCAGCGCGCGCAGCGGGGCGCCGCCGCCCGCGCACACGGAGCTGCCGACCTGCCCCGTGTGCCTCGGTTAGTCTCCGCAGCAGCCAGCATACAGCAGCCTCGAGCCCGCAGCCGTATGCCGCGCGGCCTGGGTGGCGCGCGTCGCCAGCGCGCGCAGCGGGGCGCCGCCGCCCGCGCACACGGAGCTGCCGACCTGCCCCGTGTGCCTCGGTTAGTCTCCACAGCAGCCAGCATACAGCAGCCTCGAGCCCGCAGCCGTATGCCGCGCGGCCTGGGTGGCGCGCGTCGCCAGCGCGCGCAGCGGGGCGCCGCCGCCCGCGCACACGGAGCTGCCGACCTGCCCCGTGTGCCTCGGTTAGTCTCCGCAGCAGCCAGCATACAGCAGCCTCGAGCCCGCAGCCGTATGCCGCGCGGCCTGGGTGGCGCGCGTCGCCAGCGCGCGCAGCGGGGCGCCGCCGCCCGCGCACACGGAGCTGCCGACCTGCCCCGTGTGCCTCGGTTAGTCTCCACAGCAGCCAGCATACAGCAGCCTCGAGCCCGCAGCCGTATGCCGCGCGGCCTGGGTGGCGCGCGTCGCCAGCGCGCGCAGCGGGGCGCCGCCGCCCGCGCACACGGAGCTGCCGACCTGCCCCGTGTGCCTCGGTTAGTCTCCACAGCAGCCAGCATACAGCAGCCTCGAGCCCGCAGCCGTATGCCGCGCGGCCTGGGTGGCGCGCGTCGCCAGCGCGCGCAGCGGGGCGCCGCCGCCCGCGCACACGGAGCTGCCGACCTGCCCCGTGTGCCTCGGTTAGTCTCCACAGCAGCCAGCATACAGCAGCCTCGAGCCCGCAGCCGTATGCCGCGCGGCCTGGGTGGCGCGCGTCGCCAGCGCGCGCAGCGGGGCGCCGCCGCCCGCGCACACGGAGCTGCCGACCTGCCCCGTGTGCCTCGGTTAGTCTCCACAGCAGCCAGCATACAGCAGCCTCGAGCCCGCAGCCGTATGCCGCGCGGCCTGGGTGGCGCGCGTCGCCAGCGCGCGCAGCGGGGCGCCGCCGCCCGCGCACACGGAGCTGCCGACCTGCCCCGTGTGCCTCGGTTAGTCTCCACAGCAGCCAGCATACAGCAGCCTCGAGCCCGCAGCCGTATGCCGCGCGGCCTGGGTGGCGCGCGTCGCCAGCGCGCGCAGCGGGGCGCCGCCGCCCGCGCACACGGAGCTGCCGACCTGCCCCGTGTGCCTCGGTTAGTCTCCACAGCAGCCAGCATACAGCAGCCTCGAGCCCGCAGCCGTATGCCGCGCGGCCTGGGTGGCGCGCGTCGCCAGCGCGCGCAGCGGGGCGCCGCCGCCCGCGCACACGGAGCTGCCGACCTGCCCCGTGTGCCTCGGTTAGTCTCCGCAGCAGCCACCATACAGCAGCCTCGAGCCCGCAGCCGTATGCCGCGCGGCCTGGGTGGCGCGCGTCGCCAGCGCGCGCAGCGGGGCGCCGCCGCCCGCGCACACGGAGCTGCCGACCTGCCCCGTGTGCCTCGGTTAGTCTCCACAGCAGCCAGCATACAGCAGCCTCGAGCCCGCAGCCGTATGCCGCGCGGCCTGGGTGGCGCGCGTCGCCAGCGCGCGCAGCGGGGCGCCGCCGCCCGCGCACACGGAGCTGCCGACCTGCCCCGTGTGCCTCGGTTAGTCTCCGCAGCAGCCTCGAGCCCGCAGCCATATGTCGTGCTATCGCACCACCATCCATTATCACCAGCGCTTCCATCCAAATCCTTCAATTTTTGTTATTTTTTTGCATATATATAAAACTTTTTTTTACAGAGCGTATGGACGAAAGCGTAGCCGGCGTGCTAAGCGTGCAGTGCGCGCACGCGTTCCACGCGGACTGCCTGGTGAGATGGCGAGATGCTTCCTGTCCTGTCTGCCGCTGCGCGCAGACCCCGGAACCCAGGGGGCATGCCACCTGTGCTATGTGCGAGGAGGAACAGGATTCTTCTGCTTTAGGTAAGTTCATTGAAGCGCTCGTCGCCCCGCTACCCGCTGGCGTCAGACCGCAGCCTTAGGATCGGGTGCACGAAACTATTTAAAACATTTGCAAAGTTTTATTGTATGATGTTTCATACTTCAGCCCTGAATGACGGAGATCAATCTGTCTATCAAATGTGGATGATGGTGCAACTGAACCTTAATCTGGTTTACAAGTTTTTTCAAGCCATAGCTCTACTCGGCCAATGGGTAACATGATGACTTTAAAATTTTGGCCATATTTTCAACCTAATCTCGAAGTTTTCTAAGGGAGGGGTATTTTTTACGATTTTATGCTATACATATACGGTGAACTCTTTCTAATACAGTGATATGATTTGCAGAAGAGGGCCTAGAGGAGGGTCGCGAGCACAGCGGCATTTTCGAAGGTCAGCCGGACGGCGAAGGCGGCTCGCTGTGGATCTGTCTTATCTGTGGAAACGTCGGCTGCGGAAGGTATGTCAAAAATTGAAAAAAAAAAATCGATACCCATTTCTATTTTATTTCAAGAATCATAATTTCACTCGTTAAACTTTCCCTATTATTACTGGTAGAGTTTTAAAGAGTAAGTTCGGTTTTGCCAGCTATATCAGAGCTCACGCTCGTATTTAACCAGGGTCGCCGTTGCCGATTACTGCAGCATGACTAATCGAGTTATAGTTATATTATATACTACTATACTGGGTCAAGCAGATCTTGTCAGTAGAAAAAGGCGGCAAATTTGAAAAATGTAGGCGCGAAAGGATATCATCCCATAGAAAATTTGAATTTCGCGCCTTTTTCTACTGACCGGATTTGCTTGATCATCTATATCTTCAGTAACTAATTTGGTGTTTGTAGAGTGTCATGCGTTAAAAAAAATAAGTTTTCCCTCTTCCTAGGTACGAAAACGGGCACGCTGCGAAACACTTCCTGACGTCCAACCATACGTACGCCCTGCAACTGGGATCGAACAGGGTGTGGGACTACGCTGGTAAGATGACATTTTATTGTTTATTATTTCAAAAAGTGTTTCTCAATCACGACGCGACCGAAAATCATACACACCATCGTGTGACAAAGTTTCTGTCGGGATGCGATAACAACATTTTTTACGTTTCTGGGTGGCTGCCCACGGAGCGGCAGCTGACGTCCACTAGAGTTCATTAGCCATCAGATGGGCTTTAGGAGTCTATGGCAATTGAAAAACTTTCTGATTTTTTTACAGGTGATAACTTCGTCCACCGCCTGGTCCAAAACAAGGCCGACGGCAAACTCGTCGCGTCCGATACCGGCGATGAGGCCTGCGGCGGGGACAAGTTCGACTCGGCACAGCTGGAATTCACACACATACTCACACAACAGCTGGACAGCCAGCGGCAGTATTACGAGGGACGGATACAGGAGTAAGTACCATAGTGATCCTTATTGCTATGTTATGATTGTCGACCGAGCTAACAACAACTCGCCCGAAGTCACTAAAATTGCGAATTGCGACGTCGTTCAATCATATATCTACCTTGGGGCACTCATAACAAACAGTGGTGGATGTGCGGATGAAATCAAACGACGCATGGCTATCACCAGATCAGCCATGGATCGGCTCAGAAAAATATGGAGAAACAGAAACATCACAAAGGCCACTAAAATACGACTTGTCAGGGCACTAGTGTTTCCCATATTTCTTTATGGTGCTGAGACGTGGACTCTAAGGGAAAGCGAGAAAAAGAAGATCGACGCTCTAGAAATGTGGTGCTGGAGAAAAATGCTTGGCGTAACCTGGACACAGTTCCGAACCAACGTCTCAATTCTCCAGGAACTTGGTATTAAACAACGTCTTTCTTCCATCGTCCAGTGTCGTATTCTCACTTTCTTTGGACATATTACGCGTCGAGATGATACATCTGTGGAACGACTTGTAGTGCAGGGAAAAGTCGAAGGCACAAGGCGCGGTAGGTCACCAATGCGTTGGTCAGACCTAGTCAAAAGTGCATTCAATGAACCACTCCATGAATGTACAAGAAGGGCTACAGTACGGGAGGAATGGCGACGGATTGTGAAGCTTGCCACCGGCCCTGACATGACGACCACGACCACTCTGACAAGAGTGTGACGACAAAGAAGAAGAATTGCTATGTTGGTAAGGTCTGCAGTTCGACTCCGCACAGCTGGAGTTCACACACATACTCACACAACAACTGGACAGCCAACGGCAGTATTACGAGGGACGGATACAGGAGTAAGTACCATAGTGATCTTTATTGCTATGTAGATAAGGTCTAAAGTTCGACTTCACACAGCTGGAGTTCACACACATACTAACACAACAACTGGACAGCCAACGGCAGTATTACGAGGGACGGATACAGGAGTAAGTACCATAGTGATCCTTATTGCTATGTATAGTTCGTTTTTTTTAGCATTAGAAAGAACTTGACAGAAGGTAAGCGATCTTGACATGTCTTTTAATTGAAAAACGCTTTTGAAAAATCAGTAACTATAACTTATGAAAGCAGAAGAATATAAATGATCGTATTAGATTCATAATTGTTACATATTTGCCGTAACTTATTTTTAAAATGTGTTTTTTAATTAAAAGACACATCAAGATTGTTTACCTTATTTCTAATGCTAAAAAAAACGAAGTATAGGTAAGGTCTAAAGTTCAACTCCGCACAGCTGGAGTTCACACACATACTCACACAACAACTGGGCAGCCAACGGCAGTATTATGAGGGACGGACGGTCCCGTTTTTACCCTTTGGGTACGGAACCCTAAAAATAAAGTTTTTAATATAATTCCATGTCAATTTTAATAACAAAACCTCCGTGAATCACGCATATTTTTCGACTTTATAATACGTGAGTGACCCGTTGTTAATATATTTAATTGTTTTTCAGATTAGAAGCAGCACATTCATCTGAAACTGCGGCGTTGCGAACTCGCGCCACGGCGGCCGAAGCGGATGCAACCACGCTGCGCAAGCAGCTCGCCACGTTAGACAAGGACAACAAGAATTTAGAGAGAAAACTGCAACAGGTCACCGCCAAGTGAGTACTAACCTGAGGACCGCGAAACACGCGCAGAGGGGCTACTAGTACAGCGGCCAGAGGGGCTTATATACTGGTTGATGTGACTGGACAGTATCGTACCGACGAGTGGTACCGTTATGTTCGGCAGAGTTTACTGAGTACGAAATAAGAACTCGTCACTTCCTAAGACTGTGGAGGGGATAACTGTGACGTCACAAAGATGGCGGTCCCGGATTTCAAAGTTTTGATAATTACTCGGCAAGTTATTATCAGATTTTTAAAAATGAGGTGTCCTATGATAGCTGATGAAATGTAGAATAAAACATGCCATATAACTAATAGTGTAATTTAATTAATATTTTTTTTATTTACAAAAATCCGAAAATTTTACATTGGGCCTTTTTTTGTAGCCCAAAAAACACAATGTAAACGGCCACATAGATGAAAAATATGTCATATAAATCATTTAGATACATAAATAACCTATACGTTTCTTTTTGAATTTTGTAAATCGGATAATAAATAAGTAAACTACGATGATTTTACCGCAGGCGCGGCACATCGCACGGCGCGCGCTCGGATACTTGGAGGCGCGACTGAGAACGCTACTTAGAAGCTTAATTGAAATTACTTGAAGTTAAGGTCAGCTTGTGATTCTGCACAAGAAAAATGTTGCGCAAATCTCAACCATAATGTCGGTATTTATGTAAGCGGCAAGCAATAGTGTAGCTTATTGCAATGAGATAAAGTCTACCATTTTTTGTTATTTTGAGTAGGTAGTGGTACTTAACTCTTATTTTCTCAAAAGTCAAGCAATTTCCGTCAGTAGAAAACAGCGGCAAAAATAAAAAAAAATAGCAGCGAATGGTAATCGTCCCATAGAATCGCGCCTTTTTTACTGACAAACTTGTTTGACCGGCTGTAAAAGTCTGGATTTCGCCACAGCAAAGACGCATACAAATTCCATCATTTGTCGAGTTCCAAACTTTAAAAAAAGTTGGCCATATTAATATCCAGATTATTAAATTTTTCGCCAATCTGATTAAATTGCCCGCTCGAATCAGGAGGTGCGGACGCAAACGCTAATTTGGCTCGCCGAATTCAGCCGCCGATAATGACCAATATTACCGATAAGATGAGGTGCGGACGCAAGAATACCGATTTGTGAGGCCAGTATTTTTCATTGTGGGGCATTTTTTCAATTTAGAGGGCTCTAATATCACCATAAATCTAAAATTGGAGACTGGCGCCAATTTCATTTCTGATCAAATCGACCGATTTGATCAGTCCCGTCTGGATACCGCTTAAATGAAGGCGTAGATCCATTAAACAGCCAGACAGATGATCGATACTTATTATATTGGTAGCGCGACTATTTAGCTGTCTCAAATAGGTTGGCGTATTTGCAGCAGAAAAATACACCTCTATTATTTTATTTAAAAAAATAAAAAGGCGGCAAAGCAAAACTTTTCAATTGTTTTTAGTTTTTTCTGTGAAAATATATACATAAGAACATTGCATCTGTAGAATATTTCTATAACTTATACTTATTTATTACTTAATTTCATATTTCTTGCACCATTTTTGAGTAAAGCAGTATAAATGACTCGGCTGGAAGGCTTCTTCCGAGCCTCGACAAAAATGTACTATTAATAGCTTGAATAAAACTTAATTTAATGATTCCTCAAAACGCCGTAAACTGTTTTCAGACACATTTTTTAGATTACCTCTTGATTGGCATATAATACAACGAGTCCAATCGACACTTTTTCGTAAAAATAAACTTTCAACAGTCTCAAACATCTGTCAAATTAACATAGAACATGTAGACTCATATATTTACCTTGGCAAAATGATATCTTTTGACCCAAACAGTGGCCCTGATGAAATCAAGCGTAGAATAAACTTATCGTGGAAAAAGTTCTGGGCACTGAAAGAAATCTTTAAAAGCGATATGCCTTTATCAATTAAGAAAAAAGTTATGGACAGCTGTATTTTACCCTGCCTCACTTAATAGCTCGCAAACATGGCCACTGACTAATAATAGCAAGCAGGGCATACGTTCATGTCAATCAGCCATGGAAAGGTCAGTACTAAAAATCAGAAGAATAGACAAAGTACGCAACGTGATAATTAAGGAAAAAACCAAATTCATAGACTTTTTAGTACAGGCACTAAAGCTAAAATGGAGATGGGCAGGCCATCTGGCAAGACTGCAGGATGGTCGTTGGACGAAAGCAGCTACGGTGTGGCTCGGACCCACAGGAAAGCGCGGCAGAGGCAAGCCGCGCACGCGCTGGTCAGACGACCTTACGGCGGTCGCTGGCTCAAACTGGATAGCGACAGCTTCAGACAGAGAGCTCTGGAAAACCTTGGAGGAGGCCTATACCCTATAAAAAAGGGGTTCTCATTCATTCTTTTTATCTTTATTTATTTTGTAAATTATCATATTATTTGTGTAACGATGTTGAGAAATTAAAGGCTTTTTATTTATTTATTTATAATGATAAAACAAACATTATTTTAATTACTTATAGTTCGTAAAAACTTCTATATTAAGTTATCATAATTTATTGTGAATTGCATAGAAATGTTGGATAAATCGCTTGCCAGGCTACTTATGCTTAAAATATCATTAATTTGGTTCAATTATTATTTTGATTAGTTCTCACTAATTATCTTTATTTAATTAATAAATAAAGTGTAGAGTTTTTTGTTATTTTTATTGTTTGTTTATTTCCAGATACTTGTTTATGAGATGATAAGCACCAGTTACACCCACATTTTTTTGGTTATTTTAATATCTTTGATATGATATATCATATTTTAAAAAACGTTAAGTAGTTTTTGATCTACACTATACAATACAGCCCTCTCAGTCGCGCCTCCAAGTACCCGAGCGCGCGCCGTGCGATGCGCCGCGCCTGCGGTAAAATCATCGTAGTTTACTTATTTATTATCCGATTTACAAAATTCAAAAAGAAACGTATAGGTTATTTATGTATCTAAATGATTTATATGACATATTTTTCATCTATGTGGCCGTTTACATTGTGTTTTTTGGGCTACAAAAAAAGGCCCAATGTAAAATTTTCGGATTTTTGTAAATAAAAAAAATATTAATTAAATTACACTATTAGTTATATGGCATGTTTTATTCTACATTTCATCAGCTATCATAGGACACCTCATTTTTAAAAATCTGATAATAACTTGCAGAGTAATTATCCAAACTTTGAAATCCGGGACCGCCATCTTTGTGACGTCACAGTTATCCCCTCCACAGTCTTAGGAAGTGACGAGTTCTTATTTCGTACTCAGTAAACTCTGCCGAACACAACGGTACCACTCGTCGGTACGATACTGTCCAGTCACATCAACCAGTGTATAAGCCCCTCTGGCCGCTGTACTATACCGCGAAAACCGAAATTCGCAAATTGCGGGGATCTTTCTCTTTTACTCCAATGAAGGCGCAATAAGAGTTATAAGAGTGACAGAGAAAGATGCCCGCAATTTGCGAACTTCGATTTTCGTGGTTATAGCCCAGAGCCAAGGGTAGGAACCTAGAGCGTTCGGGTATTTTCGGCTCCGTTCGGCTCAGCATTGCTCCGAGCAATTATAAGGGTTGGCACAACTTGACATCCATTTGCGTGAACGTACTCTACATATATTCTGAGAAATTCATGCATTGATACAAGTCGAGGTTCGAACCCGCGATCTTTTGTTGAAAACCGCCAGGACACTAACGCTTCAAAGTGACTCATAAGGTGAAGGTGGTATAGGTTACGATCGCTAAATATGCTGACATTTTGACCCTTTTGTTGCAGAGTGACGTCACTACAGAGCTCGCTGGCCGAAGAGCGAGGTTTGGCGGCGGCTATGGCCGCCAACCAGGCCGAGTGGCAGTCTAGAGCGCAAGCTAGGGAGGATGAGTTCAAAACACAGGTAAATAACACAATAAAACACAGGTAAATAACAATAATCTATGATTCCAACCTATAGGAAATTAGGACAAACACGTTAAACTTGGAACAGATGGCGCAACAATTGTATTTCTGTGTTCGAGTTCCAGGTGTAGAATAAAAAAATGTTTATGAGTTATGCGCTCTTAGCTCACAGCTATAAAAATGCCTCAACCTTAACTTTTATATTATTTTTGTGCAAAATTGTATCACGTTTTGTGAATACATCTAATACTCATAGTCTAATAAAACATGGTCTTCCATTCCCAGAGTGACACGGGGCTACGTCACAACAACATGGCCGCTATATATAGCGCTATCGCATATTATCATATAGCGCTGTCGCATGATGACGTAAGCCCGTGTCAGTTAGGTGACCTAGAAAAGACGGGAATGGAGTACCAGGCGGAGTATATTATTATACCATGCTAATACTTATCAAAAAACAAGCAAAGCGGAGCCTTTTCTAGAGTTCCATTTTTTAATCTCATTATTTCCGACAGGTGACTGAACTAAAAGAGCAGCTCCGCGACGTGATGTTCTTCGTCGAAGCCCGAGGCCAGCTAGAGCGCACAGAGACCGCCAGCCGGGATGAGATCGCCGAAGCCAGCGTCAGCGTGGCGCCCGCCGCCAAGCCTAGACGGAAGCGCCGATAGCGGCCAAATACTTAGCATCCGTGGCGATAGTTATTTTTTTAATTATGACGGTTACCGCTGAAGCGTTTTTCAACCGTTAGCTCTGATGTAAATAAAATAAATGAGTCGAATATATGGTTGATTTAATGATTTACGATTACGACTTTAAAATTATACTAAACTTTATGTATTTACTTTATTATATTATCTATGAAATGGTAGCAACTGTGGCCAGTCAAATTATTCTTAAGCGTCAATGTCTGTTTATTGGAATTCTGTTTCATTGTGCAGCTGTAATTTATTTGATGTATCCGATAGTTTTGATAAATCCGTTTTCTAGAATATCATATATGCCTAAATTATGCATTATCAGGTTGGATATGAAAAGAATTGGACTGATAAAACTATTAAAACTAAATAACAATGCAACTGACTATTGGCAATTGTAAATCAAGAAAAGATGCAATTTCTTTAAGACTTAACTTAGTTAAGAGCGCTCTTACAAGAAAAGTCGAAATAATGCAAAATTGATGATACTAGTCGACAAAATTCAGGACTTTGCGCTCATTATTAGAAACAATGAGTACTTGTTCCAGTAAAAGCGTCTTCTTATCTTTATAAATATCGTTGTAAATATTAGAAAAAGGACTTATTAAATTAGTAATGATTTTTTTTCTGATGGTCGTTTCCGAAAAACCCCGTGAAGCACTGAATGGCGAGCTCTTATTTGGAAATGTTGAGAATTTTACTCTGCTAAACCTGGATATTTTGTATTACTAATACCCTGTACTTTAGGCATATCAAACTATATTTTTCCTACATACCTTTGAGAAAGAGAAAATCAAAGTAAAACGAACTCGATTTTCTCTCCGAAACAAGTGTCAATTCCTACGAAAATCTACTTAATATCCAAGTCATTTTCATACTCAAGCAATCTGCAACGTTTGCTTATACTGTTGGTATACATTAGTGTTTATGAAATTCTACTATAATTTTTTGGCAATTTTTTGAAAACTACTCTATATTACCGATGACGCGCGCTGCGCCAGCTCAGTGCCGCGGCAGAGCTTGTAGAGGCAGGACGTGTGTCGGTCGGCTCCGCACATTTTCAACGGCGACGACGAGGTTTTTTATCATTGTGTGCAGCGGGCGCCGTGTAAAACGCTATACCGTGTGCGTGTAAACCGCAACGAGAGACTTTGATCCTAGCACTGTTTTTATAGTATTATAATTTATAATGGTACAGTTTAATAAACTACCGGACAGGATTAAAAATATTTGAAACTTCCTGACATTCTATATGTATTTATTTGACTCAAGATAGTACTCAGGGTCTGATGATGGAGCCGGAAGGTGGTCACCGGTACCAATCAACCATGCAACTAAACCACTTCGTGTTTGGGCTCGTTTGATTCGGCTCAACAAGATCTTTGACTTAAGATAGTACTCAGGGTCTGATGATGGAGCCGGAAGGTGGTCACCAGTACCAATCAACAATGCAACTAAACCACTTCGTGTTTAGGCTCGTTTTATACGTCACAACAAGATCTTTGACTTAAGATAGTACTCAGGGTCTGATGATGGAGCCGGAAGGTGGTCACCGGTACCAATCAACCATGCAACTAAACCACTTCGTGTTTGGGCTCGTTTGATTCGTCTCAACAAGATCTTTGGCACAAGATAATACTCAGGGTCTGATGATGAAGCCGGAAGGTGGTCACCGGTACCAATCAACCATGCAACTAAACCACTTCGTGTTTAGGCTCGTTTGATTCGTCTCAACAAGATCTTTGACACAAGATAGTACTCAGGGTCTGATGATGGAGCCGGCAGGTGGTCACCGGTACCAATCAACCATGCAACTAAACCACTTCGTGTTTAGGCTCGTTTGATTCGTCTCAACAAGACCTTGGACACAAGATAGTACTCAGGATCTGATGATGGAGCTGGAAGGTGGCCACGGGTACCAGTCTACCATGTAACTGAACCACTTCGTGTTTGGGCTCGTTTGATTCGTCTCAACAAGATCTTTGACACAAGATAGTACTCAGGGTCTGATGATGGAGCCGGCAGGTGGTCACCGGTACCAATCAACCATGCCACTAAACCACTTCATGTTTTAGTGGCATGGCACTTAGCATCAATATGTATTCGTAATAAGTAATAACTGAGGCAAAAAGAATCTAAATTCCACATGTATGCAGACAGGGATGACAGACGCCGGAAATCCCGTACATAAAGATGCTATCACTGCCATGCGACATTTGAATAAGTTTAGAATTTATTGGCAAAGACTAGATTATTAGAAGAACTTCGTGTTTAGGCTAGTTTTATTCGTTTCTATAAGATCTTTGACACAAGATAGTATTCAGGGTCTAATGTTGGAGCCGGAAGGTGGTCACCGGTACCAATCAACCATGCAACTAAACCACTTCGTGTTTATGCTCGTTTGATTCGTCTCAACAAGACCTTGGACACAATAGTACTCAGGATCTGATGATGGAGCTGGAAGGTGGCCACGGGTACCAGTCTACCATGTAACTGAACCACTTCGTGTTTGGGCTCGTTTGATTTGTCGCAACAAGATCTTTGACACAAGGTAGTACTGAGGGTCTGATGATGGATCCGGAAGGTGGTGACCGGTACCAATCAACCATGCAACTAAACCACTTCGTGTTTGGCTTCGTTCGATTCGTCGCAACAAGATCTTTGACACAAGTTAGTACTCAGGGTCTGATGATGGAGCTGGACTGTGGCCACGGGTACCAGTCTACCATGTAACTGAACCACTTCGTGTTTGGGCTCGTTTGATTTGTCGCAACAAGATCTTTGACACAAGGTAGTACTGAGGGTCTGATGATGGATCCGGAAGGTGGTGACCGGTACCAATCAACCATGCAACTAAACCACTTCGTGTTTGGCTTCGTTCGATTCGTCGCAACAAGATCTTTGACACAAGTTAGTACTCAGGGTCTGATGATGGAGCTGGACTGTGGCCACGGGTACCAGTCTACCATGTAACTGAACCACTTCGTGTTTGGGCTCGTTTGATTTGTCGCAACAAGATCTTTGACACAAGGTAGTACTGAGGGTCTGATGATGGATCCGGAAGGTGGTCACCGGTACCAATCAACCATGCAACTAAACCACTTCGTGTTTGGCTTCGTTCGATTCGTCGCAACAAGATCTTTGACACAAGTTAGTACTCAGGGTCTGATGATGGAGCTGGACTGTGGCCACGGGTACCAGTCTACCATGTAACTGAACCACTTCGTGTTTGGGCTCGTTTGATTTGTCGCAACAAGATCTTTGACACAAGGTAGTACTGAGGGTCTGATGATGGATCCGGAAGGTGGTCACCGGTACCAATCAACCATGCAACTAAACCACTTCGTGTTTGGGCTCGTTTGATTCGTCGCAATAAGATGTTTGACACAAGATACTACTCAGGGTCTGATGATGGAGCTGATGATGATAGACAGGTACCCGTCGCCACCTTCGCGCTCCATCATCAGACCCTGAGTACTACCTTGTGTCAAAGATCTTGTTGAGATGAATAAAACGTGCCTAAACACGAAATGGTTTAGTTGCATGGTTGATTGGTACCGGTGACCACCTTCCGGCTCCAACATAAGACCCTGAGTACTATCTTGTGTCAAAGATCTTGTTGAAACGAATAAAACGAGCCTAAACACGAAGTGGTTTAGTTGCATGGTTGATTGGTACCGGTGACCACCTTCCAGCTCCATCATCAGACTCTGAGTATCACCTAGTGTCAAAGATCTTGTTGAGACGAATCAAACGATCCTAAACACGATGTGGTTTAGTTGCATGGTTGATTGGTAATGGTACCTTCCAGCTCCATCATCAGACCCCGAGTACTGTCTTGTGTCAAAGATCTTGTTGAGACGAATCAAACGAGCCCAAACACGAAGTTGTTTAGTTACATGATAGACTGGTACCCGTGGCCACCTTCCAGCTCCATCATCAGACCCTGTGTATCTTCAGTGTCAAAGATCTTGTTGAGACGAATCAAACGAGCCTAATCATGTTACTACATGGTTGATTGGTATCCGTGACCACCTTAATCATCATCAGATCCTCAGTACCAGTTCGTTTTTAAACCCTCGTTGATACAAACTTTACAACCTATAGGTACCGAATGCAATGACGAAACATGTAAATAAGCGAGTAGGTACCTATAATTTCTTTCGAGTAATATACCTTCATAAGTACGAGTATGGGGCTATTCATAAATTACGTCGTTTCAAATGGGAGGAGTGGGGGGGGGGGGGGGTCTGGACATCGGATGATGGTAACATGACGTAGGAGGAAACAGATTCATCCGAAGCTTGATTTTTGGATGATTTGAGGGGTGGGGGGGGGGTCAAAAATAGATGACGTAATTTATGAACAGCCCCTATGTACATTTGCACTGCATTTAGTATTTTCGTACTTACCAAATAACACTTTTAGAACTTTAAAAGTTAAGTACAGTTAGTGTTGTTATGGTTGATTTCAATATGCTTCGCGAAGGATCAAGAATGTTTAATCCATCATTGTAGTGCGAGTGTGGTAGAAGGGATCGGCGTACTGAGCTCGCACGGCCTGCCGCAGCGCGTAAAATACCTAAACTCGCTCAACGCCGAAATGTAATAGCGCTCTTAATAAGTTATATAAAACTATAGTCTCGAAGTAGTAGCATGTAGTCAATTGAAAATAAATAAAAGAATCAAAGAAATAATAAAATTGTCTTTATTGCGAACTCCCTTAGAAATGTGGCTTGACTTAAGCTTTGCGTAAATTAGCATGCATGCAATTAGCTCTCATCATGGTCTAATAAAACATGGTCTTCCATTCCCAGAGTGACACGGGCCTACGTCACAATAACATTGCCACTTTATTTCAACATAACATGTTACATGGGTACATTATACCTATGGTTAATAAGTTAAAATATTTCTTTATAATTTTCATTTATATGTATTTTAGCTTAAATTTTACAATAACACGTCATTTTTAATTACACGTTAGCAATATCTTCCGATTCACGAAAGAAATTTCAGACTTTCGGGTAATTCTGTTTATACTACTGGCAACACAGGATAGCGCTGTGCACATTTGACAATTCGGATCTAGATAACTTCATGCCCTGACCGTCATCCTTGTCGAACGCGTGTTAATTGTTATTTCCTTCTCGCTCAGTGTCAGCAGTCGCAGTGTTTTCCAAACTTTTCACGTCGTAAGCTTGGTAATTAATGTGTAACTGTGAATTAGTTTTTTAAACGTTTGTCTTGTATAGATAAATAAAGTTTAATTTAATACATTAGATTTTAAGAACTTAAAATTAATGCCGTTAAAATAATTTTCACCGTTGGTTAAAATTCTCCCACATTGGCCACATTTCAAAGTTTGAGAACCTGTAAACAGCATGATGACGTAGGCGCGTGTCAGTTAGGTCATACGCGAATCTCGGAATGGAGTACCAGGCGGAGTATATTATTATACCATGGCTCTCATTTGATCATCCTCTATATTTCAAGAATATTGATCAAACAAAAGTCTCGAGAGTCGATAAAATTAACATTCAGCACGAAAGGGTTGAAAGGTAACGTGTAGTGTAGTATATCCAAGTATATCAAACGCGACGGTATTTCGTACCAATTTAGTCCCGTTAAGCGCTATCAACCGCCGTAGTGAAAGAAAAGCTTCAAGTTTAGAGCTGTCAAAAAACGCTTCACGTATGTCAAACTCAGCGCTAGGGCAGAGAACTGTACCAAAATTCCATCAATCAAGCCAAGAAAAAAGGCAGCTGGCCACGCTTACCTGTTACATTTAACGTAACTTCTTTGTGTAAAATTTAATTCAGGGTAATTCAATTGTGCATTAAGTTAACGTTTATTTGCAACAAAGCAACGTCGCCATACTTCTTAGTCAATTCGAGCACGCGTAAGTAGTTATTACCAATTGGGTCAAATTTCACGTTTCACTGAAATAACTCGGTCCGCTATTTAATCACAGGACGGTCGTAACGTGAGCTTGGAATTTGATGCCGGGAGGTGTCTGAAATGTGTTCTTACAGACTGAAGCTCTGAATCGTCAGCGGTTGTTCGCAGAGTTACAATAGATCGGCCTCTGTTGTCCGAGACAACTAGAGACCGTCTCTCGTAACTCTGCCGCTAGCTCACCGGCGGCAGCGGCTCGGCGCGGCGGCCGCGAAGGTGTACACATAGCGATGGGTAAAATCCAACTGTTGTAGCGCATTGGAATTTTATTGCCATCACTATTTGTGGACTGTCTGAACTGCTTTTCGTGTAGATTTTGTTGTTTGTAAGGTTGCTGTGAAGCTCAAGGTGCTCAAGACAACCAGCCATCTACAAGGTGTTCAGAAAATTCCAGATATCCAATTAATCTTAGTGTGATTTTAGTGAAAATACTGTTCACTTGCAGAATAACGAATATTAGGCAAAGCTCTGCATAGGTGGCACAACTAGCACATACAGTAAACAAACATCAATGACACATCATGCGTCACTACGTCAATCACATGGCCTACCGTGAAACATGACAAACAAAAGTTCAGTTTCTGCCTCTCTATCACTCTTGCATATTCAAGCGATAAAGAGGCAGATAACTAAATTTCGATTTTCGCGCCCTTGTTAAGAGGCCCTTGTTAACAAACCGCCTTGATGCATCAATGTCATATTTTATTGTCTGTGAAAACTTGTCAAAAAATAGTTTGAGGCACAGTATGTGTAAGTTAGTAGCTATGAATTTACTAGAGTCGGTAGTGCTGCACTCTGGCGGCAGAACATTGCAGTAATATGGGGATATTAAGGAAGAACATTCAGTTTGTTGGACATTGGACATTTGATTCATTTAAATAAAGTACATCTGACGAGTATGAAAATTCAACCTGTAATAGATGAATATTTAAGAACAAATTATTTTTTGGTGACTTGACTTGACTGTAATTTGGAAAATGTTGTAAAACTGTATACAATAGTGTATCACACCTTAAGTTTAAGCTATTTGGATCTTTTTCCTCAGTATGTCAAGAGAAAATGTTACATGACCATAGTTCTTTTAAGAGCCTCACAAATTTGCTGCCAAAAAGCGGCTTCCATATACAATTCAGTCTAAAACAACATGCTTGAATTACACAAAACTTGACACAAACTTTTACATAACAATATATTATTAGGTTTTTTTATAATGTGTTTATATGTATTTTTTATTGTTTTGTAAGTGTTTTTATATTTTACTTTTATATTCATATTATAAAAATACCTAACTTAAGACGAAATATCTATGTCTGGTACTTGTTTTTGTTACAAAAAAATGTTTATTCAAAGAAAATAGAGTGAGTAGAGATTTTGTATGTGAAGATGCTACTCTCTCTGGTCATGTTACGTTTTATGGTGGTCAGAGCTCTAGACTAAGATTTGCTTTATTTGTTTAAATAACTGGATAAAATCTACTTTTAATATTGTATATTAAATCAGTTTACCTAGTTAAAAATATTATAATGTCTTTTTTGTCATATAAATAAATTTGAGGCATGATGAAATTATTCTGAAACTGTTCATTTTTTTTAATAACTCTTGTGTTGTGTTTTACTTCCTAAGAAATTGTGTGTTATTCATAATAAATATTGTGGTTTTTTGACAAATTACCTTCTAAGATACCAAAATTGATTTCTTTTATGAAACATTTACAGGTTGCCTGCCATTCAGAGGAACAGTATTTTAAGTTTTTATATGTTTACTTGCCCAAAACTTATAAGTAGTGAGTCATTAGTCTTTTGAATGAAATATTCCGTTATACAGAGAGTTAACCACCATCCATACTCTGTGTAGTGACTTAATAGTGACTTACTTATCTTGACATACTTATATAATAGGTTGTATGTATTGAACAACTTATTATGGGACCAATGCCGAAATCGCGATTTTTTTTTGGATGTTGTATTATAAAACAATAAGTTTAGTATTATAATGTACACTTTGTCCTGTACCACAATGTACCACAATAGCAATAAAGAGATATTGCCATGATGGGGCTGCCTCGTTTCTGCAGCGCATCAGGGATGTTCGCAGAAGCACGCGTGGACTGCTTTTATGCGACTATGCGCAAACGATGCACATCCCTGGTGCGCCGGGTGCGGGCCAGCCCCAACCCTATCCTGTGTGTGATACCGGACAGACTTCGACTGCCCGTATATGAGACACTGCTGCGAAATGAATGTTTCCAGCAGTGTATATATATTGTGATAGTTAATTAGGTACTAACATTAGGAACGTAAGTCTACTAACAAATCTGTATGAGTCCATAGTTGCTCGAAGTAAATATTTTTCATTTCATTCATTAGCAATTCGACATACTTAATAGAAAATTTATATAATCATGTCACAATAGTAGCAATATCTCCAACTCTGTTTTATAGGATCCTGGGCCTCAAAAGGAAAAAAAAATCCTCATATTTCTTTGTCCATCTGTCTGTTTTAATTATCCAAACTTATTAAACAAGTCCTGCTTAGATCAACAATATGCAGGCACCCTAAGGTAATCCCTATTTCTAGGATGAGTGAAGAAGCACCACCACCCAAGAAGCAAAGACTGGAGGATTTCACCGAAGACCTGGACACCGATAGACAGATAGATGAAGACAAGTTTGACAACTTCATCCGGCCCGAGGAGTTGGAGAGGCTGCGGGAGTTCAAGGTGCTCGATGAAGTCAAGTCTAATGATGAGGATAGTGAGGAGGAGACCGATGAGGAGGATGATGATGGTAATTACTTGATTTTTTCACATTATCTATGTATTGTTGAAAAATGTTGATCTTTTCTGACTAGAAATTAAATGTAGAAAATGAATTGAAGAGAAAGTTATTCGCCTATGCTATGATCTGTTCCTTTCTTTGGTATTAAAGAGTCCTTGAAGAATAAGGGTCAATTTTTTTTATTGTTATTCTGTTTCGTCAACTATCTAGGTGACTTTAGTAGCTTAGTTAGAAGAAATTTTTAAAACTGCCACAAAAATATATGCTTCGTAACATAAACACCGTAAAACACGGGTTTTAAGAGGGACCCAGAAGACCGTACCTACCAATAAGCTTCTTGCAGAACTTCCACTGTTTACAGGCAAATCTGAGGGCGTCCCCGAGGAAGAAATCGAGAAGATGCTGGAAGAAGACCTCCCGGAGGACTTCAAGGCTGCCCCCAAGCCCAAGGAGAAACCGTACATAACTAGGCAGAAGACTGTTTTAGAAGGTAAAGGCCTGATTTAAAGATATTACTTCAATTTAATACCAGTTTAAAAGCCCGTATAATATACAATAGAGTAAAACCATTCCTAAAGTTCACGCTCTTGAATACCTACCTACCTAGCAATATAATTACGCGCGTGCGATAGAGATAGGAACAGGCGGGTCAATGTACGAAATTCTTCGTGCTTGGCGTCCTTATTTTAACGATGTGCCGCTCGCTCGCACGCCGGAGAATCCGGAGATACACGCGGATCCGCATCCAACGTGTAGACGGCCGTAATGTTATCGTGTATTTAAAGAAACATATTGGACAAAAGTGGAAATGCAAATCGCGCACAGCTATTTCAACCCCATTTGTGTGTTGATGGAGTTGAGTTGAGTTTGTATAGTATAACCACGTATAACGTAAACCTAGCCGTTTTTATCGGACCCTATTTTTTATGCGTTGGACAGTTTTTGCAGGTTTATTTTATTTGACCCAATTTCTAATATAGTTGATCCAGCTAATGGCTATAAACAAGATTTGTTAGGTACTGCCTTCCTCTAAAGTAATTCTACAAAATTAATACAGAGCTGCTCATAAATATTGAAATGAGTCTTTAGCGGTAACCAACCCTTTTGTATTAAAGGCTATGGCTCACGAATCTTCAGTTATATTGGTTGTATAATTATTCCAACAAAATGTAGCAAGGTACGAGTAGCAACTGTAGGTAACGGTGGCGGACGAACCGAGACATGCTTGATGGATTGTTTTGGTCTTCACAACATACGTACAAGTTGCTTGGTGTTAGTTAGTATTGAATTCAACGTGACGACACGTGCGGCGTGCGCATAACGTGTGGACTACGCGTCAAAAGTATATCAATCAATCAAATCATTTATTTTCAGGCAACTAAAATGCACATAGTAGGTACCTACATATTTACCTTATAAATTTGGATTAAATTCAGTTGACCAATAGCCAAGAAATTCAAGATTAATTATCATTTCAGAAAAGGGAGTGAATCAATTCGAGGTGCTTCCCCTGGATTGGATGATGGTACGGCACTACAGCGGCATGCCGGTCTACATGCACCGCGGGACTCGCGTCTGCACGCTGGCGAAACCGTACTCGCTCGGCAAGGGCAACACCAGGGTAAGCGTAGTAATTGGATGATGGTGCGCCACTACAGCGGCATGCCGGTCTACATGCACCGCGGGACTCGCGTCTGCACGCTGGCGAAACCATACTCGCTCGGCAAGGGCAACACCAGGGTAAGCGTAGTAATTGGATGATGGTGCGCCACTACAGCGGCATGCCGGTCTACATGCACCGCGGGACTCGCGTCTACACGCTGGCGAAACCGTACTCGCTCGGCAAGGGCAACACCAGGGTAAGCGTAGTAACTGGATGGTGGTGCGGCACTACAGCGGCATGCCGGTCTACATGCACCGCGGGACTCGCGTCTGCACGCTGGCGAAACCATACTCGCTCGGCAAGGGCAACACCAGGGTAAGCGTAGTAATTGGATGATGGTGCGCCACTACAGCGGCATGCCGGTCTACATGCACCGCGGGACTCGCGTCTACACGCTGGCGAAACCGTACTCGCTCGGCAAGGGCAACACCAGGGTAAGCGTAGTAACTGGATGGTGGTGCGGCACTACAGCGGCATGCCGGTCTACATGCACCGCGGGACTCGCGTCTACACGCTGGCGAAACCGTACTCGCTCGGTAAGGGCAACACCAGGGTAAGCGTAGTAATTGGATGATGGTGCGGCACTACAGCGACATGCCGGTCTACATGCACCGCGGGACTCGCGTCTGCACGCTGGCGAACCCATATACTCGCTCGGC
The DNA here is from genome assembly GCF_910591565.1 of Cydia splendana. Lineage (NCBI taxonomy): Eukaryota > Metazoa > Arthropoda > Insecta > Lepidoptera > Tortricidae > Cydia > Cydia splendana. The sequence goes on from NC_085978.1 coordinate 16,141,095, forward strand.
AAGGGCAACACCAGGGTAAGCGTAGTAATTGACCGAGCGTTAGCGAAGGTTTCCGTTTCAACTTGGTCAATAATGCTTTCGTATGTCCGGATGTTCCCTATAGGTCGCAATTCTCAACCGATTTTCAATTATTAATTTTGTCGATTTTGTATTTGGATTTAGTATTTTTACAAAATAGCGGTGCAGAGCCAGTAGTAGTAAGTCAGGGTTTGGTTGGTGGACTCAAGAGAGACATATGATGCGACGTCAGAATTTGCCTCAAAACGGAAAATCGGTAGAAATAAAAAATTAATAGCGTTTTTTTTTCAAGTTATTAGTGTTATTACTATCTACTAAAACGTTTTTTTTACGAAATAATCAGTACTTACGATTTTTATCAGTCTCAAAGTCAAAGTACTAGCGAGGGTAGTATTGTACATTCAAAATATTTTTTGTTATGTGTTTTCCGTTATATATTCAAAAAAACACCTAACTTTATCAGTAGAAAAAGGCGCGAAATTCAGATTTTCAATGGGAGATTAAACCTACGCGCCTACATATTTTTAATTTGCCGCCTCGTTCTACTGAATATGTTGTTGTGGCAGAATATATTTAAGACTAACATGCTTATTAAAAACTTTAAATTTATTTTTAGCGACACGACATCCCAATCAGCGCTATACCGTGCCTCGCGTACCGGCGCGCTTTAGAAGAGGAGGAAAAACAAAAAGAAATAGACGAAAAGATCAAAGAACAGATCGAGAGCGGCGCCTGGGCTAGAATGGGACAGAACGATCATAATAAGAATGTAACCAACAATACTAGTAATAGTAGGCAGGGATATAAAATTAGTGGAAATGATGATAGTATTCAAGACACTAATAGCCAGGATAGTAGTAAATTAGATAAACCTAGCGAAAACTTAGAAAATACACAATCAAACGAAATACGCGAAAACATACTAAGTCCTACAGAGCACTTATCAAAAGAAATACAAGAAATGAAACAGGAAATTGTAATCAAAGAAGAAATAACTGTGGAGATTGAAGATATAACCAATGAAATAAAAATGGAGTGTCCTTATAAACATAATAACGAAACAGATGAAAACGATGATAAAAATGTAGAAATTAAAATGCCTGATGAAGAAAATAAAATACCTGATGAAGAAAATGGAATACCTGATGAAGAAAATGGAATACCTGATGAAGAAAATAAAATACCTGATGAAGAAAAGAATGAGACAGTAAATGAGAATGAAAGAGATGAAACACCGCTTAACCAACAGCCCGTGGTGTTACCTGGGGGTATAGTGATGCCTCCACCGAGGGTGGAGACGGTGAATACCAGCTGGAAGACGCAGCAGTTGACGCATGAGCAAGTTAATGATTACTGCAAGAAGCTGTTTAAATTTAAAACTGTTAATATTATGCATTTTAGGTAAGTTTTTTTGGTTAAGGACAATTTATTAGTAAGATTAGTTTGTTTTGTTATTTTGTGGAGACTTTGATTTATTTTTAATTGCGGTATGGCCTGCTTTGATAGCAGATTACAAGGATCTGAGTCATCGGAAATGTTCGGTACCGAGTGGCGGATTTGCAGTCTTTGCCGCCTTAGGCCCCAGGCCCTATAGCCGCCCCTTTCACAGCACCCATCATATTTACTACGTTTTGAGTTATTTCTTGTTATCATCAGCGAATTTTTTGTCACAATTTAGTTGTAGTTGTCTGTCCTAGGGCACCATTTGTCACAATTTGCCGACCCTAATATCTTGCCGCCTTAGACCCGGGCCTACTTGGCCTTAAGGCAAATCCGCCATTGTCGGTACCTATTTATTGATCAATCAGCGAATCGAAAAGTCAGTCAGTACCAAAGTTTAACTTACAAGGTAACTGATTATCAGATTCAAGCCATTTAGGTTTAACAAAGGAAGGAAGGTAAGGTCTAACAAAGCAACATGGAAATGTTTAGAGGAAATAAGTCTTATAAGTAATCTACTTGATTGTCTCTGCTTTTTCTTAGGTTTTATTGCTTAGATTATTATACATATCGACGCTAGAAAGGATAAATTGGATAAGCGACAGAGATATTGAGTTATATACATCGTTGGAATCACCAGATTTTTCTGCATCGAATGGACTAGGTGTCGTACCCATCTGACGATTTTAGTGTCGCTTATCCAGTCGGTGATTTGGAGAATCACTGGTACATTTAAGTTACTAAACGACTTGGTTTTTAAAAAAAATTTGAAAAGTGGAGATTAGATGAAAAATTATTCGATGTAATGAACCTTAGAGTTTTTTACTTATTTGCCAGTTCAGCTTAACCTTAACTTGGATAATTTTGCATATATAATATAATTCTTCCACGTTTGTTTAGGCGGTGGGCAGACCGACGCAAATACGCCAAAGCTCGGAAGACGCTTCAATACCCCACGTTACCAGAAGGCACCAAACTTATCACCATACCCGCTCAGCCTGCCAATGGGCAAGATAATGGTAAGGAATGAACTATTTATTCATATTTTACATATTTTTATACTACATGCACCATGCTTTACCGCACTAGTGTTGTGATTAGCACTTTACGTGCTTACTTATGTAGAAAATTTAAACGGTCATATGTACTGGGAAACCTTGTACGATACAGGTGCAAATAGGTAATTTACGTCATTTTAAATTAGGGGGGGGGGGAGGGTCTGGACATCGGATGATGGTAGCATGACGTAGGAAGAAACGGGGTCATTCGATGCATGATTTTTGGATGATTTTAGGGGGGGTCAAAAATCGTCAAAAATCGATGACGTAATTTATGGACAGCCCCTATGTACAGTCAACAACAGAGCTATGAATACAGGCAAAGTGTCAAAAATATGTATACTTACAGTACTTTATTGCCTGTACATTAAGGTCGTGTATACATATTTTTGGCACTTTGCCTGTATTCATAGCTCTGTTGTTGACTGTACTATAACTACAAGGCTTCTCTCTCAAATTTTATGGAATACCATAACTTCGTATTAAGGAGTCATTCAAATTTGAACTTTATTTTGTAGGCGGTAAGGCGAGCAAGCGCGACTGGGTGATGAACATGAACGGGCGCAGTTACCTCTCCGTTTTCCATGAGTACGTGCGTCGCGCTCTGCAGAAGCAACCCGTCTACGAGTTCAAACAGCTAGGTAAGTTTTAAATGAAATACATGTCATATACATAGGAAAAAATTACCAAGGCCTCCAGTAGTGTGACTACTTGTAAGAAAATAATTTAATTTGTTCTTAGAACTAGGTAAGTTTTTGTCATTTTTAAAAATGGCTTCTGGATGTGTTTAAATGTACCCGTGAGGCCAAGTCCAGATCCTTTGCTTCTACGCTAAAATTATATAAGGAGATCTTCCCTAACTTTTTGAACAACACAGCATTTACACTCTAAGAACAAATTTAATTACTTTCTATGAAAATACGATGGGGGACGCTGGTTCGATTCCAGCTCTGGACAATGTAGGCTTTGGTATTTTTTTGGCATTTACACATTTTGGAAAAATGTCAGCGACTAAAACATCAATTAAAAATAAAACATTTTTCGGTGCCATTTAGATCCAGGATCAATTAATCAAATTTCTATAATTTATGTCTCAAACAAAACTGATTTTGGTCTCCAATCAATGTTTTACTTCATATTGTTACAGAAAATGCTTCATCACCGTACCAAGCCACAGTGTACATAGGTGGCATGCAGTACGGATCTGGGCGGGGTTCGAGCAAGCGGCAGGCGAAGTCCGCCGCCGCGAGGGCTTCCATACATATTCTGATTCCGGAAATGAGAGCTGAACTAGACGCGCCGCAATCCGACCCGGATTTCACTGTAAGAACTTTTACAATATAAGCTCCATTTCTATTCTAACATTCAAATTTAAAATGCCATGTCCCTACAACCCTGGAAGCCTGGAAATTAACCTATATTCGGGCTGACAGTTTAACCTTTTGAACGCCTCAGACGGCAATTGACGTCAACGCAAAATCGTGACGACGCCAAAGCCGGCATTGACGTCGATCGTTTTTTGATGAAAATCCACTGAAAAACATTCCACTTTTAGGTTGGCATTATTTATTCACAAAACTAAATTTTACCCCCGTGGCGTCAGTGACACGGCAAATGGATGCGCCGTTTGGCGTTCAAAAGGTTAAAAATGACAGTCGAATGTCAGTCACCAGGGAAAAATCCACACAGTTTTTTTCACATGTAAAATTACTGTTGTATACTGCAAGCAATTGGGTCCCACATTAAACCCGGGGTCGCGGCTAACCATGACGGCGTTGGCGAGATGACCTCGACGCCTTTGATAGGAACTAGTGGGAGACGGGTCAAGACCGGGATACGTGGAAAGGGAGGAGGGAGGCCTTTGCCCAGCAGTGGGACACTCTAGGCTCATAATAAATATGAAATATGATATAATAAAAAAATAAAATACTTGCATACAGGTTGACATCTTGGTTTTGGAGTTAATTTTTAGGGTTCCGTACCCAAAGGGTAAACACGGGACCCTATTACTAAGACTCCGTTGTCCGTCCGTCCATCAGTCCGTCTGTCACCAGGCTGTATCTCATGAACCGTGATAGCTAGACAGTTGAAATTTTCACAGATGATGTATTTCTGTTGTCCCTATAACAACAAATACTGAAAAGTACGGAACCCCCGGTGGGCGAGTGTGACTCGCACTTGTCCGGTTTTTTTTTATTCTACATCTTGGTTTCTGACTTAATTTTTCGTGATATTTTTATTAGCTTGGTTTTAGTGTTAACTTGTGTTATTTTCTACAGTTCTTCGACTACGTAGGTATAGAAGACCCGCGAATCTCGGAGTTCTGCGCGGCAACGTGCGAGCCGTCACCGCACGCTATACTTCGCACGTGTCTACTGCGGAACTTCGGCGCACAGGACCGGCATATACACACCGAGGTATGACGTATTTCATGATTACGGGAAGGAAGCAAAAAAAGTATCTAAATCTCCAATGTGCATTTGATCAAAGAAATGGGGTGATTTCATAAAATTTACTAGAAACAGCGACACTGGATCAAATATTACGAATAACATTTAATTCAAAATGGCTACGAACCAATAAGTGGAATGGGCCTCCTACAAAGAAATTGTTCAAATATTGGATTTAGAAATTGGACAAAGATATTGACCAGATGTCTCACATTTTTTTAAGCAAAATGTGAGACGCAAATACACATTGGACAATGATCTTGAAATATACCTAATACCACCCTGATAGTATCTATCAATTATTAACCCAGCTGTTTTATTTCAGATGAAAAAACTAGAATACCAAAAGATCGAGTTAACTATGCGCGTGGGCCGACATTCCGCCACCGTCGTGTGTAAAAACAAGAAGGCGGCCAAGCAGCGAGCCAGCCAGGCCATACTGCAGGTATTTAGCACCTTATGTCTCAGACAATAGAGTCGATAACACAGTGACACTCCGCCACCGTCGTGTGTAAAAACAAGAAGGCGGCCAAGCAGCGAGCCAGCCAGGCCATACTGCAGGTATTTAGCACCTTATGTCTCAGACAATAGAGTCGATAACACAGTGACACTCCGCCACCGTCGTGTGTAAAAACAAGAAGGCGGCCAAGCAGCGAGCCAGCCAGGCCATACTGCAGGTATTTAGAACCTTAAGTCTTAGGCCATAGAGTCGATAACACAGTGACACTCCGCCACCGTCGTCTGCAAGAACAAGAAGGCGGCCAAGCAGCGAGCCAGCCAGGCCATACTGCAGGTATTTAGAACCTTAAGTCTTAGGCCATAGAGTCGATAACACAGTGACACTCTGCCACCGTCGTCTGCAAGAACAAGAAGGCGGCCAAGCAGCGAGCCAGCCAGGCCATACTGCAGGTATATAGAACCTTAAGTCTTAGGCCATAGAGTCGATAACACAGTGACACTCCGCCACCGTCTGCAAGAAGAAGAAGGCGGCCAAACAGCGAGCCAGCCAGGCCATACTGCAGGTATTTAGAACCTTAAGTCTTAGGCCATAGAGTCGATAACACAGTGACACTCCGCCACCGTCTGCAAGAAGAAGAAGGCGGCCAAACAGCGAGCCAGCCAGGCTGCAGGTATTTAGACAATCTGGTGAGTGAGTGAGACAGTAATATATACATTTTTATACCACGTCGGTGGCAAACAAGCATACGACCGTCACCGTAGCCTGGACGCCTGCAACTACAGGGGTGTTACATGCGGGTTGCCGACCCTACATAGTGTTGTCCCGATCGCAAATTTTTATCTTTTAAGATTATAATGTATGTTAGTTTGTAATGTATGTGTCTATAGACCTTAGTTGCCTGATAGTAAATTTATTTTAACAGTCATTGTGAAGCTTGGCGGAATGCACGAAGGTTTGATATTGGGCTGTAGGCGCGCGCGTCAGTCGTCTTCCTCTAGACGGAGTTTAGAGCAATTATTTCATGAAACCGATGCTGCCAAAAATACAGGGGTGCGGGGGACGAGGTGAGCGAGGTCCCGTGCCGTAATTAGTCCGTTCAAAGACACGGACGTCACTCAAAGACACTTTCGACTCGAAAATGGAGTAAAACTACCGTATGCGTGGCAGAGGGGGTAGAGCTACTATGCTCAGTCTGGAGGATGTCTTGTCTGTGGTCGTCTTTGCCGATCAAAGAGTTAAATGTAGTTTTTCCGTATATACTGAAGATATACTTATCTAATTACACAGACGGGTCTACCGCGATATAATTTCATTGTTTTTACCTTAAATTCCGACGTTTCAGCTGAGTTGCACTAGCTGTGGCCACGGAAAGACGACCACACGGTCCGTGAAATTATATCGTAGACCCGTTTCTGTAATTAAATATGTGTACAAAACGCGAGAGTTTAAAGTGTTATATGAAGATATACTTGTTTACAGGCTTTACACCCTCACGTCCGTTCGTGGGGCTCGCTGCTCCGCCTGTACGGGTCGCGCTCCGTCAAGAGCTGCAAGGAGAAAAAAATCGAGGAGCAACAGATTACATTGCTGCAAGACAAGGTAAGAAAAGTAGTTTGTGTTACAAGGGATCAAAATGATATATTTCCGTCAAGGGCGTACATTGAATACTGAATGAAGCGATGGATTCTACAATAGAATCCCGTAGTAGTGAGAGATTCTATTGTAGAATCCTGAGCGTAGTGAGGGATTCAAGTGTTAACGCCCAAGACGTAATAATTTTGATACCGTGTGACACATACTGCTTTTCACATCAACTATGAGGAAATTGTTATGTTCCATAATATGTATTATTTTATTTGACCAAAAAAAATAATATGCAAGAAAGAAATAATCGTGTCCTAGAACAGAAAAGTATAACTTTGATCCCTCCTAGTAAGGAAGAAAAGTGCCACTTTGATCCCTCCTAACGGGGAAGAAAAAGCCCTTTTTCGAATAGGTGATGTGAAAAAACCATTAATAATTATTATCGTCGGTAGACCACTGATTTCAACTTTCACGATTTTTACACATTAAAATACGCGATCAATTCTCGTTTTCGTACTTAAATAATATTATTACCACACCCCGTTATCAGTGTTGCAGATTCATTGAAAACGCTAGGGTTGACACTTTACATTTAAATTTAATTCGACATGGTGTTTGAAGTTGTTAACAAAATAAACCTCTTTTCATCCGGTAATTAAAAAAGGATATATTGCTTTTCAGTCTATAATATGTCGTAACGTCATTTATGTGTCAAAACTTTAATTTATGTCGTATATGATTCGTTCTCAATATTCAGTTAAAGTCATGAATTTCCTAAATGATCACTTAGAATTTTCCCGGTTTAATACAGAGTTGATGGCGAAATTAGAAGTAACCCGAATGCGACGCGGAAATGGTTCGTGAATTTAATACCTTGTACAAATAACAGTGTAGGTATAAATTAGCTAAAATAATGTACATACATACAGTATTAATTTTCGAATAAATACTTAATTATTTCTTTTAAATCAAATTTACGGGTTTGTTCTGTTACAGATAAAAATATGATACATTTGTGCCAATGCACCATAAATTTTAAAGTAAGGTGCCTTCGGTTCTTATTAAAACATGTTGACATATACAACTATGACGATTGTTGGGATGAAGTAGTTAAAGTGTTCAGAAAATATACAACAGAATGTGAAAATGGATGGACAAAAGGGGAATTCAACTGCACGTGCAATAGGGAGACATCGAAATTAAGAAAAATGCTTATGAAAATATCACCTCAACAAATGGAACCTTTTTGGATTGAAGTAGTGAATTTGATTGAAAAGTATTTAAATTAGTTTAGTATATATATCCTTAATTAAATTGCGGTTGTAAATCCACAACATCCTTTTATTTCTCGCATAAGGGCCCTCGAGATAAACCTTATCCATCAAAGCAATTACTGGCCAGTTGTTCTTACTCACAATGTCAATCTATTTACAACATTGTCTTTTGTTGACTTGAGTGCTTAGATGGACGTCATACTTAAATCGAAATAACTATATTCTTAAAAAATATAGCGTATTTCTGTACACTAAGCATGGATAATTATCTGAAGGATAACGTAGAGTTTGAAACCCATGGGCAGACTATATTTTGTAAGGTATGTGATATAGAACTTAAACCGAAAAAGTTTATTTTGGAATCACATCTTAAAACTCGAGGTCACAATGACAAAGCCGGCAATTCTCCATCTTGCTTTGACCTGGATTTTGAAGCTGAAAATTTAGAAATTCAAGATTCCAGAGTTTTTTGTAAATCTTGTAATGTATCTTTATTTTTCTCCAAGTTCAGTGTACAAAAGCATTGTGATACATTAAAACACAGAAATATAAAGAATATGCAACCGGAATTCAATAAAGATTTGACTGAATTTTTTGTTAATTGTAATATACCCTGGAGCCAATTGGATAACCCCAAATTTAGAGAATTTATTCAAAACTGCTTGACGCATAAATATGGAAATGACATCAGCCTTCCGTGTGAGTCTACATTAAGATTAAATTACTTGCCAGTCATATATGAAGAAAAAAAAGAAAAGATAAGAATAGATTTAAAGGACTCCTACATATATTTGAGCATTGATGAGACTGAAAATCATGGAAAAAGCATCGCCAATGTCATTATAGGGAAGATGGATAACTGTGTCTCAACACCTCGAATATATGCAAGTAAAATTTTAGAAACCACAAATCATAGCACTGTGTCAGATTTAGTAGTCGAGACTCTAAAAGACCTGTGGGGTGGCAATTACGAAAATAATCTTTATAAGCTACTAATTTTAACAACGGATGCTGCCCCGTACATGATAAAGGCTGCAAAAACTCTTAAAGAGATTTTTCCAAATATGTCTCATGTAACTTGTATAGCCCACGCATTGAACAGAGTAGCTGACACGATAAGAGGTATATATCCAAATGTCAACAAATTGGTTGACAGCGTCAAAAAAGTATTTAGTAAATCGCCAAAACGACTTCAGAAACTGAAAGACATGTTTCCTTCAATTCCAAAACCTCCCCGTCCGGTCATCACAAGATGGGGTACATGGCTAGAGGCAGTTACCTATTATCAAAAATACTTTACTGAAATCAAAGACGTAATAAATGAATTCAACAGTCGAGATGCTGTTGCCATAGCAGCGGCGAAGCGAGTTTTTTGCAGTCCAAATTTAAAGCACGACATTGATTTCATAGTTGATAAATTTTGTTTCCTAACAATTGCAATAGATCAATTACAAAATTCCAAATTAACGTTAGAAGAATCTATGTGCATTGTTATTGGTGTCCAAAAAAAGTTGTCTATGTCAAACCTTCACCCCAAAGGAAAAATTGTATATACGAAGTTGAACACAGTCTTAAAAAAAAATCCCGATTTCAGTACAGTAAGAGTTATTTTAAATTTACTTAATAATGGGGAAGCTGAAATTACAAAATGCATTAACAAAAACACAGTGGAACATTATAATTACCTAAAATATTTACCAATAACATCTGTAGCTGTGGAGCGATCTTTTTCATATTTAAAATGGATATACAGTAACAGACGACAAAATTTAACGCCAGCTAATCTAGAAAAACTTTTAATAATTTATTCAGACAAGTAATGAATCACTACATAGTACATATATAAGAAAGTCACTGTAGCTGTCTGTCCGCCCCTATGTACCTATGCTTAAATCTTCAAAATGACCCAACCAATTGATGCGGCTTTTTTTTAGTAGATGGAGTGATTCGAGAAGAAGGTTTTTAAGTATAATGAATGCATAATACAGTAGAGGAACCCGTGATTTTCCCGTGCGAAACCGGGGTGGGTCGCTAGTATAATATATTAGAAGAAATAGTTTAGTTTTCTGTGTTTTTGAAAAAATAAATGTAGGTATTTTTAATGACTAATAAAATAAATTTACATTTTACCACTAATGAAAGTATACAAATGTTTTGCGTATGATATTTATTCAAGAAACAATATAATGTGATAGTAAAAAAAAATGTTTTATTTTACCTGTAAAAACATTCTTCAAGCAATAGTACACATGTTGCATTGACAATAATAATTGCATTGATAATACCTACCTATTAGGTATTTATTATTAAATAATAAATTAACAAAAGGTAAGATGATTATGTTAAAATATTTTTCTGTCAAAAATTTAAACAATATGTCACATTTACTCGACATAAATATTATGTAACAACCCTAGTACCAGATTTCAATGAATCTGCAACACTGATAACGGGGTGTGATTATTACCAACCTCTTTGCAACACAGTTAACGCATTCACTGCCAGGGGGCGTGGCCTAGGAACAAACTTATATCACGCTGAACGCACATGTGCGTTGGGGGCAGTGAATGTGTTAAGGCTCCGTCACACAGACGCGTTTTCCGGGCGGGGCGTTTATATGTAAAAGCGGCGCGCCCCGCTCACGCGCCGCCCTCAAAACGCGCCTGTGTAACGGAGCCTTTATGCAAGCCTCTGCCAATGAGCGCCTTTTATTTTTGAGTAGATTTTCTAACACATGTCAAGTTCTAAACCCGTAAAAGTTCATATTTAGGCCGTGACGTGTGCCGTCATCGCTATTGTTTTGGGGGAACTAAAAACAACGCACTTCGCATGTAAACTGTGTTTTACTATTGTCGGGCCGATTGCTCAGTCGAACAGTAATTTTAGTAGTTAACAAATATTAATAAAAACAATAACTTTGTTATTTCTGTGTTGTAGGCTCGTCATAACGAACCGAACTACGCCGTCTTAGAAAAGCTTCGCAACGAGATGAGAAAACTGAAGGAAAGGGACGAGGCCGTGGTCCCAATCGGCACTTTACTCGTCAAGGATGACCTGCCCACACATTCAGGGTCCAATCTCAACAACGTAGACCTCTAGACGTGAGGTGCACTCTATCTGGACCTGTAGGTATACACAATCGGTTCCAATCGGCACTTTACTCGTCAAGGATGACCTGCCCACACATTCTGGGTCCAATCACACAACCACACAAATCAAAGCACACAACCCAGACTTGAGGACCTTGAGGTACCCACAAAAGATACCCCGACAAGGTTCACAATGGAGGCGCACACGGGAGGCGTGACGTTCTAATAATTAAAATATACACTCGCATTACATTATTATACATTGTTTACGTAAAATGTGTATTCTTAATAGCACGACATTATACTTTGGCCTGGGAAAAATACTTGCTAAAGTAAACATCAACACCTAGCTGCTTTAAACTAAAATACAACCATTGAAGGTCAAATATTGGTAGTAAGTACCTATTCAACCATCAATTGGTATCAATATGCCTTATGTCCAATGAAGTATATTATATATACCTATACATTAGATTTAAAGAAACATATTGTAAGGTAAGGGCAACTTAAACCAGCGAATTAGAATTAGATGTAACAAATCAAAAAACATTGATAACTAATATAGAATATAACTAATATACCAGCAAGTATTAAAATATTTATAATCTCGTAAATAAACAACTAATATTATGCTTTAACACATTCAACACCAAGAACCCGACTGTCGGGTACACTGTTCGTAGCGACTACGCGCTACATACGACGAAACCGTGGCTACGCGCTACGAGCGTAACCCGTAGCACTTAGTGGTATTGAATGTGTTAAACTGCTACTAACTACGCACCAACTTTACAATTTTCTCGCTCTTAAAGGCCTGTCCAGACGGGAACAATTTTTCGCCAATCTGATTAAATTGTCTGATCAAATCGGGTGGTGTGGACGCCAATGCCAATTTGGCTCGCTGATTATGACCGATTGTGAAGAATTGCAAAAAAGGAGTGTATTGTTTTCAGCGTTCATGTTTGTATGCGAGTTTCTTTATTCCACCATAACTTGTGAATGCCTTATTAATTATGTGTAAAACTAACTACTAAGATAAATACATAAAATATAAATGCATTTGAAGCAAAACGCCCTCATTTGTGATCCTATAATTCACTGCATTAATTAGTAAAGAAAGGGATGTATTGTACTCGTATTTATGTAAGTTTTTAATATATTTAGCTAGTTCAAATATTTTGCGAAGCTAATTATTACAGAAGTTAGTTACTGGTCAATAGTATAGATTATATATTTTTAATGTTTGAAATATTTTATGAATTTTGACGACTTGTGAAATGAAGATTGAATGTATATTAAGGTAACTTATGTATATCATCTATACCTACTATAGAGATTGGCTAAAAAATACGTTGCCAAATAATTTTTAGAAATATGTTTCTGAGGGTGGTATTCCACCGTCTCTTGCAAACATTTTGTTTAATACGAGAGTGAGACGCAATGACATTGGACAAAGAAATTGGACAGATGGATGGTAGATACACGTATTTTACAAAATGTCATTAAAAATTAGAAGTGCTATCATTTAACTAAAACAACACTATATTCTCTTTTTAGGCCAGTAAAATTAGATATTAAAGCGTTTTGAGGAATTAATTCCCAGCAAGCTGGAAATCATGTTAAGACCTTCATTTGTTCCTAAATGCGTATAATCCGAGTTCGCTCCATCCCAGGAGGTGTGGATACATTTTGGGAGCCTTGGGAGATACATTTTACCTTGGATTGACAAAACCACTCGATGTAGAAGGCACCCACCATCAATTACAATGTCACTACCATGGTTGTTGTTGTGGATCAGACTCTGGTAAAAAAAAAATCGGATATTAACACGATTATACCATAACGAAAGAAATTCAAAGTAGCCATTCTTTACATTTTTTTACTACGAATTCATATTAAGGTATCTTTCGGATCCTCAGATGTCAATTTTTATCATGATTAGAGCAAAATTTTCCGTGGGACGTACCGTTTTTGAACTACCAGCAAAAAACTGTTTTTTTTTTCCACAACTGGAAACCAAGCTAACTCGGATTACACTAATTTAGAACCCAATGAAGGTATTAAGACGATTTTCAGCTTGCTGGGAATTAATTCCTGGAAAAAATCTAATTTGATTGGCCTATTTATCTTTGATACAAAACGTAAAAGTTAGTTATGCCGCACCAAAATTGTCAACGTATTTTAGGGCCACATTGTTACATTAATTTTCATAAATTCATAAATAATTAAGGCTTATTATGGCGTTCTTAAGTAACTAAATATGTAATATAACTAATACACTTAATAAAACATGTGACTAAACATAGAAATGGATGTTATTATAATAGGAATGTTTTCAATAGGATAATATTATACAAATTGTAATTTATATTAATAAGATGGCTTTAACCAGGGATCTTGTAGGCAATCATGAGATTCCTTGCAGCAGGGACCCGTTTCTCAAAGGCTTGTAACTTGTTATACAAGCGGATGTCACTTTTTGACAGCTTTTGTTAGAAACGGGACTTGTATTACAAGTTACAAGCTTTTGAGAAACGGGTGCCAGGTATCGCGCTTAAATAAAACGAGATATATATATTTTTAAATTCGATGGAATTTAGTGATAGCCTGGGCCATGTTGCATAACAAACTACAACTAATATTACAAGCGGAACTCCTTTTCTAATTTCTCTTATTAAAAAAGGAGTTCCGCTTGTAATATTAGTTGTAGTTTGTTATGCAACGTGGCCCTGATAGCTTAGTTGGTAGAGCGTTAACGGTGAGCTGACAGTAGCTGGTTCAAATGTCGCTTGGGTCAAAATATTAAACCATTACTAGAACAAAGGTTGTAATTTGGCTTATTTATTATTATTATAAACATCATAAATTTCTTAAAAGTAATATAGTTAGGTAGGTGAAAGGCAGCGTATGAGCACACATATCTAGTATGAAATGAAACATAAATAAATACATAAATTAACTTAAGTAAATAAGACACATAAGGCTTGAAATCTTGAACACGAAAAAAAAAATAGCTATAGTTGCATAATTCAGGTTTTTAATTGTACATTAGGGCTCATCCATTAATTACGCCACACGTTTAGGGGGAGGGAGGGGTCAAGAAAATGTGACATGTTGTGACATGGGGGAGGAGGATGTCACAAACTTTGTGACGTCACTTTAACTACATCTGTAAAGGGGCCCACTGATTAACAGTCCGCCCGATGGTATCTGCCTGTCAGTTGTTCGGAACTGTCAACTTTTTGTTCTAACTGATAGGCCGATTCCGTCCGCCGGACTGTTAATCAGTGGGCCCCTTGACTGAAAATGGTTTTGATCTTTTTATTCATAGTTAACAGTTAAATAACTAGTGTTTGCAAAATGTGACCAGGTGTGACAAGGAGGGGGGAGGCGTCAAAAAATCTTCAAATTCGCGTGATGTAATTAATGGACGACCCCTTACATATATATAAACATATTTCTGCAATAATTTAGATAATAATTATAAGCTTTATGTGAAATTGGTCATATTTTGAGCAACTTATTCACATTTAGTATTGAACGTTGAAAGTCTTCCTTTGTTTACGTTACTTGCTATGAATAATTATGTTTGATAAGTATTACCCCCGAATCCAGTAGGGGTTAAGGTTTAAAGACATCTGTTTTAAGTTTGATTTATGGATGTGTATGTGTTTATGACATTGAAGCTCCTAAATTTTATATGAAAGGAAAAAATTCAAAAAGTTACGCTTAATTTTTTTCCTTTAATGTAAAATTTGGAATATCGCTCGCAGACGTATCGGCTTGTTTAAAAATTGAAGCTCCCAAACGGATGTACCGATTTTGATTTAGTTTTAGTTTAAAAGTTAACTTAAATGTGAGTGCTTTTAGGTAAAATAAGAAAAGCTGTTTGATGATTTTAAGTTATTACTTATTAGGGGTTATTGAATCATAATTTAGTTATTAATAAGCAGTAAAGACACTACTATTGTTTTTAATCTTAGAGCATTTAGTAACTGGAGATGTCATCGCTGTCATTTTCTTTACGAAACAGTCTGCCGATTTTTGCGGGGGAGGGGACGTCAAATGTATTGCTATTTCTACACGATTTGTATGTAACGTACAAATAGCCATGTCAGTCCATACAAAAGTTTGCACAATTGTGCAAGTTTTTCGGCAGAGGGGTAAGCTCTTAATGGCCACTCCAGTTATTAAATTAATTGCTCTAAGTTTTTAATAGTTAAAAACGCAAGTCATGTATCTATTTATTAGTTAATTACAATTGTTTTATGGAGATATAAGGGATGTTATATGTAATTAACAATCATTTTCGCTACTCAACTACATGCATTTTATTGATGTAAAATTAACATTTATTAATGTAAATGCTTGTTATAATATTTCACTCGAAATATACGTTGTGTCAACCTCAGACAATCTATAATCTACAAGATCAAAATAAGGCTTGCTCCCTCTCACGTATAACTGCGTCCCACTATCAGAGGTTAGGCCAATATTTGGGGGCCAAAATGTATTGGAATGAGAATGACAAACGCAACGGAAAGGCACGTGATCATTCCCATACATTTACTTTTCTAATACCGTTAACTATAAACCCCCTTATTCATAAAACTTTACGGGCCTGATTTAGTTTTATTATTATGTTTTATCCCCTTTTTACAAATATATAAGTCAAAATGACAGATAAAGACAAACGATTCATACAGTCTGACAAAAAAAGAGTAGAAATTAAAAAGTGGCA
The DNA here is from genome assembly GCF_910591565.1 of Cydia splendana. Classification (NCBI taxonomy): domain Eukaryota; kingdom Metazoa; phylum Arthropoda; class Insecta; order Lepidoptera; family Tortricidae; genus Cydia; species Cydia splendana. Next base: position 16,157,209 of record NC_085978.1, read on the forward strand.
ATACTGTAGTGTCGTCCCGTTTTCTTATATAAGGGGTCATCCATTAATTACGTCACACGTTTAGGGGGAGGGAGGGGGTCAAGAAAATGTGACATATTGTGACATGGGGGAGGGGGGAGACACAAACTTTGTGACGTCACTTTAACTTCATCAGTAACCGATTTTTTTTTTTATCATTTTATTCGCTGTACATTTATATAACAAGTTTTTAAAACGATAATCGTTTTTATTCTTTTAATTTTCTTTCCTAAGCAGTTTTGGGTTATAAAATTACTAATATCTATATCGTCAAAAATATTTTGATAAAATATTAATAATACTTAGGTGCTTACTTAATTCGATTTAGCGATTTCGCAGAAAAAATGTGACGTCACACTAGGGGGGAGGGGTTTGCCAAATGTGACCAAATGTGACAAGGGGGGGGGGGGGGGTAAAAAAACCTAGAAATTCGTGTGACGTAATTAATGGATGACCCCTAAGTAAGTAGATTGATTTGAAAGGGACGACACTACAGTATTGCCACTTTTTAATTTCTACTCTTTTTTGACTTTAGCTGGGTAATTCAGGCCAGTAACGCATTTATGTATAACGCCAAAAGTGTATTAAACGATTGTCTGTTTGGCTGCGATCTATGGCTTAGATTTTAGTGACAATGTAACTTTTTGTTTTATGAATTGTTTGTGTTAGATAATCCGTCTAGTCTTCCTC